>NC_071530.1:52195901-52799595 GCF_026979565.1 Vidua chalybeata
TAGCTCTTTTTTGTATTTTCTTCACAAATTGGGATCTGGTGGCTATACAAAGGCTTTTGGAGCGGCATATTCCCACATTCTTTATAGTTCAGATTTGTTATTCTTTATTTGTATTAGAAAACCAAACATGCAAAAAAGCTGACTATGCCTCCCTCATTACCCTCTTAGATGTTATTCCCAGTGAGAAATTTAGTTATGAAGAGTCAAATTAAAAGCATGAGAAAAGTATTTTTCTCTATATTTAAATGAGGAAAAATTTTCAATGGAAAAGTTTTGTGAAACCCTTCAGCCTTGTATTTTAGCACTTTAGTAGATAAAGCAGTTGCCATTTTTATTGTCTTTTTTTTAAATCTCATTATGCAAAACACACCTATGCAGAAAAAAACCTGTCTACAGTATGAATTGAGTCATAACTCTGAATCAATTCTTAATGAAATACTAGTCATTTTCTTATTTTAAGGAATCATTATGGTATTCTTGTGAAGTACCAGCCTAAATGCCAACATGAAACCTTAAAGAAGCCATAGCTTTGAACTCACCATAGTTTTCAGCTTGACACCATTACTCAAACTTTCAGAAAAGGAAGATAATTTCCTCACATCTGTAATACTGTTTCTCTTTTGGTTTTACTCTGCTAGAATACATCTAGGTTTGCCTAATGCCAGTCAGCTCACAAAGACAGGAGATGCTGGCTGGAGGCTCTCCTGGTGGCCATTCGAAAAAGGGCCTTTCACTTTTACTCTCAAGCCTACTGAAATTGTTGATGAAAACCATCAAATGGCAATGTTTGAAGACCTTCCCCTCTACTGCAGCAAGGCTTAAAAGTTCCATTTAGATCCTCTTATTTCTTCTATCTTTAGTTGGTTTCAAGAAGACACATAAAGACTAAGGACACATAATAAAGGTCAGATTTTTAATCTAATCAGTGCCTCATTTTACCTAATTTCATTAATGTTGCAGATTATCTAATTGTATAATATTCAAAAAACTTCAGATGCCTGGAAGAAAAGACAGGAATTATCCAAGAAATAGTGGTCAGAAACAGGAAAACCAGACTAGCTGAGATATCCCAGCTTCATTATGTCTAAAGATACTAAACTACACTGATTCTAAAAAAAAGTAAAGGACTCCCATATCTTCTTCCTCAGCCCCTACGCCTGCCTAAATTCTCTTCCATTCCCAACTACTGTAAGCTTTTACCAAATTCAAGATTAAGTCACCAATTAATTCACCAATTCAAGATTAAGTCAAAGAGCAAATGAGAACACAGAGAAAGGAGACTTCCCTTACTCTGCAGCTTTTAAGCACCATTAAGAGGAGATGAAAGACTCCTGACTACAATCTGTGCACACCCTGCAAATTAAATAGCATCAACACAATACTGTCAAGTGATAATTAATTTGCACTTGGTAGCATTATATTTGCTCCTCATCCAAGTCAAAACTAGGCTACATAATTGTATTTTGCAATTAAAAACAAGACACATTTAAACCATCTTTCAGTAGAACCATGCTTTTGGAAAGAAATGATCAGGTGACAACCTTACTAAGCCACATCAAAATACCCCATTTCTTTCTGCAGTGTCTAGTCTCAAGAAAAATCTTGTATCTATTCAGAGGGCAAAAAGAATCTAAAGCAAGGTAGCTATCAATGTCATAGATCTGGTTAATTAGATTTAGAATATAAATATTAAGCTGACAATTACATACGGACAACCACTTGGGTTTAAATTCTTCTGGGTGTAGAATTTAACTTTTTTGAAGGTGCAACATATGGAAAATTGGATGGACCTTTCCAAAGGAATTTGAAACAGACAAATGAAATGGAAATCTTTAGAGACACAAAGGTGAAACTAATAGTGCAAAAAACCCCATTTTAGCAAGAATTTGTAAAATTTGCCATTGGCAAACACCTTGCATAGCAACAGTAAACATACAGAAGTCTTCCAAATGTCATCACAAAGTACTTAGTAAATTCCACTGTGCTTTTAGCTGCAAATTAAAGCAGCATGAGACACAGAATACAACAGAAGATGAGGACTGTGAGTTAATAAATATGTGGCCGAAGGGAGCACCCAATTTTTTGAGTTCTGTCAACAATGGGCCTTTTTAAAAAGTCTTGCAAGGCATGTGGATCAATTAATCTTTGCAAGTCATGATTTTTAATTCTGCCATTTCCATCATTTTTATTTGCCAATACTCTGAAGACTTCCATAAACCTTATTTTGCAAAAGACTGATAGTTTTATAAATAATGAAAATCATCACACTGTAAGTAGGACTCCGATTAAACACACATTGTACACTGCAGTAACTTATAAACATGTTAATTAACCTCAATCACTACAACATTTCCTCTGCTAATGAACTTCTGTAAGGCAGCAGAACAATGCTGGATTTTTCAGTGAGAACTGCATATGCTCCATGTTACAGCATTAGTTTTCTGACCAGTTGGGAACTTTTTAAGTAAGCTTTTTATAAATTTATTTTCTGGACAAAATATGTAATCAACATCCCAAGTCTACCTTTGCAAATAAGTACTATAGTCATATAAAACATATCACATTTCCAGTTACAGATATCCAGCTGGTGATGCTCAGAAACACCACAACTTTAACTACAAACATGTACAAATATATACTGTCCACAAAAAAACATTTAATTTTACACATTTTGCTCCAAGGAAATTAAATGGCCAACCATTGAGATACTGAGTATCTTGTTTAAGCATACTGGAACTTTGAGGAATTCTAACTGCTCATTTTTAGTCTTTCTGAACACTTACTCTCACATCACTTACTAAAAATGTTTCATTAATTCTTTTAGTACAATTATTAATATTCTGTGTGCATGACTCAATCAAAATTTTAAAGAATTCCACATATAATTTGAATAAATGTTTGGAAAACCAGGCAAGTGACATATTTGTGTGCAAATATGATTCATCTGCTTTAGCTGATGAATGGTTCATGATGTGCTAAGTTAATATATAAGTCCATACAGCTTGATACTGGAATCTACTGGTAGGTTTATGATAGTGACAAAATACAGCCAAGCATAAGTAAGGATCTCAGCAACAGAACAAACATGTAGTAGCTTACAATATACTTA
Organism: Vidua chalybeata; assembly: GCF_026979565.1. Lineage (NCBI taxonomy): Eukaryota > Metazoa > Chordata > Aves > Passeriformes > Viduidae > Vidua > Vidua chalybeata. Next base: position 52,199,011 of record NC_071530.1, read on the forward strand.
GTAAATAAGAGAATAGGACATATAAAAAGAATTTTAAAAAATGTAATGCAAATTACTTTTTAGACTTGCTTAGTAATAAACTAGTTCAACCTCATAAAGAGAGAAGCTAAAGAAAATTAACTGGAGCTGGCTGCCCATAGGAGTTAACACATCCAGGTTAGTTCTCTGGATCCCTGTTACAAGTCCCTTCTTGACCATAAGATTTCACATGATGGCAAAAGTACTTGTCACTTGATTTAGGTCAAAACTATTTTTCAATACTTGTTTCAGTAAATCATGATCATTTATATTCCAACAGGGTGTCAGTCAACTATTTGGCAGCAAATGACAGACATTTAAATTAGGTTTTACAGTAACTGTGAAAAAAAGGAAGAATATGCTATAAATGTACTTAACACATTAATTAACCAGTCCTGTTTGAACATTTCATTCTGAAACATTACACTTTATTCCAGTGTCACTACCACCCTTCTTCATTAAAACTCAAGTCAATACAAAAACAAACTTGGTTTTCAATGGCCTGGTGGTTACTCTATCCCAAAAGTTTAATTTTATCATTCAAGGTATAATTAGGTAAAATTGTGTTAATTACAAATTGGCATTATTGTGACATTAGCAAGAGAGTCAACAAATGAGAAATCAGTAAGAAAAATACAGCACCGATCTTACCTTTAAGTCAAGATGAACAACATTGTTTCTGTGCAAGAATGAAACTCCTTCTAGTATCTGCTTCATAAGTCGCTTAACATCTTTTTCTTTGAAGGCCTCCTCTCTTTCAGCTACACACCGGTCAAAGATTTCACCTCCAGCAGCACTGTGGACAGTAGGAATATTGTTAGTTCAGATTAAATTATAGCACCCATTTGGCTCTACTCATACTTTTATTTTGTATAGGCAATATCAGCAAGAGGTATTATCCAATCACGATATTTTCAGTTATTAGACATTTGGCAAGGTTTTACAGCCTTGGAAGTGTTTTCTGCAGTATGGCAGCTTTGGAGACAGGCAAAGATTTTAGTAATTTAGGTTAGAGAATATGAATAATACAGAAATTTTGGGGACTACTTTTGAAGCACTACTGACTTGCTTTCAGATGAATGCCACAATTGTTTGAGGACATAAAAGTTGTGCCTTTTGCCATTCCTATAAAACTACGCGGAAATTTGGCCAAGGCAAATCTTAGCAAACATAGAGCAAAGCCACCCCACCTCCCACTCTCCTCAAAACGCTTCACACATACCCAAAAGAGTAAATGTAAAGTCTGCAACGGAATTGTTTATGAAGTCTCTGGTATACAGGGATACATTAAGTTTCTAAACTTCTTTCATCTAAAAATAGCTCTGAAAATTTTAGCTGTCAGCTTTCATCCTCTTTTGTTCATATATGTTTAAACAACAGAATAACAAAAAAATATAAAAATAACTAGATATGAATGAATTTAAAGTACTCTGAAGCTACATGCAATACCAGCTCTGTATAGAAATGGCTCTAGTTAACTAAAATTGTTTTACAATATAAACCTGTAGCATCAAAAGTAAAATAAACTGAACAGAAGCTCCATCTTAAAATAAGAATGGGCATAAGAATGTTAGAATGGGGCCACTGTGCATATGGATTGCTGAACTCCTACTATGAAATCAGCACATACACCCTTTGTTCTGCATGAAATTCTATAATCACCCCTTAGGGAAAGGTGGTGAAACCCTCAACAGCAGAATCCTCCCCAGTTACACCAAACTGTGACATGCAAAAATGACTTTGCACAAGCATTAATCTTTACTGATGCATACCCACCTACTCTGCCTTTGCTTGCTTTTTTCCAGTGAATTGTACTGCCTAGACTATCCTGAAGACAGCCAGACACATTCAACATGAACATGACAGCAAATGAGACTTATACAAAAGCAGTGCATTTCAACTGTGTACCCCCAGAAAAAGAACACTTAATTATATTCAAATGTTAATTTTGCCAATACTAACTTTGCTGCTATAGTCCTAGTACTTTCAAAAGCCTCATGAATTAAAAAAAAGTTTTCTGCCCTCAAAGATATTCTCACTGCTATTATTTTAAATTTTCCTTGCAGATGGTCTTACAAAAAGAAAAAATTAAAAGAAGGTTAAATCATACCCTTTTTTAAAGAGTTTTACACTTCTGTTCTATATGCTGGCTAGCTGGTACAGCAGTACAATTTGATTTATTAAACAAAGATTTTCTTTCAGAAAACCCATCTATTAAATATTTATTTTTCTTCTTCATGTATCAAGAGATAGAGCTCAAAAATAAAATGAGTTTTTCAAAGGAATATTAATACTATACTTCCTTTTGAAAAATTTCATATGCCTGACACTATCACATCTTTCTTCAGTCCATTTTTATTTAATTCGTGGAAATAGTCATATTTCAGTTTTGAACAGGATTCAAATATTAATGACATTTTTAAAATGAACATCAGCTAGTGTATTCTACTATCCTAAGCCAAATTCCCTGAAAAAGCAGTATCACTTGGTTTTTCCAGATAGGAATAGAAAAAGATCTACTGCAACCCATAAATTAAACTTTCTGCCTTAAGAATGCCATATTATGTTACCTGAAGAGTGATTTAATTCCTTGTAGCAGTGAATTATAGTGCACATACTATAAGTAGTGATAAGATAGTAGCGATAAGATCTACTACCAAAATGACTAACATGGTATGTTTTATAGCAATAACTCTGGGATTTTGCTGGTAAAGCTCTGCCACTTCAAATAAGGAAAGAATACTTCTGCTATTTAATTCTGTGAAATCAGATTTATACTCAAAACATAGGATCACACTTTATGTTTAATAGATCCAGCTGAAAAAATAGTGGAAGTTGAAGGTGGGGGGCCTTATAAAGCCCTGCTTGCTATATGTCTACTTGGTAGGCATCTGTTAGAATTTGTTTATTAGCGTAACTTAATTAAAACTGAGGTAGACACCAACGCTAAAATGTAAGCTAACTAGAATTTTAATACTACACCTAAAGAATTCTGAATTATAGGTCTTAGAAGTCAAGGCAATAAAAGTTGAAGCAATGTCCCATCAGTGAAATCAAGAGACAGTGCTACCAATGTGAGAGTAGAAAACCCTTGATCCAGAAACTTTACTTAAAAAAACCCAATTTAAGTCCCTCCCTATGCTTCTGAAGATGCCTGGGTTCATCAGCATTTTAAAGAGTGAGACATGCAAATACAGCCCTCACACATGCACACCCCCTTCATAACTTATGAGACACTGCCATTCTCAGCTACCATAGACACTTGGCTTTACAAAGTAAGTTTCAAATGGGAAGAAGGTGACTTCCCATGCAATGTTTTGGTTTTTGATCTTAACTTTGCTATTTAGGAGGCTGATGGAACAACTCCTTCTGGACAATTCATTCTGTCCAAAAAAATACCACAATCAAACAAGTAACCAGTAACCCTGTACAAGAACATGTGGAAATTTGATACTGCAAGACCATTTTGTGTATTGTTGCTGTGGAGCAAGCTTAATGGATTCCCTTATGCAAACCAGGCAGGGGGCTGTGAGCCAAGCCAGTCACAAGTGGTTGGAAGCACAATGCAAAAATGAACTCCAAAAAGATCCTCCTGCACACCTATTCCAAGTTTTGCAAAGCTCCTTAACAATACTTTCAATTCAGCTGTTTTGTATTCCCCAGCTAGATTTCAGGGGAAAAAAAATCTAACCATAGAAGTGCTCAAAATATCTCCTAGGAGAGTATCAGAGGCATGTCACTGTTATGATTTCTGTATATATGCAGACCAGGAGTTCTCTGGTGTTAATAATATTTACCCATTTTTCATTAAACTGTCGTTTTTCTAATTGTCATTATGAAATAACTTAGCAAATGACTGGGCTGGTCAGAAAATGCTCTTAAGGGATAAAAGCAAAGAATTATCCTTAGGACAACAAAGTTTTTATGAAAACAAGCCACCTAAATCTGAAAAAAAAAATGATAAGGACATATTTAATAGCAAAACATTCTGAAATCCAGTGTTACTTAGAATGCATTATTTCTCTAGTACACCCTCCCTTAGCTAAGTGTATGAAAAAATTGTGAGACAAAAGAAGGCTTTCTGAACTTGAAAGCTATGGCAACCATAATTCTTTAGCTATTTTAATTTACTTATGAAAGCACTGTTGTGCCATTAATTTCTCTCATTTCAATCTGCTTTGGATTTCAATCAGAAATCCAACTGCTCTTCATCAATGAAAACCATTACTTTATTACTACTTAGCAATATAAATGAGCTAAGTCATTTGGAAGTCTAGAGAACTAATCTTTGTTACAATTATGTTGATTTTAGATTAAACTAAGACTACTTATCTTCCTTGAAATATATCTTAACAATGAACTGTATGAAATTCAGCATCAAATTTCTTTCAAGTACACTTAGGAGACACTAACACAGTCATTTAACTTATCATTAGAAAAAGATTGAACAAACCTATTTCAAGGCACCTGAAGAAATGAACCATTCCCCCAGCTTTAATGTATCAGACATTAAGTTATTGTTCTGAAGGATGCAGAAGTACTAATCACCATAGTACAAATATGTAGACCAATTCCTAAAATACACTTGATTTCAATGCTGAGTTATATACAGTCTGCAATGGACAAAAATTTACTTCCTGAATCTCCAACTCTGTCAAAAGTCTTTCTTTAAAGGGTTATCTTTGCAAAATAATGGAAAGTCATCTACCTTCTGTACATGGACATTACACAGTACAAGCTGTTCACACCACAGTGGTTGTAACATTACCACCAAAGGTTCATGCTCACTGCTGCCTCTTTCCTTGGCTAGGCATACCACTGGACTTACTGGTAATTTTTTCAGTGTAAGGCAATGTAATGTACCAATGTTCCCAAAGCCTGAGAAAACTACAAATCCGTATCTAATGAGAGAACATGGGAAAAGAAGCATCCAAATACATAAAATTGTAGATACTGGTCTTAAAAGTTCTCAGACAAATGCTTTTAGTTTTTTGCCTTCACCTTTCCAATCAGGCAGTCCAGGAACTGAAAGAAACACAAACAAAGGTAACTAAGACCATTTCAGAAGATTTCCCCTAACATTTTTTTATACCTCCAGTCTTGATTTGAGACTGCTAACTAGAACAACTCTGCTTGCTACTCAAATAGACAAGATGCAACCATTGGAGCAGCAGTTATTTGTGATTACAGTGGGTTTGCTTCAAGTTCAGTCTGTTGAATCCTATGCCAAATGGATCACTTCCTGCCAGCAAAACCCTCAGCCCTCATGATAGATTCTACATCAAGACAAATGTTAAAATCTCCGCAGATGAAGTTAGTGGCCAAGATTAAGTATTTGTTTTACTTCTTCAGGAGATAAAGATCTGCCACATCAAGCTTAATAGAAACTGAAATGCCCTAGAGAAGCTTGCAGTCTAGGTATGTTCTTTAATCCTCTGCATACAGAATGTCAGAAATTCACTAACACTCATACCTATTTTGTTGCAACATGTCTTTGGTACACTAAAGAAGCATCCAGACATACTTGCTGAAGTCAGGGAAAGACTGTTTTTGTAATTTACAACTCCAGCACATAGTGATTTATCTGAAATGAGGTATGACTGTTTGATGCATATAAACCCAGTAATTTTGCTAATTACTTAACAACCTAGTTAATACTTCACATTAAAAGAGTTTTGCAACTGTAAGAAAATTGAGTTCTAAAAAGAAAAGTAGGATTTTTGCATTGAAATTATCACAAAACTCATTGCTCATTTAGATTCTCCTGCTCACATTAAATCCTGCAGGATTTAGAAAATGAAACTGTATTTGAGTTTAATTTTCTGACAGTGTTTAAAGCAGGTATTTATGAGTCTTCAGTAGCAGCAGTTAAAACCCCAGAAACTCTGTCACACCTATGTATTATAAAAGATACTTGAATATTTCACATATTATGACTTCATTAAGGGCAAATGAAGTTTAAAAAATGTATTCTAGAAGGAATTTTGCCTTAAGAGACATGGTTTCATTCCATTTTACTGAACTTTGAAGATACACTTTCTTTTGACTTCTAAACAATATGTGATTGGTATACAAGATTTCTCATCATTTCTTTTTGTTATCAAGTAAGAGAAGAGCTGCACAAACTAGATTTATCTTAACAAACAAGTCACTTCTGAACTATTGAGCCTCACTGTTCCTCTCTTAATTATTTAAAATCCATAGAACTTAACAAGAATTTAGAGTTCAGTAGCAACAAGCATTTGGCTAAATCTTGGAAGCTAGCAAGATGCCTTACTATCTAGAGCCATTGTCATATGAGATGAACAGTCACAACAGCTGCAGGAATGCCCATCTGGGCAAACCCAAGTGGAAAAAAAACACACAGACAAATGCAGAGTCACGTGTCCTTTGAAAGAAACTATTCTAAGTCTCAATCCTCCTCCCTTCTTTCCCCAAAAAGATACTGTTTTAGCAAGTTTTCTATTGTAGAGGTTTTTACTAGTTTCTTTTTAGCAACAATGTTGCTTTTAATAACTTTTTTTGTAACTGGTAAAAAAAAAAACCACACAGCAGATTTCATCCCATCTTTGCCACTGTCAATGAAATAAACTTTGGTTCTTGAACAGATACTCATTGCTTCTTTCCTCTTCCTCTTTTATATGCAGGGAGTGTACAGAGTTCATATTTCATTTAAGATGCTTTAACTACATAAATTATAGTTCAGCTTTGAAAGATACCACATAATTAAGAGAAATTTATTATAATCTGAAGTATTTATGAGACTGCACATATTTTCCTGTAATTGTCATTTTCTTAGCAATTCTTCTTGAAGTTTAGCAAGGGTAACAGGCAACCAAAAATTTTTTTTTTTACATTATTCACATTGATACACAGTACTTTTACATTGCTATTTTAAAGGAAATACTGCAGAAAGTTATTCAGGAATTATTACTAATACTTACTATTCCAGGACTAAAATCATCTCTGTTGCAGTTTCATAAACTTCATGCAAGTTAATGACCCAAAGGTTGCATTGTGCCAGCTCAAGGACTGCAATTTCGTGGATTATTTCCATCCGACAGTCTTGGCCCTTTCTTCTTTTTCTCATGAATTTTGCTGCAAACTCTCTTTCAGTGTCCTTCTGGATACACTTCTTCACCACTGCAAATTTTCCCCTGAAATTAAATAAGAATTTAGTTTTATATGCCTTTATAAATTAATGTTTCAGCTTTAGCTTTATAAACAGCTTTAGCCTTCATAAATTAATGTTTCAGGAAACTTGAACTAAATCACTATTAGCATTTAAGATTCAATCTGAATTTAGAAAGATGCCTTGCTGAGTGCTGATCCCTGTATTCAAAACACCCCAGCCCAGAATGTAAGTAATATCCATGAAACATAAGGAATTAAAAAAAAAAAAACCCAATCAATTCAAACAACACAGTTTTCAAAAACACAGAGTAAAAAAGCTGTGCTAGTTCCCAAGATTACATTATCCTCCAAACTTTAATTAAAAAAGCTCACAAAATCAAAATGTACAAATGAGCAATTTATGCTTTCTCTGACAACCTCACAGTAACCCAGTTACTGTGTTCTGAAGTATCCCACCATATCCATGGTAGGAGCGCTCTCATTGAATCCTGCTCCATTTGCCATGCAATATCGATACTCGGCATTTTTCAAGATGGCATTTTCACCATCGCATGTCTGAAATGATAACAGATGGAGATTTTTTTATTAACAGTTCTGAAAACCCCCTACTTATACACTGAGACTAAGAATAAGGAACATGGATAATTCAAACACAATGAAGCAGCTGGACTAAAATCAAGCTCTGTAGCACAATTTTTGCAGCAATGCCAAGGTGAATAGGAGCACCAAGAGCTGAGCACTGTGCTTAGCCCACATTAATGAGCATCACCTCGGCAGAACACACACCTGATGATGCACCAGGCCAGCTCAAACCACACTGCAGCGCTTGCGTCACACCACTTCCCCCACAGCACTCTGGCATAAGTGGCTGCTTTTAACTTCCCTGCAAGAGTCCCACACCACCTGCTCCACTCAGTTCCATTCACACAGTGCTGATTTTTAGACTAAAAAGGTATTTTAATGAATACCTCTCACTAACGCAATGATGAATTCTCACACTTTGAAGTACAGTAACCTTACTTTAGCTCTTACCATACAGGCATAATGATCATTAAAACTACCTTTTTTATTTATATGTAAACATTTTCTTATAAAGCTGCAGGAATAACTTTGAGATCTTTATTTTGGTCCTTTACTTACTGTAGGGTTGCTGAAACCAAAATAATAGTCCTCATCTATTTTGGAACACAGTTACTATGGGTTTTGCCTCTCCTATGTCCAAGCTGAAGTTCACAGAATTAACTACTTCAGCTCATGTCACGGTTTCCACTCTCCCAGCCTATTGGCAGAAGACTGCTATCCATGAAATATAACTGCTAAACAAAGTTGTGGTTGTCTTGCTTTAATAAGCATTTGTTTCAAAATCACACAGTCTAAATGAATCAAGTCAAATAAGTACCCACAAAGTGGGTATTTGCTAGGCAATCTCAATAAAATAATTGGACTTGTAACCACTGATACAGCCACAGTTATTCCTCTAGGAATACTATTTTGCATAAGCACATTATCTACAGCACAATATGTATTAAGACTAGATCACAGCACAGTCCAGATGTCTGGTGAAGGTAGACAAACAGTAAGAATATGCTTTCAATGTCTTGAACCTAACTTTTTGGGAAAATGTTCTTAATTACTAATACATACATGAAGACAAAACTATTGAAGTTTGTAAATACATGAAGATAATTTTGTAGCACAAAATTTATGTACAATAGGAAGGTATGCATTTATCAAAAGTGTTAATACCCTTGTTCAAGTTCTTAGCACCAAAAACATCTCAAGAAAAAAAATCAACTGGTAAGTATGTTGTCAAAAAACAACATATAAAAATAAATTGAGAAGCCCTTTAACAGCAAGTTATTTAAACACCTGATAGATACTAAGCCTTACACCAGTAAATCTAGGTGCCTGCTCAGGTTCAGCTTTCTCTGTTTTCCTTATATAGTCTCAGAATGCACTGCGTACTTCCTCTTGAATGTTGCCTTAGTGCAGTCAAAAGCTTTTAATTCTAGAACCAAGAAGGACCTAGAGAAAGAGGCTTAGAAAAGTTTGAAATCTCTATAATACAGCTTTCAAATACCATGCTGTTTTGAATTACATACAAAATCTACCTGGAAACAAGTTAATTAGTCTAATGAGTACCGATGTTGCGATTCACTGTGGATTAGTCACTATGGAAATAAAACAGTATTCATGGAGCAGCAAGAAACGGCAAGAGTCACCACTGTGTGTGGCCACATATGTCCTGTTTAGCTGAGCTGGCCAGAAGCCTGATAGGTGACGTAATTCAAAGGACAGGTTACACGGGAGTTCAGCTGGCTGACAAATACTAATTCTAAATTGTTTCAGACCAAGAATCCTGCCCAGATTCCTTATGGTTATGCCTATAATTAGAGCTATTAAAACTACTGCCTGTTAGAACTCATCTTTTCTGAATACGATCCCCAAAAAGATCAAACTTGACAAACTTGATGTTTATAACCAGTAGAACTAATTACTATGATCTAGATTCATGTCTGAGAAAATTTCAGAGCTAAGATCCAAAGATAGCATCCACTATATCGTTAAGCCAACAGATACATTTTACAGAATTTATTTTTGATTGAGACAGAATAGTAGATAAGACATATATAAACAAGCATTCTTATGAAGTATACATTCCATACACTTCATCTTTGATCATTTTCTTAAAATCCTGCTTTTCAGAACTTATTACAAAAAGTATATAAAATAGTGTTAGATCAAATCATTGCTACTTTAGTGTATTGAGAAGAACTAGCAGTGAGAACGCTGCATGGAAGGAAGAATAATTTTAAGATGAAAATCTTAATGCACATTTGTCAAGTTGAAAACAGACTATCAGACATCCTGTCACAAATAAAAATGCATTGGAGGGAGATGAGAATAGGAAACTCTAAATAGTTCTCAGTCCTCACAAGAGTCTCATTCAAGAATTATGAATTAATAGAAATCATATCTGATTACAAACAAGCTCAATGTCACCTTTTCAGTTTGCCAACAGAATTTGCATTGTTTCATTAGGCACACATTATAGCTCAAAGGAAAATTGTCAAATCACAAATCAAATGTCAAATCAGAGAAGCAGCAACATTTATGTCACACCAATTAATCTTTGTTGTCCTAGGATCAGAACAACAGAGAACTAACCTTACTAATTTATTTATAATATATAAAAATAACTAAGCTTAACTGAATATTTAAAAATAACTAATCTTATTTTTAAAGTGATCTATAAAACACTGTCACTGTAACAAATGCAGTAATAACTTCTTTCTGTGAAGATGTTTACTTTTTATAAAGTTCAGAAAAAATCTTTTCTGAGATCCACAATACTATGTGCAGTTTATTACATAACTCATATCAAACATTTTTTTCTGAATTGTGGGTTTTTTCTCCTGACAATTTTGGATTTCCAAACAACAAAGTGCAGGGATGACATTTCTGATGTTCATGAATAATTTACTCACATAAATTTATTCTCAAATGGCAAAACCAACTACTTGCAAGTCTTAATTTCCATCTCTTTTCCACTTTTGCTTAGTTCCACAGCTACTTCATCCCAGCTGTGCTACTGCAGAGAGCAGCTGAGGACAGCAGTGTCTTGGCACAAAATTGTACAAGTGTAATGTACTGCTAAGACACACATCACTGAAAGCTACCTGAGAAATAAAAGTTCATGCCCGAGTTGTTCTTTTGCAGGGGAGGGGGAAATAAAATCCAACGCATTATCTGCACATGAAACTACAGCCACATCACTAGTCAGGAACAAAGAATATTTCACACTCCTGGATGTTCACAATATTTTTTATTCTTTGGGTAGAGAATGAGCTTGCATGCATTAACAAAAAACTGGGAATGAGGAGAAACAACTGAATTGCACTGGACATATTTACATGTGTGCACACATTTTGCTAGAAGATGATTTTATTGTGGATCAATCACTTAAGGTGACCATTACCTTCCAGAAGAAAGACAAACCCATAAACTTATACCTTCCTCTAACCCAGCTCTAGAATGAAGTGCATTACTTTCTGTACACAAATGATGACTTCCAATATATGAATAGCTTGTTTCACATAAAAAAAAGGAGTGCAACATTCCATCAACAAGCTGAAGAATTAATAGCCTAGTAATACTTTGTCTGCAATTAGGAGTTTTTTTTCTCGAGGAAAACGAGCAAAGCAACTAAATATAATTATAGTAGACTCCTTAAGAAAGTTCTTGGTAGTAAAAAATGTATTGTTCCCCATTTTACAGTACAATTATGGCTTAAGCACAAATAGTAAGGGGAAGAGTTAAGCAATTGGTGTCTTGTCCTTTGCAAAGGTGACACTGCTTCAAACTAACCTAACTCAAGCTAGAACTGTCTGAAAACATTTAAATCTCAGTGAAGTGATGAGAAGTGGCACCCTTAAAACAATCATCAGAGGTAAGTTTGATTTCAAACCTCATGCAAGTGTAGATTTGTGTGAGAATATTGTGATTCTGAGGACAATAAAATTATTAAGGCTGTGAATACTGGACCAAAATGTCATATATTAAATAATTTAATTTAATTTAATCCCATGTCATGCTAAGGAACTTGTAGTAATTTCCTTTCCAGAGTGGCCAATATAATGAAGTTTTTGATATTTTTCCCAAGTGAACCTGGCTTTCCCAACAGCTGTGTTTCAACAGACTTGCAAAAGCCTGTTCAGCTACTGATTGAGGCAGCACCTTCTGAAGCACATAAGCTTTACATTCTGAAAGCAGTTTTTGCTCCCGTGAGCAGAACTAATGAAGCCTGACTTCTCGCAGGTTTTGCACCCAAATCCCTCTGGTGATCAAGTTCCTCCTAGGTTCATCCATGCCTTTCAGGACTGCTTCCCCCAGGATTTTTGCTCCCTAACATGCCACCTGGGGTCAGAGTCCCCATACCTCTCTTCCCAGTATTACCAGAACTACATGCCATTTTGCCATGATCCACTTTCTTCCCAACCTCCTCCAAACACAGTAAGCCAGAGGCTCCAAGTGCCCTGGGAAGTTCAACATACATGTGTTGACTGACAGAATGGGAGGCCAAAAACCCCACAAACCTGCTGAGCTCATGCAGCAGCCCTGATCTCAGCAAAGGAGATAAACCTACTTGCTTCTTTCTCCGTGCTCTCAGTTTTAAACACAATCCATACGAATGTTATTTTCAAACCTACCTAAAGTTCAGCTTTCAAACTGTTTCTCTAATTCTGAGAAATGGGATGGACAAAGTATATAAACTTTCTTCTACCAAATCTTAATGCTAAAATAGATTATGTTGTGTGCACAAGAACTGCTTTTCATCGAAGACAAAAACCTGCCATACCTGGGTGCTAATTTGTTCTTTGTAAAAATAAACTCTACCCATAAAGAGAGAATTACACAATTTATAACATATAAAAGTGAAACAATTTGTGTTAATAAATAATCAATAAAATTATAGTTATAAGTGGCAGAGAGACTTTCCACCTATATTTTGTCACAGAGTTGGCAAAAAAATAAGTCTTTAATGGGAGTACTTGAGCTGAAATATCTGCTTTTTAAAAAACAAAATTTAAAATTGTTGAATAAAAAACCAAGCACATGCATTCAAATGTAGAGATTTCTATATTCTAAAAGAGAAGATAGTGAAAACACTTGTGAAGTTGAGGAGAGATAGTCTGAACCAAAAATATGTGCAACTGTTGCTCAAAACCATGACAAACAGAACCACCACTTAACTCATTTTAACTACAGATGCAAAATCACAGCCTTCACGTGAAGGTCATCCTTAAAATATTCAAAAAATATTCCACACAAAAATCCTTGCTGCTATTTACTTGTTTAAACTGCAGACTAAGACTTGAAGCAGTAGTTAATTCTTGTTCTTAGGGTAAAGCAAATAATCTGAGTTGTACTTTTCTGTTCCAGAAGGAACCTTCATCTATTCCATGCTCTGATTAGGCCAATGACTATCACCCGGCTCTGAGGGAAATGCCCATTCCATGGAAGAACTGCAAAATATTTTCTGAAGTCATCTGAACTTCAAATAAAAAAAAAAAAACCAAACCCAAACCAAAACAGCAGTGATACCAGGACATTCTGTACTGCTCCTATGCCTTTTGGACTGTTTTTTAGAACTTAGGCTGATTTGTAGCCTGCATTTAGTTAGCTTCAGTTTCCAGGCCTTGGACATTGTGGTCACAACAACCTACAAAAAGCTTTCTCATTCCATGGGATGTTTCTCCCACCTCCCACATGAATGCTTTAGATAACTATGTTTAAACAGGTATTATTCTACTGGTACGCCAGAGTTATTGAGCATTAAGCTAACACCAGTGCTGAAATTCCATATATGTAGTTCCCAAGATGCAAAAACCTTTTAATGAGACTTTTTGCCCTAAGTCTTGCTTTCTGTCAGTCATGTGTTGAAATTATACATGGAGTAAGCCTTATATGTGGAATCACTTCCAAACCCAAGATTTTAACCAGCTTTACCTCCTTAAAAAGTTCCATCTTTAGATTACTCTCAAACATATGGTATCCCAAAGGAGTGTAAAATTGTTTTTCCACGTCACAGCTCATGAAGCTCGAGGAAAATAATAAATACTTCCAAAAAAAAAAAAAAAAAAAAAAAGGAAAAAAAAAAAGAAAAAAAAAGGAAAAAAAAAAAGGGCAGGTTTTCTTCTCCAGTGGAAATCTAGACCAATATCCACTATTCCACACGGGCTCCCAGGAAACCACAGCATCTTCCCAGCAAGATCTGCAAGGCTGGGGAGCCGAGGATGACTTCTTCAGTAGGAGGGACAGACAGCTGCGCGGTACAGCTGCCTCCCAGCACCCTCCTCCAGCCGAGCCATCGCCACGGGCACGCCCTCGGAGCTGGCCCAGCGCGGGCAGAGCTCACCGCCGGACGCCGCTGGATGCCCCTGGACGCGGCTCTACCCCGGCAGGGACCCCCAGGGGCGGGATGCCACAACCCCGGCCCCGCTCCTTCCCCCGCCGTCCGGGGCAGCGGAGGCAGCGCTCACCTGCCGAGCTCCCGGCCGGGGCTGAGGCTGTACCGCTCCTGGAAGGGCTCCGTGCGGATGGGCGTACGGATCTCCGCCAGGAGCCCGCCCCGCCGCCGGGATCGCCCGGCCGCGGGCTGAGGTGGCGGCGGCCGGTCACCGCGGGAGCGACCGGACTGCGGCTTCTCGTCGGGGCTCATGGCGGGGCTTCTCCCTCGGCAGGGGGACGCCTTCGTCTCCTCCTCTTGTCCTCCCGTCCCGGCCCGCGCTCCCTCCGGGCGCTGCCGCGGGCTCGCGGAGGCTGCGGGCAGCACGCGCCGGCCGAGGGGGCGGGGCGCAGCCGCTCGGCCCCGCCCCTCGCGCGCCTCATCTCGGCGGGCGGGCCTGAGGGAGGGACGGCGGTCCAGCGCCACCTGGCGGCGGCCGCGGGGAGCGGCGGATCAGTGTCGCTGTTCGGTTTCAACGAGGTTTACAATGAACCCCGTAAAGCCGAGGTGGTGTCTGAGGAGAGACCGGCTTGCCTCCCTTCGTAACTCGGATATCCTCGTATCACTGCAGCTGGAGGATCCTCCCCCTCTATTCGGCCGCATCTGGAGGATATATCCTGTTCTGGGCTCCTCAGGACAAGAGAGATGAGTAGCTACCAAAGAGGATCCAGCGGAGGGTGACAAAGATGACCTGGGTCAGGAACATCTCTCTTATGAGGAGAGCCTCCGGGAGCTGGGCCTATTTAATCTAGAGAGGAGAAGACAGAGAGGAGATCTAATCAATACATACAAATATGACAGAGGTGGGTGCTAAGAGGATGGTGCCGTACTCTTTTCAGTGGTCTCCAGTGACAAGATGAGGAGCAATGGCCATAAACTAAAGCTCAGGAAGCTCCACCACAACACGAGGAAGAACTTCTTTACACTGAGGGTGGCAGAGAACTGGAATAGGCAGCCCAGGAGAGTTGTGGAGTCTCCTTCCCTGGAGACATTCAAAACCAAACTGTGTAACCTGCTGTAGCTGACCCTGCCTTGGTCATCTCCAGATGTCCCCTCCAACCCTAAGGATTCTGTGATTCTGTGATCCCCCAGACCAGCACCTCACTCTGTGGGCACTCAGGTGTGCCCCCAGGGGCAGCAGGGAAGGAGCATGAAGCCTGGGGTGAACCTGCAGGGGGTGGAGGGCTTTGGCCATATAGGACATCCAGGCTCAGGACACTGGGAAGCAAGGCTGAGAGAGGGCGAGGAGAAAAGGGGCAGCAGCAGCTCTGCATAGGGCAAATGCACCTGGGCCCATCTGATGAAGCCTCAGTCCCTGTGGTGTCTGAGGCACAAGCCTCAATTAAGCCTTTCCCACAGCCGGGGCATGTGTAGCGCCTCTCCTTCATGCCTGCCTGAGATCCAGGTGTCTCTGTGAGGTGTGCAGGAATTGCCTCCTAGTCATCGGTTTGTACAGGCTGGTGGGAATTGCCTCATGGATTTGGCATGAGCCTAAGTGGAAAAGCTTGAGAAAAGCATGTGCCCACTTCTTAATCCCTTCACTGTCTTGATTCCTTAATGTACATGTTAAAGAGATCTGTTCTGTGTGGCTGTCATTTATCAAGGCACTTCTGTGCCATGTGTCTCTTTTAAGGGCACGTAACCGCCTGCCAACATCCAGAGCATGGAAGAGAAAAGACTATTGAGGAAACAGGCCAACACACAGGAAAGGATTCAGTCCAAACCTGGGTCATTGATCTGGGGTGGGAGTACAATTGCTCCTATGGGAGTACAATTGTGCTAGAATTTCCTCACTCACTTACTGCCAAATCTGATTTGCAGAAAAAAGTGGAATCATAGAATGGTTTGGTTTGGAAGGGACCTTAAAAATCACCTCATTCCAACCCCTTGCCATGGGCAGGGAGACTTCCCACTAGGCCAGGTTGCTCAAACCCCCATCCAGCCTGGCCTTGAACACTGCCAGTGATGGTGCATCCACAGCTTCTCTGGGCAACCTCTTCCAGTGTCTCACCACCCTCAGAGTAAAGAATTTCTTCATAATATCCTGTGTAAACATCCTTTTCAGTTTAAAACTATTCCCCCTTGTCCTGTCACTGTCACCACATGCCCTTGTAAAAACTCCATCATTCTGGTGGGGTCCCTCCAGGTACTGGAAGGCTGCAATTATGTCACCCTGGAGCCTTTTCCTTTTCAGCTTGAACAATCCCAGTTCTCTTAGCCTTTTTTCATAGGAGAAGTGGTCCATCCTGCTAATCATCTATAGTTTAGGAATAAATTCCAGAACCAATATGTCAAGTAAGAGAGGATTAAAGCCTTTTAGTATTAATGTGCTTTCCACTCAAAAGTTGTGAAAGTTGTAGCAGAGGCAGGATATTCCTGTTGAACATTAAAATCTAGATTAAACTGAGATTATATAATTGTTACATCTGAAAGTAGAGATCAGTGGCATTTACTACAGAGAGGAGGTTTTTGCCTGACAAATACATTTGATCTTGAAAGTATGTGGTTTCAGATAAATGAAAGTTTCAGATACTTAATTCTTGTAACATTTTCTACTTCTTTACTTACTTTCACAATTGTATTTTTCTGGAGGAACCCTGCCAAAAATTTATGAAAATCGGTGTAATTACTGATTCTGAAATATGAACATATCTTCCTCAGAATACTTGGGGATATTTAAGGTTCCCTGGCTGCATTTTAAAATAACTTCTAGATTCTTAAATTTTAAAAATCTAGCAATCTAGCCTTTAAAAATCTAGCAAGTGGTTCTGTTGCACTTAGGAAGACAGATTTGGTGCATTCTTAAAAAGAATTATCCATAGAATACAAATAGTCCTATTATCCTGCAATGGGCAGGGACATCTCCAACTTGATCAGTTGACCAACCTGTCCAACCTGACCTTGAATGTTTCCAGGGATGGGATATCTACTATCTCTCTGGGCAACATATGCCAGGGTTTATCAACCTCATTGAAGAAAACTTCTTCCTTATATTTAATCTAAAATGACCCCCATTCAGTTTAAAACCATTAGCCCTTGTCCTTTTACAACAGACCCTGCTAAACTCTTTGTCCCACATCTCTCTTGTAGCCCCCTTCAAGCACTGGAATGCTGCTCTAAGGTCTTAGGCTGAGTAACCCCACTCTTTCAGCCTGTCTTTATAGGAGAAGTACTCCAGCCCTCTGAGCAGCTTTGTGGCCTCCTCTGGACTCACTCCAGCAGGTCCATATTGGGAATCCCAGAGCTGGATGCAGCACTGCAGGTAGGGTTTCACCAGAGAGGCGCAGAGGGGCAGAATCCTCTCCCTCACCCTTCTGGCCACACTGCTTTGGAGGCAGCCCGGTACATGTTTTTCTCTCTGGGCTGTGAGTGCACATGGCTGGGTCATGTCCAGCCTGTCATCCAGCAGCTGATGAGGTCCTCCAGGTCCTTCTCCCCAAGGCTGCTCTCGATCTGTTCATTCCCCAGCCTGTGTTGGTACTGGGGGTTGCCCCAACTCAGGTGCAGCACCTTGCCTTAGTCTTGTTGAACCCCATGGGGTTCCCATGGGGCCACTTGCTGAGCCTGTGGATGGCATCCCATCCCTCAAGTGTGGCAACTGCACCACTCAGCTTGGTGTCATTGGCAAATTTGCTGAGGGTGCACTCCATCTGTGTCATTAATGAAGATATGAAATAGCACAGGTTCCAATATGGGCTCCTGAGTGACATCACTTGTCACAGATGTCCACTGGGACTCTGAGTCACTGACCACCACCCTCTGAATGAGACTATCCAACCAATTCCTTATCCACCTAACAGTCTACCCATCAAATCCATCTCTCTCCAGTTTGGAGAGAAGGATGTTGTGGGATACAATGTTCAAGGCATTACAGAAATCCAGATAAAAGACATCTGTAGCTCCTCCTTTTTTCCACTGATGGAATCACGCCATCATAGAAGGCCACTGGGTAGGTCAGACAGAACTTGCCCTTGGTGAAGCTGTGTTGGCTGTTCAGCATCTTTTCCCACTTGCTATGCACTAGCCATAGAACAGATGAAGCTTTGCCTAGTAATACCAGAATATTGTGGAGCTGATACTTGCTGTATTAATTTCAGTTGTCCCTCTAGAAAGGATAAATATAAGCTTCATGACTCACTGTAGTTTCACCTGTACACTAAAAGAGCACTGATCTCAGTCTTAAACTCTGCAGCGTAAGCTTATCTGCGATATCTACACAGGGACAAACACCCGTGGATATGAACAATGCTTATCTAGAGATAAGCTAACAGACATATCTAGGCTGGTTTCTCTCATGTGTTACCTGCTCTCATGTGTTACCTGAAAAAAGTATATGCTTTTTCTCTGCTGTTTGGGTATTTGTCTTCAATCACTTAAATATTATTAGTTGCTGTATGTTCAATTGCACTCAGATGGCATAGCAAAAATTAATTTTTGCTGGTACAGACAACATTAACTCTTCTACGTTTCAATTTATATTTTTTTCTTTCTGGCATTAGCATCCAAAGAATTCATTCTCATGAGCTGTGTTTGGCCTGCAAGCTAAGAAGTAGGAGGTGAGGTGAAAGACACCACCACAGGACAGGTATTCTGTTAAAAACAATGTCCCTTTAAATTTATGTCTGCATGCACTGGAGTAAGAGAGTTATTTCTATTCTGCCCTGAAGAGGTGGATCAAAAGTGTTGCATAGGGACATAAGTTTTGTTCAGTTATTTCAATCTGACTTTAGCTTGATCATCAGAGGATGTTTCTCTTCCCAATAAAAATGTATTCAGGCAGCTCATACATGATAGAGGAGACACCTGAAGTCGTCATCATCATCATCATCATCATCATCATCATCGTTGTCACGGTCCCTTTGTTACAGAAATATGAAATCTTACCATCAGTAGCTCAGCACATATAATTTAAGATAGTTTTCCATTTTGAATTGCTAAATTCATCCTTTCAACTTCTGTACTGGTAGAGAACCATGATCTTCTGTGGCTGGAATTTCTGCAGGCTGCTGAAGAGCCATTCTGAAGTTAGTTATTCTGCATTGAAGCTACTTATTTCTTGATGTTGTGGTTTAATCTGTGAGGCAACAGGAAGTTCCTCACCTGAGAGGTTTTGCTCCTGTACTAAAATGCCTCTTGTCATCACATAACAGCACTTACACAAGAACTCTGTGTACCCAGCACCACTGAAAAACTGCCCCCTCCTATACTTCTGTACAAGTGAATGTTTCTTACCACCTGCAACAAAAAGTGTTATTAATATTTTTTCTAGTTTAAGGGAGGAAGGCATGGTTCCACTAAGTGGCAGCAGTAAGCATCCTTACTGCCACATTGCTGAATTATTTTTATATTCAAGAGAGATTTAATATAAATTGGTATTCATGTTACAATAAGATTTATTCCTCTTTTTCCTCATAGGGATTGATTTCACAATTTCTAAGACAGATGAAAAAACTTGTGTTTAGGGAATCTACCAGTAGCTTTTTAAAATACTCTCACAGGTTTATATTTTGCAGAAATTCTCATTTGAATATGAGTTTTACATATGTTATTATAATATTAACTTACCAGTTGAAAAACACATCATATGGGTCCCCATGCACTACATTGGGTGCTCCTCAGATCAGTTTCACAGCTTCTCTGCAGTGGTCAGGCCATCCCAAATACTAATTCAACTTTTCCAAAGTTGGTAGATTGTATTTTACAAAATCCAAGCTGCATCACTACTTATTTTATGGCTGTATCCACAGCACAAACTGTTTCAGTTTGTACTTTTGGAGGACAATGTTGAAGCACAATGATGGTGTTCAAAAGTCATGGCATGGGCTTTACATACTATAGAAGCAGGGGTTAAACTCTAAGGTCCCAATTCTGCTAATCAATGCACACATCACTAATACTGTTAACTTACATGCCTAAAGCAGGGAAGCTTATTTTCCATTGCCGAAGATGCCAAAGCTGTCAGTAAACATATCCTCACACACTGTAAGTATAATCTTATATAGCAGTCTTTATTACTAATTTCAGTCATTCTTAAAAAGTCACTGATCATACTTCAGTACCAAGACATACCTAAGAGGTACTGAAGTCAAATCACAGCTTGTTACAAAGTTCCTAGGCAGATTCCTGTGCTGCCCCAGCTGCATTTCTGAAAAGCTGTTACCTAAACATGATGACTCCATGTGGCATGATGGTAGGGAACCTGTATTGTTTTGTCTACAGACTGAAGCATATGAAGTGCTGAAAACAGAATGCCAGAAGTTCAGGAAAAGAAAACCCCAAAAGAAAACACCCTCTTTGTGTGTTCCAGTGACTTCTATCTAATCTCAAAGAGCTGTAACACAGCATTGTTGGGATAAGCTTCATTTTCACCTCAGTTAAAACAATATAAATCTGCTTTACATGAAAGCATAATGCAAAGAAGAATCAGGGCTTGTATTTCAGGTAGAATAATTGGGTATATTTCTTCTACATTGGGTTCTTTTCTTCTAAATTTAGTTTCAAGGGAGTAGGAACTAAACACAGCCACACACTCTTCATCTTGATTGATCCATGAAAGGTATTTTCGGTCAAAAATTATTTTCAAGTTTACCAGAATTAAATGTAAAAAATAGTAAAAGAGTGTGTCTTTGCATCTCAAGGAGGATTTATGATTAGGGGAGACGCAGCAGATCCTTTGTGCCTTTGTTCTCTTTGGCCTCTTGTACACAGATGAACAACAGGCTACATGTGGATTTCTTGTCCTTTGTAGAAAAAAACTATGACACTGCTACCACAGGGCAGGAAAAGTTTGTGATTGATTTTTAATATCCTACAGAATTATTACAGTTTTGTTAGCATGCCAAGAAAGATGCTGGATGTACCTATGGAGGCGTCACATGGACTGCTGCCCTATTTTAACCGAAATTCAGTAATTTGTCATAGAATCATAGAATGTTAAGGGGTTGGAATAGACCTTAAAGGCCAACTGGTCCCAACCCTGTCTGCCATGGGCAGGAACACCTTCTACTAGACCAGATTGCTTAAGACTGTATCCAGCTTGGCTTTGAATGGGTTCATAGTGTCCATGGGTTCATAGAATTCAAATGGAATCACTGAATGGGTTCTGGTAAAAGGCATTGTTCCAGCCACATACACAGATCACTGCTGCAGAAACGGACACCGCTGATACACCCTAATTATCAGCAGCTCATCTCACTGCTTTTTAATCAATATGAATTTTCCCTTCCTTTATATGTAAGCAATACTAGCAATCCGGCTTAGTGCCAAAATGCTCTCTCGCTCACTTCTTCCTCACACCTGTGCACAATCACACACATAGGATATGAATAAATATTGAGCTGTGAGACTTGGATTTCTTGAGCATGTGCATGGGTGGGTGCTACTCTTGCCACCAGCACCACCATCCCTGCTGAAGGAGAGCCAGTGCTGGGACTTGTGGACCTGTGCTCCTCCGTATGGAATGAAATGCAGTGCCAGCTCCACAGGCGCCCTCAAGAGTTCTCAGAGTCACAAAGTTTCACATTTGTTACTGATTTGTCTTGTGCAAGATATGCACTCCACTACCGTGGAGTATCTTCCATGGATTTATATTTTATCTTATAGAAACAGTGCCTTATATTTAAGCTTTCCCATCCTTCCTATTGTACCACAATCCCTCATGGGGTGCCATTTATGTAAGAAAACAGGTATGGTCAGGAAGGTGTCTGCTGATGGTGTATCTGAGGTGTAAATATCACATTCACTATCCTGGAATGTGTTAATGAAACATGCCAGAGATATTACAGTGACGAGCAGGAGAGAAACGGGTGTGGCATACTGAGATGCCAGGGCATCTTGCTATGTATTTGCTGTTAAGAAATCATCCTTGTAGTTGCATTTCACCCCTACAATGCAGTAATTATACTTAGAAGGAAGGTACGTGTAAGTAGCATACACACTGCTTTTGTCCCTCTGCTTGACCAGACATTTCCTATAGTGAGGAATAAGCTCCCATGCTCTCAAAGCAGGAGAGCATGGGGACTCTGGTCATGCAAAACTATGTGGAGAACCCCAAGTTTTAGGCATTTGCCCTGAAAAATTGAATAAAAGCAGTGAATACAATAGTGGGAAAGGACATGATCCTGAAACTGCAATATTTGAAATTAGTGGGCTTTGACAATGCCAGTTTCCAGCCTGTATGAAATAGTTTATAGACAGTCCACACAATGCCATAACAAAGTGATTTTATTGACATTCCTCCATAGTGATATGGTTGAATAGAAAGCACAGCCTGAGTATCATGTGACATTTTTCTGTCAATAAAAGCAAAATCAGTCCAATAATGAGGACCTTTCCTGCCACTGACTTTATGTAGTCTTTAACAAAAACCGTAACAGACATTTCCATTAGGTAAATCGGAAGCTGCAGGGAATTTGACTAATGAACAATATTTACTATACCTAGTATCTACTATCTACAGGAATCTGTTTTTCTACTGGAACAAAAGAACTACATGACTCAGTAGTGAGTAAGTAACAATCCAATCTTTTGGAGCTTGTGATAACTGGAAAATCTATCCCAGATTTGTATATTGCAGTATTTTTATCTTTTCAAAATGAACTCTGAGGTACAGCAAGAATAATAAAAAAGCACCACATTTGTTGTTGAAAGATCTGTTGGTCTGCATTTGACTGAAAGCGTTTAATCTTGACTGGGAAGCCCTATTAATATTACTACGGAGAGAGGGCAAATATAATTTCAACAGGAATTAAATAGATCTCCAGTCAAATTTGCTCTTCTGAAATTCCATGGACTGTCAAAGGATTAATAGTGAAGGATGAGTTTAACTTGTCCCTTGTGCATTTATATTTTAGCTTATTTCAGTTTTGATTTTCATGTTCAAATTCAGTATCCTATTCTTTCCAACTAGAGGTATGTCAACTATTTGTTACAGTGAAACTAGAACAACAAAACACAATTCCAACAAACACTCCCCTCCCCACAGGCCATCTCTCAGACTACACTACAAACTCAAACCTCAGCTGCAGTTCATTCAAAAGTTCATGGGCACTTGAGCAAACTGGGTGTAAAAAGTCCCGTGTCAGACCTGTACAAAACTCATGATTTCTTCATTAGATGTTAGTTGTAGTTTGGACCACTCACTTCTTGCCTTGTGATAGCCATGGACCTCTCTGGAACATAAAAGTCAAGTTTTGAATATGGCCAGACTGAAACGGAACACTTATGCAACTTACTGCAGACCGAAGTGACAGCATTTTTAAGGTTTAGACCTGACACTGTTAACACTAAGATGCAGATGTTTACACTGGATTAAATCCTGCATAGCTGATGTGGTTGAACAGTCAGTGAGTCTACTTCAAAGTGGAAGACCTACTGATGATTTAAAATACCTACTTCCATTATCATATCTCCAGATTAATGCTAACAGGATTTCAAAAACAGAAAAACCCCCTTCCCTCCCTATACCATTAATACCATCATGACAATCATTTTGAGAAACATATGGACCCTCTGAAACCATTGCCAGTATTCATTGCTCTAATTGAAAACCAGAATTCATGAAAGCTGTCAGATTGGCTCTTCCATTTTCACTTGAATTTTAAAAATCTACTGATGTTGACATTGTATCTTAATCTTGGCCACCCCCATATCAAGCTACCATCAGGTTTGAAGGGAACTGAGGTGAAAGAGCTGAAAAGATTATTTCACTGTAAATCTGCCCTTTGGAATATCTTCTAGTCTTTCCTGTGGGAAACAATGAAACCAGAATTTCTGTAATCAGCAGTCAGTGTTTTACAAATGAAGATGCAGCCCTGGGGAGTAACAGCACTTGAATCAACAGATGAACAAGGAAGGGTATGTCTTGCATATGCACAACAACAACAACAAAGTCAATTAATTGCATAATGGGCAGGTTAAATAACAGGCCAAGGAAGGTAGGTTCCTTCCTCTCTCCTGTTAGCACCATTCACTGCCTCACTCTGACACTCCAGATGCACGGCTTCCCCCTCACTCCAGGACGAGACTGGATTCTGCCCATGGCATGACACAAGGAATGGAGAAACACTGTGAAGTGTTGATCCGGATATCAGAAAGATGATGTAGCAGTTTGAAAACCTATTGGGGTAGGGCATTTGGGAAGAGAGAGGGGTAGGGCTGGAATGGCAGAAAGCATAGCACATATGCCACACATAGCATTTTCTTTCTCTTTGCTTTATGAAAAAAACAGTCAACTGTCTCTATTCCTGGCCTTACATCCAAAAAACTTGCAAGGAAATCTGCATGACTTTGTCAACTTAGAAAGCAGCTTTTAAAAATATTAGGCTGTGTGCTTGAAAGACAACTTGGATCAAGGATTTTGATGGGAAGTAGCTGGCTATGCTCTGTATTTCCCAGAGGAGCAACACACAAGGTGCTTGAGATGGCATCTGCCAAACATAATCTAGTTTAGTGTGTGATGAGTGCCAGAAAATGTTGTGAAGAAGAATTTCAGGAGAAAGCCTTCTGTATTTCATTTAGTGGAGCTTGATGCTGTCTCTGAAATACAAACATCTTTTATTATGCTACAAAAAATAGTTTCACTATTTTGTAATAAAATATAGTTTTAAAATACTTTAAAAAAATTGAATATACAGCATTGTAAAGAGTGGATTATTTTTTTTCCACTTTTTTTACTATGTTAATGAGACAGCTCTTGATTTTCCTTGGCCAAACATGGACCAACTAGTTAGATGCTTCTCTTTCTTCTTACGTTGGAAGACATCCAACATTTGACATAGTACAGGTAACTTTATAACATCACCAGGAATAAATTAGAAACCATACAAGAATCACTGGATTTGGGGGCCCAGAGGTGAAGAGGCAGGAATTACATACACTGGAAGATTTCATGTTCAGCGTCTCCTGGTGTGATTTGTTCTGATGAAATTCACGTGTACATTATAGATGCTTGGAGAAAAATTTTTTCCATCTCTCCTGTGCAGTGGGCTGGTCACATGGAATCAATGCCTGAGAGCTCATTTATGGAAACAGTAAACATCATTTTTGGTGTTTGGTACAATGCTGCAGCCTCTGTTTGCAACTGTAATATTAAACAATATACTAAAACATAGATTCTCACTAAAAGCCATACAGTAAATTAGTATAAAAGTGGCTGAAATGCCACAGAAATTGAATGAAGGGGGCAATTTAAGTATTTCAGATTTTTTTATGTGCCATTAACAAAAAAAAAAATTTTTTTTTTTTTTTGCTTAGAAATATATTTTTGGGTCCATCACCTTTCAAATACCTACTGACCTAAGAATAAAAGCAGGAGAAAGATGTAAAACTCTCAGAATGAAGTTTTTCAATTGTGATGAGGTTCTGTACAAGCACCATAAAAATATGTGAGAATGCAGAGTCCAATTGTTTCCTCTGGAAAGAAAACTTAAGACGAAATAGATATGCTAGATCTTGAACTGGTCTCCTGATTTTACAGTGATCTAAAGCATAACTAACACAAAACTACCAGCAACAAGCCCCTGAAGGGGTTTCATACTTCATGCAAGCTGCTAAACACTATGATGTTACCTTCTCACATACCTTCACAAATCTGTCACTTTGCATTTCTTGCATCCTTTAACATATTTAGTGTCAGAAAACACTTTGTATTTCTGTTTCCCAGTTAAGACAAAGACTTTCAATCTGAGACTAGTCTTGGAAAACAAGGGCAGCAAAGATTAGTAACTAGAATGTAATCAGAGCAGTAGTTTGACTGTAACAGTCTCAGTAAAATACATCCAAAGACAAGCCTACTGCTGTTTTCCTTTTTGCCCCTGGATTCAGAGTTGGAAAGTACACCAAACTGAAGAGGGTTATGTCTGCAGTAACAAGAGCAGGATCTTTAGTTTAGTGGTACCCAGTATGACTGGAGGGCCTCTGGGCTTCCTCCAAGACAATGTACACCAAAATCTTAACCCACAGAGAGTTACAGTTCCCTTCATACCTGACAAACATTCACATTCACTGCAGCTTCTCATTTGACAGACTCCAGACGAAAACATTCTGCCTACAACCAATCACTCTTGAGGATATGGACTATTCCACTGGACAAGAAAAGAGAAACAACAGAACTGAAAATCGCCCCCAGCAACCATGGATTAGCCCAACCTAACAGAAAATAAATGCCTTCTGACACAGGGGATGGGATTGTCTAGACTTGTCATTTGGAAAGGAACATTTTAAACATCAGAAAACAAAGATCTGGTAAACAGAATCCAAGGGTATTCATAAGAGTAGAACATTCTTCTTACTTCCCCTTTTCCTTGTCATTTCCTTGTCATATACAATACTAAGGTAAGGGAGCCTTGTCCTTTATGCTACATAATAAAGCATCCTTCTTGAGTGTGCACAACCTTGTGCTTCTTGTGTGGTAAACATTACAATGGAGATGCCCCTCCCGATAGCTCTGAAGTGCAAGTTCTCTCCAGTACTGGCAAGCAACAATCATAACAATCACCGTTATGCTTTGCATTGCATTACAGGTTGTTTTTTTTTTTCTTTAACTTTTTGAAGGTCTTATCTGCACCATGTATCTGGGCCAGTTCCAGCTGATACAACTGATGTGGATCATGAGTTCATATATAAAAAATTCAGTTTTGCTCATAGGTGTCTTTCAGATGGACAATACATACAGGGAAAATAGGGATGGATGATGATATATTTGACCAGCTCCTAGTACTGGATTCAACAATTAAGAAGTAAGATGGGCTATGAATTGATTTAGAAGATATGGGTATATAAAAGCTTGGAATGCTTGATAAAGTTTTTTTTTTTTTATTTTTTTAATCAATGTAGGTGGAAGTAAACATTTATTAACATTTGGTCAAGTGTAGTGTAACTTGCATTTGTATTTTCATTGTTATTAATGGAGGTATGTAGAGATATACAGAAACCTTGAGACAGTTGTTTTTCTATTGCATACAGACTAGCAGTCCATTGGAAACAGAGGATGAAAGCATGAAGGTTAGATCATAGAGGGTAGCAGTTCTTCATGCACGGCTTTTGTTAATCTTGAGTTTTGTTTTGTTTTCAAAAATAAAAACATGGGAAACCAAGATCAAATGATGGTGGACAGGAAAGGTGACATCATCAGCCATAAAAACACCAGGAGTATCTGAACCCCCTCATTCAAGTCCAAAGGTGCTAGTTTCTTCAACAGCTGTCAGCAGCTTTTCATACAGCATAGAATATGAGGGGTAAGGTGGAAGATCCAAACGGTTGAAACATGTGTGTGCTCTGCAAAAAAAAAAAAAAAAAAAGCTACATGTTATGCTTAATCTAAAAAAAATGAGAAAATAAGAACTGAGAAAACTAGTTCCTACTGAGAATCAAGATATTCAAATTCACTCTAAGTAAAACTTTTGAATTCCACCAAAATATGAGGTACTCAAATGTATCTGCACATACACATTAATATTTTATATAGAAGACACAAGCTAAGTATTAACATAACATCTGATATTCCTCCTTTGGATGTTGCAGGGATCTTGTATGGATCTTGATGGAGAAGAATGCTGGAGGTGACTGAGGAGCTGGGGTTTAGGGCCTGATAGAGAAGTTAATTACTACAATTTTGTTGCTTCAAGATTTTTTTAAAAAATGGCATTCATCTGTACATCCAACATGAACTGCCAACAAGTTTTGCACCAGTGGACAAACACAATGTGATGGAATATAGTGACAGAATGGGCTGAGCATGTGTTTGCAGTGAGGCAGGCCTGACTGCTAAAAGATCATTCAGGGATCTGCTAACTGAGGAATGAAGGCTGCTGAAAATATTCAGCAAGTCAGCTGTTGGCCATCTGCTGCAAGTCTGGCCTTTAAACGTATTTATTTGTAGTAACCAAGACAAATGCAAAATATTCTGTGCAGAGCAAGCTACAAACTTGATGACCATCTTTTTCCCCAGTTTTACCGTCACATTTACCTGACATTATATTTACATTGGCAGCACCTTCAAAAGAAGCCGTGGAATGGGTTCTATGCGTGCCTTCACCTTGTTGCAGCTTTTCTGGCAGCGGCAATTAGACCCAGAGGCAGACAGCACTTCACTGTGGGAGGTGCTATACAAATGCGGAGTAAAGAAACAGTCCCTACCTCAACAGTTCAGCAATTTCAACTGACTGAGAAACTGCACAGCTCATTCGACAAATGGACATGGTAGGGGCACATTTTCAGTAAAAAGTGTTTCAGGATTTTTTCAGTCAGCTTAGAGTTTTACATGATGATAGCAATATTTCTATTTCCTCTTGCTCAATAAATGTGAATTGATAAAACTTTCCAGAAGGAAATGTAGCCTCAATGGCTAACAATGTCTGAATTTCTGGCCCCTAGTATATTTAGAAGACATTGAGTTGTTTCACTTCTAGCTCTTCTACCTCAGACTTCAACTCAATGCTGTTTCTCTTACACTGAAGCAGCAGAGCTATCCTGGAGAACATTACATGAAGCCATGCTAGTCATCTCTAAGGCCACCCACAAAGTGGGAAAAATGTAATACTAGTAGATGGGGTGGCCTGAGACTTGTAGATTCAGAGGAAGAGTTTTATCAAGCGCCAGTGGTGAATCATTAAAAGCAATGAGGCAACTGAAATAGCCAGAGGCAAGTAATCTTCACTGCATTACAGAATTTCAATTAGGAGAGCTTTTACCATACTTTTCCCCTTCTGAATGAAGATTTGTTAGCTAGTTAGTCTCAGAAGAGAATACAATAAACACAGAATTTGTGGAAATGAGCTCGGAATGCCCGAGTTAGTGAAAAAGGAACATTAATAAAGCCATTATTTGATTCATCCCTTGAAATTAAACATGGCAGCTCATGTGTATTATCCATGAGTAGCCCTGCATTTTTTATTGTTTATCTCAACAATCTTTGGCAACATAAGTTGTTTCTACAATCCATTGGCAATACGTATCAACCACTGCGAATTAATTAACAGAAGGATTCTTGTAGTCCATTCAAACATGTTTATCACAGGCAAGACAGCCCCATGCAGAGATAGCTGGTCTTGAGGAGCTCAGCTGCTGGGCTCCAGAACTGGAAGTGGCACAGCCATGGTGGCTCAGGTGTGAGTTCTTCTAAAGTAGTTTTGCAGAACCAGACCTCTGTATAGTACTCAACCGTGGCACATTTAACTGTTTGAGACAACAGCATCTCAGACATTGCTGTTGTGCATCCTACTATGTGTTACACATGTATCCACAGCCACTTACTCTGGTGTTAACTTTCTTGCAGACATTTATCTTGACTAATCATTATCCATCTGATTTCACACTGGTTATGAAACACCCTTGCAACGCTCTTGACAGCATTGAGTCACCCTTGACCTAGCGAAACTCAGAAAAAAGATCAATTCCTTTTCTTACTATGAGGTTTACAGATGTGGGCTCTTCTATAGAGGGTCTCAAGGAATTTATTGTGGGGAGCAAAGAAAGGAAAAAATGTTAACATGTCTAGAAACACTGAAACATTTTGCTAAACAACACTCTCGTCTTCTCCAGCTCAACAACTTCACAGAAAAAATCCTTGCACTTCAAAGAAAAGTCATCAAATTTGAAATGAAAACAGCATTTCAGGAGCACTATCCAGGTAAGGTTTACACTTCTCTACTTATGGTGCAAACCACATTACATTGCTAAGGGCAAAACTTGAGTTCATATTCTGGTTTATGAAACAAATGTGGATCTACTGCAACTCTAGTGATGCCTGTGAGGTCCACTCAATGTTACATAAAGACAATTATGTGCAAAACTGTCTGGTTTTCATCATATATTGTGTGATACTGCAGTACACAAGGCAATTAAGAATCAGTGATGCTTTCCATAATGCCCACTGTTATCTAACTGTGCTCCATCCTCCAAAGTGGCAAGTTCCTCCTGAATTATACTGGCCTCATACTACTGATCCCAGTGAGAGTGACTACAATAAGCATAATCCAGGGAACACTTGCCACACATATTGGGGTAAAAACATTACATCAGTAGTGCCAGAAGTAGTCACAGCAAAGAGAAAATATTTCTTCCCTTGATTTAAGCCTCCTACCACATAAGCCTGCTGACATTTGAGAGGGTGTTCAGGGTATGTGAGGCCTGGAATAAGAATTACATTGGTAAGAGCTTTTATGGGAAGGATTCTTGCTTCTCCAGAAGAAAATGCAAGATAAAGTAATGTAAACCAACGCTGATCCTCATATGCCCTCATCCTCCAGTAAGTCAAGCAGTAAATGGACCACTAAAAATTTCATTCTTCCTGGCAGTCTGTCTTTATTGCTTAATACAGTTTTGGTGGGCTTGAACTTTTAATCTTGCTCATTGTTCACAGAGCTATACCATTTATTTTCTTCTAAGAATTCTTTCTAAAAATTATGAGTATAAGCTTTTAAGATTTTTGCATTCTTCTTTTCTTTGTCACTATTTTATTCCCATAAAGATGAGAATCCAAAGGCAGTACAAGTGGGTACAGAACCCCCTCCTACCCTAATTATAGCTTGAAACTATCTACTATAGTAAGGCTTGCATTCTAACATAATCATGCCTGTCAGGCAGAAACTGGGCAGTTCTCCTTTTCACCTTGCTTTTGTTAAATGAACCCACAAATGCTAATTTATCAATCTGAGAACCCACAAGTAGTAGCTTTTGTTTCTTTTGCCTGTAAGAGGGAACACTTACATGCTGTCTGGGAATCAGTGTTAAATAGATGAACGTAGATTTGTAGCGGATACTGCTGTTGTATTGAAAAAAGAGGAAAGAGAAGATGGATGGGATATAAGGAAAGGTAAGAGACAGCAGAGTCCATGCACTCAGTCCATTGGTAAAGAAGGAAATTATAAGAATAAAGTTCTTTGTATGCACATACAATCTTTAAAAAAAAATATTATATTGGATTCTGTGGTGATTAAATACTTGATCATCCAATAGTGAGGAACAGAATTCTCTTACAGCAGATCAGATATTTACTAACACTGGTAATTTGCATCATACATAACATACACTACACTGCTGAATGAAAATCTCTTCTGATGAAAAGGTAGTTGCAGCTCAGCACTGTTGGGAACAGTGACTTCATTGTGTCAAATGTGATTATTTGAATCCTTGGGATACACACTGAGGTCCTTACTTTCTTGATACTCCAACAGACATAATCTTGGAAGTGGCAGGAGTTTTTGCCAGGTGAGGAGTGCAACAAGGTGGGACAGTGGCATTTGTAGGCACCAAACACTTTTGCCAGCTGAGGATTTAAAAAGACTGAACTGTTGCCTCCTATAGTTATAGTAGAAAGTACTGCTAGTTCTTAGTACAGTTCTGTTTTGGGCCAGGAGTTCTGCTCCCATGGTACCAAATGAAGCTATGTTATTCCAGCTAGAAAACCAGTGGCTTTTCATTAATGTTTGGTGGGGGACAAGAATCCATTCTTGCAGAACTACTGCTAAAACTGATTCCATTTACAAACCTACATGACCCAGAAAAGGTGAAGAGAGGATTTCTGCTTCAGAAGAGGCCGTAGCTGCAAAAATTCTCCAACCATTTCTACTCTGGCAACCAGTTAAATGTGTAACACCTTCATTTTGGGACAAAACTCTCCATATTATATAGGAAGAGTAAAACTCAAGCTTGATGAACAAGTGATTGAACCTGCTATTTTATATGACAAGTTATACCAGTTTGGAAGAACCCATGATACAGATTTACACCAACAGATCTGCAAAGCTGGCAGTCTCTTTGGAACTTGCTTTAGGGTCATTGGAGATCTAGGATAAGAGCAGCATCTCTGAGCTGTATGGTGCCTCAACTTTCTAACATATGTGATCTCGAAAGTAAATACAGATAGGAAAAATGTGTCTGGCACATGTGCACACTCCAGAAATAAGATACTGGTGTAATCTTATTCTTCTTAGTCTTAGATGAACGTATTACACCACAATTACCCTGTTCATACAGGGAACTGGTACTAATGAACAAATCCACCAATTTAGAATGAAGTTACTAGATGCTCAACCTTCCTGAATAAGTCTTGCTTATCATCAGTGCTTTCAAGAAGCACTCTAAGTGTCATGTCTCATAGTTATTCTTTGAAAAGTGCTTCATTTTAGAAATTTACACCATGCCTTTTTTTTCTGGACTTGCCATGTTGCTGTTGCAAGTGCAAACAGTACTAACCTATCTAGTTTAGGTGTTAGCAGATCTCTGCTCACTATAAGCAAATGGTAGTTGCATGCTCCATTGCCAGTGTAAGAGATATATGCCTAAATACTTCAGCCACCTGGAGCAGAAGTAAGGGAACAGAGAGTGAGTCATGGATTCTCCTGATAGAGCTAAAAGTTCTCAACACTTTGTACAGCAGTTAAAGTGAAAAGGGAATTTGTTACGGTTTTTTTGGTGGTAATTTGTTGTGACTCATGTCACACAGGGCTAAAAGGCTGACAGGATATGACATATGACTTTTTTTTTAGCCTATAAGTCTTAAGTATGTAAATAAATCTCAATAAACATGGGCAAACCATAATCAGCTATTTAAAAAACAAGTTTTAAATAATACTCATTTAGTTGTTTAACTAAGGATTTAGGGAACCTCCAGGTTTAGCCTGTGTGTTTTATGCATTTCTTAGCACTGTGTATACTTGGCAGCACCCCATAATTTTATAAAAATGCAGGCAATAATTCATGGTGATCAAGCTATGTTTGTTTCCCATGAGCAAGTTTTGTTTCTTTTTCCCCTGGCTAAAATGAATGCAGAGGTCTAAGACTTCTAACAAGTGCTACCAACTTTCACCTGGAAAAGAGGCCTCTTTCAGGGAGAGCAAATCAGAGATCAGCAGACAAACATAAAATATTGAGACTAACTGAATCTGAGTCAGAATTAGTGCCTAGGTTCACAAAGGAAGTTAAACAGAGCAGAAAGGGGCCAATTACCTTTTCAGAACTTGATGGGTCAGGCCAGGGCATTTTCTGTGCATGCACCAAGGTCCACCCACCCGTCTCGCCCCTTTGCACCCCAGAAAGAGTGCAAAGAGAGCTCTGCAGAAATGCTGCAGAGTCTATGACTGCTGGTTGCTGACTGCAGGCAGGAATGTCCTCAGTAAGCTCTGAAACCCTTACATAGAACCTGACTATACATATATATACTGCAAAAGGAGGATCTGGACTACAAATAGCAAACTGTTGCTCTCAGGCTTTCTTATCACGTTGTTGGCTGGAGCTCAGAGGGCATGAGTCATCTCACTGACCTTACATGTTTTCATCTTGTTTTAAATCTCAGTGCCCACAACTAGCTTCATGTAGGCTCTAGTCCTGCATATAATCTCCGTAGAGTCTTTATGGTAGATGGACACAAACCAAAATGTACCAGCTGTGACTCAGCTGAGCTATTTCAAAAGTCTGTGTTCAGGCGAGATGAACTGTTCCTTGAAAACCCTTACTCCCATTTCTTGACTTCAGAGGGAGTCCACATAAGATGTCAGCTCTGAACACCTTCTGATATAGTGCCTTGGCTCCAGTTTCTGCATCTCCCACTGCATAAACATGGGCTTGAGCAGGCTTGGACTGAGAGGGTGACCAGATTTGGACTTTGCCTCTCCAGAAGACTCCAGGCATTTGCTCAAGTCCATGTCTTATGGTATGTTTCTGGGTAAACAACACAGAGAGCAAGTAATGAGAAAGCTGGACCAGACCCTTTGTTAATTGATTGTCTGACTATATTTGTGAGGTCTAGGAGATGAAATTTTGCTCTGGGCCATAAAAGTGGCCTCCTTTGCAGTGTAGTTGAAAACAAATGATAAGAGCAGGAAGAAAGCATCCTTTGGAGGGCAAATGTGATATAAAAGGGCCACTGTAGCAAAAGTATCTCAGAGGCACGGAAATGCTCTGTAATTCCAATGGGGCAGAGCCTCAGGACATTCAAGAAAAGGTTACTCACTTCAGTAAGGAAGGATGAGTGCTGGTCACTCATAAAGTGGTAAAGCAGAACTCAAAGCTGAAACCATGAGTGGCTGTGCCATCACTCTCTTGGGTGGCCTAAGGCAAGTGCCCCACTTTGTGCCCCTGTCCCTTTGTTCTGAAAAGGAAGATGACCCCTCCTTTGGGAATCACTGCCAAGTCTGTTGATTCTGTATGACATTATGGCTCATTTGCTCCTAGCTGACTGACTGAACTAGATGTAACAAATTGGACATTATCGCCACACGGTCTGAAGTTCCATCGCTAAGCTTCTTCATTACAAAAAAGTGGAACCATCAGAATAAATGAAGGGATTACACTCAGGTCTCTAGCCAAAACTCAGAATCTGGCTTTCATATCTCTGTAAATTCATGAGTATTTTTACTAGCACTTTGGAAGTAAAGGGAACAGAATCAGTTGGCTGATCCTGTTGATCTGAATCTGTTCCAGAATCAAAATAAGAGAACTAGGTTTGAACCTATGGAAATCTTAATAATTTCCAAAGATTCCAAACAGTTTGAATTGAGCCTGCAAATCAAAAAGACAGCTTTTGATTTTTTTCCAGAATAAAATACTGCTGTAATCTTACTCTTCTTAGTCTTAGATGAACATATTACACCACAATTTTCTCTGAATGTAATTACAGAATAACAAACTGATCATTGTTTCTTTGTTGTTTTTTTTTTTTTTTTTTTTTAGCTGTCCTTACTGTATTCATTAATTGACAGAGAGATGCAATGAAGTAGCAGGCCTATGTTTTTAGTAGCAATTCTGGTACAGTGTCCTGGTTGGGACATACCTTGGGAGGGAGGTTATTTTCCCCCATTTCTCTATACAGAAGCGCCGCAGGCCGTTGCTCCCTCGGAGAGCGGCAAAACCCTCGTATGGCACACTCGATGTTCCCGTGACGAACTGCAACAATCGCAGCCTCTGCTCGTTGTTAAACCTCTCCACGGCTGCCCAGAACCACCGTATCACTATGTGTCCATCATGGTAGCCTACACCAAGCAAGAGAAATAAAAATCACTCCCTCCTAACTGAGAAGAGCAACACTGAAAAATGCTCCCATTAGTATGGGGTAGTAGATCTCCTATTGGAAAGATACTGGCCTAACAATATATCTTGTTCTTCATGAGCAGCAGGTCCCAGCTTCCATTTTGTCCTGGCTGTGGATACTATAATGTCACTAACTCATTTAGGACCTTGAAACTCAAATATCCACTTGAGATTTACTGGTCTCTCACAAATCTCTTGGCAAGAACTGGGGTTATATGCATGCAATACTAAAAACCACCAGCAATATGCCACACAGTGTGAGTCTCAACAAGCTAACAATTTTTGGATCCCAAGTAAATTCTCTTTTGGATTGCAATAGTGTTCGACATATGGAGAAGAGTTTGCTGTCATGAGCCCTTCCCTGGCAAACTTCTCACCTGAGGGGCTCTGAGCCTTGGTTTGTGCCAGTGAGAGCCAGCATATACCAGGCTGAATCTGTTTTGAAAGTTAAATAGAAAAATGTAGTAGGAGAATAACACTGGGGACCAGCTGTGCTTGTGGTAAGCTGCATATTTCAAGGTAACCCAAAGACTGGGCAGTGACCAGCAAAGACTGAAACCTTGTATTTCAGGGGAGGATATGTGAACCTCAGGAACGTTCCACTTATGATGCCGAACTGGTAAATTTCATATTCTTCCATCATCCAAGACAGCCTGGATTAAATCATTGTTTAAAGCAAAACCAGACCAAGCAGTAGAGAAGGGGAAAAAAAATCCAACTTGACATATTTTAGGCTGAGGGGACAGTTAAGCAAGATCCGTATGTTGTTGAAATGCAATTGGGAATTGTGCAATTCAGCTCCTGATTTCAGCACCCTGCTGAAGCCAAGAGGACTTATGGAACTACTTTCTGGAAGGCCAAGAGTTCAGCCATAGACATCTTAGATGACTCGTAACTTCTAGATCTAATTGTGCAAATCCTTTTCAGTCCTTAATGGTCAAAACTCCTCCTAACTGCAGGAATTGAATAGATAAAATCTGGACAGAAATAGCAGAAGCAATTTCAGTAGTATAACACCACAACACCTGAGATCTTTTTTTCAGGAGTTATTCTTCACAATAACTACCTGGACAAAATACGGCATTTCCCTCAGGAAAGACAGAAAGAAAAGATGGAGCAAGACTTCCATGTTTTAGACTGAAACAGTCAAGATAGTAGTAAACATGAGCAGGCAGTTTACCTCCACGATATTCTGTGTTGTTCCGCCAGTCATTGAGATCTATTTCTGCAGTGCCAGCTATAACTAGCTCCAGTTCTCTGGCATCAAAAACAGAGACAAGCCTGGAGTCTACAACCTGCAACAAAAACCACTTGTAAGCACAGGTCAGACTGGAAATGAAGCAAAGTCTTATAAACCTATGGTTCTGGTGGCCAGCTCTTCATCCTGACAAAGTTGGAATGTTTGCATTTGCATGTTTGTGCATGATTAGGGAGGGGTAAGAATAGGTGACTACATGAGTTGGTCAGCAAAACCACAGGTTTTCACCCAGTCCTTGTAACAGCTCTGCCAGAAAGATGTTCTCAGATCCAGGTCTTCAGCAAAGATAAACTGCAAAATACAGGGACAACAATGGAGCAGTATCCAGGAATACAACCAGCAAGCTTGGACTGCACCCACGGACTGACTTTACTGGAACAAATCCATGAAGACACTGTGTGTTTCATCAGATTCTTATCAAAGTGTACAATTCTTCACAATCTTTCTTTGTCAGGGACCCCTAATCCTAACCCAAAATCACAACATGGTAGAACAAAATTTGCAAATGCCTACTTCTCTCACTGTGTGAATGGAAAGCAGTGTCGTTCTTAAGTCTTGATCATAAGTAATGCTTTATCACATTCAGAAGACACATTTCTTTCCTTTCTCATTTAATCCTAAACATGCTATACCCAAGGTCTCTGTCTGTGAAATGTGTAAATGTCGAAAGTCAGAGCAAGTGAGAATGGAAGGGAATGTGTAAGTGTGGAAGGTTTGAGCAGGTGGGAAGGAAGTTCAGTAACATGTTCACGATATGGGATAAGGGGTGGAATGTCGTGGGGACAGGACATTTTCATGCTCATTATCCCAATCGTGGTTTTTGTTCCCTGTCCTCAGTTTGTTTTGTCTTCCTTCCCCCCCCCCCCCCCCCCCCGGCTGGCTGCTGGCTTGCCGCTTAGCTTGCTTGCTGCTTTGCTTGCTGCTGGCTGCATGCTTTGCTGGCTCTGCTTTCCTCTCTTTTTTTTCTCTGCTTTTCGCTGGCTTGCTTTTTGGCCATTTTTTTTTCCCTTTTTCCCGGTTTCCGTTGTTCCCTTTCCCCCCCCCCCCCCCCCGAAGACATCGGACCTACTCCGGGCAGGAGCTCCCCCGGGGTCTGCGAAAGAAGCTCCGTACCCTCTGCGGCGAAGAGAGATACAGCTCAACTCCCTTGGACTGGTGAAAACATCTGTGGTCATCTTGGGCTATTTCTCTTGTGCCGGGGAGTGTTTTTTTGTTGTGCCTTAATAAACAAGTTTTTTTCCACTTTCCCCTCTGAAGGAATTCCTCCCGAACCTGGTGGTGGGGGGGGAGGTTGCGGAGGGTTTGGTTTCCTATAGGGGGCTCCTTTGGAGGTGTTTTCCCCTAATTTGTCCAAAACCAGGACAAGAGATCCAAGAACTCCAATTCCTTGCTGTTTGTGTCTGTTTAGTTGCTCTCTAGGGTACCAATGTAGCATTTAACCAGGGTGCTACTCATTCAGACGAAGAAGGGATGACTGTGGAAGCATCACTTTGCTACTTACTTCGTAGAAGCCACGGACCAGGGCCTCTGTTTGCTGGACCACTCCTCGTTCCACTCGCCACTTTACCATTCTCTCAATGTACTCCTTTTTGTTCTTTTCTGTCACTGCTGTATTTGCCCCTCCAGATTTCAACTCCCTCTCTGTCACCTACAGAACAAAGATAAACAGTGGTGTAGCATTGTATGGATCATGTTGTGTTTCAAACACGACATCATCGAAGCAACAGTACAGGAAACAACAGGATGGAGAGGCAATCACAGTATTGGAATAGCAGACTGCTTTGCCAACTAGAAGGGATATCTACTTGTCTCTTAGGCAACAAGTGTTACCCTTCCCCAAGTGCTAGTAAAAGTGTTTACTGAGAAATGCAAACAGCTAAAGAAAGTATCATAAAATTAATACTCCCAATACACTACCTAAAACAAGACCTGTACAGCAACCTTGCACAGACAAATAGTCACTGTGGGATTCAGAGTTTTGTATCAGCCATCCAAACCTGAGAAGGGTTTGTACTGTAAATAACTTTTTCTTATTTTAAGCAAGAGCTGCAGCATTTCTTTGCATTTTGATAGTTAATTTAGTTGGCTTGGGCTACTAAGGCTTGAGATTGAGAAGCGATTTAAGGAATCAGTATGGATCCTACCCAACAAGCACATACTCCTCCTCCCATGTGACAGAAAATTGTATTTGTCTTTCAATTATTTTCACATTCAATTTAGTTGATTTAAAAGGAAGACTATGTTGCTCTTCTCTTCAGTTTTCTGCTGCTAAAACCATGATGTCCACCACAGACAGTAAATTAACTGTATGAATACATATTCATTACTAGTATTATTTATATTATTATCTATTTATTAGCCCAACAGACATCACACAGCATAGGCAGTATTTAGGTCACCTTACTTGAGGGACCTATTGCAGTATTATGAATTAAGAAACATTGACTGAGTCATCTAATCGGTAGCTTTGTTGAGAAACAGCAGGAACAAGCAAAGCTAGATGGAAGGAGTTGGGAATTCTTAGCTGATTCAGGTTAAATTCCCAAACATAAATCATTGCATCACCATTATACAGGCAATACTTCATTGCCCAGAAAGAAAGGCTCTGGCCCAGCTACCTTGCTGTATTCTTCAAGGCTGTGAGGCATTAAGTATATCTGCCAAACCAAAGACTAAATGTTGCCTACCTTTAAGCATGGCCATAAGTCCAGATGTTCAAAGTCTCCTGCAAGACTTCCCACAAACACCTAGAAAACTATAGTATTTTTCAACTTCTCATTTTCTGTATACATTCAAATACCATTCATTACCTATGATTGGAGGCTAGCAATCAATAGCAATGTGTCCCTGTTTTGGGGTTTTTGTTCTTAGGGGCATTAACTGCAGCTGTGAGCTACAATTGTGAATCAGGTTTCAGAGTAGCAAGGAGACATTTCAACCAATGTAGCTCACTCCTTTTACCTGATGGGAACAATTGCCAGGGCTCAGAGACAGGTTGTATCCACAAAGAGAGTTCAGAGTTAAGGCCTGGAAGAACACTTTCTACTGGGTAAAAGCATGAGAAAGTACTTTGGGTCACAAGCAACTGACACGTCTCTGTCTTATAAGTGAAATTATCAAACTGTCATTCGGCCCCCACCAGTAAAAATGTGTAATGCTTGATTTGACACTGTATCACTGCTGTTACAAAAGTGCTCTGGGTTCCAGTAAGTAGGCTGGAATTGATGTGGAATAAATTCTCCTTAAGAAAGTACCAACAAAGAGGATTTGGCCTGAAAGCCTTAGAAGTTCAATACACATCAGAGATGAGACAAGAAAATATGAAATCAGCGCTGACTGGTCACTGTCATTGTGGAAGAAAGACAAAAGGGCTGTAGCCATCTACTATACAGCTTCTCAAGGAGACGGCATATTTATTGTTTTCCTTACCTAGCCCTTGAAATCCATCTTCCCAAATATTAGCAGAGCTCCCACTGTGATCTACACTTGCACGTGCACCAAGCAAAGCAATACTCAGATGGCATTTAAGTGGCTAGATACTCTTGGCATGGAAGAATTTCCACCTAGGATCCATTTGTGAGCATAAAACGTGACTGCAATTTCTTTGTTATTTTGCTGTCAGCACTTAGTAAATTTCAAGAGGAAAATCTTACTTTCACTTAGGACACTCGTATTCTGATGGTTGTAATTCACAGTGAGAACCAACCTTTCCCCCCATTGTTAATTCTAGCAAGGTCAGTGTCCAGTACATAGGAAATAAAGTACTAGACAACAGCATCAAAATCTGGCTTTTAGTGTCCTATTGCTTTTATACCACAGTATCTACAACAGATTGTGATTTTTCTAGTCTCTTTGGAGCCATTTCTTATTTTCCACAACACACTCCTATGTAACTGCTTTCTCTTTCCTTTGAGGAGACTGTAACAATTAAATAGTATGCCAAATGTTACCTTCAAATGGATCAGGGCAACTCAGTTCTTATTCAACTTTGTAGTCTTCCCTTGTAAATACAAACTTGTCTCATTTGCCTTTCTGAATATGTTTGTATGTTTCTGTCTGCCTTTGTGTATTAGTCTCATGTAGCCATACCTTCCAGGTAAACCACTGTACTGTCAATTCAATGTCTGTCAATGCAAGCTCTCAGTTCCAAGTCCATGAAAAACTCCTGCATTTGAGTCTGTGGAAAAACAGTGTTATTGTTCCTACAGAGGCTTCCTACTTTAATTCTTCTGCCCCATTCTTTTCATCTACTCTTGACTCTGCTCATCCTTTGCAACCTTTTGCTATATGCAGGCTAAATTAAGTTTTTAATATACCCCCTGAAGCCTTGCTTGCTTTCTGTTACTTTAAAGCTCATAGCTGAGCAGGGCTGGAATTCCTCCCCTCAGAAACTTGTCAAACTCTTCCCTAGATCACAGAACTACCCTAGCTGTGTGCAAACACTCCAGGAAACTTTACTGTCAAGTGGTGAGAGCCATTATCTGGATATGGCTGTGGGCACAGTTTGTGGTGATTGGGAGTGGGGCTGCAGCCGAACCTCATCCCTAATGAACTACAACTGTGTAGGACCTATAAACAGTATTGAAGGCAAAGAAACATGGAATGCTGATGTGTATTGACCAATCACAAAAAGGTAGTGAGGGCACACAGGTGTGATGCATGTAAGATGAAGGGTATAAAAGGTCTTATTCCACCTGATTTCTCTGCTCTTTTTGACACTGTGTATCTGTTCCTCACAAGGCATCTCCATCCCCTGAGCTTCTGCAGTACTTGGTGAGCTTGGTTCTTCAGCCTCTCTAGTTTTCAGTATCTCCTTGGAGATCCTTAACATAGTCTCAATATTGTTTTGATTCCCTTCAAGGCTTCCCAGAGACAGTTATAATCCAGCATGGTTTGCAACAGCAGAGAGCACCAGGGCTTCAGTGCAACCCAACGAATCCCACAGGAGACATTTATTCTGATTGCCAGACTGCACTTAAGCCAGTGTTGCACTCTCCCTAAGGCTATAGTGATCAGCCAGGTTACAGAGAACTGTCTGATTAAGGTAGAGCTGAGCTGTAAGAAAGCACAATAAATGGATGTACATACCAAGTTGTTACATAGGTGGAAGGTAAGAGACACAGAATCTAGCAGGGAGATACTAGACAAAAAAATTGTGAGGAGTGCCAGGTCCTACACTACCTGTCAAATGGTTTTTATCCCTCCTAACCCATCCTTTCAGTCACATCAGCTTTAAGTTACATTGCTTGCATTCACCAAATGCCACATCTGTGTGAACAACACCCTGGAGAGAAGAGCTGCACTCCAGAGAATTCCTCATGCTCATCAGTGTGTGGCTCAACAGGCTTGTAGCGGGGCTGGTATTGTATATTACACACCCTAAGAATAAACATCTGCCTTGAAATAGGTGGCTTGAAAGAAACAGAAGGTAGGAGAAGAAAATGTTATTGAAAGGCTAAAGGATCTGTTCTGACAGAAAGGTGTTCATCATGCTCAACTCTGTCAGCTTCAAATTTGCTTTTCAGATGTTTTGCATAGCTATGCTCACCTGTCCAAACACTTCCTCGTTCACTGTGAAGGTTAGATCCAGGATATCTGTGATATTGTTATCCTTCATCCACTGCAAGCTCTGATGGAACTCTTCATCCAGGTACTCTAAGTCGCTTAAATCACATGGCCTGATTGCGAGACAAGAAAAAATATATGATCCCATGACTACTGGCAGGATGACTTCCTACTAAGTATGTCAATAAATTTACTGAAGATCCAACATAAAATTGAAGTTCATTTAGTTTTGTTAACATCAAAGGCTGTTTCACAGACCCTTTTGAAGCAGTTGTGCAACTGCTTTGCATAGCTGGGCTCAAGGCCAAATCTGTTGGCCGCCTGAATTATTTGCTGTCAAAAGACACCCCTGGGGCTTGATTTTATGTGGATCTTCTGGATGCCCTGCACTTCATAGCACACATGTCCCTTCAGCCCCACCATGCTGTGCCTGGCTGCTTCCATTATCTATCATCTGCCAGGTGAGCACACAGACTGACTCAGGGCAGACCAGGCAGCCTAAATTTCTGCTAATAAGGAGCCATCCCTGTCTGCTGAAAGGACAGATTTGTTTTGAGCAGCCTGGTTTCTAATTCCCTAAAGGGGCAATAAGGATGCAGGGATAACCCTAGGTTTCAGCCTATTTTCAGACTAGATCAGGTACAATATAGATATGAGTGTTTGTACCCCAGCAATAATAATAGTTAAAAAAAAAACCAACAAAGACTAACATGATAAAGAACTTAAAGGACTGTTAAAACAGGTATCTTTGCTGATTTGGAATCATCTTAATTGATGAACTGTTTCAGCTAAGCTTTATTCTGCTCTTTAGCATTTAATTGCAGTCTTGAGTTAATATTTATGGTTTTATTGTTGCAAAAATTTTATGTATCTTGTTTTACTTCAGTCTATTAATTAAAGAGGGACTGATTGTCAATCCAAGTTAACCATATAAACTTCAAATTGAAATGAATGTATTCTTGGTAGCTTACGCTTACTAAAATAAAAGACAGGAGAAAACAAAAAAAACCCCACATTCTCTGGTTATATCTACATTAACATTCTTAATTAACCCTAGTTATGTTTTAGAATGAAAGCTACTCCATCAGTGAGGCATGACAAATTATGTCTTTTTGCTTAATATAACCTCTGTCCTTCTTTTGTTATTATTTTGTTTCATTCCATCAAAGATGTTTTTCAGTCTTCCACCTGGCTGAATCTTCATAATTTTTCATCAATACTTTCTGGTGTGTGTTTCTAAACGTCATACTTATTTATTTTTGTCAACATAGTATTTATGAACGGCAAATTCTTGGAGAAAGCGAAGAAAAATTAAAATGTCTCAATTTTCTATCGCAGACCAACAAACCAACTGCAGAAAGAACTTGAGGGTCAAGGTGCTCTAAGCAACTTCCTGAGAGTCTGTGCCTCTGTAGGACTCCCTGTGGGATCGCTGTTTCTGCACGGTTGCGTGGTTATACTCACAGCCTTAGCAGTGCTTTGTAGAATGGCCTTGTGAAGAAAGCATCAAGAAGGTACTGATGGATGAGAGCAAGGCCAAGAATACGACCACTGAACCTGAACCTGAGAAATAAAAATGCAGAGTTAATGAAGTGTAACTCAAGACTTCCAGTATAGAAATATACACAGGTAGCAACTGGGTTTTTTTGGTTGGTTTGTTTATGAATTAGTTTTTCATATTCATTCCCTGATTTTTTTTTCCGAGCAGACTCTTAATGCCACTCCTCATGTCTGATCAATAATGGATCTCCTTGATGCACCTCCTACTGTACCCATATCTGCAGCTGGCATGTTATGAGCTCTCCTGTGCCAAAGCAATGAACACTCACTTTCTGTGATCTCTCGTTCAATGTTCTGATAAAGACTGACTACATCCAACACAGTATTTGGCCAGGGAAATACTGTAATGCTCCACCTCAGAAAAAATGCTATCTCAAATGAGCTGCAAAGGACATTTGGAGACTCAGTATATCCAGTTTCTGATTAGTTCCAACCCTGTCTGAGGTGGGGCCTTAAAGTACTTTAAAAGGGTAGTGAGTTGACTTGATAGGGGAAAACTGAAGTTCAAATAAGCTAACTGTTGTGACAAGGACACATTAAAATCAGCATCTAAAGCTCAGGCACATTGCTCCAGACCACTTTCTTAATTTTGCTGCTCAGCAGTTTTCAGTGTTTACACACTCCTGTGTTTGTTTCTAAGAACAATCCCTACAAGTACACTCAAATAGTGCCCTGCCCATTATAATCTGTGACTTGCAATGATAAACTGTTAAATTTTTCTTCCTATGATTTATTCTATGACTTATTCTATATTTTTTCATCAAACCTGCTTTTAAGTCAGTAATCTCAGACAGAAAACCACAAAACTGGTGTGAGTCCACGTGAGTTTGATTTTTTTAAGAACAACCCCCAACAGCCATTCAAAACTTGCTTATATGTAATAAAGGAAAGGAAAAAATCCAGTACTCTAAATGTGAGCACTCCAAGTCTGAGCTGATGGATAACACAGAAAAGTTTTACTGCAGAAAAGATGAGAAACATATCAAAAAGAATAGAAACCATTCCTTCCACTTACAGGAATCCATGCAAAGACCTCTCCTGCACATGAATGAAACATGAGTCTGATTGTAATAAAGGTGGCAAAGAATATCTGTTCAATCAACTTTATGCTCATGGGACAGAACAACAAGTGCTTAGTATGTCAAATGGGGC
Source organism: Vidua chalybeata (assembly GCF_026979565.1). Taxonomy (NCBI): domain Eukaryota; kingdom Metazoa; phylum Chordata; class Aves; order Passeriformes; family Viduidae; genus Vidua; species Vidua chalybeata. Next base: position 52,243,734 of record NC_071530.1, read on the forward strand.
ACAAAATAGACTGCTGTGGGCCCAATTAGCATTTACATCATCACAGGAGCTGCCTCCAGGTCCCCTGAATCTGAGAAAGGTGCTTATGATATGCAGCTGACTGGCCACAGAAGAATGATTATATTACCCCCTTACAGCTGTTTCCACGGCAGCAACAAAAGGCAGCTGTTGGGTCTAGTTAGGGCCTGCTTCACTTCACTTGTGCTCCAGTGCAGTGCTTCCAGCAAAAGGCAAGGAAATGAGGGGGAGCTGATACAATGAAGGCACAGTGGAAGCCAGACAGCTCAAACCTCAGAAATGCTGAACCTGTAATCCGTCAGTTTTATAGCACCTTCAGGATCCATAATCAAGTCCTAAACAATGTGTGTCAGCTTTTTTGGTTTTGTTCTTCACCCCCGCCTATTGCTGCACATTTTGAAAATGAGCACTGAATGAAAATGCTGGGGCTGTTCTTCACCACAGTGCTCACCCCACAGCTACTCAACTGTGCGGGACTGGTCAGGCAGGAGCCACCTGGAATAAAGCTGAAAGTGAACCGCCAGGAAAGATTTGGGAATGTGGCTTCTCCTAAGAAACTGCTTGAATGTGTGAACAGCGTCCCTTTTCTCCTTGCTGCTTGCTTCACTTTTGCATGGCTTTGAGGGCATTCCAGCAAAACTGACATGAATGGGTCGTGCACCTACACCAAGGTGTTTACAACTACAAGCACATGTTACGGGGGCTGTTAATGGAGAGTCTAATTTGAATCAGTGCCTTGTGGCAGAACTCATCAAACCATCCCAAAGCCACGGGCAGCATTTCTGTGTGAAAGGTCCAAGCCTGGTGCACCAGCCTAAGAACACGTGGGATAAGTGAAATGAAATAATTAAGAGAACGTTGCCACTGCTGGTGCCTATCAATATAATGGATAAAAAAGCTGTGTTGCAGACCGTATTCCCTGGCAGCTCTGTATCACCCCAGAAAAACACGGTGCTGTGTGGTCAAGGCATGTCAGCTCTCCAGCCCACAGACCCTTCTGCCCCTGCATAGAGCTTTGCTATCTCTGCAGAGACTTGCTGTACTTGACTCTCTTAGGAAGAATGGTGTAGCAGAAGCTTCTCTGGTGCCTTGTCCATGCTGGACAGGGCCTGGGACCAGGCATGACACTTCTCTGGTCCAGCACAGAGAAACGTGGACCATGGTAAGCCAACAGACCATGGTAAGCCAACAGGAGGCATTTGCTGCCTTTCTCAGAAAAAAAAATATACAATTTATCTGTGTGTGCCTCCATTCAGTTCATCAAGCTGCCACTACACTCAGACAAGAATAGCAGTCCCACTTAAAATGTATCAAAACTTACAAAAAAAGCAAGAAGAAACAAATAGCCCTCCTTACAAAAGTCAGTTAAAACAAAGCCAGATTCTTGTGTTTATTTCTTCCTGAAAGATTTAGAGCACAGGTGAGATTTAGAGGTGGGTAAGACACAAAACAAGTTTTCTTGACAGAATAAGAAGCACAAAGGTAAATCCTGGCTCAAGGGCACATACCTTCCTTAAGCCTGAATTACATTTATCTTTCCAAGGACGCGTAAAATACTTGTTTGGTTTCTTTCTAGCAGAAAAGCTAGTTTGGGAGAGGTGGGGAATGCAGGGTCTTTCTCTGGCCTTTCCTTTCAACACCCTTCCCTTTTGGAGACAATGACTGAGTCTGAGTAATGTGCTCCAGAGAGAGGATAAATGCAGGAGGGAGCTAATGAACAGGAAATGGTGGAATGAGAGACAGAATTAATGAGCAGTGGAGCTGCTCTGGCTTGACTGCCTATTGACACTGTTCGTCCACTCAAAAAGGACATTGTGTACACCTGCTTTCTGGATTTTAACATCAGTACTCTTTGACCCATTTGCAGAAATTTCCACTGTACCCAGCTAATTCCTTTTCCTTCTGGAGGCTTCAGGTGCCCCTGAAGCAGCCACAACAACCCATTGCAAAGCAACAGGCTCATTCCGCTCAATGGGACTCTGTGAATACTCGCTGCATATCCGTGTGTCAGGGAGAGACAAATCCATATGCTGTAGCAGCAACTAGGCAATAAATTTTCCTCCAACTGCAGCTGAGTCACAGGAGATTTAATGTACTCTGGTCCTTTTCACAGCACAAGAGCAAGGCAGGACCCACAATGACCCTTTGGTACTGGGCTCTCTCTTAACTGGTCCAGTGAATGGAGCTCTACTTTATACGACAGTTTTCCTTGGTTTCAGATGGATAATGATGTACCTTGAAAAGATTGTAATCAGTGTGCACAAAGGAAGAACAATCTTTATCATTCTATTGGGATTGCTTTGGGAACCATGCCTTGTGGGCTAAGTTAGGTATGATATAAGGAACTTCAAATCCTGAAACGAGGATTAAAAAGATTGAAAATCCTGCAAACTTTCTATCACTCAAACACATCAGCTGCATTTAAGCATGCCCTTCTTGATGTAGTAGCTTGTGAAAAAATATTCAAAGTAGGGCTTAAGAGACATAAGTATTGCATGGTTCACATCAAATTTGAAAATGTCACTTTCACAAGACTTGCTTTCTGTAAGTGAAATTTACACATTCTGTTGCACCAATTTTAAAACTCTTGACTGTTCAATCACGCAGACAAACTTTTGGCCGCCTGAAAGACAAGCTGAACAAATGAGGCTACACTGTGGTCCAGGGTTTCTGTCCTTGGCAGCTCTTCTGAGGACGAATTTTATATTTGTCAGGTGGATGCACCTGGAGAGCCTATTAGTCCTTTCACAGTGGGAGAGACTGGATCTAATCTTGATTGTTATTAGATACCAGAGACTCTAATACGAGGAAAATATTTAGGAAGGCACAATCATGGGAAACACTTCACCTTGAACATACATCTTTAATTAGACAACAGAGAATTCAGTCATGAAACAAAATTTTGTAGGAAACTGGGCATCATGGATTCAACAGGTTGTGGTACAGCTTGTTTTAAAACACTGTTAAAACTGCCATTATTACAAATACATTCATGAACAACCTGAAGGCCAGAAACTGATGATTAAAGGAATCAAAAATCAATTCTTATGGCCTAAAATTTTGTGATTTGCAATCTTTTTATATGAGGGGGGGGACACAACATGCTGAGGAAAATGTACTGAGTCTGTGATTTCTGAATTTTGGTATTATCACCAGCACTAGCACTTTATAAATGAACCAACGCATGAAAGTTATAAGAATGTGTATTTTGCAAAAAGAGTTGACCAGTGAGATGGTTACAACAACTCTGTCTGGACTCATACATTATGAATTTAAGCAATACCGGCAGCGTGTCAGGCATACACTCCAGAGATCTGTGTCTAGATGTTGGTAATACACATCCTTGTGTTGGCTCAGTGCAGGACATGGTCAACATGTCCTATATGAGCTACACCTACAGAGAAATGATCTAGCAGAAGATCAGGTCACCTCTACAAAACCCCGCCAGTGGATCAAATCCACACCTCTATCTATCAGCCTTCATTAACACATGCCTTTCTTTAATTTGGTGTGCATATTTAACCCCTACTCACTCAAATGAAAGAACATTTGAAGGGACTAATGGGATGACATTATGTTCCTGACATTCTTTTTTCAGGAAGGTTGAGCCATTCAGGCTGGGACAGCTCACGTGTTCTCTTTATCTGACTTGCATCTGCAAACTCTGTAGACTCCTCTTTGCCACTGTCATTTGGCCTCATGGCAAATGTGCTCCTTGTGTCTGCAGGTTCAGAGGTGGATGCTGTGGCATTCCAGCACCATGCCTCTTCAGTTCAGGAATCTGATGACCTCACGTGTCATTAGTATGAAAGGAATGGCTCTTACAAAGGCTGGAGACAGAAGTTCATGAAGTCTCAGCACATTAAAGAGAAAAGGTAAAATAACTCCTAAATTAGTCACAGAGGAGAATTCCAATGTAAGGAGTAACAGGAGTACTGTTGGCTCATCTACTTTTCTTAAATCCATCGCTAATACAAAGAATCCTCAGAGAGACAAAGATCTTAGGGAGACCAAGATACAGAGTTGGGTCACATTTGCACAGAATCTCCCAATGCTGCACTGACTCTGGTATCTAACTGCACTGGCATCCCACATGAGAACTTGCTCTAGATCCCTACACGCTTCTTTTGAAGGAATGGTAATGACTTACCCCAACCAGGTTTTGATTTTACCTCCTGTGCATTATGTTATAAATACTGAAATAGATCTTATCTCATATATGGTCAAAATTAATTCCAGGTTTTCAGTTACTGAGTTTGCAAGGGGAAACTCCATACTTTCTCACTGTGAAACCACAGAAAATTCTGTCAGGTAAGCTTCATTTTTCAATCCATTTTTCAATTAAAATTTAAAGAAAACATTTAGGACTACTGACATGGAGCAACTGTGTGTGCAGATTTCCAGCCTGGAAAGTGATGAACTTTAAGTAGTTAAGAATCTACAGGGATTGATTCCTGCTGCCCCAGCAAATGTGACTGGGATTTAATAGACGATACATTCTACTCAGAGCCAAGGCATTTCATTCAGGCATCAAAAAGATCAAGAAGCATATTCCATGACCCTCTCTTTGATAATCCTGTCTGCTTATTATGCCTCTAAAACTTAGGAGTTTCATTGATATTTTTAAGGAAATTTGTTTCACTTAAGAAAGCACTAGCCTCTCTTAAGTAGCCCCTACTGTAAAGTGAAAAAGTCCAGACCTGCTTGTGCAGTGTCATAAAATACAAAGAGAGTGCTCAGAGAGGGTGTGAAATAGAGGTGCATCACCCAAGAATGAAATAAAACAAGAAAAGAAAAAGGATGAAAAATGATTTTCAGAAAGAAAAGCAACTTGGTACAAATAAAATTCCTTTACATTTCAAATCCTGAACAGATACTTTTCTTTAGATGAAAATAAGCCTTTCTTTAGATATTTTTACTTTTGGTGGGCACCAGAGTTTCATATGATGAGTAACTTTATGTGAGCCAATCTCTCATTTTATTGCTAATTTGTGCATATATTTTCTGCTGCAAAAGGTCAGTACAATACTGGCACTTGAGTAAGTCCAACTTCTATTTTCTGGATCTATCTGCAAGTAGAACATGTTTCTGTTTCTCAGTACCAAGGAGTAACCACATGAAAAAGAACTATTGCTTACATGTGATGGAAATGTGAGCTATCCATGTCCTTCTAAATCTCTGGAGATCAGGCACCCTACATTAGCAACTAAACCTCAAACTATTCCTAAAGCCTAAATTACCAGCAACTGAAAAACAAAGAGATAATCCAAACCTTATTGTTTCTTTATTTAACCTAATCAGATCCTTCAAGTCTTTTCCTTGTCCCTAACATAGCCATTTGTTCACTCAAAATGTCTTTTAATCTTTCTTATATCCTGGCTATATCCACCACAAAAGAACTGACAGAAAAGGTTAAAAGACTAATTGTGTCATAGAGAAGAAAGCATGAATTTATGGCAAAAGCTGCAGGCTATTCTGCTTTATCCAGAAAAATGAGAGGCAAAGATAATGTAGATAAGGGAAATTCATAAAATCTCCTTGGGTTTCTCTTCAACACAATCTACCAAACAGTTAATTTTCTCCACACAGTAGCTTCAGATAAATGCTCACACAGAAAAAGGGTTCCAACTGCATTTGCTCAGCACTGCAGCCAAGTCAGGAAGCCCCACAGTGGAGTGGCTGGCACTGGCTTCTTGCACTTCAGCTGAACTGTGCCAGAAGTTCTTACTGCAGGCACAAAAATTCCTCTGCATGGAGCCATTGCAGGCACGCCAGCCTTGATGCCATGGGCTGTCTGAGCACCAGAGACGCAACGCATTGGAAACGGAGAGCTGATTTCCTGGTCTGCCTTTAAACTAGTAAGGAGATTAAAAAATGAACATGGTCTATTTGTAAAAAGAAATCTGTGCTAGGTATCATTCTACCAGTAACAAGTTCCATGAATGCAGAGTTTTGGAGGAGGAGAGGAGGAGTGTGGCAAGTGCTGAAGTGGCCATCTCTGCTTGCAGAGCCATCTCTCAGCCTCATGACCATGATGTAAAGTCATCTTCTGTTGCCCTGATTCTTAAGTTTTCTTTTATAGTTCTTTTGAAAATTTTAAAGTTGTCATAAAACTTCTTTAGCCTTCTGATAATGTTTACATATTTGAGAGTCAGAGTTCCCACACAATTTCATGTAAAAATATAATAGTTTACATAGTTCTCTGTGGGTGGAGAGAAACGACTGATTGTTCTTTGGACCAGTGTGGTTGGAGAGGTGGTAATTCCATCCTCCAATCTACAGTTACCTTTGGAATTCTATAAATACCAGATGTTTGAATAAAACTGAGTCTTTTTCTCTTTTAAACTTATCAAGCTTTTGTGTACTCATTTTGCATCCAATAACGACAGTCCTCCTCTGGGAGAACCCCTGCCAGAACACAGCAGCACGAGCATGACTAACCTCCATCAGCAACCAGGTAGCCTTTAGCTTCTCTTGCTGGTACAAGGGATAAGACACACTGGCCTGGGAGACTCTTGGCAAACACTCCTCTGCCCAGCAGCTACAGAGGAGATACAGACTGAGGTATGAACTACTGGCTAGCAGACAACAAACCTCTACATTGTGTGATTCTCACATCCTAGACTTTATTGCTGACTGGCAAATCTCAAAGCAGAGAGATCAACTTCCAGAGGAGATCAGTGCCAATATTTCATGTGAAAACTGACAAAACTTAAATACAAAAGTAAAATAACTTATCTGAAGTTATCTAGAAAACAAGTGATAGAGACAGTAATGGAATCACAGTCCTCTGCGTCCCTGCTCCATTTTAGTTGTTTAGTCTATTTGGCATTTTATATGTTTATCAGTTTATCATCAGTTTATCATCAGTTCCTTGTAGATCAGTTCAGTCTGATGCTTATGAGTTGTTTGATTTCAAACAAGCAAAAGAATATTTTCATCAAAGACTGATTTCTCAGTCAAAGACTTTGGAAGAGTTGTTGGTGGGCACTTTGCAAACTTATGAATTGGTGAAGTTTCAGACATTGCATGACTTATGTTTGTTTTCCATAGCTTTGCCATGTGTTGAAACAAACCTGTCAAGCTACAGAGGAATCCACAGATGTAGTCATCTGCCAGACAAGAGGGTCATAAAAACACAAGCTGAATGACTGCACATTTTCCTTCAATGGCTAACTACAAACACTGCAGCCACAATAACTGACTTATTCTCAAAGGAGGCACATCCTTTCCAGCCTGTATGTGTTATTTAATCATGAGAGAGACTGCTCATCATAAAGTCCTGGTAAGCACCCAGGAATGTTTACCCCCTGTCATGAGATATCCTTGAGCTAACTGCAAACAGCCCATGGGCAGTGCAGAGCCCTCAGGACTTAACACCCCTGTCCAGAAGCCACACACTTGGGTTTGCATTGTGCTGCAACTTGGCTAACAATCCCTGTCTCTCAGGACGAGGATCTTCAATTGAGTAAAGTCAGGAATCTGTGTGCTGATATTCAGACATGCTATTAATTGCTTGGCAGTCTATTATAGGTCTTGTTTTGAAAACCACTGAATACTTCCAACTTTTATTTATACCACTGCAAACTGACCACTCTGATCCTTTTCTGGGAACATGCAGAATAGCAGAATCTTTGCATTTGTGTTCTGAAGACTAAGAAAGTTTTTTACTTTTCTTTACAAATCTTTCCAACACCATTAAATAATTCCATTTTCTAGTCTGCCATTTTCTGGAATGGAAGTCATAAGTCACAGTGTAAAAAGCTTCCTTCAATGAGCCACAACATACTGAATGTATACTTCTGTATTCTTCCTATCACATTAACTTTTCTCATAGAGGGTGAACAGGTTAGGATTTTTCTCATGCTCCATAACTTTATTGAGATTTTGAAAAATGTTCCTATTCCAAGTTGGGGCAAACTGACAAACATTACCTTTCTCCCTTTAAAAACATACATATCAGATAAAATTAAATCTTTAATATTCCCCTTTTATAGAATTCAATGTAACACTTAAGTAATATACCAAAACCAAGATTAATTTTCAACAAACAAATGAAACTTCTAACTTTCAAAACATCCCAGGGAGAGGCCTACAGAAACAGAAATGCCTTTGCTACTCAAAAATATCCAAAATGAACTTGGGTGATTTACTGAAAACAATATTGCCCTACAAGCAGTCTTTCTTTTGATGTATGAATTGTGTTACTTACAAAAGAAGGTTATCTTGGGAATTTCTGCACCTGCTCTAGCTGAATTTTCTTTACTTTACTGAAGTCTGAATAAAATGCAGTGAGAAGTAAGGAGGGGAATGATGACTGAGCAATACTTCATAGTGACAACTCAGCCTTGCCATTCCAGCGTGGCTGGAACAGGAGATATGACAACAATCATCACTCCCTGGGGTTTTTCACCACTACCAATACACAGACAATCACTGCCCATCCTGCTGCTTCCCTGCAGGTCCACATGCTTGGGGACAGCATGGATTTTACCCTTTTCTCCTCTGCCATATGCAAGGTGCAGACACTACGGAGATTTTCATGTAAAGCCTCCCAACTATGGGCAGATTTAATCTGCAGTGCTGCAAAAGACTAAATGGCCCTAAGCAAGGGAAAAACCCATAAGTATGACTTTTGTAAATACAGAAAAAAAAAGAACAGCCGCCTTTCCCTCAAACCAAACTTTAATTTGGAAGAAGTGCTAGAGAGACTATGAGACTCAGGGAAGGGAAAAAGGGTAGAGACTGTGAGAGATATATCTTCTTTCAACTCATATAGCAACACCATTCTGATCCTCAAAAGAGCTTGGAAAAAAAATTCTCTAGTAAGAGACAGAAAGTCAAGAATAAGGTAAATATAAAGCAGAACCTTTTTTAAAGAGACAATGGTTGCTGTACAAGCTCAGTTAGGAAGAATGTTTTTTTTTCTCCTTCAGTTTTGGTTTGCTTTTAATCTTCCAATTCCTCCTGACCCTTAATAAATAATTAACCAGCTGTTGAGGCAGGCTCTATGTGATACAGTCATACATCAAACTTAATAGGAAAATCAAAGTTTACTTAAGTACAAAGTTTACTTAAGGAGGCATTGAGAGAGATCACAGTACAGCAGCAAGAAGGCATTTCAGTAACGTATCCTTTTCACACAGTGAAAAGGTCTTATAAATTATTTCAGCTGCACATTTATTTTAATATCATTCTTGTCCAAAAGATTTACAATACTGCTTGAAAATTTCTCATGCAAACATAATTTATTTAAAATAAGATATTGCTAGTAATTAAAATTTACAGTCTAACATAACATTAAGTGCTTTGGTTTGCTATAGTGCCTTTCATCTGAGAATTTCAAAGCAGTTCTGAGCAGTACTGTACATCAAATGGAATTCAAGTTGATTACATACTAGGAAATCTCTTTAGATGGAAACTGAGGCAAACAGGCAATCGTCTAATTTCAAAAACAACTGGATATAGCTTGATGCCTCATTCTAGGGTGCTTTATCTGATTTTTAAGAGAATGATTTTTCAGTGTTTAGCATAAACAGGCCCTTTCAAGATGGCTGCAAAATTGGTCTCCTAAATTAATTCCTCCCCCAAATGTAGACCAACACAAGTGGCCCTTTTAAGTCCAAAACCAAACTCAGTGTTTCTGACTCCCTGACTAAACAGGTATTGGGCCATATTGCCTGACACAACAGCTGAAAAGTCAAAGAGATTCATGAGTAATTCAGACCACATATTCCCAAGAGCTCCCTTCAGTCAGTGGAGAGGAGTAATGGCTCTTTCCATACCTCCTGCTTAGATCCTGTGACTACATTTCTCCACTGTTCCTATAAAGAGCCACAGAGTGTGCCTAAATCCATCCCATGAGCTGCTCTGCACTGGAATACAACCCATTAGGTCATAAGGCAATTTGTCACTTTCTTTAAAAACACTTTAATTGAAATAAGTCAATTTCTGTGTAGAAGGATTAGTGGATGTTTGTTTCCTATAGATCTCTCTGATGGCCCTACATTACCACAGTGCAGCAGCTCCCAGTTCCTCCTACACATTTCTGCTAGCACTTCCCAGACTTTGGAGTATCTCCAGTTTCTCCCTTCTGTCTCCCTTGAGCTTGCACAGCTCTGCCTCACATTCCCAAGCTACTGAGCAAGATGATGTGGCTGGTTTGCAGCCCGTGCCTGTGATGGACCTGTCAGCTCGCTCATGCTGCCAGGCAGCTGCGAGGACAGACAGTACAGATCCCTGCTGAGCTCTCCCCCGCCTCTCTGTGCCACTCTTCCACAGATCCGTCCTTTACGCAGACACAAGTTTCACAAAGCTTTTAGGAAATTATTATCTTCAAGATGTTTGCTGTCCTGTCAGACAGGTCTCAAACTGATTAGGAATCTGTCTGATGGATAGGCAGGGCAATTGCACAAGGCACAACTCATAAGGAAATTGGGGTAAAAAAACCAACCAAGCTCTCTAAGGAGAAAAGACAGCTGAAGTTGCAACATTCTCAGTTCTCCTTCCGTTTATTATAATAAAAAAAAAAAAAGGGAAAACAACATCCTGCATTCTCTGGCACACTAGAGATGAATAGTGCTGGTTATGTGGTTTCTCATTTACACAAAATAAATAAAAGGGCCACTTAGAGGTTGGCTGGGGCTATGCCCCCACAGCACCGTGTAGGCAAAGGGAGTTGCCTTTGCCCATGTGCCAGAGCACATACAAGCAACACAGGCAGTGCCATGCCTGAAGCAATCAGCCCGGATGGGAGCCAGCATGTATTTGCTCAGCTCAACCAGTTGCAGTGACCATGTCAGCTGTCTTGGAGCACAGGGAAAGCAAGATCTTGTCTGCATGGAGAGTGGGTGCACCAGGCTTCCATCTGCCTGCAGAATGAAATGCAAAAATACATGCAAGTATTCTGTCTGACTCTGCTCAGTGGCACAGACTAGAATATGAGAAGGGAGACTGGAGAGAAGTAAGAAAATTCATTATGGGAAATGAATGAAGAAAGTCCTGCTCCAAGGCAGTTCTAAATGAGCATCAAGTTAGTAGAGTTCATTAGGACACTGTGGCCAGCAATAATCTACAACTTCTGGAGACCCAAACATTGCGTCAGAGTGTATCATGTCTGTGGTCTTCAGACGGATTCTGAGCAGAAACATTTTACTCACAGGACTTCCAACTTTCTAATGAGGTTCTGCTAAACAAATGCATTAATTTTCATATAAACTAAACCAAACAAAACACAACAGGGCTTCTCTGAGATGGATACAAAATGCTAAGTATGATTAGCAGGCTGTAAATACCTCTAAGATAACTGTAGCACTGGGGTGCTGCTCTCTGGCTGCATAAATGTCACAGCAAGGTCCACAAATGCTTACTATTACAAAAAACCATGCTGTCACTAATTCACAATGAAAACACAGAAAAAAGATGTTTCAAGTTAAGATCCCTCAGATCTCCAAATGAATGTCTGCGAATGATTTTTTTCTGTCTAGGCCATTTGCCCTTTTATGCAGAGACTGGGATTATTTTCACATTTTTTTCTTTGGTTCCACATTTTGCCCACTTTTGTGGAAAAGGGCAAAGTACCTCCAATGGGGGTGTATTTCAGAAGATGTTTTCAAATATCTAGGCAAAAAGCTAGACATGTTTACCTAGATCAGATAGCATGGCTCATTACTGGCATGGATTAAAAGCAGCTTTTCTGGCTACGAGCTTCAGGTACATTCTGTAGCATGCAGATAAAAATATGTATCATCAAACTTCTTTGGTCTAGGGAGTTGTGTGTGTCCTTTCAGATAGAGGGGTATTTAAAATATTTAACTTTAAAAATGTGTGATATCTTATATTTCGTGTGTTCAGTATGCACATATGTTAACTGAAGGAAAAAGTCTTATTCAATGAAAGCTTGCAGGAAAGGTGTTAAATCTCAGTTTCTCCATAAATGAGAAATATTTTCCAGTTATTATGTCTCTTTTTTAACTTGGCATATACACAACTAGTCTGTGCTTTGATGTGCTCATTTTGGACTCAGAATGCTGTTTGTACAAAGAGCAAAGCATGAAATAAGCCACTAAAAGGGACAGAACTGTAACTTTTAGGCTGGGGAAAAAGAGCAGTGTATTTCTCCATTCTGACAATATGAATAAAACTTCACATCTTTGAATTTTGTTGTATTTATCTCAAATTCACCACTGTTCGCTTAAGAAAGAGCAAACGTTAAATAATTTTGAGCACAATTTTTGGTAGCTCTGTTTCTTAATATGTCTGTGTCTGGAGAGGTCTTGCAGAAGTACTATAGAGAAAAACATGCCAAGGGTAGATTTCACATAAATAACAAGCCCCACATCACCAAAAAGCATACAGTTGAAGAAATCAGCAAATCTAAATCAATTGTGGTGGTGTGGTTTTCATGACTGACATGAGACTTCAAGCTTTGAAAAGACTATGAATATTAATTATTTGTGACCCTGGAACTCTCAAACTGATTCATCTATGCTACCTGGTGCTTCATAACAGATTTGAGATCAGGAAAGTGATATCTATTTCTGGCATGTTATAGGAAGGAGGCTCTTCTGGAATCTTATCAACAAGCAAATTTGAGAAACAGAAGTTCTAGCTCTGACTTCGATGAGAATGAAGAAAGCCTGGGAACATCAGAAAACCTCATTCCTCAGGAACAAACAGTGACAAGGCAGTTAGTACAGTGTCCTAGCAGAAGTTAGTTTGTAAAGCCTTAATGGAGAACTGAACTCAGTTTCAAAAAGTCCAATTAGTCCAATTCCTGTCTTCACTGCCTGCACAGATTTCTGAGCACAGGACTTTAAGGTTACACACGAATAGCTGAGAACAGTCACACAGTATAAAAACATTTAGAATGTCTAGATATCTACAAGCCAATCATGAAATCTATCAGGCTAATTATAAACTGATGGTCTCAGGCAATTATTCCCATAACAGGTTCAAGAAGTATTTCCAAGCACTGACTGGATTGCTTATGGTTCCCTTGGGTTCTGCAATCTTGCCCTATTTACAATACTGCATGTGCAAACCTCTTCATTCATAGCATTTATTTCCTTCTGCAGGCCAAGAGGCCAAATTTATCTTTCTTAAAAATAGGAAAACAAAAATGTCTGAAGGCCAAATAACATTCTGCATGCAAGAAGCTGGATTGATATGTGCAGTTGGAGAAACAGCCTACGTGTCTAAGTGCTGCTGATTTTTGAGTTAAAGGCTAACTGCTACAGAAAAGTCATTATTAGGTGTCTTTCTGCTGTTCTGTATGCCCAGGACACCTTTAAAAACCTGCCTCTTTCATGCTGAAATCTCCCAAGGCACAGAAGGACAAAATGAAGGCACCAAACACAGCATATATGTTTTGCAGTAGAATTTATCACTTGAGAAAATTGCAACACTTTGCAAGGAGAGTGTTTATAACACATAAGGGCAATGGCATGTTTCACCTGCTACTGAGATAACATGACAACACCATCTCTGGACACAGAGGTCTGTGTTCAGCTTTGTCACAATGTGGGCAGAACAATCATGGGTTTGCACCTGCCTAGTTGGTCCTCTGCCTGGAAGTCAAAGTACATCTCCACAAATAACAGCCTCCTAAATCAGAAGTTTATCCATGCTGTCTGTTAAGATAGGACATAGGACAGACTTTATTTCTTCCTGAAAACTATGAAGGCATCACATAATGTCTAATGAACAAGATTGCAGTAGTAGGTGAACAAGCTGTAAGAATTAAGCTGCTCTCTTCCTGCTAATGTCAGTAGAGAAACACTCTAAAGCAAGGATCATTGTTAGCTCCACTGCTGGAAATGATAGGACAAAAAAAATCCCAACAATTTAGAAACCATGCCAGTCCCAAGCAACATGCCATTTTTCCCCTGGCAACTTTAATAAAGGTGACAGTACAACTGTTCTTGATCTCCTGCCTGCTGTAAGCCAAGCAAAGGAGGATCTGTTCACAAGAATAGAGGAACATGTACTATTTGCAATTTAAAAAGGGTCGGAACTGCCTCCCATTAAAAAAAAAAAAAGTATCTCTGAGAGAAGCCAGTGAGATTGACAAAGAAAACCATCATAGAACAAACCCATGTGGCAGCACTTCTTTGACACAATGAAATCCCATAAGGGACCAAGCGATGCCCAGGGCTCACAGCCTATGCTTCGCTTAACCACATCTGAAACTACAAAAGTGAAAACAACTCCCAAAGACAGACATATCTGGAGGCAGAAAGAGAAAATGAGGACATCACAATATGCTTTCAGAACTTTTGATAAAGAAACAAGATCAGAAATTTGTCTGTTTGCACACATACTTAGTAAGCCAAAATATCTGCTCACTCTTCTGGTCTTGCCCCAGACAAGCAGGGACACTCTGTCAAGGAAGAAAAGGGAAACTGCTTTCACTGGGCCTTTTTTAAGGCCTGTGGCAGGAACAGAGCAGCAATGTGGCTCTCAGAGAACACTATACAGGTTCCAAGTACAATGCTTTGTGATGTATAAAAGGTCACACCAGCTCTTCTTAGAAAGGGACCAAGGAGATTAAGACTTCATTAAGCAGAGCTCTTCTCCCTACCCTTTTTATATTCACACAAGTTCACAAACATCAAGTGCCAAGTAATACCAGTAGGATATTTTAATAGTAGTACTTCATCACAACTGTTTTTTCAGAGCCTGCTCTTCTATTTCTGTTAAGTTCATCTCTTCCTTTTCACAACCTACTTCCCCACCTCTTCCCAGAGTTAGCAATATTTGTATGTACTCCAGTCTAAACTGGGAGCTTTTATTTTGCTTTTCCATTTTCTGATTGCTCTGAAACAATTGTTCAGTTCTGCATAAAATGTTCTTACCATTCCAGGTGATTTTCAACAAAGGCAGACATGGGGCTGATCTGTACAGTGTAAGTGTCGTTGGCTGAATACTCAAACAGCCCATAATAGGGATTGAAGAGCTCCTGAGACAGAAGGAAAAAGAATTCTCGGGAGGGGCCACTGTAGTCCAACCTGGAAAGAAAAAGGTAGAAAAGATAAAATTAGGCTCCTTACCATTTGAGTGGATTTCCTGGGTTTGTCTACATTGGCTGCTATCTTAGTAGAGAGGCCTGTGTAGTCAAGTGTTTCTAACATGATTTATCTCTCCGCTCCAAACTTGATTCTGAGTCCTGAACAAATTGAAATACCAAAATTTCACCAATATCCAGGCTGATCTGGGAGGAATCATAACTGAGACACATGCCTTAAGTGGTTTATTTTCCTTTGTCCCAAAAGCTTAGCAAACTGGAGGTACAAGGCTCAGCCTTGCCTCAGCTGCCCGGGCAGCAGAGGGGTAGCTTTCTAGTGAGTGGGTTTGAACCGCCTGTGAACACTTGGGTTCACAGACCAGAAGGCCTGGCCTAAAGCAGAAATTGCTCTGACCTTGCTACACCGAGATGTACTCAAATCTAACTCCAAGAATGCTTTTTAAGAAACCATAAGGGTTCATGCTGAACAAGACCAAGTCCCAGCAGAATTGTGTCTCTTATGACAGAATGGCAATTCCTTGCTTGTTCCATCCAAGCCCTTCCACTTTTCTGTTATTTTCATGTGGTACACCTTAAATTGAGCTTTGCTGTTGTATGAATTTGCTCTGTAGAGAGCCTCTTTTTTTCCCTTGAATTTTTCACACTCAACTTGGAAAACAAAAGGAAAATGAGACTGAAAATTTTTCCTGAATGCATTAAATGAAAACTGTGGTGGATTTATTAAAAACAGATAATTCTCTAATAATGGTGAGTAGATTTCTTCAATCCAAAATAAACTTACATGTAGCAATATGAAGAAATTATCTATAGCCATATAGCATGTGTGCCAAAAGATTTTCTGAGATGGACACTATTCCTTCTACTTAACAATTGTAAAAAAAGTAGGAAGTTCTGCAACTGGATCAGAATGGTCTGTATTATGAAGTTATAGAAGCATAAGAGAAAGAGGTTGAATCATTGATTTGTGCAACTAGAAAGATGGCAAAGGGCAGATAGGCCCATCCTCCTGTGTTTTATGTCTGGAGATTTAGTACTTCTCTCTTTGAGGAGCTTTAGCTCTAGGATCATGTGATGACACGAAAGTCACACCCATAAAAGAGGATGGTAACAAGCCCACATGACCCACTAGTGCCAGCCATGGACCAGGTCTGGTTCTGTGGACATCAAAGTACTGGGTTAAGCCTGATAATGGCTGGAGTAAAGAACTACAAACAAGACCTGTCTATGTTCTAAACCTCCAACAGGAGACTAGCTATTGCATTTCTGGCCAAGACACTAACTCATCATAAAGCCTTTATAGTTAATTTTCAATGGCCTTTGTCTTTGAAGCATGGGAAGCTATGTCCACACAACATCACGTGGCCATACAGCATCAACTCTTCAGTAGGGAGTTGGCATCTTGGAGTCCTTCCAGCAGAATGTATATTAGCATTAAGCAGCAGAAACCCTAGAGGAATGTATCTTCAGATGTAAATGAATCAGTGAAGAATAAATGAATTTGCACATCAAATTGGTTTGTAAATTCTCCTGAGGACACCGTGCTCACACACAGAAAACAATATGACTTTGGACAGTATTAGCATTCCAAAATGGTATTCCAAAAACATAAAGTGAAGTGTGCTACATGTTTATGCTTTACTTGCAGGCCAGAGGCAAGATGAGCTGTGAAAGATGACCTCTGTTACACAATATTGAATCCATAGAGAATAAAAAGTAAGAGTGAAAAAAAACCCCTGATACTGAGGTCACTGAGTAACTCTCTTTGAGACTGGCAACTTTTGTTTCCCACTGGATGTAACCTGTCCCGAGACAAGGGACAGAAGCCCTTCATTTGCCATGACACCTCACAGCTGAAAGTGTCAGCAGTTGCTGGACATGTTGAGAGTTGCCTCAGGTACTGTCTGACACCTTTGGAACTGAAATCCTACACACATGGTTTTTGAAAAGAAGAGACTTTACATGCAAAGCTACTGAAATACAATTTCATGCCTTTGTAATATGGCACACTGGAAGCATGCACATAATGGTCTTTCCATTATAAAATTTTGTGGATTAAGCCTCCATTATACCATAGCTCTTGAGGTGACCCAGGGTGGCTTTGAAAGGTTGTGCTTACATTTGAAAACAAAAGGTCAGAGGTTGTATTTCATCATACAAGAATGGCTCATGGATTGTAAGAGCTGTAGGAAGCTTCCTGAGAAAGGCCTTCTCAATAAACTTCTATTGCTTTCAGATTCCAACTGCATGAATTAAATTTTAAAGACTAAACAGCATTAATGTTTCTCACTTAAGATGGAAACAAGAAATCCACACGTGGATAACAAATGAACATTAGTTGGCATGCAAAGCAAAATTTTTTGAAGCAAAACCAGATCTATTGTGAAGAGTTAGAGTAACAAACTGGAAAAAGGTCTGGTCTCTAACTATAGCCCTGAGACTGATTCAGTGTGTAAATACTGGCCTGTAGTTGAGTTTTCCCTTCCAGCCTGTCAAAATATCTATGGCAAACAAGATGACAATAGATTTAACCACTTAAACTGTCACTTTGAGACATCTAGATGGAAGGTGTTATAGGAAAATGTAGCATTATTGTTATTGCTATTTTTAACAAATGTTTAAGTTGATTAAGATGAATCACTTACTCAGAGGTAAAACAAAACCAAAGAAACATTACATAACAAACAAGAGAGGCTCAGCCTTAGTCAACTTGGTGTTTTGCAACATAACAGCTACTTCAGAACTGAGAGCATTCTGTGGTTCCCTACCCTTCCTCGCCGACAAACGTGACGTAGAGTTTGTTCCGCTGGAGCTCCTTGCGTGAATATGCCATTACCTGGTTGAAGGTACCTTCCAGCAAGTGGTCACGCCGTATAATTAACCTGCAAAGGGCAGCGGAAATAAAGATCTGATGACTGAGTCTTGTGTGAGCTTGTGAGGCTGAAGGTAAACAACAGCTGTAAAGAGAGACATTCGTTCTCAGAGAACTCAATAAAATGCCATCTGCTGGTGTCCGTGCTACTTGACCATTACGGGTTTCCATTGGATTTTCTATGTGCCTTGAAGGTGAATTCCTTCACAATGCCATGATTAGGTTCAAAGTGCTGCTCTACTACTAAGACTTTCTGCAACAACCCATATGTACAAATTTATATGGTAGAGGGGGCTGTGAGTTTCCTGTGTATATGAAGTCACAGCTTTCTGGAATTGGCCCCAAACACTTCCAGGATTTAATCCAGTGAATGTCCACAGACATACTGCTTCTGTGGCAGGGGAAGTAAAGGGAGTTATCAGCCTCTATTTTTACAACACATATCTCATTCTCTTACTAATCTCTACAACAACTTAATGAATAGTACTTTTACACACCATCTGTGCAAGAAACCCTTCTTGTTCATATGTTCATGGACATTTTAAAACAGACCTTCTAAAATATATTTCGTATCTGCCTTGGACCCATTTAGCAGGACACCAAATGGGGTGACCACCAGCTAGTACTCCTCAGCTCTATAAAATCATTTTGTTGATGACATTTGCCTGGAATAAATTGCTTAGCTTCATACTTTTATTTTTTCCACAACAGATGTCCTTTGGTAGGAAGCCAACCTGAAGCATAAATTCAACCAGATGCCCAGGAAATACCTTAGAAACACCCCACAGACTTTGGCAAAGTTGGATAACTAAACTGAGCACAAGTTGGTACAAACTCAAAACCCAGCTAACAAGATGTATGGAAAGAAACTCCACAATTAAATAAGAGAGAACCCCAAATACAGAAAGAATGGCAGAAATCTCTCCAGTTCAAATCCAGGAGGGCTATCAACACAAAGAACTATGGGAAGTTAAACCTGCATGTACAGACTAACTTCTGTAGAATCTTCAAATGTTCTGGTCCTGAGTTACACTGGTATCCTGAGTTATACATATCTACTGATATGTAGATCCAAAGAACTTGGAGTCATCCCGCCATTACAGTGATACACCTGTTGTTAATATCTGGTGGGTGTTTGCCTGGAAGGATAATTCTCCTACAGGCAAATTATAGGTAGGAATATGAATATCCCTATTAAATAGGCAAGAAATGGGAGTGTAAGAGAATACAAATCTTTAAAGAAGTAAAACTTCCACACAAAAGCCTCTTGAAGGTCACTCTTTTGCAGGGTATATGAAGATCTTATCTTTCCCTGATGGTTATGTAAGAAATGCAATCTCCAGGGTGTTTTACACTCCCTATCCCCATCTTCATGGATAATGAATGGCAAAAGACAAAGCTATGTCCCGTTAGACTAAGTGATTTTAATACTTACTTAATTTTTCCTGGACCTTGCCCATACCCTTTGGCTTCAAGTTTTCGATAGAAATTGCGCAGCTTGGCTTCAAAGTCCCTCCTGTATGGAGAAGGTGCTCTTGCACTTGCTCGCTGCAGCCCTGGAGGGAAAATAAACAGCATCCTAAGGTGTAAGGGGCTTAACATTCTTCCAGATCATGCAGCTGATGTTTCCACACAGAACTGGTTAACAAATGTTAGGAACTTTTTGCAGGTATACAGTGCACTCAGTGTTATTTTTGATCTATCTGGCATCAATAGAGTTGTAAGTTCCTGTAATTCAGTAATTGCAATGAACTTCCAGGGACTGTATCCTCTTCGCTAAAAGTACTGTTAAGCTCACCTTGTGTGTACCTTTGTGTTGCCTCTGCCTTTAACTGTGATGGAATGGAAACTGAAGGATCAGAAAGGCATGAGAAAGACTGACATATGTATCTGCCTCTCATGGTCAGTGGCATTTTGGTTTTCTTTCCCTTTTGCACTTTTAAGAGATTTCTCTCCTCTGCATTGTACAGGAGATCTCCTTACTTGGCAGGATTAAACCTCTGAAACTCAGCAATGCTTCTCACTGGAGCCTAGCAGCCCAGCCAAACTGGGAGTCAGGTTTCCCTGTGTTAATCTGACTGTATATTAAGCACTTCCAGCTATCAACACAAAACCCCTCTATGGCATCAAAAAGGATTTCTGTCAACAAGAAATGCTACATTTCCCTATTATGATTCACACATAACAGCAGATTTTTCAGCAATTTGGAATCTGTTTTGTTTTGAAGGGTGCATTCTCAAAGTAGGTGATTATTCTTTTTGTATAAACTGCCATGCCATAAAAGGCCAAATAACGGATTAATGAAATCCCATTTACCTATCTCATTACAAAAGACAATAAAAACCAGCCCTTTTATGAGAAATCTGGCAGCAAACGCTCCACAGGAAAGAAAAAAAAAACCCATCACATTTAGTGGGAGCCCAAAGTATCATGGTTGCCATGAGGGAAGGACATTACTGTCTCTGCTGGTAAAACAGAAAGGCGTATTTACATGGAGTGCAAAGAGAATCTCTTGCAACACTTCTTTCTTATGTCAGCCTTTTGTTTTCCCCCAGGACATAAGAGAAGGGCTGCTCTCATGGGCTCTATAACCATGACAGAAATTAGCAAGAAGACAGTGTGTTGCTGGAAATGAGTATTTGCCCTTGTGTTTTCACAAGAACAGTCTCCTAAGTCACATTTGTGCCATATACTTGGATTCTTGTCCTGAAGAAAACTTGCTTATGACATGTCCTGATGTAGACAAGGGGAACTAGTACTCACAATGGTGTTAAAACTCATTAATGACAAAAAACTGTTCTCCTGTAGAGAAGGGTTTAGCATTTAACTTCTTCACATCAAAAAACCTTTCCATTTTCCACAGCCACATCCAAGATTTCCTTCTCTTCTCCATTTTGTTCGAAATCAGATAATTTAAATGTATGCTCAAAAAGCTCAGCCAAAAATGAATTTCTTCAGATCACATTTCTGTTGATTCTCTCAAAATGGCCACTGGACACAGCCACGCAGTGAGACTGCAGTGGGGGTTGTGTCTCTTGGCAAAAGGGAGACATTAGCTCCTCAAATTTCTATAGCATAAACAATAACTACAGAGACATAGCACAGCTGGAAATAACCTTCTCAGACAGCATGTCTTTCTGGAAAATATGTTTCCTGTCGAACCTAAGTTAATGGGTTCAGCACGGGAGGTCAGGCTAGACGATGAAGATGATCCCCTCAGGTCTCAAAATATGTGTCTTGGGAAGAAGAGAAGTTTTTGGAACACTGAGTGGAGGAGACTGAACTTTACAGGGGTACTGGAAGTGCTGCAACACACCTTCAATTTGGAAGGTGCTCTTGGCTGCTGTCACATAAAATTAATGTGCTTCCATGTCAGTGACTTATGCTTGGAGTACACCACTCTCTTACCCTAATCCTTTCCAACGATATAAAAAGGTATGTATCAATAGATACATAGCAGCATTGGAAACTGATACAGCAAAAAAATCAGCTGGGATCAGATTCAGAGTGGGCACTGGAATTAGCAGGCTGACAGCTGATGCTGGCTCTGAATTTGCTCTTTTCTATTTATTAGAAGAAATACCACAAATGCAAGATTTTGTCCTAATTTCCCCATCTCCTTACCTGGAGAGTTTTGGGGTGATGAACAGGGTGAGCAGCGAGGAGAAAAACTGTAACCCGGATGGAAGGCAGCCTGCAGTGGTATGTAGGACATGATATCCTCTTCAAAAAGGCTGCATGCAAAAAGTCATAGGGAGAGATTTAGTTCACATTCATCACATGAAGGACTGTAAATACGCAGTATGGTGCAAGTTCATTGTGTCAGATGTTTGGGTGCATCTCTGAACTCATGGATTCAAAAAATACATAGACTTCCCAAAGACAGGCTGGTCATTAGCAATGAAGAACAAAATGAATTTTAATAGATGTTTCATGCTAACACAATAGCTCAGCCACTGATGGAGAGCAAAGATGTGAGGTTACATAGGAAACAGGAACACCTTCAACACATTAGCAGAGAGAAGTAAAGATGCACGCTCTGTCTCCCAGGCTGTTTTACTCGGGCCATTTTCACGTAGTTCAGTGCTTTGACTGCTTAAATTGAAATGATGGGAATGAGTTGTAAACTTCTTGCATTAGGCAGTCCTATTACAGCACACCAACCCCATCTGGGTAATGCAACATTTCCCATCTCAGATCAAGACAATAAAATAAGTTCTTAGCTGCACTGAGGAGAAGTAGGACCTAAAGACCAAGCTCTCTGGTTCCAGTACAAACTGAAGCCTTATATTCATTACCCAAACAATGCTCACTGCACTGGACATTGAGGTTTCATGCATGTGTGGCAGCACTGCTGCAGTAAAATTATCAATTTCATGAGCAGTTAAATTATTGTAGTGAGAAAGACAAGGGATTTTTTCCCCTCTCTTTTTAATTTTTTCTTTCTTTAAAAAACAAGATATTTTTCCATTAAAAGGAAATGTTTTGACCTGATTCTTTTTTGTCTGCTACTTGATGGTAACAGCCATACTGACTGAGCTGGCTGGATTTACTGCACTGATGTAGGCTGCCTTCCAGGAAGTAAAAATTGACAGATACGCTCTGGCTGAATCATTTTGGATGGCTATCAGTATGACCTGATTTAACAAAATCTTTTCAATTATGTTGAGAAACAGACAGATAGTATATCTGGTACTGTAAGTAATGACATTATGCTATTGATCAAATTGATTACCTCAGCAGAATTACTAAATCTGCATCACACGACAACTTTTCAAGCCCATGTGTACCCTCTGTCCGAATGTAATGGATCTTCTCCCTGAAACATAAGTGATATTATGGAGAAGAGAAGAAAAAAAATACAAAACCGGCAAAAAACCATGCCATTATCATGGCTTGAGCCATGCATAGTGTAGTTATTCTTTGGTATTTTGCCAGTTCCTGTTTATCTCCTTACAAAAATGTCAAACATCCTATATGCCTGATTCATTTTCTCATCTTCCTAACAAACTTGCAAAAAAAAAAAAAAACTGTCTCTATCACTCAGTTTATTGATCCAAAATAAAGAGATTTTATTCCCTATTTTAGAGAACAGAATGATTCTTAGTCCTTCAGTTTCACGTCTACATGTAAGCCTATAACTAACATAGCACCTTCTATTAAAAGAATTTGCAAGAATATCACTTCCTTTCCCTCTGTCAGTTCCATCTGGGAAATAACACTCGAACATATACTTGACATGAATTAATCACACAGACGTTATACATATTACACATGTGTTGGATGTGTAAAATCATACCTGCTGTTAATAAAAACTGGGAAACATAGGATAGGATCCTATCAGCAGAGTAGGATCATGGAAGATACACAGATACAGCCTACCAGTGTGTTTCTAAAGCACTGCATTGTCCAAATATTTTTATTCTAGTATTAAGTCAAAATATGATACCTCCAGTCAAGGATATGCTCTAGAACCTTGTAATCAAGGTTCATAAAAGAAGGACTTTGCATCCTCAGAGTTTTCTTAACACCTGCTGCATGAGCATTAGACACGTAGCTTGGATCACTCCTGGCCCAAGGTATAATCAGCAATGACCTGTAGGCAAAAGGCTCAATATCCTGTTACAAATCTCATTATGCACTGGCTAAGCTGTCTAGCCCCTATTACTGGTCAATTTTATTCTCTGCTCAAAAGGCGATAAAAGCATTATCTGTTCTCTGGGAAATGAGAATTCAAGTTACAGCTGAGAAAAAAAAAAGTAGTCTGGAATAATTTGATGGTGAAGATAAAAATTTCTCAGTTACAGAAATGTACATCTTGAATACTGAGAGTATTTTTCATTCTATTTCTCATTTTATTTGCATGTAACAATTCCTCCAGAAGGAAGTCTAATCCTTACACTCAAAAAATTCTTTGTCTGGCCCTCAGAGGTAAATGAGAAGTCAGTAGGGCTACCAGCAGAAAGCACACTTCAGGAATTTGGAGGTCCTCTCCTCCTTCAGCAGTCCTGCAGCCACACCTCTGACTGCACAGTACAACCTAAACTCTTGGTCAAACTCTCAGCTGGTGCATATGGGCACCACTGACATTGATTAACACCAGCTTAAGTTCTTGACCAAAATCAGTTAATTCGAACTTTGGAATTCAAATGAGTTTAAGTTATAACGGTAATTGGTTCTGCTTTTTCTGTTTTCAAAAAATCTAATAGGAAAGGAATGGGCTTAAGAAAAAGAATGACACAATATAAATACTTTGGAAATTACTACCTTTAAGTCAAGTGAGAAAGATTAAAGACAAAAGTACAATCCACTTCACATTAATGATCCTATTTCTTTATAAAATCTAGGGTGACTATATCCATGACAGGGGTGTAAATCCAACCATGAAGCAAAATCCTGGTTCTGCTGGACTTATTAGGGTTTTGCTGCTGACTTCCGTCCAAAAACTCTTTTAACTCTATCTTCTGAAAAGCAAAGTGATAATTGCAGGTGAAGGCAGAGTTTCTGCTCACTATTTGCCCATAATTATTTTACTTCTTGGATGTCTATGGAAAGTAACTATAGTAACCACATGGATCCTGGTGTTTCCCATCTACTTTTTAATGGTGACAGTTCCATAGGAGCTCCAAGTTCATCTTTTGTACTACAGTCACTAGAATTTGTTTTTTTCCACTACAAAAAGTGCTTCCTGGAAGTAAGGTACAGCAGTCTGGAGAAAAACAGTACCTGAGTGCATGGTTTCTGGCCAAGCTGGGCTGACGCTCCTGCAGCATCTCAAAAATGCTGGGTTGGCGTAGAAATGCAACAATCTTGTCATTGTAAGCTGGAAAAGGTAAAATCAGACAAGAGGCTTTATTTGCCATGTCACCAGAACTCTGCAGGGGCACACTGCACTGCCAGTGAGGCACAGGGTAACACGAGGCAGAGCACATAGCTCATGAGAAGTCCTAAAACCTACCTTTGTGAGCACTGCTTTGACAAGAAAAAGAAACCTTGGCTTACCCAGAGGTAATGCCTCATGATGGTGATGGTTTCGAATAGCTGTTACAAGACTATTGCCTGGTCTGGCCAACAGAGTAACTCCTCTGTTTCGAGAGACTTCAGAGGCCTACAACATCAGAGAAAAGGAAAAGAATGATCAAAACTGACCACCAGTCACTCATCAGTCAGTTGAAAGATTTGTCATCTTTACTTCTATAACCTTCAGAATAGTCCATGATGCTGACTGAAGGACAAAAAGCATGCATGAAAATTATGGCTTTACACTCGAGTCAACTTAAAAAAGGCAAGTAATTCTGTGCTTCCAAATGAAGGTACGCCATTATCCATAGCTATGACACCTCCTCAGTGCTGAAGGTGCCAGAATATAGAAGTAAATGCACTTCAATGAAAATAAAATCTCTGTAGTATCACACTACATACTCTGTAGTATCAAACATGTCTTGTTTTAGCATAACTGCATTACTTCAAGGTTTTTACAGCAATGTTTTTGAAAAGAGAAAAAACCCACAATGCTGTAGTGTTCATTCAGTGTTGTTGCAGGGAAATTTAATAGTGGAAATAACATGAGGAAGGTCTATCTATGTAGATCACAACACAAAAAAGGCTGTATTATCCCAGAAGGCTGCCGAACTTGCATAACCAGAAATTGGATTGCATACACTGAAAAGAAGAACATAATCCAAAGAGCTGATAAACAGAGTAGTAAGAAGGAAATTTTTCACTGCCCCTTAACTGAGGCACTTAAAGAAAGCCACTGTTTTAAATACACTACCTAGTGAAGGGAATCATGTCAGAAAGTCAGAGTCCTTAAAAGGTGGGAGAACACTTCGGTATGAGGATATTAAAAGGCAAACAATGACATCTGGCAATGTTTGCATTAAGGCATTACTTGCTGGGTAACTTTTTGGAGACTTGTGAAAGTTATGGGGATCCCACCTGTCTCTCATGTTTTCCGCCAGAATATGGTCACAGTGAGGCCAAGAGAGGAATCATAGAATGGTATGGGTTGGAAGGGACCTTAAAAGTCATCTAGTTGCAACACCCCTGCTACAAGCAGGGACACCTTCCACTAGATCAGGTTGCTAGGGCCCCCTCCAACCTGGTCTTAGAACACTTCCAGGCATGGGAGCAGCTTCACAGCATCCACAGCTTCTCTGGGCAATCTGTTACAGTGCTTCACCACCCTCACAGTAAAGAATTTTTTCCTAATATCTGATCTCAACTTACCTTCTTTCAGTTTAAAGACACTCCTCCTTGTCCTGTGACTACAGTGTGAGGCTGTATTAGTACAAGACGCATTAGGAATTCCAACTGCCACTCCACTAGGCTAATAGCTGGTCCTTTCTTACTGCACAAATTATAGTATTTGGCAACCACTTCAGGAAGAAATCACCCCAACTTCAGTATTTTAAATGCTTAACTCTGCATCCAAGCAAATGATGCCAACCCATTTTCAGTGATACAGCCAAAAGCCAAGTCTTCCAACTGGATATACACAAAAACTGGGAAGTTAATGTGCCTGGCAAGCTGCCTTTTGGAACCCGTAAAGCTTAAAATGTTTACATGTAACTTGATACCAGTCAATGCACTTGATATGTGTCAACACACAGGTTAAACAATAAAAAATCTTAACTATTCTAATCAAACACATTGTAATTTAAAACACAAAACTGCTGTGCAAGTGCATGGTGAATGTTTTGCTTCATCATCCAGTTAGGATTTCACTTGTACCCTTTCACTTTGTCTCCTCCTCACATGCCCACAGGCTAACTCACAAGGAAAGTTTAGATCAGGCTTAGGCAGCTTTTCCCCTGTGATCCAGGCATCCACCCCAGCAAGCTCTTTGTGGCCTTTACAGCATTCACTCCATGCTATGGCACAGGGGGGAACCTTAGGTGCAAAAGGTGCCCTGTGATCCACTGCCACAGTGGGCACGAGGCCTGTGTGGGAGCAGCCATTTCTTGGGCTGTTTATTGGCAGCACATATGGGCCCGTGACCAGCTGTACTAGTTAGGATGCATGGGAGGGTGCTAAGGCTTTGTTGGGCTCAGCTTCTTCACTTCCAGGCAGCGCTGGAGCTCAGGTGAGGATGCCTATTCCTCAGGTCCTTGTAGAACAGACTTGCAAAGGAATGCAGATGGTGTCTAAGCCTGTTTTTAAGGGTGATTGCTAACTCATCCTTGACAAATCCTATGCCCTTGTTGCTACACATAATTTTACTGACCAGAAGACAGAAAGGGGAAAAGGAGGAGTAATAGAGGAGTTAAACACATATCTTCCATAAAAATTTGGGCCAGGTGTTATTTGCTCATCACTTGGGAACTGCATGGTACTTCTGCCCAGCCTGGGCCTGGCTCCTCCTCTTCCTCTTGTCACCATTCATTTTGGTTAGCTTTCCAGTGCCTGGACATATTTCTCCTGGAGCAAGAATTTTGGAAAGAAATGTGTATTGTGCCTATGAAAATAAATTTTCGCTCCCTTCTTCCCATCTTCCCAGTTCTGGTTTAAGAGATAAAGTATAGATTGTAAGAATCCAGTTCTGTACACACCTCAATAAACTGGTGATATAATTCTCTTCATCACCATCCCTAGGCATTGCTCATGCTGTGTTTGGTCTTTGCACATTTATACCTCCGAACAATTTTTCTCTGGCAACACAGAAAAACTCCCAGCCCTCTAATTAACTTCCATTTTGCTAACAATTCTCTTTCCACTCTTAGCTAATAGAGTACAATTGATTGCTCCAATTTAGTGTTCAGTCACAATTGTCTTGTCTACTTTAACTTTCTAATTGCATAATTTAATTTTGATTAGCACATCATTCTCTAATAAAAAATAAAGAGTGACCCCTCTAATGATTTAGTGACCTTGTTCATGTAGTGCAGAGTAATTGACAGATTTATGTCAGGTTTTAACAGCTTTGATATTGACACTGGGATGTTGAAACCAGAGTGGAGAGTCTAAATTACCAGAGGAGCCTTTCAAGATATAATACCTTTTCCTGGGTTTTATATTGCTGCTGGATTTTAGAGGCCCATTTGAATCCTGCTACTTGCTTGTTGTGGTTTGAGTTGGTAAGGAGATTTATATACTGCCATATTCTAGCACCTTCTCTGCACTTGTTGCTAACCAGCACCTCTTGCCTCTCCATTGTGGATGCCTGCTTCCTTCCTCTTGCTGTCTTTAAAATCTCTACCCGGTAATCATGGATGTTGATTTTCACTGCAGATGGGAAGCCCTTTAGAGGGAATGGAAAGTGCTTACAAACTGTTCTGTTTTTAGCAGTGGCAGAAAGAAATGAATTACTTAGTGACTTATACTTTAGTTACTGATGGCCACTATAGCTATCTGACCTTTGCTTCCACAAGTCAGGTAACTATAAGTAGCAACAATCCCCTTTCTCCTGTAAAAGATTGATAACTCTTAAATAAGTGCTTAATAAAGAACTTGTAGCATTTTTTTTCCAAATTAATATATAATACCATTTAATATCAGTAATCTACACAGAACAATGGAAGTTTTTCCAGAAGTCCTTTATTTCATTACCGTGGCTCTTTTCTATGTCCTCTCTGGCAACCACAACTTCACTATTCTGATGTCCTTCAGGCTCCTTTGACACATGTACATAACACTGAAAACTGGTGAGTTGTCCTTCGTGGTCCTTCATACTGTCCTGGTGACAGCTTCCAGAGGCCACACCATCTGCTCAGCAAAGAAACCAGCAAGACTGCAGACAGATGACACATGGCCAGGACAAAGCTCCATGTGTGAGTCTACAGACATGAATTATAGGCCAAAGAACACCCAAATGCACTTGGAGGAAATGGCATTGAACATGAGGCTCTTAATAAATGGACTGAGCTGCAAAGGGCTGAATATTTTCCTTGTAAATGAGGGACTTTTAGGCACCAATCCAAAGTCCTTGGAAATCAATGGGAGTCCTTCCAGTGGAGCAGCAGACATTTCCAAATGGGAAGCTACTTGACTACAATAAAGAAGTTTGACTATGACAAGGATGTGGAAGCACTGTGGGACCTGGACCACCAAGACTGGGAGATGACTATTTCATTGGCTGTTCATGCCAGAACAGTGGCCTCAAAGCACAGTTTTTGATTTCCCCAGATAATCATTACTCAAAAGTATTCAATACTTTTGATTCCGTAGCCTTTACTGGGTTTTTTGGGGGGGGTTTATTGCATATTGCTCCGTGCCAGTCTTGCCAGTGTTTGCAAAACCAAGTGTATTTTTTGGGCTAGGTCATCTGAGTTGCTCAGTGGTGTTTCTATCCCTGACATGGTGAATGTGCAAGCATGGACTCAAGCATGAATTACCGT
This sequence comes from Vidua chalybeata, assembly GCF_026979565.1. NCBI lineage: Eukaryota > Metazoa > Chordata > Aves > Passeriformes > Viduidae > Vidua > Vidua chalybeata. Next base: position 52,272,982 of record NC_071530.1, read on the forward strand.
GCAGGTGGCTATCACAGTCATGCCAGTAATTCAATCACAGCAGCAACACTAAACTGAAGGCTGCTGGCAGAGGGAAGTTGCTAAGCTGGTGGGAAGATATGACTGAAACAGATCCATTGATACATTTCTATCTTCAGAAAATATGATGCTGTATTCACCCAAAATGGAGAAGACATGCCCAAGCTATTCATGCCTGGTTTGCCTTTCGTCCTGAGGAACTGACCTCACACCCTGTTCAGCTCCTAATCCCAACCCACCTGGCAGCGAGAGGTATTCAGACTGGTCCGGCTGCAATAAATTTTGATGCTAATTTCACAAGCATTTCTGTGGATATTTTTGTGGAAGAGAAAGACCGTTTCACCATAGTTCATCTCTAGTTCTATTCAGCAACAATCTTTACAAATGTTTAACTGTATGGATTTGCTATATGAAGAATCTGATTGCTGGTACTTTTTCCTACTTAAATCCACAATGCAAACACAGTATTTATGCTTCTTTCAATCCTGTCTATGGCCCTCAGTGATAAAAATCATCCCCATGATATATAGGAAAAATATATAATGTGTCTGAAAGCTGGGAAAGCAAACCTCAGCATACATTACTGCACTACTTCTAGGGAGTCTGTCTTTTCAGAGCACAATGTCACAGTGGGGAATGAAGAAACATATAAGGTATCAGGCTATAAAAAAAACCTAATTAATAACTTAAGTAAAGCCAGGCCAGGATGCCAAATATGGATTCGTCTTTTAAAATCTATTCTGTCATCACTTCAGTTATGCTTTACTTGCTTATTATTTTATTCTGAAAACCATCAAAATATAAACCAGCAATCTCTGAAATAAACCCTTCGGAAAGACAAAAAAATCCCTTATTGTCTTTGGAAGATAGACATTAGCAGGACAGTCTGTTTCAATATTTTTAAAATATAAGAAGTTCTTATAATTCTAGAGAAGACTGATGTCAAAAGCTCCTGAGTAGATATGAGCACAGTTACCTCTCCAGCGCTGTAGCTACGGAGTCGCTGGAGATGTTGCCGATGAGTCAAATGATTTGGGAGACGCCCATTCTGCAGCGGGATCCTGGGATCTATGAAGGTGGTAGCACGGCTATTGTGGTCAACGAAGAAAGACTGAAACACAAAGGAACGATGGTTTCTTTAATAAGAAGACTGCCAACCCTGTGATGGTATTGCGGGAATGCAGCAGGAAAACCAGTGGCAACTGTAAGTGGGAAATACCTTGGATAAGTATAGCCCATGGAAGGCACCTGCAAACAACAGGACTGGCCTACTCAAAACTAGAATAGCTCTTAGAAAATATCTGAAGCTGTGTAGACCAAAATCATGTGCAATGGCCATGATGTAAACAAGACAGGAGAGAATAATATTATTGGAAAATGCTGCTTTAACCTATTTGGTGGTTCCAGAGGCCAGTCAGCAAAGCTTCATTTGAGGCAGACGCACTGAGTCAAATTTTGCAGTCACAACAGATCTACTCTGGCTCAAACTTTGTTGTCAGTTCAATGCTGCCTTGCTTTGGTACAATACTCTACAGAAAGTTAGAAATGCTTTGAAACTTTGAAGCTTTTTTCCTGATTCTAAAATAACTCCCCTTGCTGCTTGTGTTGTTTAAACCTTCACTGCTTTTTGAATCAGCCTTCACTGATTTTGAGTCAAGAAGGAAGGAACTTTTAATAATCATGTTGTCTGATATGCTGTGTTAAACAAGTGATTAGTTTTATTGGCACTCTTACCTTGCCCTGCTGGTCAGTTTTTATCTCCCAGCCACGAGGAAGCTCCAGTCGGGTATCAGCAAACATGTTGATAAAATTTACTAGGTCTCTGTTATGCTGATACCGCTCAAAATTACGAGCATCTCTACGAATCTTCAGAATCATGTGCTTCAAGCAGGTACTGTTGGTGAAGACTCGATAGGCACTCTGTGAGATGGATAACAGAAGGGAAGAAACCCAGTTCTGATGTCAAAACATATTTGGTTATTTCATGGGCCACATGCGCAAAGAACTGAAACAAGTCCTGTTAGAATCAAGAAACACTTCAATCTCATTGTTTTGAGTTGAATGAATACTTTACATGCATATGCAGAATTAAGAAATACAATCTGAAAAGTGAACTGTCCCACACATTATGCACAGTTAGCTTGTGTAAGAACTGCCTTTTTAATGCACTTAAAAAATGGTCAGCTGAAACATCACACACTCAAGGCGCATGTAGTTGACCCTTTCACTGCTTTTATTGGTCAACAGAAACACTGCTTGTGGGCCTTGGCAGTGCCAGAGAGATGCAAAGACAGCTGTGAACATCTATTTTTTCTATAACTGAAATCAAGATGTGCGTGATAGGACTCACGAACTTACGAGGACCCCAGTGCAGATGTCTCCATATGAACTTGCTACCTTTTTTGTAGTGACTATACAGCCACAGGGTAGGAACAGACACTATTTAATTGTCTGTTTTTGGAAGAGGTGAATTGTTTCCTGGAATGGAGTATTTGTTTCTGCAATGACTACGAAGCTTGTCAGATGGAGATGCTTCCTTGAGTCCAGTGAATGCCACCCCTCAGGCAGAAAATTGTATCTCACAATGGGCATTAAATACACCTCTAGGGGAAGTGGCCAGAGGCAGCTCAAGGGAGTGAACTGATCTGATTGCAGAATAGGGGTCCAGTGAACTGTATTTGTTGTTCAATGTATGCTGTTCAGTGTGTTCAATGATAGAGCATCGCAAAATAATACTTGTGCTAACAACACACAGGCCCATTCACAGGCTACTCTTTGAATCCTTCACTTCAGGGAAAAAGCTCGTCAAGACAGAGTAGAAAACGTCACAAAAATCTCCTGAACCTTTTACTAGAGAGAAAATGAGTGTCTTGGTTTGCTGGTCAGCCCAAAGGATTGATTACTCATTAGAGTAATAAAGATCACTGGAGGACTCCTGTCTTAAGTGAAGTGAGCTCCAGTGTGCAGACCTGGAATATGTCCAGAGAATCTGACCCAGCAGTTTTGAATTCTCAATTTCTATGCACGTTTAGTGCATTTTAACCACTATAATTCAATAAAACATCTACAGGTTTATGATGATATCTTTATGATGTAAGGATTTATTGTGGTGACACCACTGAGAATGCTCCCTGTAGCACAAGGTCCTTAATTATGGCAAGGGTTGGTAAATGTTAAATCACAGAGATAGGATCTCTGCCCTGAAGATATGACCTGCTTATAACCCAGGAAAGCTTCATGGTCACAGATTTTTAAGATCCTAGCCTACTACATAACAAAAGTTTTATTTTGATCTAATATATGATCAATGACTGCCTTGAATATCTCTAAGCTGCACTAGGGAAACAAAGAGTGTAATGTAGTTTTGTCTCTTCATGGAAATAAAATATCTGAAAAATGAGAGGCTTTCCTTTATAATTCTAAATGCTGGATAATATTTTCCAATCCCAACTTCAGTGGCATAATTAATAGCTTGAAATTTTAATAGGGGCATGTGGTTGAATATTACACTCGTGTTAAGGCAAAAGTTATGTGGGCCATTATTCAACTGGTATCTGTATGACCATTTCACAGATGTTTTAATAGATTATTCTGGTTCTCACATTAGAGACAAGTTTTTAAGACAAAACTGAAGCCTCTTTCTGCTTTTTTAAAAATTTCAGTGACTAATAAAATTGGGATTTATTATCTTGTGAGCTGTTCTTTACACAACTATGGAATCAGTTGCTCATTTTTCCAACAACCATGCTGGTCAAAAATTACATGGCTCCCAGCTATAAATCATCATATATGACCCTGCTAATGGAAGAAATTACCTGCACTCCATAACCTAGTTCAGGGAATGTCAGGTGAGTTAATACATCCTTTCCTTGTCAGGATCTCATGGGTGATAATCTCTGGCAGATGCTTGGAGATGGATGGCTGGCTTCAATCCATGAAGTGCCACAGCCAAAACCTGATGTCTGCAGTTAGCTAAAAGGCTCTGCTGAGGCAAATCTCAGTGTTTTACTGTCTCTTCCTTTTGAAAAGGAAGATCATTGCTACCCAGAAATGGATGACTTCCCAAATAGTCAGAAGTTACGTTTAGATGCCTTGTTGAACTAAATTCCAGATATGGCAAACTAGGAATGCATCTCCTTGTGGGACTGCCCTATCTGCTTCCTCCTGATACTACATTTTCGCCAGTCCCCTACAGGTTTGCAAGAAAATGTGTGGTTTTACTTCACTAATGGAAAAAAAAAGTTACTTGAATTTTGAAAATTTGTTTTTATTTGTGTTTTTCCCAAAATAGCTACACTGACACAAATCAGTATTTCTTCCACTCAGTTATGCCTGCCCCCTTTTCGGGAATTCAAATTGCAAGAGTTAATTTTTTTCTCTCTGTTTCCCTTGGTGATATCTGAGTAAGACTTGGTGGTATCTGAGTCAGATTTCTCAGGATGTTGGATCAAAAGACAACAACTTCATTGCCTGCAGCAACAGAATCAACCAAGCTGAAACCAAGGGTTCCTACTTGTTCTGGGAGAATAACATTAATGAGCTTCTCTGTACCATGGACACTCTTGTGTGAGGCAGAATCCCAGCAAGAGCCTCCTTGGAGCAGCCTGGCTGTAGTGTCCCCAGCCTGGTCTGGTGCTCAGAAAGGACAACTGAGCCCCAAGTCACACAACTCAGATTTACTGTGCATTCTCCCTGAAATTCTGGGACACAGCACTGGAACTCAAAAATCAGTAGTGTGAGAGAGCAAATCATAGTTACTCACATAGTTTGCATGCAGCACAGTGAAGAACTCGGGATTGGTGATGAACTTCACAGCTGGAGACTGCAGCAACAAGGTGATTTTTTGAGAATTCACAGGAGAAAGGGAACCTTCCCTCCTAATCTCTGCACAAAAAAAAAAAAAAAAAAAACCCAAAAAACCAAACCAAAACAAACCCCCCCCCCAAAAAAAAAAACAAAAACAAAAACAAAAACAAAACAAAACAAAACAAAACAAGCCACAGAATCTTATTAATGTAGTGGCAAGCACGGTCTATTATTTAACCTTTCAGAAACAGCTGCAGAAGTGATGATACAAAAAAGCCACCAACTGCCCAATGCACCTACCTCGGCATTCCCAAGACAAGCAAACTGATGGATGCCCTTATGTTTAGTGATGCAGTGTGTACCACAGCAGTGCAGGAGCTGAATGGTTTCCTGAACTGTAGCTTATGAAACTCTATGTCAAGTCCGCTGCTGTCCCCAAGTATAATGTCACCACAGCAGTTTTCACCAGCTGATGGTTTGGTTTAGTCACCCAGGTCCATTCTGGTTTCCCCTACAGCTGATTTTAGAGAAATCTGATCTCCCAATCCAGCCTTTACTTTAATTGCACTGGTTTTGAAAAATCCAAGGTTTTGGGGACTTGTATGGTAAAGAAAACAAAAGCAGACACAACTGCATTATTTTTAATCTGTATCAATTAATGAAACACAGGAGCAGAACTGAGCACTGAGAATGTAACTTTGTAGAGGTAGAAACTCCTGATGCTCTTTAGCTACCAGAAAAATTCTTCCTACCATTGAAATATGGCTTTGGTGTTCTGGCATTTTCAAATAAAACTGCATTTTATTTGCAGTCCAAGAAAATTGGATGCAGATGTCATCAAGAGAATAAATAAAATTTTGCAATTTTTTTCTTATCAGTTATAAATTCTTTTTTCTTCTTGCTGCACCCATCATATTATTTTATCCATTTAAAACTGCAGACTGAATCAGTTTATGGAGTTAAATTGATTTATACTGGCTTAAAACCTGGATTAATGTGCCTTAATTGTATTCCTTCTGATATTTTTCATTTAAATTAAAAAACAAATAACAAATGTATAATACTGCAGCTTTTTCTTCCCCTAATGTGTTTACACCATCATTGACCTTCTAATTCTTGGAATTTTATACAATATTGATGCTTTTTTCCCAAAGTAAAGCAATTATCTATAGCAAAAATCACTTCCTAATAACTTATAGTAACATTTTTCACACTGATTAGCTCTTTGGGTTTAAAACAAAAGAGTGCATGTTAAATAATCAACTGAACTAAATACTTAGTGCTGGTAACTCCTATTAAATTGCTATTTTATTGTCTATGATACTAAATGATTATGGATATTACAAGTAATGGCTACATTATTTATAAATACTAATAATACAATGTGTGCCTCATTTCCACTTCTCTGACATAGAGAACTGGGATCTCCTTATGAGATCCACTGTAGATAGAAGTCTCTCTTTAATTGCAATACAAAAGAAGGCAAGGAAACTTTGAGCATCAAATGTTAAACATTCTTGGCCAAAATTGATTTTCAAGCTTAAAAAACCTAATGGATCAAAACAAACAAAATTGAATATTTTTCTAAACTTGTTAAAAATTTTATTATTTCTCTATGTATTTTTTCCTCTTCAATATGGAAAACTACGAACATTTAAGCAGACAATGTGTTGGCTCTTTCCCATTACCAATCCTATTTACAGAGGGACAGCAAAAGGATAGCAAGAAGTTGGATTTGCTCATGGCAGACAATACAGAACACAATGTTTGGTGGAGGTAAGAGTGATCCAGAGGAAGATGATTGCTCAATCATTTTGCTGGTGCTAACAAAGCAGAGAGTTATTTTTGCATGGTCTCAAGATGCATAGTGGGCACTAGACTGATTGCTGATATTCCCTACTTGAAACAAACACTTAAGACTATGGTTTCCTAAATGTTTTAAGAAAACATTTTTGGTAGGAGTGAGATTACCACCAAAAAGAGTAGAAGAGATCCCTGCCATCCCATCCTGCCTTGGGTACACATTTTCCTCTTCTTCTTTGTAGTAACCCTCACTCTTGTCTCCTTATGTAACAAGCCAGATTAAAGATCCAATCTGGCTGTAAAGGACAAGGACAAGAAGCCAGGCTATTTTTCAGGCAGTTCAGCTCTCCACTCTGGTATGAGGTCCTGTCACATAAAGTAGTGGTGAGAAAAAAGACAGCTGTGCCTTCTTTGGTGACAGCCCACACTTAGGTCAGCTCACAGCTATCACAAAACCACACCTTTAAAAACCACAAGTATTTCATACATGATGCCAGGGCCACTGCAGGTGCAATCACATGGGCAAATGTGGCAGTGCAGAAGCCAAGCCTAGAGAAAATAAACTGCAAATGCCCCAAGCTAAAAATGACACAGCTACAAAAATAAGACAGCACTATTTTTGCAACTACTAGGTGAATATATTCACTACTAGGTGAATATAGTACTTGCAAAATACCTCTTTCATTTTCGTTTCAAATGGCCCTTTACTAAAGCAAAAATGCTTTGTCTGTCTTAGTAGTTGTTAAAGAAGAACTGAAACTGTTGTATCCAGCATTGTGCTTGTAGCTTCACATCTAAAACTGTATCTTCAGGTCTTTTTTTTTTTTTTAATTAGGTTTTTCAACCTGGTATAATAAAATTTCAGTCTCCCCTGGAAATGCAGATTTCCCCAGAACTGAATGGCACTGAACACACCTCTCAGAAGCTTTGTTGCCCCATACCTGGGCTTGGCTGGGAAGGCTCTGCCTCAGAGTCACTTCCTCCTCCAGTGGGAACTCTCTCCACCCTGTTGTTTACCACAGTGTCATCTTCAGTCCTCTCTGTTGCGATGGTTCGCTGGATGTTTTGGTACCTAGATACATTCATAGAAAGGAACAAAAAGATTTAGTTAATAGAGGTGATTTCTGGTTGCTTTCTGCTTTAACAATCAGCATGTTTCTGAATGATTCCAATATTTCTATCTTCAGTGTACAACAGAGTAAGAGCACTGCTGACTCCTCTCTTGCAGCTGGTGCAGCTGCTCACACTTGGGCCAACCAGTACTCCGCAAACTTGGCATTTTTCAGTGACTAACAAATAGCCACAGAGGGTGCCAAGTCAGGAATACTCAAACTTTAAACATATATTTAGGCTACATGTTGCTACTTTGAGGCTTCCCTTTAAAACATCTAGACACCTGGAACCCAAAACTAGAGGTGGATCATGGTTCCTCCTCTCATTTAGCCTTATGGAAGCATAACCAATGAAGTAAGGATCAATCCTGTGATGCTCTGGGTAACTTTCAGTCTTTCTTATTAAATTACTGGATGCACATCCTGAACCATGAAAATAAATCATCTTTACCTGATGAAGAACAAACAATCTGGAGTATTTTGAATTCAGAGAAATCAAATTCTCCTTAACTTGTTCACTCATAGTGACAGATGAATTGGTGAACATGTTTTCTTTGGTTCTACTGGCAAATAATGAACATGTCTTATGTGTATTATAAATACATTTTTTACAGAAAGAGACAAGGAAAGAAAAATAAAGCATAAGGAGGAAGAAAGAACTAGAAAAAGAAAGAAAAGCAAAGCTAGAAAACAGGTGCTCTTAATTATTTTAATTAGCTTTTATTCCATCCTGATATTCTTAATCCTTCTTTCTCCATGGCATTTCCATGTGTATTTGAAACAGGATGGCTTTACTGCCTGCTTTTAATCTGATCCAGCGTTGTTTGTCTTCAATTTTTCTGACTTACACTCTTTGCTTTCCTCAGCTCAAGCTCTGACTTAAAGATTTTACTTACTTTCTGCCTCTTGATCTGTTAATGCACGCTTTATTCCAAATTAGAAGTTAGCCATGAGTAAGTTCCTTAAAGTGACATGGGATCATTAAAGACAAGAGTTAGGGTTTGGCTTTTTGATATCTCAAAAGACATAATCTCCAGCAGCTCATTGCAAACCAATCTTAGGCAAAAGGGCTGGAGATAATTAAGAAAAAATAATTAAACTTTTAATAGATTTATACTAAACTTTCACAATGCTACATGTCCCCCTCCAGTACTCAAAGTCATTTAAAGCTACATTTAGTGTATATTTTGATAGTTTTAAGAAAACATCCATCTTTACAAGGAAATTCTGACAGCAGGTTTTGCAACAGCATTAATTTACTGTAGTTTTAAAGCCTCTGTTTTAGACCTACATTTTGCAGCTTTATTCACTTGACTGCAGGCAACTGAATGAAGTTTCCATTCCAGTACTGGAGCAGTTTTACAACACCCACATGCAATAGAAAGGAAAAACCAACCACAAAACCCCCCAGGTTCATATAAGCACACATATAGAAAAACCCTGTACCTTCAATTTAATTAGATGGTAGAAAATCCCCACTGGCAAACCCCAAAGAGCAACAGCAGCTGTATGCCAACAAAAGACTATGCATTTCTTTTGCATCTCAATACTATAAAATCACCTTATATAAATACCCAAAAATGCCAAAGTAATTGGAGAAAACATTGGAAGTGCAAAAGTTAGGGAATGCCTCCTTTCAAAGTGATTTGTCAAAGAAATGGAACTTAAGAAATACCACACTGTGGCTGTCCTAACCATGATGGTTATAATTTCTTATGTTGATTATTATCTTTCAAACTAATGCAAAGACAAGTCTAGACATACATATGCTGCGAAGTATCCTTTCAATAGAGCTTGAACAACAAGGGCTGTTATCTGCTTGACCAACAAGTAAGCAAGTCAGGTAGTGCTCCAGAAAATGAGCAAGAGCCTTTAAAATAAGAAGCATGGATGTTTCTTTGGTGTTTGCCCAACACCTGGATTCCAGTTTTGCATTCCCAGTATTCTCAAGTGGCTTGTACAGCTAAAGGGAAGCTTGGAGCACAGAAGGAAAGCAGGACTAGGTTTAATCACAGCTATGGGTTTTTTTCAAGCTGAATTTCCAAAGCTTTGTGGTTTTGGCTGGGCTGGAAATACCAAGCTTCCTTGTAATATTTTGGTCTTTCCATTCCCTTACACAAATTGAACCAGGAAACCAAAAAAAAAAAAAAAAAAAAAAAAAAAAAAAAAAATTGTTTAAAAGAAAAGTCACCAAGCTTTTTCAAACTGCAGAGTGATGTTGAGTCCAAATTTTGTTTGAGGTTAGAGCAAAAGTTCAGGCTGCTGCTAATTCTATCAGCAATGTCTATGTTTGCTGTTGTCTCACCTAAAATGGCTCTCAGGTTTGTCTGCTGAAAAACATTTCAAACCATTAAGTTTGAAACACAACAAAACAAAATTCTGAAATGAGGGCTTAAAACAAAGTCCAATCCTCCACAGTGTTGATAATAACTGTGAAAAGCAGCTATTATTCCTGAAATGTGGAGACATGAAATATCTGAAATTAGATTTAGGACTAGAATAACTTGAAAAATATAACAGCCAGGTTAAAACTACAAAAATTACTTGCAAATACTCAGGACATTCAGTATGAATCCCTTTTATTAGAATCTTAGGAAAAGTTCACAGGTAACAATAGGAGATCTTTCTATTCAACTTCTCAAATCAATAGAGCTCCTTGGCAGAGAGAAGAGAATCCTTAGTCCCAAGAAGCCATGACATTTCATGTTTAATAACCTGCAAAGTCTCCAATGGAACTTGCATAAGTAGAGATTTGCCACTGCTGAAAACTCCATACTTCTCCCTTTGTAACTGGATATATGAATACTAAAAATGGAGCGATTCAAATAATATCAATCTTACTAACTCTCAATTCCCAACCCAGAGCAGTGATAATCAAGTAATACCCAAGACAGACAGACAGCCTACATGAAAACACTGAATAATATGAGGGAAGGAGGTCACAAAGACAATGCCTACGCTTCAGTTTCTGCTGTGATAGCTGGTTTAATGATTAACCTGCATTAACTAACAGAATGGTAAATCACTCTTATAAGCATTTATTCCTTTCATGGTTGTTCTGCACTTCCATAAGTTCAACAAAAAAAAAAAAAAAAAAAAAAAAAAAAAAAAAAAAAAAAAAAAAAAAAATTATTTCCACAACAGCTTTCTGGTTTCTGTGGCAGATAACTTGCTTAAGTGGTAGCCAAATAGTATGAGCTTTGACATGGCTAAAATCCCTCTTGAAGACCAATGCTAAATGGCAGAGAAGTCATATAATCCCTTGAAAGAATCTCCATTAAACATTCACTTTCTTAAGGGTTTTATTTTTTTTTTTGGTTTATTTTTGTTTTGTCTTTTTTATATTAACATGGCAGCTTGAGGCTTTATGAGCAAACCTATAATGAAAACAAATACCAAGCACGTTCTCTCATTTCTGCAAGACATAATACATGCTATGAAATACTACTCAAAATAATGCATTTTGGTAAAAAAGGATTATTCTTCAAGAGCGTTTTGATGGTGTCAGTTTAAGTTGGCCCAGTTCTCCCAGACTGCCTCATTAAGGGCACAGCAGCTCCCAAACTAGTCAAAGTACACTGAAACGAGCACTTTTAAACTCTGCATCCTTCTCTCAGCTGCAGAACTTTCTCTTAGCACAGAAGAAAAGGCCAAAAAACTTTTGTGGCATTTTACATGCTATAATTAAAATATAATTTCAGTCTTGCTTGTCCTTTTCTAGAAATGGCATCATTATAGTAAGCAGGGAATTAAAAAAAAACCCAAACCCTCTTTTTATGCAAAAATGGTAGATTTTTGACCAACTATTTGTTTTTTTTTCTTTCCTCTTAAATTTTGTCTAAAAAGCTAGCATGAGAAGAAAATGATAAACAAATCTATGAGTGGACTAGACAAACTAAACTAAAATATAAATGACGTTAAGAGGTATCTCAGCCAGCTCAGAATGAACTGACAGATTTACAGGGACCAATGCAACACTAAGCAGACCTGTCTACCTCTAGAAATGTGCATGGTCCTATTAGAGTAGGGCTCTGCCCTGGAGAAGGAGACAGACCTTTCAACAGGCCTAATTAGCTTGGGTAGAAACACCACATGGACATGGCAGCAATTCCAGTCAGGTCCCAAAAAGCTTTTTAGAACAGCACTAGGTGCTGACCCATCAATACCACTGCTACAGTTAAGTAGCAAGAGTGACTCCATGTTTTGGAAGAATACTCCCTTCCCTTCCAGTGCAAACGCTCACCGGCGGTTGAGCTGCTCCATTTGCTGGATGGAGCCAGACCTGTGGATCCCATCTGGCGTTGCTGCGGCTGTGGGCCGCTGCCACGTGGTGGTGCGGTTGACATGATCCACGTAGAACACTCTCCCATGGCTGTCTATCCGAGCTTCCCAATCTAGGGTTGGAAATAAAGGAAGGGATGATGCTGTCAGTGGGATGCCTTCCAGAAAACCTGCATGTGGGAGGTATGTACAGACACACACACACACACACACATATACACACAGACAGGGTATATACACACAGGAGATACTATATATATGTATAGCCCACATGCAATACATACCATGGGTATATAGTCAAAGTACACATTCAAGTGTGTATATCTATTATTTGCTTGTCTATGTATACATATATGCAGTATATGCATATACAGAAATATTTCGTACACAGCACACAGGTAGGCCATGGAGTTCACTACCACAGCACATGAAAAACTAGTGACACACAGAGGCTACATTTTTAAAAGGATGAGGTAATTTTTCAATTAGTGATACTGCTTGGCTGGATTCACTGCAGGTCGGAGTGGCCACAAAGAACTGACCCTTACAAGAAGATTACATCTGAGCTAATATGGCAAAACCCATTTTTCCCTTTTTGTTATGTTTCAGAACAAACATGTTTCATTTCTCTCCCTTTTGCAAAGTGGCTTCAAAGGACAGCATACAGCAATTAAAGGCTTCACTGAAAACTGATGACAGACTCTTTGGACATACCTTAGAAATCTCTCTAAACAGAGAATTGCTCTCATGAATGCAAACTAGATTGGGAGTCTGCAGACTAATATTGAGCCTTCTATCATTATTGTTTTCTACTACTGCTATTGTTCTCCCATGATTGAAAACGAAAAATGATTTGGTATATGATGGCTTGTGGAAAATGGTAATGTTGATAAAAAATAGTTTGCAACAGAAGAAATTCAGAAATGAGTTAGCTAGCAAAGCCACATATCGAACTGGTTGGAATGCATGGAGAAGTGGAATAAATTAGGCTTGCTAGTTTCATATTCCCACATGACCCATCAGCTGATGACACATCTATGTAAATACATGCACATACTTTCTACACATGTTTAGATGCAAACCTCATTTGCATTCACACACAAATCCACATATGGTGATTACCTTTGAGGGCAAACACTTCCTCATATTCCCATATTCTTACTATGATGCCATCTTCCCTGATGAGTTCACTCCTCCTATGGTGTTCTATGATCCAATTCAGGGTCATCTGAATTTCATACTTTATGTATTTCACTTCCTATTCTCTAAAAGCAGGATGGAAATTGCACCTTTTCCTACTATATTTGGAAACCTGTGCTTCATGACCAGTTCCCATCCTTTGAATGCTGGCCCCGACTAAACCTATTTCCCATATTTGATCCTAGACAAGTGTAGGCTATCTGAAGTCCAGGGCTAGTTGCCCCTGACAGCTGAATACCACAGACCTTAAAAGATGGGTGCTGGGAGTCCTTGGAGAAATTTTCTGTAAGACTCCAAGACAAGAAGAGCCATAAACACATGCATTGCTTCTTTCAAAGCTACCACAGTCCTTAAAGACACAAACCCTATAGTCACACCATGGGCACTCATGCAACATCTCTCACTGTGAAAATCACTACATTATTTAAGGAGAGGACTCTCTCTTCCTCCTCCAAAGTTTCCCAACGATGTGGTAGCTGTTTCAAGAACAAGATCACAGCTTTGTGAAAACCATGTCTAGAACATAAGACAGTGAAAAAAGCACATCAAATGCAACATATGCACATTGAGGTAAATCAGACTGACACATAAGGCAGGTTGAAGGCCAGAGCCTTGCTGAGCATGCTGGCACTAGTGGCAGGTGTACCACTGTGGGTGGGAAATGGCCCTTCTGGAGCTATGCATTATCTGCAGTATCCGCAAGGAAATAACCTTGACCAGATCAAAGATAATCCAGCTCAACATCATGAAGATCTTAATTTTCCTTGCTGTTTTCTGGCAAAGAACAAATCCTAGCCCTCACTCCACACTACTGCTGTACCTCGTAACAAGTTAAGAATGACATAGGTCAACATAGAATTAGAAGCTTGTAGGCAGTGCTGGAGAACCACACTCTAGACAGCCTACAGAAGACACCAATTGGTCATACTGGTCTAAGCCTGCTGACGGACACTTAGCAAGAATAAATATATCCAGTTACACAGCCAAACAAGGTATTATAATAGATCCCTGTGCACCATGATCTCTACAGCTCTCTATTTTGCAGTAATTAAGTACAGCTTTGAGTTCCTAAGCTTCTAAGCATGATATTTGGAAACTTAGGAGTAAGGAAGCTTGTCCAGAACTTGGAGATCACAGTGAAAACATCAGGTCAGAGTGACTTCATCAGGTCATTATGACTTCAGGAAGGCTGTCTCTGTCAGATGTGTCAGACATACAGCAACAGTATGTATAGACACGAACTACACCTGTCAGTGAGTGTTGCTTTATTCACTGCTTTACGGGTATGTCCACCTGAAACCATGGGCTGACACTGGCATGCTAAAACATTATAAACTGTGTTTCTTATGCTCCTTGCAATAGCATTGTTAGTCAGCTGAGTAACTCTTCTTTTGGTTACCTGGGAAGGCTGTCAGAGGGTGGCAGGTACAACTTTAGTTGTATGCAGGTAGCAGGTGTACTTCCTACCTTCCCACAAGACAGCCTGTAAGTCACACAAGTCACTGAAGCTCTCTGAATATGATACCAGATTTATGGACAGATGGATGGATACCTGCACAGTGAGACAAACAGACTGCCAGGTGAACAGACAGGCAGAACTCTGCTTCCAAGCTGTGCTCAAGTCCCTTCATCCTGCTTCAGGGGCAAAGGTGATCTAGGACGCAGCCAAATTTCCTCAGGGTCTTTTGTTAAGTTTTCCAGGTAAAATAAGACTGACTACTACAAAGACTAACCTCTATCTAACCTTCACAGTAAGAGCATGCTAGAGCATGGGCTAGGGATGTAAGAATACTGGTTCTGTTCTCCAGTGATCCTCCTCCACCAGCCAAGTCATATTTCACAGCAGCCTCTGAAACTGCTCTGATTTTTATCAGAAGATGCAACTGTTTCTGGCTGGACCATGAGGGCAAAGAAAATACATTGCCTTTTCCTCTCCAAGCTCAGCTACACCTTCGGCAAAGCACAGCTCTGAACTGGGCACATGTATTTTTCTTGGCTTCAGTTCTGTAGGGTTTCCAAACACAGGAATAATAAGGGGTGAATGGTAATGCCGTTATGAGGCCGTGCAAACACTGCAAATCTTCTGTGAATCTCGTATCAGACATAACCTTCAGACCGGTCATTATGAAACTCCTACATAAATAATGACTCTGTTCTCTTCATTTTCCCAAATAAAACTGTCTGAAATTAAATTTCCTCCCCGAGACCAGCTGTTGTTGGGTTATAATGAAATCAAGCTATTCAGAAAACTATTCAAAAGAGAAAGAAGTCTGTTCAGAAGATTCTCCATGACCTAAATAAAATCAGTTAACACTTGCAGCACTGGCAGATTACCTTCACCTCTGCTTACAGATGGAAGCCAACACTGCAAATGAGAAGTAAACCAGCTTTGATCATATAACTTGGGTTTAAAATATAAAGTTTTTTCCTTTCACATGATTGAAGAACTATTTATCTAGTATTAAGAGTTATTAAAGGCACTGAGATAGCAATACTGAATTTAAGGAAAAGAAAAATTTCTAGATTAAGGCTATGGTTTTCATTTTGAAATGACAGCAAAATTCCATGGAGAGTTTTTGGAAACCAGTTTCCTAAGTGATATTATTCAATTCAACTTTTTTCCCACTCAAAGTTAACTTATTACATCTATTCCTATTAAGATAAATATATTTAAGCACAAAGTGTCAGCCTTTATTGCAAAAATGGTGCTATATGCTACTGTTGAAACAGAATCCTACACAGGGATATCACTTCTGTACTTTATCATCACATATTGCATTTCATGTCCTTGCACCCTGTTGTGAAAGCACTTGAGAAAACAATGGTAGAAATACTTGCCTTTTGAGGATAACTATAAGAAAGAGGAAAAATGTATTAAATTGGTGCTGGAAGAACATGGAATTGATTTACAGTATATTCTGTTTACCTGAGCTGGTGTTAGTGTGCTATCATTAAGTCATCTGATAGGGAATGTGCCCAATCCACAAAGTGTTGCGGTAAGAGTGGGAGGAAGAGAACTATTTCCCTGTTACAGAGGTAACCGTTCCCATTTCATCATTTACTGGCAAGCCACAGTGGGACTCTAAAAAGACTTTATTGGGCTAAAGGCATTTGAATCATTCATGCTACTGTGAGGCTGACGCCAGCATCGGGGCTATTTTCAGCTCAGGGAATACTGACAGCATGGTTGGCAAATGATGAACTATTTTTCAAAGGCACCATAGGCCAAATAAGTGTGTTCCCGTCTTGGGCTTTGAAGAAAATAGAGTGCTTTGTTTGTATGCCTGGTTGTTTTTGTAAGGCACTGCACATTTCAGGCTGTGAAATCCTGTGCTCTGTTGAAAGGTGATCAGCTGCACGTTGCAGGGCACAGAGTGCACTCTGCTGGGCACCGAACGCCAGTGCAAGAAGCAGGGTAATCCTCCAGGAATCCATAAAGGGAAGGCTACAGAGACAAGTAAAAACAACTCCAGCAGTTGCTTTGGTGTTAAAAATCCCGTATTATCAGACTGCTAATCTATTACAATATTTAAAACCCTCTCACTTTTATTCAACGCAAGTGTAGACTCCACTACAGTGCATAATAAACATAAAGTTCACTGATTATCAAATCCAAGGTCAGTATAACAAGACCACTGTACATGAACTGCCTTTTCCCAACCTCTGCTGGTTTTGTTCAGATTTGGACCTGTCTGTCCCAGGAGCATCCTCACTGTGAAAGGGCTGCTGCTGGACCTGCATGCAGACTTGACAGACCACAGGGACTGCCATCCCAAACCATCTTTGAAGTTGGTTACAGAAAACCTGGAGACAAACATTACAGAAAAATCAGAGTACTTTGCTGATACACCATCCAGAAAGCCTTATAGCCAGGCTTCCAGAACAACTGACAGATCCCAATCATTCAAGTCTGTACACACTGACTGGAAAAAGGGAATAATATTTTTATTTCAGGGAAGAAGATGGGCCAAAGCAGAGAGGGAGGTTATGGGGCTTGTCCAAAACAACATGACAACACTTTAAGTCAGGATCAAATAAGGGAAACAAAAGGGCCTATTGTTTGCGTTTTGGAGAATGTATATACAAAACAGACGGGGTTCTTCAGAAAGACATACTGACCTCTACACTGAGTTAACAGGAAAAGCTGAAAAATGCAATAAAATAAAAAAAACTAAAGCTTACTTGGTGGAAGAGGCTCATCGATAGTTGGGTAGTGATGATGGTCAGGCCTCAGAGAAGGAAGCTGGCTGACTGGCTGAGAATTATGGAGTAAAGGACAATCACCTATGGACAAGATATTCAAGACATTGACAGTCATTCACTGTTTTTACAATGTGGTTCAAAAATGTGTTACTGTAAAACAAGTGATTATTTTAAAAATAGGTTAACCTGATGTACTAGCATCTCTGGGTATTCCTATTTTCAAGGCACTGTTTTAATAGCAACTCATATGGCACAGAAGTATTAAAATAATGCAGTCAAGTCTCTTGAGTCAATGCTGAACTATTATGGGCCAGATTCTGGACTCACAGACACACAAGTGTAAGCGATAGAAGAATCAGGCTTGATCTCTGAGAAATACTGTTAGTGTACAACTAAGCTCAAGCTTCTGCAGCAACTGGTAGGAACATGCAAAATCCTGGTTCCAACTTTTAACTCATTCCATCAGTGGAATAAAAGGCTAAAAGCTGCCTTGCATCTTTCTCTCCTTTTCAAAAAGGTCAATGGCTGCATATGTAGATTGTAATGGCAGGATTTTGCAGTCCCTGCAAAGCAGAAGATCATCCCCTTCTGTAGGTATTTTTCAAAATTCAAAGAGTCCACCTTGGGTTGAAGGAGAGAGAATGAGAGAAGGACCAGAAACAGGTAGGAGACAGGTGGTAGAAGAGGACAAAAGATAGTGAGATATAGTCAGGATCCGAGATAAGGAAAGAAGATCTGAGACAGAGAAGAGGAAAAGAAGAAGAAGCAGAAGAAGAAGAAGAAGAAAAAGAGGCACACAGGATACAGTGCAGAGTAAGTTTTTAAATACTAGCATTGTATATATGTCCACATATAGAATCACAGAATGGCTTGGATTGGAACGGACCTTAAAGATCATTTCATTCCAATTGCCCTGCCATATTTAAATATGAAATAAATGAAACCTAAGTAAATGTCCAAACTCATGGTCTGTTGAGAAGAACAAGTAACTTAAGATCAAGTCAATGCTTATAGAATCCTTTAAGAAACGAAGACGTTTTAGTAGGGATGAAAAAGCATTCCATCTCTTAGACTTAACATGCTAAAACTTCACAGGTTCCAGAATAAAGATTCCTTCTTGCCTTGTCTCTAAAATCTTAGAAACCAGGACTATTTATCTTACTAATGGACATATTTGCATATTGTGTGGTAACAGTTTTTGACTATAACTTCCAGCTTGGCTTGTTAATACAGATATACTCCAAATTGCATACACATATTTACTTGAATCAGAAAGATGCAGCTTATGGAAAAAGATATATTAAGCTGAATGGTTCTGGTGATTCTGGGAATGCTAAGCCAAATTCACTATGTACAAGCTGGTTTAGCTCTCTTTAATGTTAGAATCTTAACAGCCTAAGAATGAATATTTTGTAAAGATCCCTAAACATATACCAATCAAATGTAAAAACAAATTTATCGGGAAAAAAAAATTTCTTAAAAAACCAACAGCTAGAATGCAGAAGCCAATTTTGTATAAAAGTATAACAAACCTCACACCACTCAGAAACGAGAAAAATTACTTCGACAAAAATATTCCCCCTTCTAGGTGCTCTGATGATACTGTATGGCCTGTTAAATGCCTTCATTAAACCACTTGTGTATAGGTGTATCTCACAGATATATCTGCTGTGTGTTTTGAACAGACAGCAGAGTTACATAAGTTTATGACTCATTGCTAAAAGTCCATCTCTCACAGCCTTAAAAATTGTGCTGTTACTAGACATGTAGCATCGACTACCAGATCACCCATCTATGTTTCTTTACTTACCTCACCACAATTGACTCTCCCCTAGTCAAGATAGTTACGCCAAGCCAGCAGAAGCATGGTAGTGTCAGTCACCTGGAGTGGGTGAAGGTGACCACATCTACTGTATTTGTAACAGCTTCCAAGTCATGAAGAGACCTACACATTGACTGAAGCACCCCAGGTGACACCAAGAGAGTGCTAACAGCTGGGCTGCCCTTCAGACACATGCTCAGCTAAACAAGGCAAAGCCACCATGGACACTGCAGTGCTCTTTATAGAGGCTCAAGTCTTGGTGCTGTACTGAATCCATATGCAGACGACACCCTCTCCCACCACATCCCCTATCAAAAGCTCACACAGTTCAAAACAACCACCAAGCCTGTAGATACGCTCTCACACATACACAACCTTGTGCTCCCTTCTCTATACTTGCATATAAATGCTGTTGACAAGCAAAGGCTCTCACCTGCAAGGAAGGAAGCTGGGTTTCTATGCCCATGTACTTCTGAAAATTTAATTATTTGTACTAGATTCTGCTCTACAGACTCAGTAATTCCCTAGTCCCAGCTGTCTACAAAGTATTTACACAGGCTGGTAAATTTTTTCTGCAGGGGTAGGGTCTGTGGCAAAGGAAGTTGTGAGTAAATAAATTGGGAATGGAGAAAGAAAACACAGATGAATACTTTAATTGGAGCTCCTCAGTGATACCCAAATAGGTTATCCTTTTGCTACCATCTTAATTTGGTGTCACTTGGAGAGAGATGACTCAGAATTAGGGAATGCAAAGACTACCTCTTGACCTTCCTGCATACTCCTGAGCTGCAGCTGAGTCCTTTACTTCTTCAGCTGGAGAAAAATTATGAACTAGCTGAAGAAGAGAGGAGTGATCAACTCTCCTTCTTCATGTAACGGCAGAGAGCATGAAAGGAGTTACCAAAGAGGGGGACTTAATGTAACTGTGAAGGAATTGGAAAAAATAGTACCTAAACTACAGGAAAAAAAGAAAAAAAAGAAAAAAAAAAAATTCTATCTCTAGGGAAGGACAGGGATACAAGAACTTTATTTCATATTGTTAAATTTCCAAAGTGTCTAAGAAAAAATATAAATCTCTGTTGAGTTGCCCTATGATCGGTGATATCTGAGGTACATTTGTTTGACACTTGGAGAATTGGAACAAATGGGGCTTGAAAACTGTTTGTAAGAGCTTATGTATGGCTAACAAACATTTACAGAAACTGGCCCAGACCTTTATGTGGTACAAATCAGCATATCTGCCCTTTGACATGCACAAGCTGGTCCTCTCACTGACTATCAGAGACATGGCAGCACATCAGACATGTGATATGGAAAATCCCAGGAAAAAAGGAATGAGTTGGTGGATGTGATAATGCTGATCTGCCACATAACTAAAGTAGCTGATCTTGATTTTACAATGATGCATGTATATCTACATTAATTCATATATACAGATCCCTACCTGATTTAGTTTGTTTTGCTGGGATTTTTAAGTATAGACTCAATCATCCAACCCTCCCTTATATTTGGCCCAGCTCACAGCCCCTGAGTTTGTAAGAAATGAACTGTAAGCTATCTGAAACCTCAATTATCTGATGCCTTCTGTGACATCTAGATAATCAGGGTTGCCCAGCGCATCAGTTCTCAGGATCTAACCTTCTCTTCTGCTGCTTGGACCTGCTACTGGGGTGTCTAGACCCTCTGTGGCTCTCTGTGGATTCCCACCATGAGCTACTAGTTCATCTGGCCACTGGGAGGAGCCATCCACTTGCTCCCTGTCCAGCTCGGGACTCTGCACTGAATCTGGCACTGACTCAAAAGCACTGTTCTCCTCCTCATCATCATCCTGTGAGGAAAAGACCGTGCTCTCAGAAATCTTTGCACTGTCGACGGAGGAGAAGCGTGTATGGCTGGAGAAGCGATTGTTACTGTCGTAACAGGAGGTGCTGTAGCACGAAGTGCTGTAGCAGGAGGTGCTGTAGCAGGAGGTGCTGTAGCAAGAGGTGTCGCACGCCTCACATTCGTTGTCACCATTGGGCCTGGAGCTCGACTCGCTCTCACTTCCTGTCCTGGGGGGTTCCCCATCCAACAGCCCATCATTCAAGTCAGAGAGTTGCTCATCCAAGGTCCCAGGAGGCACCGTGCTCTGGCTGAAGTTCTCTTCAGCCTCATTTTCCAGAGGAGGCTCTGCTGCCATGATCTCACTCTCACTGACCACCTCCTTATCCATCACCTCCTTGACAGTAGACTCCTCATCATTCTCCTTGCCATTACCACCATCTTGGTCTTCTTCCCCATCGCTGCTTATCTGTGCCGAGGGCAGGCTATGGAGCAGGTTGTGTATCCGTATGTAGTGTGTGCGAGGGGTCTCTGGCTCACCACAAGCTGAAGCTATGACTGTCTCAAGTTCAGACACAGGCAGGGAGCACGGCCTGTTTTTCCTCTTTGCTGTGGTCCTCAGTTGTAGCTTGCTGTCTTCCTCCTCCTGGGCTGAAGCCCCTTCTTCTTCTTCTTCTTCCTGACTCTTCTCTAGGTCTTTTCCAGCATGCACATCTGCACTCACCTCATCAATATCTACTGTTTCTATGCTGGTCAAGACTCCACCATCTCCCTGAATACCAGAATTGACTTTGTTATTTTCCCTAACTTCGGGCTCAGGAGGAGACATGCAAGCCATCAGATCCGACTGTTCCACGAGGTCCGTAGCACTCGAAGAAGGCAGCACTTCTCCTGGGATGGATTCCAAGGGTTCAGGAACTGGCACCGCATCAATCTCCCCATCTCCTGCTAGCTCTTCATTTAAGCTGTTCTGGTTGACTTCCCCAGGTGGTTTGACAGCCCCTGGGCTATCGACACTGTTCACACTGTATCCATTTAGCTGTTCTGGAGCTGCACTTTCTGAGGTCACTGTGTTGATACATGGAGGCTCACCGAGGCTTTCCTCTGTGGGGTTGTTCACAGGGCTTTCCGGGAGGTCAGCTGGCTCAGGATCTGCACTAATGGAGACCTCTTCATCATCTGTATGAGACAGGAAAAGGAATTACTTACTCTTTTAACAAGAAGTGTTGACTGAACCAGAGGGTTGGCTGTGGGGGCACAAGCATCCACAGCAATCTGAGAAAATTAAAAGCATAAATTACAGTGTGAAATGAGTGGGCAATTGAATAACTATCAAGAAGTGCTCAGGTTTTTTTGCTAGGCAATCTTTGTACAGTGGATTTAATCATGGGTTTACTCATGATGGTAATCTGTATGCAGCACCCTGCCTCCTTGCAGCATTACCTGAAGGTAACTCCTTCTTGAAACTTCTCCTTGAGCCAAAATGGCATCAGAGGAATATTATGGGAATATTATGGGAATATTATGGGAATCAGGGAAGTTTTCTCTGACATTTTAATGACAGTCTTCTTGTCACACTGAAGCTGGCAAGACTCTACAACAGAGAACGTAAAAAACTGTGTTTACCACCCCTGAAAGGCAAAAACTTCCCCCAAAATATCCCCTGACATGATCCTCATCTGTACCACCTCCTCTCAGATGTCAAACAACCTGTGCTCTTTCATGCCATCCAAATAGTCAAAAGACAGAAATCAAGGTTTTCCAGCAAGTGAAAAGCAATGGTTTCCCAGCCACTGTTGGCTTGACAAACTGAAGCAGAGAGGGCAGAGAGCCTGAGAAGCAAAGAGTTCCTGAGAAATACTGTTGAGACTGTGACACAAAAACCAAGGTTTATGGTGGTAATCATAGGCCATGATGACAGTCACTTCCAAATTACTACAAGAGAACATGAACCAAAACCAAACCAAAGTGGAGGCAAGAAGTGGAACACAGAATTATTTTTTGTTTTACTTTTTACATTTTTCATTAAAAATAATTAAACTGAGAAATTTTCTAATCATCTTTGCTATTACATTCTCCATTTTTACTTATGAAGTGCTCAAATGCAGATGACTACAAATAGCAGACCACATAATCACTAGGGCAGGTGATAGAGAAGCAGATGAGACTTCAGTTTTACACTCTCTTCTCTCCCATTGATGTGGTGGAGTATTTGGAACAGCCAATAACAGGGGAATATGAGACACTAGTAGCTCTGTCCTAAGGGGAAAGAGGGAAGAAATTGTGACTCACAATGCATCCTGTGATGCGGGACTTTATGCACTTCCCTTTGCTCATGACTGTACCTGAAGTCCCAGAGCAGCTCAGAATTAATGCAGATTTCTAAAGAGAAAGAATGGAAACCAAAAGAAAGGAAAAAAAAAATCTAGAAATCTAGATGAATGATGGGTTAAGACTGAGAATTACCTGGATGGATGGAAGAAGTTATCTCAAATCGGAACTGCAGCTGGCCACTGACATGATCTGTAGGAAGTCTGCGACCCAAAGTGTAGCTTACAACCCTGTCCCTGAAAGAAAACAAATATTGTCACAATAGACTATAACCTACCCTATGTCTACTGTGCATAAATAAATCTGATGTGTCCTACAAAAATACATAATAAAATACATAAAGGCTATTCATCCCAGCCATGAGGGCATGTTGACTTGCATACAAGAGAACGAATGGCAGAGGAGAGGACAATGTCTTCAATTACAATGGAACAGCTGAGTAAGTGAGTAAGACAGGCTGCTGGGACACATAAGCACATATGTATAAATATAGAGAGAATGGTGGGAATGAAATTTCTACAGTGTGGATATGAAAATAGCGACATGGGATGCAAACAACACCCACTTCAGCTATTTTAACAAGACTGCTTCCCTGCAGATCTGACCATCTACCTTTTCACAGAACCTCGCATTTCTGTATTTTCATCCCTTCATCGTGTCCATAAAATTCAGCTTTCCTGTTCTTGTTTACAAAACCCTATGCAGGTCAGTCCCCACATACCACCTTCTCTCTCTAAACTGGCTGAGTGACTGCTCTTCATCTCTTTCCACCCCTCTTACCTCTATGAAGCTGAAATATCAGGAGGACACCTTCCTGACAAGGTTGATCAATGACTCCATTCTGTTCTTGTGCAGGTCCCTCCCTTTGCCACACTTCATCCACCCCTCAGAACAGAATGAAACTATAGAAGAGATTAACTTCCCAGCTGCCCACAATGAGGCTGAATCAATCTTTGCAAAGCATTTCTTGAGTGTAACGGGTTCACTAAATAGTAATACTTATACATCTTTTGAAAGAAACATAGTCCACTTCCAGTTGGGCCAAATACACTTGCTAGCATAGTTTCACATGCATCAGAAACTCATATAAATGAGACAACCTCAAGATTTGCGTACAACCTCTTTGAACTTGTGTGCATACTTCTCACTGAGCTTGCCTGAGATTTAAATGCCACTATGGTATTAAAACTGAGTCTGATCTAGTTCAGGTGGAGGCACTGCTCTTGGCAAAGTATATCCTTAGATAGACAGAGTTTAAAACAAGGAAGTAAAATAGGAAGTTATAATCAGAAGATGATGAGAAATCTAATACAGAGGAAAGCCAGTGATACCAGTTACAGGGTTCTACCTCCCCCAAGCTGTTCTTATCTGTCTGGTTTCTAAAAAGCTACTCTATCTTCTCTACTTGAGAAACAGGGACGTAGCTCAGTCCCTTCTGGTAGATTCGGCTGTCAATATCACAGCCAGTTTCTGACCCAGCTGTTCAAAACCACTTCCAACAAACTCATCTTCCCGCTGTTCTGCTGAATTGAGATCCAATTATCAGAAATTCCTTCTTGGAAACTGCATTGCATATGCTTTCCTCAGAAGATTATTATTTTTCTCCCTTGCTCTTCAAGGTCTGAGCATTACAGGCTTAGAGCCAACTTTTTGGCTTTTTCTGATTACTATCCATCTTCCTTAAATTGGTTTGTATTATTTTGGCAGCATACACTTTCCCCGGACTTTCATGCAATGGTGAAGCAGGGCAGCGCTTGTGAGCTCAAGGTTGTTCCTTGGCAGCAGGATAGGGTCAGAAAGCATTAGTTACAACATGCCACATATATATTTTTATAATATTTCCCCTTTCCAAAAATTAAAAAGAGAAGGAACACATCTGGCATGTTTTTAGCCCATAGATAATTCCCTGAAACATGAAAATAGCCTGCTGATAACATTAAAAGAAGATTCAAATTGAAAATATTGCACTCTCCAAATTCTCAGCCATGATACACAAAAACCATCTTCTTTCCTAAATGCCAGCTCTCACTTTTCAAAATGCCATGCATACAGTTATAGAGGGAATTCTGTCTGGCCCAGAGTACTATAAATTCTAATTAAAACCAATACCATTTATCAGACAACTGTCAGTTTAATAACTTCCTCTCAACATCATTATATCACAATAATGATATATCACCAGGGACTTCAGAACAGCAGCACACTCGTTAAACAACGTAAGCAGCAAAATTTACCCTATGGCATGTCTTTCCAAGAGGCGCTGAACTGGCATAGAGAGTTTTCCCAGAAAACGTTTGATGATCGGTCGGCTCTTTGCGAATTTGTCTTTAACTTCTATTTCCAGGACATCCGTGGGCAGGGAGACAAAGCTGAATTGCTGAAATAAAAGAAGGGCACAGAACAATAAGCTGGTGGCTGGGCCACAGCAACACAGAGTACTACAGCTGAGAGGAACACCTCAGCACAGAGATATGAGGATCTAGTGAGGTGAAGGATACATGATCACTCTTTTCAGACACACTTTTCAGATAGATTGTTTTGAAATATCTCCTTTTCTATTCTTCTGTGCCCCAGCTTAAAAAGGAAGAACTCTGAAAACTCTATCGGATCAGTCTCCTAACCTGGTTCATGCCACAGTCTCACAAAGAGCTCAACCAGAAGGCAAGCCACAGCACAGGTTACTGTCACAAACAATACTGGGAAAAACAGGAACAGCACCATCTAAAACTGCTCCTGTCACCAAGTGCATTGAAATGTCTTGACTGCTGTCTCAGCTGGTCTGGTCGTAAGAACATCTATTTGTCAGTAATGTTTCAGTAAGCTTTTAGAGACTGTGTGCATGCAAATCTTGTAGGAACAAGGAGAGGGATATTTCAGGTTGCAGGAACAAGCATTGGAGCATTAGAGCACCTGGAGATGTCTAGATGTCCCAAAGCTCAATTTAAAAATAGTGGTGAGGAGGAAATATATTAGGTAACTTGGCTTTGCTTTCTCCTAGACTGGCAAAATCCAGTACAGGTGTGGAGCTGGTGACACAGGTCACAATAATTTTTCCAAACATCCGCTACTACTAGAATATCATCAATCAAAAAAGCACATTTGTGCTGTGGTGCACAATAGTAGGAAAACTGACAAACCACAGTTCACCTGAGAGGTCAGTATTGATCTGGAAGACAGTTTCTGTGGTAAGTGAATATTGAGATAGATGAAAGGATTGTTCTAGCTTTCCCCCTGCCAAACCCAATCTTCAGAACAGAATCATTCTCTGGGTTATCAAGGCCTGGAGTTAAAGCCCTAAATCACTTAATCTATTGAAACATGGTCTAATTCAGAGATGCTTAAACAGCTTCAAGTGAAACCAACATGAGTGGGATATTCCGTTAATCACACCCTGCAAAAATGCAAATAATCAGAGTAGTACAATTCAAACAAGAGCTAAAGTGTTATTTTCTTCTTGCTTTCTTCTATATCTTTGCAACAGGCTACCAATTAAGATAAATGCACCAAACAGGAGAACCTGAATTCTCCATGTATAATGGAAAGTTGCCCTAAAATATAAGTTGTCTTACTATTACTGTTTCACCTGCTAAAAACCTTGAGTAATTACCAGTTCATGACACTTGAAAGCAGAAGAGGGGAATTAACTTTAAAATGAATTATTGTAACATAGAGCAATTTCCCATTTAATGAATTCTCCTTTTTTGTGCTGCTGACTCCTATATTATAAAAGTCTCTGTGGGGTGGAGCATGCACATACAGGTAAAGAGCGAACTGTCCACAAGTGAAAAGTAAAATGTAGGTTTAACAATCCAGATCTTCTGAGGTCAATAATATATTGTCTTGTGGTGCAACTCTGAAGCAAATCAGAATTTGCATGGAAATTTATTTCCATAGTATCACGTGGAACCAAGCCTGACAGCTCCTTCCTTGCACAGGACACATAGTGACTTTTCCAGAGTAATAATCAGCACCTGAGCAGAGAGTATGGACCCCAGGAGCAAAATGTTTTGGAATCAGCCAAAGAAAGTGTCCCTTTTTCCTTGAACAGCTGTGCCTCAAGACTTACAAACACCAGGATATTCCATGAAAAGTGCAAAATCCAATTGTGCTCAGATTCCATCACCTGCCAACTGTTGCATTTTGGCATACCAAGACTGCTCTGGGACCAGTCTCTGGTCCCAAATGTTTCCTCTAGAAGGATGTTCTTACTCATAAAACCAGCAGCATTTTGGAAACACAGTCAAGCCTTTAAGATTAGAAGTGTCCAAGCTTCTGTGACAGAGCTTCTGTGGCAGAGCTTCTGCGGCAGAGCTCAAAGGCTTTGCCATTTGGAGGCAACTGCAGTCTGAGATCAAAAGTGAACTCACTGAAATGGGTTTGAAGTCAGCTCGGAGAACAGTGATAATTTTACATAATTCAGTTTTCCATTATCTAAGAAGTTGCTCCTGCTGTTGCTCTCATCTAGTTTAATTCATATTGGGCAAGATTTTCCTAAGGCAATCTCTGACTGCAGGTGTCTCAGGCTCATGCCATCCACACTGAAAATCCAAAAGGAATCCTTGTTTGTAGAACAAATGGGCAGAGTAGCCCTCTGAAAAAATGGATCACAGTGAAACACCTTGGTTTGAGGACTCGGAGACTTTTAAGTGCATTTTCAAAAATCACCAATCACTTTTGAAAACATGTTTCTTGTGACATTTAATGATTGGAATGTAATCTTTGGATGTGGAAGCAAATCATCATCAAATCCTACTTTCCCTCTTGTCCTTCACCATCTTTTCTGACAAGTGCCAGACCCTGTACCTTAGCCACAAAATACTGTTTGTACTTACACTGTTCAAAGCCTTGGCCTTTACTATCCTGCTTGGCCTCTACTATCCTGTCTGTCTGGAAAGAAAGGACTCTGTGTTTCATGGTCTTATCCAACATAACTAACGTAAAGTACTAATATATTACTGATGGAAAAAATTAAATCCTCTCCTTGCCTAATATTTACTAATTATCACACAGTGGCCAGTTTGTGAAAACGAAAGCATAAGCTTCACATCTAAGTTTAAAAAAAAAAACAAAACCCAAAATCCCAAACAAAGAAAAACAAAACAACCCTATCATACCTCAAGCCCCCCAAACAAACAAATAAACAACAAACAAACAAAAAGACACTGATTATAAATTCTGCGGTACCCTTGGGTTAACACTCAGGGATGTTGTGATTAATTATTTATCCCAAGGAGAGGTAAAAAAGGAGGCTGCAAAATCACAACAGAGATAAAAATCAACTGTCTTCAGGAGGAGGGAAGTTTGATGAAACTTCTAACACTTCACCATTGATAACCAAAAGAGCTGCATTTTAAGAACAAGCCTACTGACATTTTTTTATGTTACTATTAAAATTTTTAATGTAAGTCTTCTGTTATTTGGAACTTTTCTTATTATAACTCTTAGTGTTACAGAATTAAGTCAGAAGTTCAGCTTTCACATTTTAAAAAATATAATACTCATAGTTGCATAGTTGCAGAGGAAAAGCAAGAATACTTTAGCATAATAAGCCCAAGCATACTATTTTTAAAATACTTCTGATTTTTTTGACAGTCATTACCTGAAGCCAGATTATTTTATCTTTTTCATCTGGCACTGACTACTCGATATTTTCTTTCACAATCTAAACCAGCAATCTTTACCCTATATGTTTTCACTGGGCCACAGCTCACTTTGTGGGCTTGTTCATTGGTTATTTTATTCTTTTCCAACAAAAGCTTAAATCCTTTGAATCACAACCACTAGTGCAAACTCTGCAAGACTGGTCAAGAACTTCATGGAACCTGCTGGAATACAAAGTCACTAAACTAAATTTTACACTGAGACTAACTGTAGAAGAGTATACTGAAGTTTACACAAATGGGCTTTTTTTTTTTTTTCTACAGTCAAAAAACAAAGTGAAAGTATAATTTCTGGCAGTTCTTTAATTCTGATGTCATGACTTTTTTTCCAAACCTTAAGCCTCTCCAGCTGTTCAGAGGTCCACCAAACTTGACAATGTCTTCATGGAAGTGGTTTATTACTCTGTCTGAGCCTTTCTTTTACTCAAATAAAAAAAAAATCTTAAAGGAAGTAATGGATTTCAACACAGGTACTAACTCATCTACCAGAATAGCTACAGTTTCAAGTCCAAAGTCCAAGAAGAAAACTTTGTCTAGTGACTGATTATGTGTTTATTTGGACAATAGTAGACAACAGGACACCTGTAAAAAACAATTCACAACAATTTATTTAAGTGATTACTAGAAACTGAAGTTCTTACTTGATCCACAACCAAAATTCAAGTAAAATGCATTATATAAAATTTAGGGAACAAAACTCTTGCAAGTAATGGGCAGACCCCAAATTTATATATAATCTACAGCAGTCAGTAGATGAACAGGTAACAAACAGGAAATTAAATCTCTATTCTCTGATCAGCCCAAGCCAGTAACTACAAGTGCATTGCCCTGTTTATCACACCAACTTGCTGCAAAACGACTCTTAGAACTTGAGAGGATACATGAGACAGCACACTCCAAGGAGGAGATAGCGGACTGCCTCAGCAGAATGAAATGCCTTTAGGAATAACCTGTTTCTCACAGAGGGCCTGGCCCTAGAAATAGCTTCTGACCCCATCTTGTCAATGTGTTATCTGATCCTTACCAGCTAGGGATGCAAGAGTTCTTCTTTATAAGAAAGGTGAGGAGATCCTCCAGTGGAAGGATGAGCTAGTGAACCAGCTGCCCTTGTGACTGGAAGAATCCCAGACTAAAAAACCCTGTGAGTTAGAGGCTTTGGAAAAGAGTATAGATCTCCAGAAGGGAAAACCTTTTTATTTTCCTCTAGAAAATAAAGGACTGTTAGAAGTAAAGGCTGTCTGTCAGGTATATCCCTAAAAGGAAGTTACAATCAGAAAGCCTGAGCACAAGGAATGATTGACAATCCCTGATATACTGGGGGAAAATAGCACTTGTGAGCTGCAGAAAGGAGGCCTTGTGGAGGCTAATGTTTCCTAACCTCTGGAATGCCTTGGCCATGTCTGCATTAGGAAAATTTATGGTACAATGTGAATGGATCTGGAGAGCAAAGCAGCTGGTGCTGTGTACCTGACTACCACATCCAGACATGTTGCAAGGGTTTTACCATGAAGCGACTCCAGGCTGGTGCCCTAGACTGAACTCCCATTTATTGTCTGAAAAGCGCCTGGTGCACTCCTGAAGCACATCTGTTCACTTCACTTCTGCTGAGAGTAATTGAGTTCATGCACTTCTGGACTGAAATGTGGTATCTTTAGTGGGGAGAGCAGGAGATTTGCTTTGAAATAGATCTCTTGAATGGAACACAAATACTATTATAGATGGACCCAGAGAATTGTTAAGAACCATGATCAATAGAACAAGTTAGTATGTGTATTATTTTCCCAGTGTCTTCTTCAATTATTTCCTTTTTTGGATGTAATTGCATTTCTCTAGAATGATGATGTCTAGGAGGAAACAGACTTGCTCTAGATGCAAAGTCATTACATTCTCTCTACTTTCCCCACTTCTTCAGCCATTTGTCAATGCCTGTCCCACTTGTCACAGTGGCAAGAGATGCTTTGCTCCTACACATTTAATGCAAAGAGGGAGTAGGACAGGAGAGAGAGACCATTTTAGTTCCTCACTTACAGAAAAACTACAGCATTATAGCACATCTTATTATACACTGGAGAATCTGTACCAGGCTCATCCTCAAAATGCCCCTACCAATGGAAAAGCTTTAGCTGATATTTTCTCAGGCAACAAAAATCAATAAGGTATAATTAATGATTTCCATAGAAATACAGAAATAGAGGGAGAATAAAGAGCAAAAGTGGCATGATAAAGAAAATCACAGCAATATATCGACATGTTAAGCCTTCTTGGGTTAAGCAGTGTATCATAAATTTTGGCTCCAGTCAGTAATAAGTCATTAGGCTTCTCCTTTCATTTACACAGATTTTACACAGCTGCCTCCTGCAGATTCACTCTTGCACAGATAGAAATCAGAATCAAAGCTACCTAGAATCAGCTGAGACTTTCATACTCTCACACCATCTCAATGATCTAAATGTATATCTGATTTTACATTCCTGCTGGCATCTTCAAGCATAATCTATAAACACTGTAGTAAACACCACTGAAAGCATTTCAGTAACCTACAGTAACCTACTTTTCAGTGCCTATTTGCTTCCAGGCTCAGCAATGGTTATACAGACACAGATTATTAATTTAATTAATGTGAACACATCTGGAGGGGACCATAATGCATGATACATAAGGTAAAGAACAAAGGCCCATGCTAATGCTGACCTGGCAAAATGCATCTGTATCCATTTATAAGAGAACAGAACCACTTCCAGAGCTTGGAATAGTTTTCATAGAAAGCCAGCTACTGGTGATGATTCATTTCCAGGTTTTATTTTTACCAAACTTGTTTGCATCCCTGAATACAGATGGATCCCAGTGACTCAACAGCACTATCTAGAAGTTGAAATGAACAGAGCATGTCCATTAGCACCAATCAGACAAGTTATGGGCAAGTCAAATTCTTTTAAAACAGTCAGTGTAATAATTAGTAGACAGTATAATAAAGTCAGTACAGCAAAGATAAATTAATACACTGGTGACAGGAAAAATTGGGCTCTTGATTTGGAGTTGAATAAGCAACAGAATTAAAATTAAAATTTATTTGTGATATCCTTCATGTACAGGGATGATACAAGCAGAAGTAAATCTTAAAAGGCTGTGAATTACATTTGATGGATGAAGATAAATTTATTCTTTCAGCTGAATATTTCATTAGTTGGTTTTATTTCAAATACTCCAGTGAAACAATTACAGTCTTAATGTACATGCCACTCTCTGTCTGTATTACTCTGTTCTTCATTCAAAAACCTCCTCTACGTGTCATTATTTCCCCATATAACACTAATTGCACCAACAGCTGGATAAGCTCATCAAGAATTCCAGTTTCTTAAGCTTTCTACATTAATCCTTAGTGACAAGACAAAATACTGCAGTCAGTAGTGCCAAGGGCAGAACTCCACTGCTGCCATGGGCGGAGACATGCCTATTCCTACTAGGAGAGACTGCTGGAATACAGCAGTGACTGCAGGGGGCCAAATCCAATGCAGTTCTTTATTATTCTGGCGTGGCACAACTGTTGGGGGCTTTTCCCCTACCATAAAAGGGATTCACATAAATGCACACGTTGATGTTCTAAAGTCTGATTCAATCCTTTCTACTGAACTCCTTCCAAGTCAGATAGGGCCTTCAGAAAACTGGCTTTCTGGATTTCTCCCTCAGATTAATCTCAGAATTGTCTACGAATTTATTAGCATAGCAAAGACTGAAAATATTTGAAGACTCTCATCAGCACTAGTATACAAAACTAGCAAGACTGATAGTCTTCTAGATGCAGAAGTTGCAAGTAAAATGCAGTTCTAGAAGAATAACATCCTAAAAAAAATCTAGATGATTTTTCACACCATTCCTGAGAAAGCTAAAGTTGTCTTGGACTCTCGCACTTCAATCATCAACAGATATTAAAATCTGTAGCTGTAAAGCTATAGCTTGTCTGTGTAGTCAAACAATGTTTTACTCTTTACCTGGACATGTGAGCAGAAATGTTATACAGGGAAGCTGCCACCCACAAGGCTTCACTCATACTAAATTCAGGATCTGGATTTCACTTCACCTGTATATTGTTTTCATGCTTAGGCGTGAAAGGCCTCCAAGTTTCTACAGCATATTCTTTTGTGTTTGGCAGTAGAAGGGAGAAAAACTTATCCAGGTTAAACAATAAGGAGTTCAGTCAGTGTGATGTTTCTGTTGTTTTTATTTTGGTCTTTTATTGAAATTATGGAATGATTCTGTGAGGCCATGGTAGGACTGTCAGCATTCCAGTGTTCTGAATATTAGATCAAAATCAGACCAAGCACACCCTTTTAGTTTAAATTCATACTGTTGAGTCAAACATATTAAAACATCTTCAATGGTTTTACTCTGTTCTGGAAAGACTCAGCTTTGCTCAAGTACCCCTGCTTGTATGACTCTAGGTCTGTGCTACATCAGGTAGCACCCATTTTATCAGCCAACATAAAGCCTCTAGAGAGGCAGAGAGCTAACATAAAACCCTTATTGCCTGATCTGGCTACTTTGTCAAAGTGTTTTTCAGTCCCAGAACTGCTGAGTGGTCTATCACATACCAGTTCAGCATTCAGGATCACAGAATCAGTGCCCAAGTTATAACTCTGCATTAAGAAAAGCAGTCACACACCAGCACTCAGATAGTCAGTTGCATCTTGACATTCCTGCAGGCGGCATCCAAACTCAATGCTTCTATCACTGATGATGGCCTGCACTACAGAAGCCACCTCCCGCTGGTGTTCAAGCCCCTGAGTGCTTCCTTCTTCTGATTTCGCATTGGTAATCTCAAGAGGCAGCTTCCATGAGAAATTATTCAAGTGCAACATTTATGAAAGGTTGTGAGTTATCTGAGGTGCAGAGAGCATGAGTTACTCAGCTGAAAATACTGTAAATCTCTGTATCAGGTCTGACATACTAACTGCTATTTGTTAAGTGCTCTTGCTCTCTGCTTATTCACATCAATTAATTCACTAGTGAAATGTGGCTGTCTTCAGAGTGATAAGGCAGCCATTCCAAACACTCTTTTCTCTCAATTATATTTTAATAGTGTTTGTAAAAGCTGAGGCAAAGAAACAAGGAGTGAAACCGCAGGAAGTTGAGATTGTTTTTAACCTAGTAGTGGGCTCCCATTTTTGGGCAATCTACTCCTCCAGAGTTAGATTATCGGAGTTGAAATTCAATGTGTTATTTAACAAATGACACTTCCTACTACTTTAAATGTGCTGAGCAGTTGCATCAGCCAATTTTTATAGTCATCTCATTGGTCATCTCATTCCTCAGAGCTCTCCTTCCACTCACCAGTAAATAAAACAAGAATTGAGGAAACAGTCTGCTCAAGCTGCCATAGTTAAGAAATAAATACCATAAATATATTTAAGGTGAAGTCCAGAAACCTCAAGTACTTTATCTGCCAAACCATAGAATTTCCTATCCAGTTGGAGGTACGTGAACTACTTTTTAACCCACTTTGCTTTGTTCCTGTGATCTATTACTTATCTGAACTGTGTATCACTTCACTGATTTCTGAAAAATGAAATATTTTTAAATGAGCTGTTTCCAAACAATATGACAGTACACACATTGTTTCAATAGGAAACAATATGGAAATAGTGTCATTATTTTTCTACTATCTATATTAGAAGATAAGCATTCACCCTTCTCAGTTCCACTATATATACACAAGAGTTGGGAAATGGGCACTTCCTTCTGAAATTTTCTTTGCATTTTATCTCCAATCAGCATGACAGGACTATTCACCCTTTGTGCTTTTGCAACTGACTGGGCTGGCAGGGCAATACCTGCCTAATCTGGGGTTGTACAGTCAAGCTGTCCAGTGCCAAGTGGTTTCCAGGCACTCACTTATTTAACATTACAGATGTTTCTGAAGAGCATGTGGAAACATACAGAAACATCTTCAAAATTACATCCCTCTATCAGGAGAAGTCACCACCTTGGGCTTTAACTTCTCTCAGAAAACAATTCTCAGTGTGAGGGCTCTTTCACCTTTACGGTGAGCCCTGCTGCAAGTGTCAAATTGTCACTTGCTACTCCTTATCTGTAAGAAATTCCCAGTTCCGTATGTCTACTTGTCTAAAGTACTGCAAATCAGAGCAATGGAAGAATAGCTTTAAGTCAGGATAACTTGTGCTGAATAGCATTTGAGCAGCCTATGAAATTAAGATGATCATCAATATTATATGAGACAGATAAAAATTTGCCTGAGGTACGAGGGTGCTCCCAGCACATTTGTATAACGCAGGTGGTTACTATACAAACAGAATAGCCTAGTAAATATATGAGGAAGAATACCAGAACAAATTAATATAAGTAAATCAGTCATCTTTTAGTCTGTAGGACTTTTAGTGCTGAAGCCCTTGAAAACTGAAGTGACTCTTTCTGAATTTTCTCAAGGGTAATCAAGAACATATAGAAAGATCCTACTCTGCAGATATTTCAATAATTTTATTTCCCTAATCCAGATTTTTTCAAGTTTAGCATCCAATACAAATCAGATAGGTCATTCAATTGAAAAAAAAAAGAAGAACATTTGCCTTCTATACACATGAAGTGACAGAGAATCTAAGAAAAAAATGACCCTTTGGAAATAATGCTAAAATTTGTTTTTGCGAAAACAACTTGTGACTGATACTCTTAATGAAATGGCTATGAGTCCTCAGCATTTTGTCAGTTCATATATTCATATCCATGAGTGAGAAAGTGGACAGAAGAATGGCTACCACCATGATTCAGCAACAGTTTTCAGTCTTCCCTCTCCCCTTGTCCCATGAAGGAACAAAGTTGCAGAAAATCAGGCCTAGGGTCTTCTGTACAGCACAAACCAATGCAGCTCTTCAGTAATAAAACAAGGAGTTCAGACAGGCTGGTTGCACAGACTGCAGCACAAATGCACAATATTGAAGGAGGAGAAGGCAGAAGGAGAACATGCTGAACCATGGCTTGGCTCTTTTATACTCCCTTGCCACTCATGGGCTAACAACAGAAAGGGGGAAGCAGCATGCTTGCATGTGATCAAGAAAACCTGAGGGCTGAACAGCAAAGCTGGAAGCCAGCTGTGCTCTTTTCCATGTCCATAATTAGGCCATTTCATTTTTTCTCCTTTTCTCACTGCCAAACTCCACTTGGAAAAGAAATGTCAGTCCACAAACTCAGTCATTTGGCACAGCTTGAGGAGAAGACGCCTGTGACATTTTAACAGGGCCACAACCCTATGTACTGAGCATCACACACAGAGAGCAAGTTTCTCCTTCATACCTGCTCCCCTCTAGTTCTGTGTCTTATGCACTTCACTGAAAGGTCTCTGCCAACTGCCTGATCCTCCACACCAGTTCTAGCTTGACCATGTCCACAGCTCAACCTAGGACCTCTCAACCAGATACATCTGATGCTTGGCTCCACAGAGAAGTTATGACTTGATGGATGCCTCATAAAAATGTCCTCAATTAAGTCCTGTTAGAAGGCATTTTTCTCTGATTAGTTTCAAGGTTGTTTTCCCAGTTACACAACCTCCCCCACCACATAACCTGATGTTTTTCCAGGTAGGAGAATTCAATCCTATTTCTGCTGTCTTTTTGCCCACTCACAGTTCCATGTCTATAGAGTTTGACCTAATTATCCCTCAGCTACTTTACAATTTGCATTTTAATTTGAATAAATCTGTGCAGTGTATTTGTTTACTTTTACTCTTTCCTGCAGTGGAGATATTGTTGTGACAGAGCATACCAGTAAATCACACCCAGTATGTCAGGATCCTTTAATTCCAAAGAGATTCCTTATTCTTTGCTGCCTACTGCCATTTTGCATGTAATTTAAAAACAGCAGGCAGCGATTGAACTCTCAGAACTCATTAATACATACAAGTCCTTCCAACAAAAAGAAGCAGACTAGAGACTATTTCTTCAAGGTGATGGCCAAATGTGCCTAAGTTGTCTTTGATTTGTTTTGCCACTGATGCTTTTCAATCATATTGCTTCTCTTTATTTGCATGCTGTACTTGTTGTGCTTCATATAATGTCTGTGTGTAAGAACACTACAACAATATAGCAGCAGCTTTTCATGCTATATAAGTTTATTTTTCAATTCTGTTTTATACCTGCCTTCAATAAATAACAGCTTTATAAATAACACCAATGAAGTACAACCTACACTGAAAGTATACTGAAAGTTTTAATGTACATCTTTGTAGCTAATTAAGCCTTTTGTACTGAGACAAGTAGTCATGAAATACATCAAGTACAGTTAGGTGAACAACTATTTAGCCAAGAATTCAATTAAAAAAAAAAAATAGTACTAGAGTAATGTCCATGTTTTAAGAAAGTATCAGCTGAACTCTCCAACTGCTTACCTCTCCTTGCCAGATAGGGTTAACAGTGTTACATATGATCTTGGATCTTTTCTCTTGTCCGTGATGAGGAAGGGCTGGGAAGATGCTATGCTTTCCGGGCTGGATGGAAATCTTCAGATAAGGATCTGGATTGAAGAACATCCCCTTCTTCAGACCAAAAGCCTGGAAATCTGAAAGGTAAAGAACCAGACTATTTTTCACATTCCAGGCATCTCTTTGGGATGCTAGGAGCAGTATAACAAACTCAAATAATATGGCATGAATGTGAAAAAACTTGCTATGTTTATTGTGACACAGTGTAATGACAAACCATAATGATCTTGTGATTCAGAATTTACAAATTATTACATAATGAAACCGCAAATTTACAGTCTGATTGTGCAGACTGATTCAGCTTCTAAATCAATATTTATGCAACTTCGAGTGATATACTAATTTTTCTAATAAGCTGAGCACTTGCTCAGCCTGACTGTAGTGGAAGGACTACTCTGAAAAAGAGATCTTGTCATTTAATGTCAAAGTCATGTCATTTGGTACCCAGTGGATGCCATTTTTCCTAGGTATCAATTTTACCACTGTACAGATCTTACCTTTTACACCACTTTTTTCTACATGAGATGTCATTTTACATTTTTCCCCACTTTAAATAATTTTCTTCCCTGCATAGGTTAACCTCACCTTAGGAAAACTCTTGTCTATAATATCCAAATTTTAAGCAGGGCTTTACAGCTGCAGAACTCCCAGGAAACATAATATATGTTGCACACACAAAAAATGCCAAGGCACTTACTTGAAAATTTCCCCATAACATTCTGAAGAAAGACACAATGCCCGTCATGATCTATCCCTGTGAAGCTGATGAAATGCAAACTAATCTGCTGGTATATCATTAATTTTGGCTCAACAGACACAGACTGACCTCTTCGGTCTTCTCTTTTTTTCAGATGCATTTCTAAGCTTTCTTTGGAACACATAAGCACTTATTCCTATTAGTGAGTTCAGTAGCTAATTTATTTTCCATCACTCTTTGCATGGAGATTCTCCTCTCTTTAAAGCTTTATTTCACATTGGGCTATAAGCACTGTACTGCATTCTGCCTATTTCCTCTTGCTGTATTGGAGAGATAAAAAGTATTAGACATAATGGTTTCTAAAACTGTATAGAAGCATACCTAAACATTCAATTTAAACACGTATTTTTTTCTTCTAGCAGTTTTTGAAAACATTAATTTTCATAGTCTTCTAATTCTCTTCTGATTAAAAACCCAATTATTCTGGCAGGTTGTGGGAGACCATAAAAAACCCTCAAGGCAGATATTTTGGATGACTCTGAAAATCATACACACTGCACACCATCATCAGTATTTTTTCCAGAAAATAGCTGTATCAACCCCAGTTGTATGTTGCTTCCTTAACATATGGTAATAGCACAATACAATAACACAATGAAATGTGAAAGTTAAAAAGAATTGCTATTCTTTCTGTGGGTTTTAATCATCTATTCCACCATACAATTCATGTTGCAGATATCCAAAAACTGTTGGACAGATGGTCCTGAAACAGACTATATTTTAAGAATCTCATTCTTGAGACATTCTCTAACAAAAAAAAAAACAAACCAAACCAAACCAAAAATAAACAAACAAACAAAAAAACAAAAAAAAACCCCAAAAAATAGAGGACACCACTACTAAGGGCTTATTTGAAAATACATTGCTGAAACTATGTACTGCCACAGTCCTAGCAATACTATCACACAAAGAAAATTATCTGTTTCAAAAAGGTAATACTGATTTTTCCCCGCCCTTTTCTGTTTTCTGAGTGGACAATCTCTGTGTAACTAGCATGTATCTCATCTAAGAGCCCTGCTGAAATCCTATATGGCAAACTCTTTTGCTTTGGATGCTGTACTGTTAGAAGTACATTCAAGAAATAGAAACCAAGATTCCAAAATGAGTATGAATGACAAGGACCAGCAGTGCATTAGCTCAGGCTGCTAACATATGAGAGGAGAGAAACACCTCTGGGATCTTATTTTCTTTCTCTCTGATACTTCCTCAAAAGAGCCTGAAACTGAAATATTCATTGCTATATATGTTTCTGTTTTTTTTTTTCCTTCAAAGAGAGAGACCACACTATCTTTGGGTACCACTGAGTAACAAAATTGTCTACTGATAGAAAAACCCTACTGATAGAAAAAACCCAGCACTCGATTATGTATACTTACAGATCATGTATCATAAAGAAAATACAGCTTCTTTCCAGTTATGGGAATTAGAGCACAGCCATGAAGATGAAGGTACTCCTAGCCTCAGTTAGTAGTCTCATTTTTGTATTCAGATGAGGAAAAAAAAGTAATTTAGCAAAGTACATGGCACAAAATTTTATTTGTGTAATTTTCTTACTGAAATTACACAGTACAACAGATTTATTTTTAAAAAAGTCAGTTAGAAACTTCAATTTTATTGTCCGAAGTATGAATAGGGCTAGCAGAATTAGCTTTCCTAACAACGAATTATATATCTCACCACAAATTCTCATCACTGTGAAAAACAGAGCATCAAAACTGAAAAAGCTCTTAATAAAGCTACATGGATATCTGCAGACAAGCAGAATTTCATTTCATTTGAAGCAAAACCTATCTGTAAGTCCTGTAACTATCTGCTGTAACTTGCTGCTGTAATGCTTACCACTCCAGCATAACTCCCCAACAGAAGGATCACAGCCATTCTGGCCTTCCCAAATGCAAATATTTTTCTCTATCATATTCAGAAAAAGGTTCAGAAGATACTCAACTTTTAAGTGAAGGTCTGAAGCTAACCGAATTTAAATCTTTGATTGAATGAATGAATTCCAGAAGGCTGGGACATTCCTTGTTGTATACTGTACACTGTAATTTTAAAGTGCATTTCTTGAAGGCATATGAGGAAATGCTACAAAGATAACTCATCTATGGTTTGCAAAGGTGCATTTTCATCCAGTCTCTTAAAAAAAATATACCATATCTTTAATAATATACCATATGTCAGTTTCTCATTTAGCCATAAATCACACTTTAGCGTGAAAGAGGTTATATACATCTAACAGTTTAAGAATGTCAGGCCATCTCTCATGACAGATGACAGAAGGAAGAAATCCAGGTAAAGACAAACCAATTACAGCCTTTCAATGCCACAGACTTGCACTACTTTTAAGTACATGCATCCTGTTTCAGCTAGGCTCTCTTCACTGGAGAAAAATGGCTTGTACTAACTGCTGCCTGCTGCTGTCCCCAAGTGACTTACAAATTTGTTCCAACTCCAGAGCTTTCTTTCCATATATGCTGATCTCCAGGTGCCTGGATGACACCTAAGGAAGCTTTACACTGGGTCACTTGCATGCACATACTCTCTATCCCAAAGGTGCGCCATAGACTTCCCTGTCTGCTTTATAAAGGAACATTTAGCAAATCTATTCACCGTGAAGCATCACAAACTTTGTGGCATTGGTGACTGGGTAGTGATGGAGACTATTTTTGTGGTGAACCAGTGTATTTATTGGAGTCAGGTGGGGATGTAAATTCCAGCCAACAGCTAGAACACATCTGTGTTCCACAATGTTTGATTTTGCCTCAATACAAATCATTAAGCTTTTGAAAGACTCGAAAAAGTCACGTTTTGTCATGCTCAGCAAGGAGATTCTCTGACAGCAATGATGAGCAAAACTACCATAAAGACATTATTTCAATTCCCTGCAGACACAGCAAGGTATTCAACCAGACCCATGCTCCATACAGAAGCATGACAGAAAAGGATGGAGAATCAGATAGAGAACCAGACTCTGGAGCAGTCTGTTATCTAAATTAATTACATTTAATCTGGTCATCAGTATGTCAGGAATAAGTTAAGGGAGCTCAAAGCTGTTCTCCCCAAGGGATAAGAAGACTTTGCCAACGTAATTTTCCTAGAAATAACACACAAGGCTATTCTGTGCAGTTTATAGATGTATCTTAAGAAGACTCAGTCCCTCTAGTCTCCTGATGGTGCATATTCTACTGAATATTCTACTGAAGATTCCAGAGTCTACAACCCAACAGAAGGGTCAAAGACTAGTAAGTAGCAGAGCTACTAGTTTTGAGAAACTGATACTGACTGATATTTTAAAACAGATGGCAAATTCCTTTCAACAAATGCCAAATATTTAATGTTCTTTGTGTTCCCAAGCACCATCCAAGTGATGACAAATGATGTCTTGCAGGTATCTATACTGGCACTTATGCAGAGGTTATTAACCCTAAGAAATTCTATGGTCAACCCACCAAATTCACAGTTTTCATATTTAGCATACTAGCCTCATGATCTCAGGACCAGGAAATGAGACATGTTCCTTATGAGCCATCTCACCCCTTGAGGGAGTGAAGACATCTTGAGTTATGTCAAACTTGCCCAGAATATACCTAAAACCAGAACTAATGAAGTTCACAGGACACTGGAAAGAGCCCGGTCTTACTGGAATGACCATGGTCAATTTAGTTTATGATCTAGCCTGAAGAATACCAAAATGGAATTTATTCTATGATCTGTTCATTAATGGCAGAAAGTAAAAAATACTGTCATCTTACTGAGATCCTGATAGTTCATGTACCAAAACACAATAAACCATCTTCATAATCCATCACAACTAAAGAGTTGCTAATTAGGATGTCAATGGACATCTCCATCATTTCCCTTCAGATTTCAAGAGCTATCAGCTCTGGTTCTGACACTGAAAAAACATACTTGAACAGAACTGGTGTCTGGACAGACTACCAATGAGGGAAGGTAATTGCCAGGGTGCTGATATGTCAGTGATTTTTTTGTAGACCTTGGACAGAACAAGAAGAACCTGTCTGAGAGTGCAGCAGTTCAACTACTGCACTGAGCTATGTAAGATACAGGCATGGCTTCAAAAAAAGAAACAACAGAACTCTGCTTGCTCAAGATTCAATGGGAGGCACATAGGTACTGCCAATCAGCCACATGCTTTTAAAGCAATACTTTTAGTTACTGTCAGTGGAACAATATTTCAATAGTAAGAGCACAGTAATATTGCATTTACTGGAATGCCAATTTGACCCATGAAGCAGTGTATGATACCAAACTTCATTTGGCAATCGCCTCTTTGGAAGAAGGTGAGCATGGATTTGCAGAAGTATTGCATCTGATATTAATTAGATTTCAAGAAGCAAATATTAAGGAATCTATTCTAGAAATCAAACAGTAATGTGCAATGATAGGAAGTATTAAAATCCAACACAGCAAACTAATGCAGGGGAATTGAGAAAGATACTACTTGAAGTACAAGAAATGACTGACTTGATCAGCTACTGAATAAGATTCTGCAACTGATATGTAAAAGGTTAAATAAAGTGCTTCTTTTTGCTCTCAGTAATTACAGACATATAGACAGACTTCAGTTTTATTTTAAAATAAAATGCAGGAAAAAAAAAAGAAAGGGCTAGTGTAGTTGCACAAAAAGCTATTTTAAGGTCTGAGATTAAAAAAAAAAAAAAAAAAAAAAAAAAGACTAAGTGGCTCAGATAAACCAAAACTTTTCTGTCACAAGGCTCCCAGGCAAAACGTTAAAGACAGTAAAATAGAGAAGAAAATACTTTTTTCCCCTAGCTGTAAATGCTTCAAAGAAAAACAAAAAGGGTTTCTCATTTGTTTAAAAAAAGGGCGGTAGAGGTATTAGAAAGAAAGTAAGTGCATTAATAAATGACAAGCAGTAGTAGAATTAATTATTCCAAAATGTCTGAGAGACAGGCTACCTTTTTAATCATCTTTAATCATCAAGAAGGAAAACACAGAAAAAGTCTCAACCATCAATGTGAACAGCTTATTACATCAAGGGAGGGTTTTTATCACTGCAAGTGATTAGCCACTGGAGCAAAGTACCATCTTGGTGTTCTCAGATCCTGACTACACACCTGTCTGTGAGATATGTCTGAGCCACTCACACAAAGCTCACCACCATGGGGGAAGGTGTCCTGTGTTAAATAGGAGAACGGAGAAGTTGAATTCAAAGCCCTCTGAGGCCTTTCAAACTGCTAGTCTAGGCATACTTCATAGGCACAATGTGTACTGGACATGGTCAAAAGCCACCTCACCTTGACACAAGATCTGACACGTAAGAAAAAGGTGTGGGATTAGTAGTTATTAAGTCAGTCACTAGGATTTAAAAAAATAGTTAGAAAATAAAGTGCATTGAATATCTGCATTCTGAACAAGCATTTCATGCTAACAACTACTGTCATAGTGACCCTTAACAGACCTTATACTATTTTCAGTTGTGATTTATGCTCTAACTTCTATAAACTGACAACTGTTATTACATGAATACCTGCTCTGAAAGCCACACAAAAACAACTGACAAGATTCTCAGAGATGTGTGATGGAGATAAATGCCTGAATGTTTGTGAAATATTCAGAACTTCTGGTAATTTGTTCCCCAAGGACACTTTTAAATAAAGTGTGCAAAAACATGAGATATGTGAAATATTAAAGCCTGAAAAAAATTATTTGATGCAGCAAAGAGCTAGGAGGCATATTATGCAAACCTTGTGATAAACTTTCTAAATATACCAGACAACAAGACTGGTTTTAGGGGCTTTCAGCAAATGCATTATACTGCTGTTAAACCATGAACCTGCAAGTGAAGTCGCTGGTATATCTCAGAAAGCTTAGCACATTTTTTCCTTCTGTACTTCGTGCAAGAGAGCTCTGACGCTTTTTAGCCACCTTATCGGAAGTGTGACATTCACTGGGAACAGTGGAAAGGCATGTTTGAAAAGTAAACGCAAAGTGGACTGCACAGTTTTCCTTAAAGGCTTTTTACAGTCTAGCTAAATTATGCTTAAAATATTTCTCTTGGTATTTTAAATAATGAAAGCTATAATAATAGAGTCATCGTAAAAATTATTAAGAAGCTTAA
The DNA here is from genome assembly GCF_026979565.1 of Vidua chalybeata. NCBI lineage: Eukaryota > Metazoa > Chordata > Aves > Passeriformes > Viduidae > Vidua > Vidua chalybeata. The sequence continues at coordinate 52,317,381 of NC_071530.1, forward strand.
TAATGGGAAATTATCTTCTTTGAGACCAGTGTTGCCAGTGAACATATTAATCTAAACCAGCCTTTCACAGGAACAACTTCCAGTCTTCAAGGAAGCAAACATGAATTAAAAAACACTCCTAGTGACATACTGCAAACTCTCGGCTATTTCCATTCTCAAGAAGCTAGTGATATTCTTGTGCCTTGAGGAATCATTTTACACCTTTTCCATTGTTTGACATTTTTATTCAATCCAGGAATCTTTTCTCAAAAATACCCTCCAGTGAAACAGTTGGATTTTGTCCAAGCAAATACTCAATAACCTACAGAAAGAATAAAGCACTTTGTCAACAGCTTTTTAGAATAAAAACCTGTTTCCACACAGTTCATTTTAACATAGAGTCTCACTGGACTCTCAGCGGTAGAGAAAGCAATACAAGTCAGCTGAAATGCACTCATGTTGCTCAGCATTTCTTGTGATTTGGCCTACTTTGAGATTTTTCTCTCCCACTCTAATAACTTTTTCTTCTAAAAAAATTATATGGCAGAAGGCATAGCTCTTCTTGGATTCTTTTGATTACAGACTGCTTAGGGCATGATTCCTCTGTGTTGATGCAATGGGCTCCAGTCACACTAATGACGCTCCAGCCACCTTTTTTCAACTGCAACTAAATCAACCATAATTTGGAAACCTAACTTTTAAGTAATGACTGTATTAAGTAATGGCTGGAGATGACAGTATACCAAAATATAGATATTGAAAAGGAAAACTCTGTATGAGGGAAATGGACTCGTGACAACAGAGAGGTTACTGCCAAGACAGCAGTGCAAATGGAAAGGAATCCCAGTTCCTTCTGATGTCTCTGGGAGGTCTGCCTTGATCTGCATTTTATTAGCTAGCATAATAGATATAGGAATAGCAATAATTTTGCTTTGAAAGAGACAACATTTTGTTGCTGTGGTGTTGACTAAGAACGTAATAAATAAATCTGTGTTAATCTGTTAATTTCAGAAAGACTGAAATGGAACTATTTTGATAACTTATATTTTTGATAAAATAATTGCCAAATTATTTTATCAAAGCCTTTCATATACCTGGCTGTGATGATGTTGTTAATATGGATGCTATATATATGCAGATAATTGCTTGTGAATCACAGGAATAAGATATCCCACACGTATTATGAGGTATGGTCTTTATATACTTCAAATCAAGCTGTAAATTAGATACTCTAGTTTATAAAAGAGCCCACTGACACCACATTTTACTACTCTTGACACCTCTTGGCTTACTAGGCCAATGAATATGAGAGAATAAAATACTTTTAACTAGTTCTGCGCCACATTTTCTGTTTAAGGTTATTTATGGACATTAAAAAATATTAAGTCTACTTCTTTATTTTTGTTGAGCTAAACCTGTTGTTTTATCAAATGATGGGTGGATGTCCAGTGTACAACTTGGCAAAAGTAAGTCATGTGTTAAAAAAGCCCTGCCTAATGTCAGTCTGATCTGCCATGTATCATACACAACCTCTCAAGAACCACAATGGCTGCCTAATTTGGAAAAGCACTGGCATGCATCCTTAATAGAGGGAAGCCTGAAATAAATCATACGGTTAACACCAAACAAATAAATGAGATGCTTGTCCCAGAGTAGGACTTTACACTTAAAGGCCTATGCTTGTAAAACTTCTGAACTAGGGTAACACTTTTTACTCTGTACTACGTGCTCAAAGAATTTCCAAGTCAAGTCAAGCATCTTTCTCTTGATCTTCCAGGAGCTAAAAAAATATGGAAACCAACCAGCAAGCATAAGACTCCAAAATAAAAGTCATGCCCATAACCAGTCCCTTTTGACAAACTGGTTTCTATCTACAAGACGTGATTTACATGTTGTTCTTACCAAAGCTAGATCAAATGGTTCATAGCTGTTACATGGAAACATATTTAGCCTTTAAAACCTGCAGTGACATGCCAAGTAATGAGGCTAAGCCTCACTTATCTTCATGAAATGCAGGTAAGTGAGAGCAGTCTTCTGGCTCAAGAAGTCTGAGAGTCACTTTTGAGCAATACAGAAAATCTTCTGCACCACAGCACATGGATCTGCCTCAGGTCCAGACCATGACTGTGGAACGTGCTTTCCAAGGAACAGAGTACTACCACAAATCACATTTTGCTCTGTAAATAAAGTACATGTCTTTGATCTTGCTTTCCATGACCTACATATTTAACTGTAAACAGAAAAACCTAACATGGCTCCAGAACTCTGCTTAACAAACTACTTCAGCATGTAACTCTCATTGAAGGAAAAGAGTGTGGCAATAATCATAGATATGTATTGTCTGTCTCAGCATCACTTCTAGAGCAACAGACAAAGAACCCATGCATAAATATATACATACATATACTTACACACTTGTGTACATGAAAGGTTCTAGTAACTTCAGTCCCAAACTCTTTGGGCTTAAAACTTATCAGCAGTGACTTACCTGACAAGGAAAAACTTATCAGTCTCCGACTTCCTTGTCCCTGGACTGAGTCTTCATTGGTGATGCTTTTAAAAATCTGCTGGGAGACAAAGAATTATGAGAAAGAGTAGTCTCCAACAACTCTTGAACAGAGAATTGCTTAGTAACTGTCTTTTTTACAGATTCTTAGTTAGTTTTACAACTAAGAATCAATTATATAACCAGAGATCAAAACCATGTTTTTATCTAGGTAATCATTTAACCGTTAATGGCCTAAGTCATCCCTGCCTGGAAGCTTTCTCTTAAAAAACCAGAATGATGCAAAAATACTACTGTAATTTGAATAAAGCAGTTCTTCACCCAAAAAGGAACTACTTATTAGTCAAGAGATAAAAGTAGTACATAAGGATGGGGATGTGGCTAGCACCCCTTGAAACAACTTCCATCTTTATAATACCTTATTACTTGTGTGGAAAATCTTGTTCCAGAAGGTTTACTGCATACCTTTGAGAAAGACTTCTGAGAGATTACTAGTACCCTGCACAAAAACCCACTGTTAATTATACTAACAATATGCATTGAGGGTGAACTGGAAAAAAATTAAAAATCCATAGATTACTCTTTGCACTCCACAGTTCAGTTTTTACTGTCAGTCTTTGGTTCAGCAAATTTATTGGTGAGCTGCTGTTGTGCAAATTAGGCCCCAAGCTGCCCTCTGGCTGTGATCAGAACTGGGAAGCAAGAACACCCATGGGCCAGTGATTGGGGCATTAGGCCCCACCACCAGCAGTTTTTGTGTGGAGTCCCTGAGCAGGGCAGAGGAGATGCCATCAGGTATCAGACTCCAAGTTCAGCAGGGAGGTGGTGCTATGAGTACTGCATTCCATCGACTTTGGAGTCAAACCAAGTGCTGCTCTGCCCCTGGGGAAGCAGCAGCTCTATGTCACTCTTGCCACTCAGCTTTCAATCAAAAAAGAAAAACAGCATTTATGCAGTGAAGTCCCAGTTTCTGATGGGAAACAGCAACTGAAGTCCCACTCAGCTGTGACTCATTGCTCGATATATTAAATATTGTATAGTCAAGCTTAACTTAGAAAACAAGCTGCTCTCTGCCCCCAGATAATGCAAAACCTGGGCAAGTGAGTACTTAGCCCAGCTAGCAGGGATTAAACAACCTCACATGGATGAGACCTAGATCAAAAACCTACGGATGAATTTAGACATCCTTATACAATAATGGGTTCTGCTGGATGTGACTTTTACTCATAATCATTTTGTTTCTTCCAGATTATCTAAAAGGTACTGAGCAGGCAGGACTATGAATAAATTCCAGTAGAAACATCCCTACTTTACCAGCCAAAGTTGTGATCCCATCAAGAAACAATGACATTTCCTTGTCAACATGTATTTTTCATACTATGTCACTGCCTGATAATTATTACACATTATGCTTTAATGCTTACTTTTATGGTATTTTCATGATTTTGTCCAGGATAGTAACAGGGCCAACCAACCCAGACATGCTCACATTTGCAAAAGGTGCTTTTTTCTAGTCCTTTAACATTTTTCTGGGGTTTTATTCAGACCTGCTATGTATGTCATATATCATGCTAGTATAAATAGTTCAGCAGACTACACTCTGAACAAACTGGGGTGGATGTGATGGAGGATCCTGCAAACCTGTTCAAAACTTAAAAATATTTGCTATTAAATGACCCTTCAGGGGCCATATCTGCATTAGTGAAACTATATTGAAACAGTCATAATAGACTGTTTTCACAAATCCTGATAAAAAGCAAAGCACTCTCAGCATGGTCAAACTTACACTGGCAAAGCTTGCCATTTATTCAAGGGGAGAATAACACATCCAGTCCTGTAAGTTATACAACAACAAAATAAATTTATTTGCTCCAGAAGGGTCCACCTGTTCTGTGAAGCAGGTGCACCCCACAGCATCCTGTCAAGTGCTCACCATTCAGCCGTACAACCAGGGGTACTAAAAGCCAACCCTGCTGTGCAAACAACTTCCATCCTCAGTAGCTGACCCCTGCATAACTCTCTAAGATGCAGCACTACATCAGCATGCCAGCCGTTTTGAGAATGCCGAGCAATTAACCTTAGCAAAATGAAACACTTGCTGGAAGCTTTTCCAATTTTCTTCCTGGCCAGGTGGATGAGAAAGGGAATGCAAGGCAGAAAGGCTGAAGGACAGAAGCTTTTGTCCTTTGGTTTGAGACCTGTGATTCACCATTAAAAACTTTATACTTTAATATTGGCATTTCAAGAAGTCAGAAGGAACAGCAAGGAAATAAGGGAGACAAGTCTCCCAACATTAAGTCCGATTTTCTTAAAATAAGAAGAGTTATTTGCTGCAGTTTGAATTCACTGTTTTCTAATGCAAAACCAGACTGTCCCCAGTAACGAGCACAAGACTGCACTTGATTCAGAGCAGGGCAAAAGAGGGTGAGTGGTCACCAGAGCTCATCAGCAGCCATATCAAATGGGTTTCATAGTATCTTCAGGCCTGGGATAGGGATGTGCACAGGTCATACTGCTCCTGCTTGCCATTCATCATGAAGGAAATACAGACTGATTTTAGTAGCTGCAATATAATTACATTGGGAGTTTTGTCACTGTAAGTAAACCTTGAATTTAGTCATCAGGAGGTAAAAACCCCTCTGTCTTCTCAACTGCCACTTAAAACACAGTTAGTTGACAGACAGACAACATTCATCTCATCACTTGACATCCTATGGGCTCGAAGTCCTCCACATGAAAAGGAACAAATGTCATTTTCCCTCAATAACTTCTGGGCTTTTTAATGCCTGAAGTGGGAGCTCAGTCTGACCTAGCTTGATATTTTTAGTTTATAATGCCATTTTTGCACATTGTGCAACCCAGCCTAATTATTTTACAGGTCCTGCTGATTCAAAACACAATTAATATGCTTTTACTACACACTTCTGCTGTATCTAGACATGAAGATAGGACATGAACTTTAAGTCTAGCTGAATCTCTCTCCAAAAACCAAAGGTTTCCTGAACTCAATTCAAACCTCCTTTTGATTTCTTTGAATGTAACTGGAGCCAGTATCATTGCCACTGATGTCAGCACATACATTCAAACACTAAGAGAAGCCTCAGTACTTCCTTTAAAATATTCTCTAGTAAACATACACTGCAAAATCTTCTGATCTGTGATAGAGTTTCCCAACCTCTGAAGCAAAGCAAAAGATGACTACCAGCACCTGTGATTGTCAACTGTGAAACATGGGAAGGTACTTGAAGCCAGACTGAAGCCTGTTGGGACTTGCTGACCTCAGGAAACAGTCTGGCTTTGGTAGTGCTTTTCATTTTTGCAGTACAGAGTGAAAAGAAGACTGAAACCTAAAAATAATAGTCTTGCCCTGGAATCACTTTTCCTTGTGAGTAGTTCTTGCAAATGCTAGAAGGAAGTTATATGACCCTGAATGAGAAAGGAGGCAGGTTTCACACTAGCAAAGGGTGCCCTTGAGACACCCTTTCTCTTTAGCCATGGTATGTGTAATGAAAAAAAAATAATAATCTTGAGAAAGCCCAGCATTCTTGCTGAGGTAAAATTCCAAGCGTATCTCTAAAAATTTGTCTAAGCAAAAAGCCAGACACAGAGACTCTCACAACTAATTAAAAATAACTCCTAAAATACCTTTCCCTTCACTAGTCTACCTAAATATGTGAAAGAGTAACAAGGAAAATATTCTTCCTCCTGAAAATAAAGTGGCTTACAAGGCACCCTTAGGATGCCCCTATTCAGCCTCCCTGTTGCTCTAAGTTATGATGAGGCAAATACGTTTTGACACAGGTACAGTGTGAATACGGGTCTGAAAGTTAGGAAGAAACTAATTGTTTTAACTGTGTTTACCTGGCGCTGTACTAGAAAACCTGCTTTTAGACACCACAGTGACCAGTAATAGTGCAGCATGCTGCCAAAACATCCTTTGCAGCATTAAATTCCTTTTAGCATGTTTGTCTATTGTGCAGCAAATCTTAACTATTCTTAAAGTCCTGCTGATACAAAACAGGATAAATACGATTGTATTACGTGCATCTACCACAGCTAGACATGCACAGCTGACAAATACAAACACTTCCTCCTTTTCCCACACACAGCACAGGAAAACACTCCTATGTCTTAGTGCTCTGTAGCACTCCTCCTCTCCAGAAGGAAAAGGATTTCTGTCTTCCACCAGAAGGAAGAGGACATTTTTGGACACTGCGCTTGCATGAAGAGATTCAACAAAGCTAAGTGAATTTTCTTTTCCCACAAGTAGAAGAAACACCTAGATTAATTAATCTTACTGTTCACTGACAGCCAAAGCACTTCTGTATCAGTAGCTTCTGCTGCAAAAGAATGGCAGCATTTAACTGATACCTCCTCCCACAGGCCAGTATTTCTTTCATTTAAACAGAGGAAATCACAGTGATATTAAAATCAGTGATATTAAAACCTGTTTGCTTTCATTGACTTTATATCATGGTGAACATCATGGACGTGATCTCAATACAATATATACTAAGCCATGGACATGGCTCAATATAATCAAGTTCCCATTTTACAAGATGCTAATTAAAACCTAGAATATTTTACAGTGATAGCACAGATTGTAACTGCAGTAATATCTAACACAAACAGTCACAAACAGTCAGATACTGTAAACTTGCAAGGCTCTAGCTGGCGCAATACTATGTATTCGTGAGAGATTTTCTTATAAAAAGTAGATCTAAGGACATATCAAAGTATTCAGAAAAGCTCACACTTCCAAGCAGTACTCTCCAGACCCATAATCAAGTCTACAATGAAAGAAGCCTGGAAACCACAAACGTAAAGCAGCAAAATACTTTCTCTTTTGTACACTCTGACTCTGAGGATGAAAAGCAGTAGACTAGAGCATTGTGAAAAGGGAAGGCTACAACCTGTGCTTGGTTCAAATCAAAAGTGAAAAATAGACTCAACTTAGCCCCAAACTGTGCATCAGCAAACAGAAAAGGTATTGCTAGATGTGACAGAGCTAAAGATGTGGTATTGCAGTGCAAAAGACAGGCCATCCAGTCACTGCCTGTGCTGTGCTTACTTCAAGCTCCAGTTCTCTGTTCTCTGTTTTTTAAGACCACTGAACTTGCTAGCAGATTTAAAGCAAAATAAGTAAGGTTAACAGCCTTGCTGATTTCAGTTTAAACCAGCTTGGAGCCATTGTTTTAATAGACCAGAATGTAGATGGCACAGGAGTCCAGAGCAGTCCTCAAAAATTTTTCTCCCCTAACCTATTTCCGTTGGCTTTTACTGTTGCACTCTTGACTGCACTGAATGCTTAACATTAGGTCAACTCTTCAAAACAAGCGGAAAAAGGCTTACATTTTCTACAGCCCAGCATTGAAGCATCTTATCACAGTAAGAGAATATCAGACATCATCCTGAGTTCATACTTCATATACTACCATCTTTAGAGAGGGAATTCCTCAGTAGATCTGCCAATGGGTGACTATTCCCATTTCCTCCCAGGTGCTGAATTTAAAGATAAACTGTTTTGTAAAAAAATTCACTAAGCAAACACAGACTAAGTGCCTCCTTTCACGCCATCACTTGGCTTCTTCAGTGAAGAAGCTGCTCTGGGATGCAAGGGGCAAATTCTGAAAGGAACAAATGCGGATCTGAGCTCCCTGACTATTACTGACAGAATTATGTCTGTGTATAATCCCAGGCACCACTTTGAAAATCTACCCCTAATTAGTGGCAGTGCTTCAGCTACAACCCCCACTCTGCTAACAGCATTATGCAGCTCTTGAATGCAATATATTCCACTTATCCTGTTAGCTTGTTAAGCCATTGTGCTGGCACAGTGGTATTTTTCTATCAGGTGCTTCCAAACAGCTGCCAGTTTCTCCGGCAGCAGCTTAACTGCTGCTGGGCGCTCTGCTGCTGGCTCTGCCTCCCTGAAGGACTGTGACCACACACACATGGTTTCCCCATGTGCCATCATGGTCAGCAGTATTCTAGCCTTGTAATATACCACCTTCTCAATGCCATTCCCTAATTAAGAGGAGAATCTGCCTTTTGTGGGCATAGGACAATTGCCCTCTCTCTGCAGAACACATCTTTTGCCCCACCCTGCAGCAGTGTTTATTGATTACTTTATTTATTCCCAGGAGACAGAAGTTTTTCATTCCAAAACCTCTTGTCCTAGAAACCCCTGAAATAGGTAGCAAGGAAGTGAGTAAACATTTTTTCCCCCATGGAAAATGTTATAAATTCTTTCACCAGATTCTAGATTACAAACTGCGGCAGTCAAACTAAAATACTGGAAAAAAACCCCTGCTGGTTAGTGAAGTGCCTCAGTGACATCCTCTAGAAGGCAACTATCAGCAGGCTTATGACAAGAGGACATCCAGTGAGAGTACATACCAAGTATATGGAGGTTTCCATATTGGCATGAAGCTATTTCCTATTCCCCAACCAATCCCATGTGTGTAGAATGCTCTTTCAGTATAACTTGAGATTCTGCTCGAATAACTTGAGCATAATTTGAGATTCTGCTCAAATAAGGATGTTGGGAGCAAACACTTCCAATTAAAACAAAATCAAGGACTGAGGCAAGAAACCAGTACCTCCCATAGAGTCCAATATCTTTTTCTTCTAAAAATTTAATAAATTCAGCTTTTAAATGGCTTCAACAGCTCTGCCTAATAAACTTCAATTATCCTTTGGCAGCAGAGGAAAAATTTTGATTAGTGATTCTGATTTTCCTTCACTATTTGAAACTTCATTTAAATAGTCTTAGATTTTCATATACTGAAAGACAATCACGCATGTGGTAGGCTTTGGATTTCTGGGTTGAGGGCTGGACTACATCTAAGCAGCAGATATTTCACTTTTACCTATCAAACTTTGGGGAAGATTGTTTTCTGCAGCATATCCCACCAACTGCCCCCACACTGGCTCTGAGCCTGCAGGTTATTTGCTGCCAATGACCCCATGAGCCTTAAGAAGTCTCTCAGCAAGGTTAAAGTGGTCCAAAACATGACAGTATTTTACAGACCCAATGTTCAAAACAAACTCCAGTTTAGTTAGCAGAAAAGATGGCTCCTTGTGGTTGCTAAACAGCTTTGTGTTTCCCAATGTTACCATTGTCCAGAAAAAAAACTCTAAGAAAATCTAGTGTTTTGATCAGATTTACACCAGGCAGCTGCCTAATGCAGACCAGTATTGGCCCTGTAAATCTGACAGATCCATACATAGACTATTAACGTGCTTAAGCACTCTGACAGCAAGAACTGCTTGTAAATATTATCCTCTCTGGAACACCTAAGCAATATCCTGCAAGCCACTGAAATAACTGGGAAGTTTGCCGCTGACAGATGAAGAAGCCTATTTGACACTGATTGGATCATGAAATTTTGCATAAAATTTGCCCCACAGACTTCAAATTCAAACTTTTCATGAAAACACTTTGTATGGAGAATTAAAAAATTGCTGCCAACACCTTTTCTTTCTGCCTATGAAATGACCGGAGTCACCAAAACATAGGATATATATAGTGGAAACTGACACATCCATGATGTCTTTGAAAGGCAGGAAACTAGCAGCAGCTGCTTTCACTACAGCTTCAGAAACTCCTCACTCTTATAACCTGGTTTGGGTGGCATGAGTGCAGAGATGAGTAATGCTGACATGTGAGGGAGAGAACATATCTTTCAGCTAAGCTGTGTTTAAAGAAGGGCTCAGAGCATTAGTCATGCTGACAAAGCTCTGGACAAGGGAACCGAGTCAATGACCCTTTGCACCATAAAAGAAGCATCTAGGCAGTGAACAATGCCCATTCTTCTAAATGAATGCCTCAAATACCAGTTCAACTATGAATACCATTATTTCCAGAAGTGAGTTACAGACACTTTACTTTCAACCTTGGGTCCTACTTTGGGCAGAAATGAGGCAACTGTAGATTTATAGTCTGAATTTAAAAGTAGAGAAATATCTGTGGTACTTCAGATGTCCCTTGATCTTGCTGAATTCTTAATAAGACATTTCACTACACAGAGCATTTTTCAAGTCAGGATGCCACAGAAAGGATAAAGCTGAGAAAAAAAAAATCTGCTTTTACAGTATCTACAGTCAGTTAATGCAGCCTCATTCACACTCAGTGTTTCTCCTTTTAGCAGATCCATTAGACTCAGCAGAAACTGCTTATATCACCTTAGCAAACCCATGGGTTTTATTTTTTGTTTGTTTGCTTGATTTGCTATTTGTCTGATTTGTGGTTGTTTTATTTTATTCTTTTCTATTTAAAAATAGCCTTTGTTTTCCAACTGGTTTCTGCTGTCTACAACACTTGATGTTTTGTTTTTCTTAGGTTTCTACTTTCTAGAACAGCAGGCTTTAAAAAGTCAACAGCCTTCTCCAGTGAAGCAGGCTTGTGGGAATACTGATTGCAATCAAACTGCCATACAACAAACAATGTTGGATGAGATCTCCTGACATCACCTGACCCTTGAGTCTAAACAGGTTCAACTTAGAGCAGGCTACTCTGGGCACTGTCCAGTCCAGCTTTGAGTGTCTCTGCGGATGGAGATCCCACAAGCTCTCTGGGCAACCCATTCTAATGTTTGACTACTCTCTTGACAGAAAAGATACTCCTGAAGCCTAATCAGAATGTCTCTTGCTGCAACTTGTGTCCACGACCTGCTATCATTTCAACACATGCTGTGACTAGAGTCTGCCTCCTTCCCTACAATATCCCATTAGGTAGTTAAAGGAATCAGTAACATTCCACATAAGAATTCCCTTAGGACTGAATAAATAAATCCAGCTCTATCTCTGCCACTCCTCGTATGAGAAGTCCAATCTGAAGGATGAAGAAAACAGAGGCCAGACTCATTCTGAAAATGAGTGTGGCAGGGCACTAAGCAAACCTGAGGTATAGGAAGGACTTCTGGGGAGAAGCAGCTTTTACAAAATCTGATCTCCAGTAAGAGATGAATTCATTACAGCAATTTGGTCACCACCAAAAGCCTTGTGAAGGATTTATCTTAGTGCATACTGGACGCAAGTCTTCTGCACATAGAGTCATTACAATACAATAGGAAGGGAAAGTGGTGTCAACTAAATGCAGGAGTGCTGTCATTTCAGGAAAATCATTAACTACAGCAAACCCGCAAGCGAAGCCTGACATGGCCACAGATCACCTCCACAGCAAGAGAGGAGATGTCTCACATGCCTGAGTTCTCCTGCCAGCTCTGACCACCCCACTGTGAGGCTCACAGAGTTATCAGCTACCTGTCTGAGAGACAGCCTAAAGGCTGGTTGTGGTCAGCACTCAGCACGCTTTTCAGGCAGTCTAGACCTCTCCTAATCCAGAAGCTCTTCAAAATCTTGAAAGGAAGAAACCAAAATAAAGGTGAAAGAAATTTACTAGAAAAGGAAAAACTGGAACCAGAAAAGGGGAAAAAAGGCAAGGGTCTATTGAACAAAAGTGGAAAACAAAGGAAAAAGCAGTGGAGGATGCTATAAGGAAAGCAAGAAATTAATTTCTAAAATTCCAGATCCTTGCATCCTAAAAAAATTCCCTCCCTTTCTGATACATCTCAAAACACCCAAGTCAAACACTAGAAAAATCCGAACACTCCAACAGTGATCACTACAGCTTTGTTAGAACTCAAACCTGACAGCAGTAGCTTTCAAACTTGCCTATGACAAAAATAAGTGGGACCCTTTGCAGAAAAATAAGAGAAATAAACAACCTGCTTTAAAACCCGGGGTTTCCTGACAACAATGGCACTTGCAGACTTTTCTGGTATTACATTTTAAAAATTCAAACATAACTGACTCAGGTGTCCAGTGACCGCCCTCAAACATTTCACTTCTGGAATGACAGTCCTAGTACAGCTGCAGTCTGCCAGAAAAAAAGTCACAAATGTCTTGTGAGATGGACTGAGATACAGTCCACTATGCATTTTGTGAACTGAAGTTTAACAGTTACACAGGGTTAGTTAGGTATTAGGAGAGGTGCTGGTTGTCCTTTGCTAAGAATATCAACATGTGGTTTAATTAATGTGGTTTATACTTAGGTTCACCACCAAGTCCTACCACATCGGTGTAAGGGCAAAAGCTGCCTCAGTTTAAATAAAAATCACACTTGTTGAGTTGAAAAGGGAAGCGTGTAAGAACAATCTAGCTGCTTTCCATCAGACTTTACAGATGTAAGAATTTAAGCCTCCTTTTAAAGTGGAGATGTTGAGTGGGGAGGTACTGCATGCTTTCAGTACAGATGGAAACAAGCTTGCCTGAGAATTCAGCTAGCTAGCCAGTGAAAAAAGACACAGATATTTAATGGAAAAGGAAAATGTTTCTCAAGATATTCAAGGATTAAAAATGAACAACGTGTTCACAATTCTATTAAAGAAATATTCTTATGCACATCTGCTGATATATAACATACTGACCTACATCAATTTCTCCACTTGTAAGAAAGCCTAAGAACAAGAGGTCCAAGTAGTAGTTATAGGAAAAAAAAATATTTTTAAAAGTGTGCAATATTATATAACTTTATTCTATCAACAAAATTATGTTAAGGGAGCATAGTTATCCTGTCAAGCTCCAAGAAATCATGAAATGCAAACCTAAAATATAACTGTAAAGCACAAAGTCTGCCTCTTGATATATAAATTTAAATGCTTTTTTCTTTTTTTAGCTGTTTCCCATCATAACTTTTTCCCAATGCAACATTATAAATGTGTTTTTGGATCACCCATGTTTTGTGTGAAGTTAAGTACAGGCAATCCAAGATATACTCAACGTACAGATAAAACAAAGGATAGCATGATCATAAATAGGGCTTGCATACATGTGCACATGGACATCCATGCACACTAAACTCACACAGCAGATACCTACAGGCACAGGTGTTTCTTGGGATGCTGAAAAGCCTTCTGGCTTTCAGTCATCACTTGCTCCTCTCTATTGCCTACTTAGTGTATTTCTACTGAAACATCCTGCAAGTTATTGCAGGTTATCCACAAACATTCAAAACGACCTGCAAATCCACCAGTTATAAATGACCTGCAATTTCACCTCATTGTCATTTCCTCAGTCATGTCCGCTGATTTTAGGTTATCTGAGGGATGAGTTATTTCAGAAGAGATCTTAAGTACTGGCTATTTTTATAAAGGATTATGCAATGCAAAATTACAATGATGCTCTTCTTTCCCCAGATCTTTCTCCCTGCCCCTCTTTTTTCCAGGACTAAGGAAAGCAAAGAAAACAAAAGAAAGATATTTAAAGAAAATGAAATTATTTTTCTCTATTACTCTTGCTGCTGGAAAGTCCTTGGTTACTGAAAATCCAGTCAGGACTAAATTGCTGGCATCTGTCATACACACAGGTTCAGTACTGACTACAGATGTGGCTTTAACAAATTCTGTGACCTCCTTCTTTCCCTCTTCGTGTCTGGCTGTTTGTCTGGCTGCTGCTCTGATGTAAAGAAATCCATGCAGTGCTTGAAAACAGGCATAATGGTACATGAGAGCTGCTGAAATTTATTGAAAATTGCTGAGTGAGACTGGACACACAACTGCCCACCTCAGCTTAAGTTCATACCTTGGCTTGTATTCAGATACTTGTGATACGGATGTGTGGATGCAAGAAGAGGTCTTGTACCTATCTCCCAGCTTTCCTCCCACTGTGCCAGCTTTCCAGCTGGCCACAGGGAGCACATCCTTTAGTTTAGGAACATGCAATTCTACTAAAATCTGTGATACATTTGTGGGTGGTTCAGAGACCTTATAATCTGCGCACCTACCTAAAAATTTATCAGATTCTCAACTATGCATTAAAGTTTTGTAAAATTGTGCTTTGCTATTGCACAGCAAATTCACAACTTATATTTTCAGCTTATTTCTCATCTATATGTCCTAAACATTTCCCTCCCATCTGAAAACCTGCAGGCTACAGGTCTGACTGCAACATCAGAGCACAGGCAGCTTGGTCAGTGCATCAGGAGACCTCAGTCAGAAACCATAACTAAGTCCCCATGCTCTTTTCTGAAAGAAAAGAAAAGAAGCAAAAAACTACAACCAAAACAATGACCAAAACAAATTTAACTTAACTTTGCATTGGACTCCAAAGCAGTTTGTCCACAGGGACATGCCTTAGAGCTGCAAGTAATTTAAAATAGCCACACAAAGAAACACAATGTAAATAACTTGCATCTAGCCTATATTTGTGCAGCAGTTCACCCAGGCTTTGAGAGAAGGACCAACTAAATAGGCAGAAAGATCTCTACTACTTCAGTGGATCTGGCTTTCAGGTTACTGTAATCTACTCCAACAGATTTAAAGCCCGTAGCCACACCTTTGTATCATCTCTCCCTGCAGATTAGCCTTCCTCTTCACTTTTCACTCGGCAGTGTGTTTGAGACATAGTAATAAATACTGTTAAACAAAAGACCATCTTCAAGAAATCATGATGAGCCTCTAACATCCTAACATTGTTTTACAAACATCACAGATATTTTAAAAAATAAAACCATAATTACAATTACAGAATACAGTAACTCTGTAGTATTTACCATATTTTCCTGATGTCCTATTTTTCTATTGTTACAGAAATTATCATAAGAATTTTACAAAACAAGTTCCATCACTGTCCCAGCTCCGTCTACTTATTTTGCCTCATTCATTGCAAGCTCTTAAAGAGCCATTTGGGACTTTATTCATTGCTTCAGATAAGCAGTGAGTTCATGTTTTTCCCCGTACATCTTTTAAAATTTATTCAACATCTTAAGAAGACTTAGCCACACAAACAGCTGTCTCTCAGCTAATATTTGCATTCCTTCTTCAACATGAGTCATTTCTTCTTTGTTCTAAACTAATCAGCATGGCTTAGTATGCCAATTTCCCTGAATGGACATGTCAGTCCAGTGTCCTGACCACTGTGCTTTTCAGCATAGCTAATACTTACTATTTAGTCTTCTGCTTTGTCTCATCAGCTAATAGGAATTAATAGCAGATTAAAGTCTATGATAACAACTTTCATTTGACAATTTGCAACCCTTTTGGAAAACATTAATTCTTAGCACATATCCAAGAGGTGAAACATTGCCACCCACATCTGAGGTGAAACATAAAGATGACCAACAACAGTGCTATATAACAAAGCTGAACAAGACATTAAAAAAGGCAAAATCAGCTTGAAATTGCAGGTAGCAAAGATGGGTCATCATTAAGAATTAGAATCTGAACAATTAGAATTCATACAGTTAGTCAGACAGTCTTGAAAAAGTGTCAGCACGATTTTAACAGTTACCAGAACTTGTCTTCTTGACTTGATGAAAGCACAATGTTTTCCCAGAAACATGACTGGAAATTACTTCCTGGGTGTCTTGGATTCAGCTAGGGTAGAGTTAACGTTTCAGCAGCTGGTAGAGGTGCTGTGTTTTGGATTTGGAATGAGAATGGTATTGGTAATACACTGATGTTTTGGCTTTTGTTAACTTGTCTTTACCCCAAGTCAAGGACTGTTTTTTCCCTTGTCTCATGCTTTTCCAGTGAGGAGGTTAACAAACGAGATTGGGAAGGAGCATATCTGGGACAGGTGACCCAAACTGTCAAGAGGGATATTCCAAGAGATTACCATGGAATATCATGCCCAGTATATAAACTGGGGGTGTTACCTAGTAGCAAAGTTGATCTGGGTTTGGGAAAAGAGGCCTGGCATCAGTCAGGAAGAGGTGAGCAATTGTATTTGGTATCACCTGTTTCTCCTATTATTATTACTATAATTATTATAATAATTTAACATTATTACTGTATTTTCATTTATTTTCAATTATTAAACTGTTCTTATCTCAACAAGTTTAACTTTGATTCTCCTCCCCATTCCATCCAGATGATGGGGTGGTTGGGTTAAATGAGTGACTGCATGTGCTTTATTTCCAGCTGGATTTAAACCAGACACTGGGTCATGGAGGCCAGTAGATACACCATTTGGTACATCTCATCCCAGTTGATTCAAATTTCTTAGCTAATAAACACCATTCCTGCTTCAAAGGTCTTCAACCCCAGAAGGCAGAAGTAAAGCCTTTGATACTGTCTCCTGGGAGAATGGTGGTCTATGGCTTGGACAGGTGCATTCTCTGCTGGGTTAAAAATTGGTTGGATGTCTGGGCCCAGAGAGTTGTGGTGAATGGAGCCACATCTAATTACTGCCTGGTCACAAGTGGGGTTATTGGGCCATGTCCTGTTTGCTATATTTATTGATGATCTGGACAAGGGGATTGACTGCCCCCTCATTTGGCAAATGACATTAAGTTAGGCAGGAGCATTGATCTGCTGGAGGGTAGGAAGGCTCTGCAGATCGATCTGGACAGGCTGGATTGATGGGCTGAGGCCAATTCTAAGAGGTTTAACACAGCCAAGTGACAGGTGTTACACTTGGGTCACAACAACCCCCAGGTAGTGCTACAGGCTGGAGAAAGAGTAGCTGCAAAGCTGCCTGGCAGTAAAGGACCTGGGGGTGCTGGTTGACAGGAGCAGAACATAATCTAGGGTGTGCCTAGGTAGCCAAGCAGGCCAATGGCATCCTGGCCTGTATCAAAAATAGTGTGGCCAAGCAGGACCAGGGCTGTGATTGTCCCTCTCTATTGGGCTCTGGTGAGGCTTAATCTCAAGTCCTGTGTTCAGTTCTGGATCCCTCACTTACAGTTAGATATTGATATGCTGGAGTGAGTCCAGAGAAGGGCAGCAATGGTGAATGGTCTGGAAGGTAAATCCTCTAGGAGCAGGTGAGGGAATTGGGTTTGTTTAGCCTGGAGAAAAAGAGGCTCAGCAGTGTCCTTATTTCTCTCTACAACTACCTGCAAGGAGGTTGCGGCAAGTGGGCCATAGTCTCAAGATGCAGCAGGTTGGACATGAGGAAGAATTTCTTCAAGTAAAGGGTTGTCAAGTATTGGAATGCTTGTAGGTAGGTGATGGAGTCACCATCCCTGAAGGTGTTCTAGAAACAAGTATACTTGGTACTTAGTGCTACAGTCTAGTTGACAAGGTGATCAGTCAGAGGTTGGAGATTCGATCTTGGAGATTTTTTCCAACCTAAACAATCCTATCATTCTATTCTAAGATTCTATACCTCAGTTGCAATTCTACACAAAACCATGAGGTTGTTATTCACACTTAACATTTCTTCTCCCCATATTTCTATACAAACACACAAAACTCATGAGTAGCAGAGATTATAGGAGATTCTGAAAATGTCTGCTTATGCCTTCAACAGGAATTTAATTTTGTATTAAAAATTGTCCAAGAGAAGATGCAGATCAGAATTACATGTCACCTGACACACATGCATCTAAGTACCTTAGAAGAACTTCAATAAAAGGAAACATGGTAAAGCTATAAGCACTGCTAACTGATACAGAGATGGGAGAGATCAACAGCTTCTTATCTCCATCTTTGCTAATCCTGGAACATGGGAGAAGACAATAAAATTGAACAAAGGTAAATGCAAAAACTGAAGAAAGCAAAGCTGATTTTTTTTTACTTGCAAGGCCTAAATAAATGGAAAAATGTGACCCTGTGGGGGGACAGAAAGCTTACAATGGACAAGCTCAAAATTATTTTCCTCCTGCAATGACTTGCAGTCATCAAGCCTCTCACTTACAACAGGGACACAAGCTTTCCCAACAGCTGCCTCTCTTTGCAGGTCCAGGGCAGAGCAGGAAAGGACAGCTAGTGAAAACATTAGGGCAAGTCATGATGTAGATAAGCAGTCCTGGAAAGAAAAGGGAACACAGAACACCAAACCCTGGTCTTTTCCTCTTTATGCCCTATCAAGCAGTATTGTAGACATACCAAATTTGACCTACAGGATTTCATGTCCATGCACTACACGATTCTTACAGCTTCCATGGTCTTGGGTGTTGGCGTAGCTAGATACTGCATTCACCCTGAAAACATTCCTGTTCCTTTTTTTGTCTGAGTGAAAAGTGCATTTTTTTTTAAATTAAGATTGTGCCAAGTATAAATAGTGCATTCACTCAGTAATAGCCAAACACACATAAAAAATGGGTAGAACACAATGTTCTCTTTTTAAATTCATTAGCAGGCCTCTAGTGCACCGAATGAGATTTAAATCAATGTGTACAAATTTGGCAATAACAAATCAAACCAGCAAATGCAGGGAAAAAAAAAGTAGAAAGAATGTATTTTGTAAAGCAACATCAAAGCAAATATTTTTGCAACTTCTGAACTAAAACATACTAGAAAGCTGTGTCATGTAGTCTAAACTACCCCAGTAATTTATCTTGTGCTCACCCGCAATCAGATTCATGCCCTATCACAGCAAGTAATTCCTAGAAGGGAGGAAGCAGGAGGTGTTTCATTCCTTCATTCAGCACTATCACATTCAGGTCTGAAGTACTCCCCAAGTCTGAATCCTTCTTTGCTTCCCCCTTCAAAAACTAAAATATCTGCCCTCAGACCCACTATGTCATGTCAGGAACTGCATTATTTTTCATTAATGAGAGAGTATCTAAGAATGTAAAAGGCCAAAGCTAGGATGATTACACCAGTGCAGTGTGCTGAACAGTCACTGATCTCTCCATAATTTACTAAACTACAGAAGGGAGCAATATGATGGGTAGATATTACTATGGCTATTATGTGACTGTAACAAGAGACATTCTAAAAGCAAGTGGCTGGGAAATACCAGACTCTTATTGAACCCATTAACAAATAAATGGCTTGTGTAATGGTCTCCTTGGTGTAGCTGAAATAAAATCACTCCAGTTCCAATCTGTCATACTTTTTATTTCTTCATATCAACTCTGTGCTGTATTGCAAGTCTGCTAATTAAACCATTCTAAATCTACACTTTGAAGTTCATACAGTATCAGATGCCCAGTAAGGTTAAATTTGACCCAAGTGTTTTCTTTGAAACAACATATACAGAGAAATTAGGGCAACAGGAAGAAGCCCAAAATTGGTGCAACTGACCTGCACAGTGAAAACTAGGCTGTGGCCAGTGATACTTAGGTATGGCTCAGCAGCTCCACAACTAGTGCTGCTTAGGTAGAGTCCATGAGAGGGCAAGAAATGGACAACAATTTAACAGAACCTGCAAATGGTAGCATTAGCCCTGGTTTTTGTTCTGTCCTACTCTGCTTTAAATCTGCAGAACTGCACCTTTACACTAACTCAATAGAAAAAGTCTGATGGATGAACACTTACAGAATTATTTTACTTAATAATTTAAAAGATGCCAGTTTTTTCTTATGTCACCTCTTCCCTGTTTAAATCCATTGCAGCTATGTCTACAGCAACATATAGTGTGTGAAGCTACTAGGAATTTAAGCATGCGTACAGTAGTAAAAGAGGACTAAAGATGACAGCGTCAGGACCTCCACAACTTCCACTTCAGATCACTCTTCAGTGCACTGAACAGGACACCTGCCCCACTCACCCTGCCTGTACAGGCACACAGCCTTTCCCTGCTTCAAGCACCTGGTACTCTGCCAGGGATACATGTGAGATAAAGGCCTAGTTCCTCCATGCTCTCGTATACTCCCTGGATTCACCACAGGATGCAAAAGGGCACTGGCTGTCAATGCAGCAATATGTGTGGAGTCGCTGCTTGACACAGCACTCCGTGGTGATTGTTCCAAGGCAACATGGCCAGCGCCTCCTTGGTGACCAGCACCGCATTCCAAAGGAGAGCAGCACTGACCACTGGCCACCCACTGCCCCACATCCCACACGTACCATGCAAGAGGCTCTTCCCCTTCTCTCCTAGATATGCACTTCTTGAAAATCCCTGTGAAATATGCAGGTGGATTTGGGCAGAAAAGACACTGAGAAGTATTTTGGGAGCATTTGTCACATGAAGTTTTTTCCAATCCATTCTGATTTTTGATGCCAAGACTAATTCTAGGTCTTTGTGTTTGCAGTGCCATTAAGATGATCAAATAACCTGTCTTTCATATGGATGAATCAGGAAACTCTGAAGACTGCTAAGTTAAATAACATTTAAATATGCAAACAGCTGTGTGCTGGAAAGCAGAGACATTCCTCCTGGGGTAGAACAGTAAAAACACACATACCTGCATACTGAGAGTTATGGACTGCTGCTCAGGAAATCAATGTTCACAAAGAAAATTGTTTGTACCTCCCCTACTTAATTTGTGCTTGTTAGATAATAAATTATGAGCACTTACCTCTCAAAAAGGGTGTAAATCTATGAATGAATGACAATAGGACTTTCAACCACACCAAGCTGAAAAGTCAATAACAAGATAGAGAAAAAAGCCACCAGGAGCATTGACCTGGATCCTTTCTTATTTAGCCACTGACACATCTGAAATCTGTTATAATGAACATGCAAGTGACCCTACTTGCCAACTGTATTCTGTTTTGAAAGAAAATCAATAAACAGTTCCAGTAAAGTCCATGGGGTTTCAGCACATGCTCCACACCTTTACTAAATCAGAACTGTAAAAGCAAGTATTATTAAACTGCACTCAGAAGAGACCTTCATTACAAATGAGTTTTCCTAATATTGAAAGAAAATCTCAACCATCCCTACTTAAAATGAGAGTAGGGAAACTAAAAGGAAGAAAAAGGTTATTATTCATAACACAGCGACTATGGTTATGCTGCAGTCGGAGGACCAATTACATCCTGGTTACGCTTTCCAACTCCACTAATCCATATAAAAGAAGTGCTCGCTACATGAAGGGTAATTGCAGTGTAAATACAATAGACTTTATGTAACTAGATACTGAAAAAGAGCCTGTGTTACTGAGGTGGCAATAAGAATTAATTTGGACGTGTCATTAACCTTCAAATTCTTTGAATCAGTGATAATTAGGATATAGAAAAGCATAACCAAAAATGTAATTACACTGTACTAAGGGCTCAATTGTGCAAGTATTAAGAGGCTGCTCATGGGAGTAACTATGCTTGAATATGAACTGAGCATGACCAAATCAGGCTGTAAAACACTACTGTGGGTTTATAAGGAAACAACATGGTAGTGAAAAAAAAATAATTAATGACATTTTTCAGATGTAAGAAGCACACTGATGGATTTCTGATATCAAAAATCATTCCCTTATATTACGTAGCTAGTGGGGTCAAATTCTGCCAAGAAAGCCCCCCTTCCCTCTGAATGCATGTTAGCTGTAGCCACTGAAATGGCTGGTCTAACTCTCCTCTAGAACATTTCAAATCAAGTATACAACGAGTGCAGACAGGACTCTGTAACATGAAAGTGCTAGTGTTCCCTATGTGCATCCAATCTTTGTTGATTCCTTTCTAAGAGGTACTACTAAACTTCTCTGATTACCTTCTGTGAGCTATGACAGCTTCCTAACTCTAGACACCATAATGTTCTTTTGCACACAATGACAAAATTGCTTCTTGAATGCCTATGGAAAGCCAATGACATACTGAACTGTCTGTTCAATTGCTAAAATAACTCCCCAGTCAGTGTAAAAATTTGAATTCAAAGACTCGTGTCTTCATGTTAGACCACTTCATGATGTTGGCCTACACCAGTGACAATGTATGAGCACATATGCAGGCAGGGTGTGGACAGCCTGCTGCTGTTATGAAAGAAATCCTGCATCAGGGACAACCCAAAATGGGCAAGTACTTCCAACAGATAAGAAACCCACAGAGGTCACTTTCCTTCCACAGTTTATGGATCATTTACTTTTTTCAGAATTATTCACTTCAAATGGTTAATCAAGGAATCCACTCTCTTTTAGCAATTGTTTCTTAGCATACATATTTTCTACTAGGTGTTCTTTTAAATTGGAACGGGACCATATGCTGGTAGAGAGAATTTTGTATTTGACTACTTCCTTCCAGCTGAGTGAATATTTTCAGTTATTTCCCATTCTCATTTTGGCTTGATATTTTTTCATTCCTGAATGCCTTACCTTAGCAGGTAAGAGGGGGAGATGCATACGGAACATTGGTGGTACTAATAATGCTGCTCCTTGCCTTGTATTGGAAGGCAGCTGCAGCTGGGGGAGCTCTGGCTACTTCTCAGCTCAAGATAAGGAAAGGGGATTTTCTTGCTCACTTTTAACAAAGTTAAAAGCTCAGTCACCTAAGCATACCCGTAGCTTCCAGAGAAGTGCTGCTTCCCTCCCTGGAAACACTGAGCCTTTCAGGGTACACTGCTTACACTTGTTAAAGATATACCTGGCTTGCATTCTTTGCTGTGATTAATTGCAGCAGCCTCATGTTATGTTTTCCATAAACTTTTTTTAACCTCAATTGCTGAACAGTGCAGAAGCCACTAGAAGTTTCTGTTCCCTCTTTATTTACTGTCTGTTGAAGTGTAATTATACCTACACCCTCCAAATCAGACTTTTACATTTGTTCCATAGCAATGTCCTAGAAACATGGACAGTTTTAAAAGTCACTTACCACAAAATCAGACATGAAGTGAAAAAGAAGACACAGGTGAGATTTTAAAAACCAGCCTTCCAATAGAATAAGAGATACAGCTGCTTGTACATGCACACTCTCATAAAATCTCATCTTGCAGCGCATGTATGGAAATGAAGCAGAATCCTTCATTATCAAACACTCCTCAGGAGCCCACGCTCTGACATGACAGCACATAATGCAAATATTTACAGCAGGAAGTCCTCAGGAATGATCAGTCACCACCAAATAGCAGCAGCTTATCAAGCAGTAATTCCTGCTGTGGGAAACTCAGCTGAGGCAACACTTCCACACAAACACAACAAAGAGAAGGTCTCTTTCAATAATCAGCTCCAATTTACACAGCTTTTCCCACAATGCCAAATGTATCTGAGGAGTCCCACCATGATCTGTGAGACAGAAACCCTGGCATGAAAGCTCCAGGGGATCAATCAGCTGAGGTTCTTTGCATCTAATACACAGTGAGTGAATACTCCCAATTTAGTGAAGACATTTGTCCTGAGGCTAAAGCATTGATTCTCCACTTACTGCCTTTTAATTGTGATGTATCCAATTTATCTTTTCAGCCTATAAACTCTTAGGGAAAAAGGTTCTTCTTCTTTCTTCTGCATGCTCTTCTCATGCCAGCTTTATTTTACTGCACGAAAACCTTGTTCAGGTTGAATAATTTTTATATTAACAATACAACGCCTCCCTACTGCTAGAATTAATTGCTGTAACCTGCATTTCTTTCTACAACAATGTCTGATGCAAAGTTGACACAGTGGTGACAATATTATGAATAAATGAAGAGTAACAAATACAGGAATATTCCAGATGTTGTGAAAATGCTCTTTGTTACAGAGAAAACAGTTTGCTCATCCATACCATGGTAATGTTTATGCTTTAGTAGTATAAATGCCTATGCACAAGCAACACTGCTTTCCACTAGTTCAGAAAAAAAAAGGGGCCGGCCAGGATGTTCCTTTTCTTTTTTTCCAGAATTGCAGGTGTTCTTTTTTACTGTCATTACCCCCAGGCCTATCTGCTGCCCCAAATTCACATTTAAGCTTCTGCCATGTATGAATTGGCCAAAGTGCACAGCCCTTCATTCCCAAATATTCAAGCCTGATGATTCACAGGCAATAAAATGTGACAGGACTTTTCACCAACAAACGAACTGCAGGGCATCATAATCAGCAGGCAAGGCAGCTCTAATAACTGGGTTACAGCATAAGGAGATAAACTCAAATGGAGCAGAACATTCATAAGACAAGAAATGTGAGATGCTACTCAGGCTAAAGCACCACTGGTGCTATACAAAGACAACCAACTTACACAGCAGGGTTTTTTTTTTTTTTTTCCCTTTGGAAGCAGGATTCCTTTCAAATCCCAGTTAAAGACAGTCTCAGCAAACAAGAATGGCAACCGCTTACAGCCCCCAGCATGACTACTTCCAGCTTCTTTTCCCTTTCCAATTGCAGCAAACTGCAGTCAGACAGACAATGGAGGATTCTTTTTTTGTTGCTGTTGTTTTAGATTGTGGTGTTAGGATACTGCTGGCTATCAGTGTTTTCAGACTCATTGACAGGACACACACCAAGCAGCCAATATGCCAGATGCTGCCCCTGATGCAGAAGCTGCCATGCATTAGGAGGCTTGGACAGAACCCACTTGGGTGGCTCTGGCATCAGCTGCTGATGAGTTAGTGCTAGCAGTAAAAACACTGTCCCCAGAAGGTCACCTGTCCTCAAATGCTGCTTCTCAAAGGACACCTGCTCTGGAACTTTTTCCTAAGCTGTGCCAAACAAAACGTTTGCTTATGTAAAAAACACAAAGCCTCCTTCCCTCTGTCCCCCTACTGATAGCCTAAGAGTCAGTGAATTTATGACACTGTCACTACAATGGCAAAACTCTCTTTGGTTTCAAAATACTTCAGCCTTGACACCCACAGTAAGATCCCTAATGAGATTTCCCTCTAAAGCTATTTTTTCTAACACACTTAGGTCCATCAGCCACTGCTTAATCTCCTACTGGCTGCAATAGAGGGTCAATTTCTAAGCACAGACCACCGCATGGCTTCTTTCAGAAGGGATCTGCAGGAAACTGTCCCAGGATCTGAAGAAAGCTTCCTCTGAGCAGCAGAGGCCCTCTCTGCACTGAGGCCACAGCAGTCAGAAGACCACAGCTTTTGTTGGTACTGTAAGAAATGTCATGCCCAACACCCTGGGTCAGTGCTCGGAACTCCTGGATCAGTGAAGACAACTGAGGAATTTGATACATTCCCCTCCATCAAGAAGGGCCCCATGTGTAAAGTCTCACTAGGGTAAGAAGTGTCATGGACCTCAGATAGCTACAGGCATGGTGCTAGAGTGTCATGGTCCTCAACCGATTGCACAAAATAGTAAAATCACAGTCAAAGGTGAGTGTTTGCAGTTCTAGAGATAATGTCTGCATTACTTTGCATGGTAATATCCAACTCCCAGCAGCAGCTAGTGCAGAGGCCCACAAAAACCAAGAAAAGAGTAGGGCTGGGCAGATCCCTTATTATCCCCTTCCCCACCTTTGCAGTGGGAGTAACACCATTTGCCAATGGTACAGGATGCTATAAAACATGCAAATACTTCAGTAATAAAGGTTGGACATGTACTGCAGAGAGGCAGATGGAGAAAGCCATCTGATGGTGTCAGCTGGGAGTGGAATTTGGAGGATCACACTTAGCTGAAAGCCTTCACACAGTCAAGAGTCAGCCAGGTATTTTTTTCCAAACTCTGAAGGAGTTTTCAAATCTATAGCACTTTTCCCTCCTCTTTGCGCTCATACAGAAGGCTCTGTCCAAGTTCATACTGCATAACCTTTGCTGCCATTTCACTGCTTTTGTTGTCTTCACTTAGTATTTGCCTTACAATGGACTAAATAAGTCATGCAACAAAATCAGAAGAAGAAAACAACAGACAAAAAGATGCTGCACCTACAGCACTGCTGGCCTCTGGTCTGCAAAAAAAACCCACACAGGCTATTTTGAAACCTAGAAGGGCAGGAAAAATAGAAGATTACAGAAAAAAAAAGCTATTTCCAAGGACACTGGCTGTGTCCTCAAACAGAAGACCATTATCTGACACCACTTTTAATAATGTTTTGGTTTTCAGTTGTGTACAGTAAACGCAACTAAAGGCAGCCCTCATCTGATTTCTATAAAGACCATGAGTACTGCATGAAGAGGATTTTCCTTTAAACACAAGTCCTGCCTTGGCTGAAAGTGAATGCCTGTTTTTATTTCCCCATAAATATGTATGTAAAGGTCTCACTTAAAGAACTTGGAGAGATTACCTATTTGCATATTACAAAGGCACAGGTCCTCAGACATTCTTCTACTAATTTCATACATACTGCTGATACTTAATAGCAAAAGAGTAACTCTTCCATACTAGACCTGAAAAATTTGTGCAGTTGGCTCCAACTTAGGTCTAAGACATGGACAGGAATGAACAAATTTCAATCTCTCAGCATAATGGTATTTATTGCCTGGGTTGGCTGGCTTAACTTTCAGAGAAAACAGGGACTAAATCAATGGCAGACATTATCCCACTAAATTACAACAACTGGGAAATCAGTAACAAGTCCTGGGCCAACAAGACATGACTCACTACAGGCTAAAAAGAACTTTTCAGCATCCCTCACAATGAAGATATCCAAGGCCACATCCTAATGTTCTTCTGAAGACAGCTAAAGGAAACTCTCCAGGCTCTAAAACTGATGAATGGCTTCACCATGAGCACATCAGAAAGGCGCAATGAGACAAGAATGCCTTTTAGTCCTACAGGATGTGCCAGCAGCCCCTACCCAGCATCTAGTTTGCAGCTATATTGCGTATCAAAAGAAGGCAAAGAGAAACCATCAAAAGTCTTTTCATGGCTCAAGGGTGAAAAAATCAATCCTCTCTGGGTCTGGTGGAATCAGATACAGCCAACACACAGCATGGGAGACTTTTCAGCCTTTCTAGAAATATTAACTTTGGACTGGGAAAAAACCAATCAAAAACCCACACCAAAAAAGCAACAAGAGCAGCAAAACCAAACAACACTAAAAAAAAGGCTAAAAAATTAAGTGATGTCTACTGAAACTGACATACACCCACAGGTAAGACAGTTCTCTCCTGAACCCATCTTCCAGACTAAACAATATCTGAACTAGTCTTTTTCTTATGCTGGTTGGAATACAACTTCTCAGCTCATGCAGGTCTCTGCCAAGCCTGGCATGCAGTAAAACACTGTCAGCAAGGCCAGGCAAGCTTTGGAGGTCATCAAGTCTCTTTGTGGGCTTCTAAGAGATGTTTCACTCTCAGGGTGATAAAATTTTCCAGTGCCAGACAATATATATAGCTTTTTAGAGCTAAGCCACAGAGCTTTGCTAGGCTCTAGCAAATCAAAATTGCTCTCAATGAAGCCTCAAGCTGTCAAAAATGATGTTCAGGTCCCAAGTGCCTACTTCTTACCACTGATGGGGGCATGTCACAATCTGCTTGTTCCTGGAGCTCAGAGGTGCTGCTGTAAAAATGCTCATTTTGAAAAAGTCACTTTAAGAGAGGAAAATCTCTTCCCTTTCTGGACACTTATTGTATTTACTGTCCAAGCATCCCAAATCCTCTACATATATCATCCAAATCTCACAGCACCCAGCAGAGAGCTAGAACAGCATACAGCTAGGATGCAGGACTTGCCCCAAATCAGAGAGGTTATCAGTGACAGATTCAGAGCTGAATCTACATTCTCTTGGCATCCAAACCCACATCCTCATGGAAAAACTACCCATTTCTCTGTACCACAATACAATGAAGACCAAATATGTTCAGTTTTGGTATAAAGATATATAAAGCAGGCAGGGAAAGCAAGGCATAGCACAGTAACAATAGAACATACATGGAAAAAATAAACATAACTTACAGGAGCTGCATTGTTTTTAACTGTCACACTTGGAGTTGTGGCTCGTAGCGCCCCGCTCACTCCATGGTAGTACTTGAAGCAGATCTTTGTTTCAGCTAAAAAAAAACCCAAAAGGGATATTTAGGATTAGAAAAATTGCCAGGGGTAATCTGCATGATCAGCTGCAGCTCACAGGCACAGGGCTGGCAAGTAGCTGAATTGCAAATTGTTCATTCTGGCTGGATGGCACAACAGGATACCTCCTGGCCCTGATCCTCCCCTTTGTCAGGGTGAAATTTGGAGTTTGGTTCATGGATTTAAAACAGTTAAAATCCAAACCTCTTCTGAGCAGAAGTTACCACCGATATACCTTAGAGCACCTGCTCAGCATCCTTTAGGAAGAAAAAAAGTAGGAGCATATAAATCTTCCCTGTTCAGACATACCAAGCACTAATGTGCAGAGAAATTTAGGAGCTTCCTTAGGACAAGGTTGCATAGCTGCTCATTGACAGGTTTTACTGTGCCAATTTGTTGTGGCCTTGGTCAGGGCAAGGATGTAGATCTCCACATATTATTAACTGCTTTGACAGTTACTACATTAAAGCATTTTCAGGAATAGCAGAGTACCACCAGACCCTGCCTTAGTGTATTTCCGCTGACTTCTAAAAATCTAAATTAGGTGAGGAACACAGGGAAGGTCATGATTTTTGACACTCATAGTGCTGCTTTTTGCCACATGCATTGGCATTCAAATAAATAATATTGAGGGAAACTCATCTCAATAACTGTATTGAGGCACAGAAGTGAAAACAGTTTCTTGTTAAACAGTCCCCACTTTCCTGTCTGCTACAAGAAGGAAAGACAGCTCCAGCCAGTTTCTGTGTTGGGTCTGTGACTACAAACAGACACAAAGTGCTATTTGCCTACCTGCCTGGAACTAGTGACTTGCTGAAGCTCATCCTGGCCTGCCTGCTGGCATGCAAGAATTTTCTTCCACAGTAAACTAGATATGAATTAGCCTGGTATGTGCCTAAGTACAGTTCGGACCCAGCAATTATCCAGTGTTACATGTGTAACAGGTATGTTTGTGGGATCTGAAAAATGCCTGTTTAAATAAAAGCAGCTTTCACATCTTCTAGTTTTAACTGGAAAATGACATGGAAATGTTCATCTGTTCCAAGATTTTCCTTAAGACCTTGCTTTGCAGCTGCTGCTGTAGCTCAGGGAAAACACCAGCCTTTGCTGGCAGAGCCACAAAAACGCTCACTGTAACTACAGTGTCTATATGTGAAAACAATAAATAAATGCCATTTACGTGTTTTAACATACAAATTGCATTGCAGTTTTAATACCAGTAACAAAATTACTCAAATCAGTGCAGCTGTAACAAAAAATATTAAGAGATGAGACTGCAACCACAGATTATGCTGCTGTGATCTACTGTTTGTAGATCCAAGAAACAACGATGTAGCAGTCCAGGTGGAAGCAAAACCTGGGATATGAAAAGTGGTGGAGACCCTCAAAACTGCAGGCCTGAATTGCTTACCCTGATACCTACACAGGAACATTGGTCTAAAGAGAAATTCTGGTATTTTTTGAAGGACAAAATAATTTTAAGGGTGCAAAGCCTTCCCAACTTTCAGATGTCACTTGGGAAATGAAAAGCAAAGAGGTGATGTTCCCAAGTAGTTTGAGCACTACTCAGTTTCAGGTGGCTTCCTAGTCTTCTAACCTGAGGAATGTGCAGTCCACCAATGAGAAGCACAGTACCAGCACACTTAATCTCTGAAAATCATATTTTCCATCCTCACAGCCTGTTCTTCACCAGACAACCAGGTGCACATTTCGCTCATACAGTGAAATTACAACCTCTCCCACTATATCCACAATGTGTACACGTGTTCCATTTACTTCACAGCATTCCATAAGAATTGGAGCAAAATTCAGAGTCCTTCAGCACGTCCATGAGGGGCTGTGGGGCCCATCCTGGGGCTGAATTCATAACTATACCCCCAAATGAAATTCTGCAACTTTAAGAGATTTACTTGAGCTGTCAGTACAGCTGAGCAAGCGACCCTGCTGTTGCACCTGGGAGCAGCAGTTGTTTCCTTTTGGCAGCAAAAAAAATTGGATGAGCCTGTGGGACAGAAAAACTGCAAGTCCAGTTGTATTTTCACATTGTAATTTTCTCTACAGGACTTTTAACAGCTCAGCAGCTAACTAATTTACTCACTGTGAGGACAGCAAAACCTGAGGATATCACAATAGCTAAAAGATGCAGTTCTCACCAATTATTCAAATGTTAATTTTCTCCTCCCCTGGAGATTTTTAGCTGCAGTTTGCATGGAACACTGAGAACTAGAATAAAAAGAAGCCTTAAAAATATTAACTTTTGTAGTTTATAAAATATAACTTCAGCTATTAGCTTGTATGACAATGTTCAGACCCCTCAGCAAGAAATCATGTCATAGGTTGACAAGTAGGAAATCAGTTACCACGAGAATCGGGAAAATTTTAAAAGAATCCATTTAATTAAACTAAAAGTATTAGAGAGAACAGAAAGAGATAATATATCCATATGTAGTTAATCTGGATTTTTGTATCATTTTCAAGGACAAAGGATAACTGAAGATGACTGAATATGTATTTGGAAAGAACCATGTGGTTATTACAGGATGCTCTCAGTTTCATATATTTGCAACCAAACTGCCCACATACAGGTGG
Organism: Vidua chalybeata; assembly: GCF_026979565.1. NCBI lineage: Eukaryota > Metazoa > Chordata > Aves > Passeriformes > Viduidae > Vidua > Vidua chalybeata. Next base: position 52,347,932 of record NC_071530.1, read on the forward strand.
AAACCGCAAGAAAGCAACTCAAGAGAGATGCAAGTGTCACACCCAATCCAAAACAGTGGCACCGCTGGAGTCATTCATCAAGCAGTGGTAGAGGTGGTGATTAATGAACATCAAAGATTTCATTCAGAGAATAGATCTGAGAGAAAATGTCTTATGGAGGCCTTCAAATGTTGAGAAATTGCTCTAGAAGCATCAGGGGAACAACATTTTCTTTTTTCTAGATTCCTCTCTCCCCTTTTTGCTCATATTGCTTTCAGATTGAAAATATTACGCAAATGTCTATTTTCAATGGAGAGATGAAACTTCAGCAAGTATAAAGCTTGCAAAATTATATACAATTTCTTTATGTGTAAAAATGCCATTAGGATGCTAGTTGGCCATTTTTTGGCCATGAGCCATTCTTTACAAATAACATTGTTGGTGCCATGTTTTTCACTGCAACAGTGTCGTAACACTCTAATCCATCTGAAGATTGCTCTTGCATTCCTGAATCACCACTGAGACATTTCCAAAACAGAGGCAGAAACCTGTGGGCTTGGTACCACTGCCTCTGCAGATGAACAGAAAGCACTGGAAGTATTAGTAAGGCGGTGATATAAATTGATCTGAATATTATCCAGCTGGCATTTGTAAATAATATGTAATTACAGAGACTGTTTGGATTGCAGTCTTGTAGATTAGCTTGTTCTGAAATAAAGGAGACCATTTAACTCTGTCCTGCTGCTCTAGCTACATGGCAGAGTGTACAGGTCAGGAGCAGGTGTTGTCCAGTTAATCCACAGTTATAAATAAATGTGCACCATTGTAATTTTAATCACTAATTATTTAGAGATCACTGGACCCAGCAATGAAGTTATGATGTTGAAGTCAGAAAGTAATGAAGTTAAATTCTTCTTTCAATTAGCAAAAATGTCAGTGAAACTGGTAAATCTTCCAAGAGATGAGATGCCTAAAGATGCTCGGAAATAGTCATGCCCATGGCAACTACCAAACTACCCAGCAATTCACATGGATAAAGAACTAAACAGCATTGTACTCCCTTTACACCAGGCTTGGTATCTCCATTTGTGCCACTTTTGGCTGGAGTAATTTGCTTCACAGTGGCTGGTATGGAGCTGTGTTTTGGATTTCTGCTGAACACAGGGGTTGATAATATAAAGATGTTTTTGCTTTTGCTGAGCAGGGCTCAGACAGAGCCTTTTCTGCTTTTTGTATTGCCATACTGAGGATTAGACTGGGTGTGCATAGAAAAGAGGGAAGAGACACATCTGGGACAGGTGACCCAAACAGACCAAAGGGATATTCCAGACTACATGACATCACACTCAGTAAATAAAGTGGGAGGAAGAAGGACAAAAGGGGGAATGTTTGGGGTGATGGTGTTTGTCTTCCCAAGCAGCCATTATGTGTGATGGGGCCCTGCTCTCCTGGAGATAGCTGAACACCTACTTGCCCACAGGAAGTGGTGATAGAATTCCTTGTTTTGCTTTGTTTGTGTGTATGGCTTTTGCTTTCCCAACTAAACTGTTTTATCTCAGCCCATGAGTTTTCTGGCTTTTACCCTTCCAATTCTCTTCCTGATCCCACTGGTGGGGGAGTGAACAAGTGGCTGTGTGGGATTTTGCTGCTGGCTGGGGTTGAACCATGACACCATCATACACTGACTGTGTTACAGCTCTCCGTTGCAGTGGTATAAATAAGAAAATCCCTAGTTGTATGCTCAGATTCACCACTGTAACTATTACAGATGCACAAAAAATACAGCTGCCCCAAAGGAAGGCCCTCAAGGCACACCAAGGCAAGACAATCAGAACCAGGCAATAGGAGGGGTGATTCTGTTTTCCTCCTTGGACCAAGCACCTGTGTTGGGCCACACAGGTTATAAGGAAGGGAGGGGAACTGAGATGTACTTCATCCCTGGACACCACAGAGACCACTCTCTATTCAGAGGAAAGCACTGAGAAGTTTGACGTTTTCCAGAGAACCTCTGTCATGGGGCTTCATCTCTCTCACAAGGAAAAAAAATTAATTTCACAAAAATGATTTCACTATCAAAGACCTGAGTTATCTCAGTTACCAAATCAGTTCTGCAAATTAACTGGAACATTAATTTACCAGCTGAACATTACTCAGGCAATAGTTTTCACTGCCTCTGTAACCATCTAGCTCCTGAAAACACTCAATTCCTTATGAAACTGAAGTGAGAGGAGATAAAATCTAATAGGGTCTGCTGATGAATTGCAACTGGAGGTATTGAACGTTGAAAGTGTCTCCAAGAGGTTTCCTAGTTCCCATCATCCAGCTACTTTTCTGTCAGTGTTATTTGTCCTGTTGGTTTATTTGATACCCTTTCCCTTTAAAATACTTCCATTCCTACTCCTTCAGAGTTATCAAAATTGTTCTAAATGCCTTCTCAAAAGTTCACTTGATCTTATAATTAATTCTCTGTTCCTTGCTTACTAAGGTCAACCTGATCTCAGAGGCTTAGTTTTCACTTAAAGGTGGTTTTATTCTTTCAAATATAAGAAAAAGCTCTGGCAAGATGACACAATTTCTCTTGTTGAGCTAAAAAAAACCACTAGAACACCCTAACGACTATTTCAAGGAAGGCCATATTCTTTGGGGGAGGCAGGAAGCATCAGCTGATGTTTACTAGGAGCGTGTGATGCACCTGGGGCATTTCAACAAGCTTGTTGTGATTTACTCCCATGACACTTTTGGTTTCAGTTAAATAGATGAGTTGACTAAGCATTAGGTAGGCATTTCTCACTGCTGTAAAAGCCTCTCAGGGAAGTAATGCCAGTCTTAAAAACTTAGTCATTTTTGATCAATTAAATCTATTACTAAAGGAGCTGTTGTTGCTCTTTTGGGCAAACACTGTGCATAAAAAATGAAAGGTGTCAAAACCAGTAATAAAAAGGTAGCTGTCTCTGGTAAGTGGTTGGGAACCAAGTGAACCAAATCAGACAGTGAAGCAATTAAGTTATGAGTCATAAAGTTTTCCCTAGAGAGGAGCCAGAACTGGAATAAACAAATATATGATACTGTGCTACAATCAAATCGTTGTGGTACCATCCTGAATTAAAGCAGCCACAGTGATCTCTAGAAGTGGAGACAGCTTGTGTCAAAGTGAAGACTATGAGTCAATGGAGGGGGTAGAACTGTTTGAATACAATAGGAAAACTGGGAGAGGCATACAATGGTGTCGTGGTTTGACATGGAAGTGAATTTTTTCCAGGAAGTTGGGTCAAACCAATCAGTGGTCAGGTTTGGATATTGGCACCTGGAGTGACCACTGAAAGTATGGACACGCCTCTGAGAACACAGGGGGTTAAAAGCAAGAACTCCCAGGAGAACTGTCTCTTTTGGTTCCGGTTGTCAGAGAGTGCAGACTCTCCCCTGCCCAGCCTTAGGTTGGGCGGGGGAGGGGAAGCCACGCGGCCTTGTCCAGGTAGGCCGAGGGGCTGAGGGTCTGGAACCGAGCCAGCTCCTGTGGACGGAAGGGTGGAGAGAAGTGGAGATGCCTTTGTCCCGCCCCCCCCCCTCCACAGAGGGAAAGAGACAGAGAGCCTGGCAGCACCTGGAAATTTGCCGGCAGAGGAGAAGAAGAAGGAGAAGGGGGGGGGGATGTCCAGCGTGGGAGACAGAACACCAGACTGAGATATCAGCCATCCAGGGAGTCTGAACGTTTAACCCTTTCCAAGAAATGAGGGCTTTTTAAAAGTATTACCCCTCCTTGATTTGTAGTGGAAGAGAGATAGTCTGGGACCTGAGATGTTAGAAGAAGAAATATTTAGGTGGGAGAAGATGATGAATTAGCTTTTGGCTGGACTTTTCTTGTTAGCCATAGACTGAACCAAAATCTCCTGCAATAGAGACTGCATTTTAGGGGGATGCAGTGGTGACCCAGGGAGACCTGTTTCAGCTTCGAGCAGCACAGGAGTGGCAAGAACCAAAGAAAGCTGAGGAGGGAATGGTGATACCCTCTGTCTTCGGGAAGAAGATGAGTCCTGTTTTTTGGACCCCTCGGCCCCAGGGGAAAATGGGGGGGACTGTAGTCCCAGGATGAGAAGCTGAACTGTTGTATCTTTGGGTCTGTGGCAAAGCATCCTTAAAGGAGCCCTATGAGCAGTCTGTCCATGCACGGTGGTGAGAGCACTGTGACATGGAAAGGAGAGTGTCACACTGGCAGATTTTTTTTTTTTTCTGGGCGATTGCCATGTGTGACAGGGAAACACAGGAGGTGGCAACTGTGTTTCCTGGGGGGTCTGTGGTGCAAGAGAGACTTCTCTCTCCCTGGATAGCTTGAGTATTGACTATCTGAAGGGTGGTAATTTGATCAGGAATCCCGGGTGATGTTTCATGCTGGGTGTTTTAGGAATTGGGAGGAGGAGGGGTGTTTTAAAAGGTCTTCATCCTGGATTTAGTTTATGTGTTTTCTGTAGTAGTAGTAGTTTAATAAAGTTTTTTTTCCCTTTGTTATTAAGCTTGGGCCTGCTCTGCTCTGTTCCTGATAACATCTCACAGCATTTATTTAAGGAAGGTGCATTTTCATGGGGACGCTGGCATTGCGCCAGTGTCCAACCATGACAAATGGGAAACCAAAACAGGGAGAGATTAAAGGCAGTTTATATGCAGAACTAAGTGACTAAGCAATGTCTTTGAGGGGAGGGGAGGAGAGGATTGAGATTATAACAAAATCCCTGCACAGAATGGGACAGGGGAGAAAGCAGAGACTACAACTGTGTAGTCTTGTGTAAACAAGACTAAAAGAGACTAAAAGAAAAGAAAGCAGGGAAAAGGAAACAAAGCAAGGAAAGGCAGACAGGGAAAGAGTAAGACAAAGTTTAAGATGAAAGAAAGTAATTGAGACCTTCAGGCAGCATAAGCAGCACGATGTAAACTGTATCAGCAGCTACCTGTGAAACCTGATGTGCACCTCATGTCCACCTCTCATGCTTGACCTCCCTTCTCTACCTGCTGTGTCCAGTGCCCATCTCCTCTTTATGAACATCACTGGAAGCATAGAGAGGAGGTAAATTGTGCAACACAAAGAGGTGAAACCTAGCGTTCCTGCATCTGCATGAGCCTTTCCCTAAGCATCAATAGTTTTTAGATAAATTTTGGCATTTTCTCATGATATTGTACCTGCCCTGTCAGCAAAGAATTAACACTCATAACAAAGATAAAAGGTAAAGTTATTAGTGGCAGATCTAATTTGTACTTACAATGTTGATACATGGTACTGCTTATTTCCATCATGGAGGCTTGCTGCTGCTCCATGCAAACACTGGCTCTTATTTCTGCTGCTCTATCAGAAAACCTGCCTTTTCCAAGCACTGGCTGTCTCCAACAGGCAATGGTGATACTACAACCATCAAGCTGGTTTGCTACTCAGCTGCCTATGGACCATACATTTCCTTAAGCTGTAGACTGCATCTCCTCACAATATTTGTTTAGTTCATAACCGCCTATGGCTTTCAAAAAGTGCTACAGTTTTTAGACAACTAACAGTTCAGTAATCAAACAAGGTCTAAACAGATGTGTTCTTTTAATCTGTGTGGCAGGATTTCTTCCAGTTTTCTGATGGCTTTTTCCTTGCTCTGCTCTTTATAAAATGTGCACAAACACTTAACACACTTCTTTGGAGAAACTGCAAGACTTGAGATTTTATAGTCATACCTTTTAGATAACTGTAATGCTTCCCAGCAAGCAAGAAAGAAGTATCTGGGACCAGAATTAAGGCTGACCAGTACATATCAGCAATTTGAGGCACAAATATTTGCAAGGAAACTCTAATAGCTCAAAAACAAGCAGTAGAACACTCAGAAAATTTCAAATCAAGATTTAACTTAAGCAAAAAATCCACACTTGTCAAGATACAGAAATGCACAGTTAGAAGATTCAAATAAGCTTAATTCTGCACCAATAATATATTTCAGTATTTGTAGTTCTACCTGGTATTTGAAGAACAGATAATAGTATTTTCTTTTATCTTCAGAAATTGTTGCACAGACTGTTCCTTCCCAAGGGTTGCACCCTGAGGGCTGGAGTTATCTCCTTTATAACAGGAGAGCTAATTATCATTTATTATATCATTGATTCTTTGTACCATTGATCTGCAGATACTCTCCCCTACTGACTTTTGCTTTTATTTCCTTTGCTTGATAACTTGATTCAGCAGCTACTTGCCATGACAAGAGTAGTAGGGGAAATTACTACACTAATAACAAATGTGTAGCCACAAATCTTCATATTCAGTGGTCCAGTCTCCTCTGTCCTAACCTCACCTGTTTGAGCCCTCGGTGTTGCAAGCTCCACACTATACTGATTTTGAGTATAGCTTTGTAAAATCCACCTTGAATACTATGCTGTTCACAGAAGGTGACATGTATCTGCTTACCCATGACTGCACTGGAAGGATTTTCAGGTATGGACTCCTGAGCCCAAGACAAAATCACACCATGTTTGCCTTATGAAAATAAAGGCATCTAGGAGTTTCTACTGCAGGACAGATACAACAAAGTGGCTCTGTAAACTGCTGTTCAGGGAAAAGATACAGATCTAATTTCAATAGGCTGCTGCTTATGTGCTGTCCTCATAAAAGCTGACCTATTGGCAAGGCTCATTAATAAGGAATGCTAGCAGCTGGAATGGATGTGTGTTTATACATTTCAGGACTTTTATGTATTTCTCCATACAGGAAGTACAACAGCATTGCTGATTATGAAAGTTGTTTGACAGTTTTCATTATAAACCTTGTCTTCAGATGCTTCTACATTTTCAAATATACATACATTTGGAATAAAATTTTGTGTGCTGTTTGTCCACCTTGTATCTACAGAAAGGCACAGCAAGAAAATTTCATCCAGAAATTTATAGCTGAGGATAAGGAAAAACGATGGTGTTTTTACCCATGAGAAATTTCTGAAGACCTTTCTTTTGTCCCCCAAGTTAATATGTGCTCAATATAATGATTTCTGCTTCATATCGCCTCATGTTCCTGTAAAAGTACATTAAAATTCATCTAACTTATAAGCCTCTCTAAAAAATTCAGTTTGATATGCTTATTTGAGACATCTTTGATTTTACTGTCTAAATGCCCAGGAAATCCTAGCTGTGCTAAGTATCTTCCAAACTGGCAGTAACACAGTCTGTTTCTGCAATACAGATCTAAGTTTCCCCTGGCTGTGCCCCATCTGGAAGCAGGAGGACTGCATCTCTGGGTGTCTCCCCAGTATCCAAGGAGCATGAAAGAGGAGTATATGAATGCACTCTCAATTTGCCCCCCTTGAAGGAAGAGACAGAGTTGGCTGGGGGTATTACAAGCATAGGGTGGGAAATAGGAGCAAGGACAAAACCGGGTAAAATGGTGAAGAAAAAAACCACTGTGATTTGTGGCACTCATAGGCCTGAGTAGAGAAGGATCTGAGGGAGTAGGTAGCAGAGCACTGTTTCAGTCTTGCTAGAACAAAGGAGCACTGCCAGTGGGAGCACAATGCACGTACAGGGGCTCTGGTATTCAAGCTCCCAGTTAAGCAACTATAGGGGGATGGCAATTGGATATAAGGTAAGTCTGCTGGCTAAAATTCTCTCCAGACAGGCAGGAGTTGGAATGCATTAAAATCTGCAGCCATATAGCATCCTTCATGGTAGTCCAGTTCATCATGGACAAGGGTCTGCACCGTCAAGTGCCTGTAAACCTGGCATTTAGATTGACAACTGGAGTCAAGGCAGGTCGAGTGAGGCAGAGTAGATTAAGTCAAAGCTTCCACAGATAGCCATCACAGGAAAGGCCAGTGGAAGGATGTCAGTGCCCACACAGTAATTAAAGATGCTAAATGCCTACAATAAAAAGTGTCTTAGCCCTTTTGTAGCTGGGAAGAGAACCTGCAGTTTGTGTCAGCACATGTTCTGAAACTATTACTCCAGTTCTTAAATTTTATTACTCCAGTTCTTAAATTTTATTGTATAATGAGAATACTGAGCCTGAAATTTTGTTTGCTTAGACAGTTCACAATCTTGAAAATAATTATCTTCAGATGGGGAGTTGGGGAGGGGGCTAGGGGCAGAAAAAAGACAAGGACACAGCCTTACCATTGCTAGCACTGAGTCATCTCTCAAAATAACTATTTCTTCCATATTCATAAAGACAGTAGGATTCAGCCCACAACAAGCAAGAATTTCATCTATTTATTTACAGTTAACCCAACAGTGATATCTATCTGCTCTGCCTTTATGGACTGTTGAAAGGACTGATAGGCACCAGTTTGGGTGAATGAGAGTTGGGAATGGGAGCGTTGGAACAACTTACATGTCTTTGATTAGGAGAGGGAAAGGCTGTTTGAGAGATACATTTTAGTCATTGCAAACAGCAAATTACAAGGGCTGCGACTTTAATGAAATTCCGGAGCCTACAGGCACCAATGTTTTTATGTAAATCAGCTTAAGGATGACTTTTTCATCATAAGCATTAGCAAGCAGGCAATTTATTTGAGAAAAACTTACTAACATCAAAGTACTTTAACTGTGTGATTGTTGAATCCATAGTAACTGAAAAACATGCCTAAAGCTTGCTCTCTGGTCCTTAGCACTCATGCACGTTGCATGAAAATCAACATTGCAGGCAAACCCTAACACATGGTTCATCTTATTTGGGGGAGATGATCTAAAATTACTTTTGAAATGCAACAATTACAACAGACTAAGTTTTTAAACAATACTTGTGTTTTAAAATGGCTCATCATCTTGGTTACAATGGACTCGACTGTTCTTTATCAAAACTAAATAGTAGACAAAAAATCTCTATGCCTTCAGTACACTGGAAATGAGCCCTTTCTGCCTCCCATGCAGAAAGCCATCTATTTCACTGTAGTAGTGGCCCCTTAGCTCCATTAGAGTCACTGACATATTCAGGAAAATAATCTGAACTGGAAATTCAGTGTCTGTGTTTTAATTTACACCAGTATATATTAAACCACAAGATAAACAGACAGAAAATGAGTATACACTGACACCCTGAACTTCGTTCTGAGTGTCATCAGAGGCACCGTGAAGGTGACTCAGAGATGACAAAAGTATAAACTCTGTACAGTAATGCACAGCTCCACAAAAGAGGAGGGATGGGCAGAGCTGCAGACCTCTTCCCTCTCTTCACTTGGATGTGTGGCCACTGGTGTGTCCCAAATGAAGCAAGCTCTTATCAATGGCCTGTATTGCAGTATCTCCTTTAGGCTTTCAGGTATTATGTCTGCCTTAAGGTAACTGCCTTGTAGAGCAGATGCCTGTGAACCATCAGTTCTTTGCTTTTATCAGGGCAATTGTAGTTTAAAGTCTTAAGTAAATACATATGACTGGATTATGCCTTCAGGCACAGCTGTGAGCAAGAGATAATGCATGAACTTCAGAAGCCAAGTGCCTCAAAAACAGCCCTCTCCATCGCAATATGTTTTCATTCTCCTTGATCTCAAAACATGGGTGTACCTTTGGATTTACAGAAACAGAAAATTACATCAGCTTTATAATCAACAATTAGCATTTAGGAAGGCATAAACCATAACTTTACCCAGTGATTGCTTTGTGATGGCAGAGGACAACATGAGAAGGGATACCTTGCAACTCCGAACCTGGCCAATTAGGGAGGAAATCAGGGACAATTCGTGTTTTCATTTACATTAGTAGCACCTGCTATGGCACTTGTTGAGCTGGTCTTTAATCGCAGTCTGAGAAGCATAACTGAATTTCACCTTAGAAACAGAACATTCCCTTGAGTCAGTCTTTCTTTTTTTCCCCCAAGAAAGTTACCTTTGAAGACCAGTGCCAAAACAAACCATCCTGTGTGTTCATCTTTCCCCCAGCTCCTCTTACCTGTTACCGCCTTTCTCATTACTCTGCCAACTCTGCCAGTCAGAAGCGCTATCTATTCACATTTCTCAGATCTGCTCAGTCACTATATGAATGTCTTAGAACAACAGTTTATGTTTTTAGCAGCCAGACCATGCAATATTTAAACCCATTGTTCTTGCTGATTGGGAGCTATTACAGTCAGTCAAGCATGTGGTAAGCAGTACACAAAGAGAGTCTGACAATCAAGTCCTTGAGCGACAAGATGTGAATGTTACACAGAAAAAAATCCTTTGCACTTGATGTAAAAGAGAATCCAAGACCTTAGCACCATTACCTGCAATACCATAATAAGGGCTGCTTTTCTATTTTAATACCCCATCATAATTAAATATGCACACATTCCTTGTCTCTACTCTTATCTAAATACATTTTTAGCCTAGTATTTCCATGAAAATGAAGTAAAAAATGGTCAACTTAAGAAGATGGTGGAATGAACATTCAAAATGCTTGTAGAAGCAGCTTTCTAATGCTCAAATGGTTTCAGTTACTAACTAAACACGTTATTCTTCGCTGCTACTTCTAATCATCTAATTGCAGTAATTTTGAGTGACTACGGGAATTACACATCATACAACAAAGACTGTTCATTGCTGTCATAGTACAAACACACTAATACAAGTGAAAGAAGTCATAAAAACACTCCTTTTGATTGAAGTAGGAGTTCACAGAGAAGAATAAAAAGAGATATTGTGATACTCTCTTAGACAGGCAGTAATGGTTTATGTGTCCCAAGAATGATGCCATGGCAAGTATGACAATTCACACTCTTCCCTTTCTGGACTCTAACTCAGAGTAGAACTACTTACAGACAGTTTGGGAAGAGCATAATTTTTAAAATATGGAAGACCAAAATGAAGGCCAGTAGTTCAGGCTGCAGCATTAAAGTCAGGGAAATTGTACAACAAAGCAACACAAGGGGAGGCATGCACATCTTGGAATTATCTGGTCTTATTTGCAAGGCATGTAACACATCTACTCAGTGTGAGGAGAAAATGAGGACATTTGCACCTGAGTTTTGGCACTGTAACTCTACTGAAGGCAGAAGACAGTCACAGCATGATAACAGTGCAGTGGAGCTTGACATCTTTGGCACACCAGTTCCTGATTTCACCATCTTGAAAACATTTTATTCCTTTCCCCATTATATTTTTCCTTCTTTACAAAAAGGAAATGAACAGCAACAAACAATATTTAACTCTAACACTAAATACTTCTTACTTTATTAAATACAGGGTGAGATTAACAGCCCTACAATGTAATTACCTAGTGACCAAAATTTCCCAAAGTTCAGTTGTTCTGAAAAACATTTGTGCTTTGAGGTTTTTTCTTAGTACACCAAAGACTTACCTGTGTAGGTCTTGTAAGCATTAATTAAACAGAAGAAAAGAGACTTCTGTGTCTTCACAAGAGTCGTTCTCCTTTTTACACAGCTGAACCATTTATAATTAATTGAGTTGACCCACTCAGAACCATGAGCCTTGAATAAAAGCTTTGTGCCAGCTATGCTGCTGAGGTATGGGTATTTTCCCTCTGTTCTCCTTTTAGCCTTAAATATACTTTGCTTTACAACAACAAGGGCCTATCTTCCTTCCATGTGCTGAGAAACCACTGGTAGAGAAAGCATGGTCACATCACACAGAGCCTTGAGCCATGACACTAGTTGGTGAAAAAAAACTCAGTGTGATGCTTTTGCAAATGCTATGCTGCAATCTAGGTATATTGGGAAAAAACCCTGGCCTTATTTCTTTAAAACAGTGCCACCAGAGTTCCTCTCCTGTGTACCACTACTTGAGATGGCACACGTGTGGCCGCTCACCCATTCAAAAAACTCGTTTTCACAAAGGCTTTTTGATTAGGTGCCACTGCTATGGTGCCTATGGTTAATTTCCATGGGAATTTATAAGACAAAGCACAAATTATCAAGAAGGAAAAGATCAAAAGGCTGCTAGGAAAGAGGTATTATACCTATTATTACTATTTAATTTAGCACTCCTTCTGCAATATCCTATTTCAACATTACATTTTTTCTTTTCTATAATACCAACTTCTGTTCACCATTTATTTACAGTCTAATAATTAGGGAAGACAATTGCTATAGCCACAAAATGAAACATAATGTTTTAAATTCTAGCAATTCCAAAATTATCTCACCTGATACTGGTAAAAAGAAGGGGCTACAAATTGGATACAGTAGGTTGAAGGGCAAGGTAAAATACCCTGACTGTAAAAAGACCAGCAAATCTAATGCTGAGCATATTGGATGAGTGCATTTGTTTTCAAGTGCAATAAAAATAGGGAACTGTAGAGGAAAAGTTACTATGAAATAGATGCTGCATTTATTCAGGTTAAAAAATGGCTATCTTCTAACATATGTTGGAGTAAAAAGGAATGGAAATTTCAACAAATAAGGGGACAAAGAATCCTAAGCACAGACAAAGCTAATGCAGACTAAGAAGTATGCAGAGACTTTCTTCTCTGGCAAAATATACCAAGAAGTACATGGGGAGATTGCAAAAAATGGTCTCCAAATCATTGTTAGTTCATACTGATGACAAGGCCATACACAGATGCCAGCCTGTCCATCCCCAGAAGGTGTGTGCCTGGTGGCTGGCGCATTCCCTCTGACTCTGCACTTCACTGCTGGTGAAGGTGCAGGGTCCCAGCAGTGCGAGCTGCTTCACTGGCAGGGCTAACAACACCTGCAAGCCTTCAGAGCTGCCATCCCAAAGTCAGCACCTCCTGTCTCACTCAAGCCCATCCAAGCTGAAATTGCTGCAGTCACACAGGTGACAGATGGGAAACATTATTAATTTTTTTATAGTAAAGGCTAAGGTCTCCAACCACACCATGCTTAGCTTCCAAGGGATTTGCTGCATTGTGAAAAGGAAACCCAGTGCAAATCATCAATAGGCTGAGCAAGATCCAACAGCTGTTATATGGCAACACATGGTGGGATGGCTACACAGTCAAGACTTCAGATAACATAGACTATTTTTAAAACACATTTTTCAGAAATGAGCTTTTAGAGTACCTTGACAAAATCCAAAGCTGAGGCAAAGGACACCTGAAAAAAGGAAGTAATAGTAGAGAAAAGATGATTCTAGAAAAAGTTTCCTTTGAATCACCTGCATATTTGTAACTTGCACTATTGCTAATTTATACCTAAGTGTATTTCACATACATTTTCCCCCTAATTTGCTAGTTAAATACATAAAAATATGACACTTGGTCCTCATCTTGACACTCAAAGTCCTGCCTTCTATTGACCCCCAAGTGAGAGATTCTATACCATATATACAGCAACATTGGAAAAGGAAAATGCTCTGTTTTTTCCTTGCAGTCTGCAGGACAGATGTCAGCTTCCTTTGCCTGAGGCAGGGCTGAAGATTTCAAGCATCCTGCAGAACCTGGGCCGCTTTGCCATCTCTGGCAGAAACACACTGAGCATTCAGATGAGATGCTCCAACACTAGGAAACCTGGACTTTGTTCAAACCTCTGCCACTGACTTCCTGCAGTAGTCTCACTCTTTCCCAACATAATTTCCTCCTCTTTAACCTGAAGGAAATTATACTTCTGGCAACCCAGACCAAGGAGAGAAGAATATGAGTGTTTGCTAACCCTTCCATAAGCCAGTTTTCATAACAACATGGCAGTTCTTCAGGGACAGGAGAATAGTATTCTCTGCTGCAAAGCAATGCTCATGGCCACATTTGGTAGAGGCCCTAGCAAGTGTATTAACACCTGGGATAAAAGCAGCTCAGTAATAGATAAATTCTCAACAGGGATATGGTGCAGGTGGTCAGTCTACCTCTCTAGAGGTGAGGCACTACATAACACTTCTCTACTGATCTGAGTGGATTGTATTGGATTAAGCAGGTCATCACAGGATTTAGCTCTACTTATTTCTTAAGCTGTAATCAGCCAGGTCACACTAAAATTGAATTTTACATTCCCAATTTATTTTAAAGTATTTGTTTGTTCAAATCTGCCTTACACTTATTTTCCCTTAAGTCACCAACAGGTTTGTACATTAAAATCTTCTGGGCTGTAACCCTGTCACTCTTGGTATTACAAATCCTGCTGAGAGAGCAAGGCATTCGAACTGTATTAGGCACCTTGCCCAGTAATGATAAAGGAAAAAGGAAGGAAAGGAAAGTGAGACTGAAGTTTACTGGTCTAACTCGCTGGCTGTAGGTGCTTATAGCCAACACACAGAGGGAAAAACTACTATGGAAGGAGAGAAAATGGTCATGGACAACTCATGCAATAACAGTAACAGATGCACCGCTACACAAGCTTGGTCTGTTCTTTCTACCTAGTGTACTGCAGTTGCAGTAACCAAAGAGCTCCTTTACATCATCTGATGGGGCTTCACCACCATCAGGGGAATTGTAGCTGTAATTGTCTCTTGAAACCAATCTAATTTCTTGAGATGCTCAAAAACACAGCCAGGCCACACCCCATCCATGATTTTGTAGTTTGTCCATTTTAAAACACAACTCACAATGACAAGAATGTCACACAAAGTACTTGCAAGTTTTCTTTCACTCACCAGGTCAAAACAGAATCTGCAAAAATGCAAGTATTATTCTTACTAATTATCACCAGCAAACATGTCTTTTTTGGCAGTATTGAGAGCAGAAAAAGAAAGGGTATTAAACAGAGCCAAGAATGAAGTTTTGAGACCACAGGAGAGGAACAAGCTGTCCTGGTCTGAGATTTCATTTTTAAGAAGAGAGATAACAATTTCAGGACGGGTTTGCAATAGATTGCCCTGTAGGTTTGGTTTTTTCCTCCTGACACCTCTGGGAATTTCTAGTCTGAAAACCAAACAAACTCAGTTGCTGTGAACTGACAGCACCTCATATAAACTAAAGGATCCATCCTAGTTCATGCACACAAAATAGCCTCTTTGTTTTCAATTAGAAATCCTTTACTAGTACACTTGTATTCCAAATCTGAAGTCTCAAGCAGACTCTGAAGGTGAACAAATTTACCTCCAAACAAAAGACCAGCATAAAATAGGAATTTTTTACCATGTCAGTTTGGTCTGACAAAGGAAGCATACATATGTGCAAGTACACTGTCCATCTGTATAGTGCTGTTGTGGACTTCCAGCTGCTGAGTGCCCCCATAAGATTCCAAAAGAGGCAGAAGTATTTTCAGTATTGTTCTTTCACAGTTTTGATGGTTCATTTTTCAACCTCTCTGCTGGCTTGGAGACTATACCTATCATAAATTGACAGTCATGACCTAAGAGAAGGCTGGCAGATGCTACTCAGAATCAGCTGCCAGCATGCAGGAGTCTTTATGTCAGTCTTGACAAGATGTGGTTTCTAAAATTAAAGTGTTCTGAAGGACTAAGTAACTTTTAGTTCACTGCTTGACAAAAACTGCTTACACATTTTTATCCTTTTAAATATTTCCCAGAATCTAGACTGCACCCCTCTTCCTCACTAGCTGTCAAAAGTCTGATTCATCTTGTTAAAGCCAACAGTAAAACTCCCACTTAGTGGGATCTCAGTGGACAGAGACCATACCTACCTCTTTTCATTTTCCTTCCAAAGGAAACAGACATCTCAGCTGTAATCTGTCGTTGCACATCCACATGTCACTCAGTCCTGCTGCCCTTCTCAAAAATATTTCTAAAGTACCTGCAATCTTTCTGTTTGAAAATATCCAGGTAAGATCTGCTCTACCAACTGGATTTATATTCCACAGCACATATCATGCATAGGACAGCTAAAAAAAAAAAAATTATGCATGTCACAGAAGTATTACTTGGCATTTCATTGCATCTCAAATGCAACAAATTTATGAAATTTAGAAAATGAAACAGATCTGTTAAAGTAAAACCAGATTCTATTTTCCAAACTGAACAAAATGTAGATGGGCTAGTTCAGAGGCAGACACTTTTATCTTTGTACATATTATATATATATATATGAAAGGCTTTCACTGAGTCATTTTCTAACAGAAGAAAGCACAATATGAGATTTTAAATTTGTTGTAGAAGCTCAGAACACTTCATAGAGAAGAAGTAATTACAGAGGTGCCTGCTAGCAGTGCTACTGTTAAGGCTGTGTTGGGGGTTCATTATTAACCCAGTTTTCATGGTTTCACACTTAGTTAGAAGACACCCATGTGCATCCCACTAGCAATTTAGTTATTTTTTCTTCTTGTAAAAATGCAAACAGAAAAAGGGAACAATATTAAATTTTCATGCTTTTCCATAAATATATACTGGGGAAAGAGTTAATAATTTAAGCAGCAAATTCTGACACTTCTGGCTAAAATCCTTATACTGTTTAAATTAACATCTAGTTCTCTTGACTACAGCAGGACAGGATTTCATTCTCCAAATTCTGGAGAACTTTAGATCCTACTGTCCACTGAGCTGCTCAGCAAGACCAAGTGCCTTCTCCTGTTTAATTTGTGTCTTTCTGAAGCCTGTTCCAGTTGCAGTATAATGTGAATTAGCTCAAATCCCACTGAAAGACATGGGTGTACATTATTACATTTGTGCATTGTCACACTTCTCACCGTTCTGAGCATTGCTAAGTGTTTCTGATACAACTAGAGATGGGATCTTTAGAAAGAGATGTTCTAGGTAACATCTGGAAGCCCCTTCTGGATAGCTGCTCACACCTGCTGAAAAACACACACTGCACAAACCAACACTGGTTTAATCCCTGTGCCTTCCCCAGACGCATTCACCACCTGATGGTGGTGTATGACACAGATAGCACAGCCCAATAGGGACAAAAGAGCTTTGTTCTGCTACTGAGCAAGTACAAGGGAGACTTAACAAACAGTACTGCCAGTCTTGTCAACATTTTCAAAAAAGGACCATCTTTTGCAGCACAGTTGAAAGTTGGTATGAGTTTCCAGGGTAAGGCTTTAAACTAATATTTCAGTTTGAATTGACTCTGCCTATGAACCCTCTACCTTTCTGAGGTAGAAATTCTGTGAAATTTGGTTGCTCTCTGCTCCATTGCCTCCTACTCTACAGCAAAGGAAATCAACATACTTACAGGTGAGATGCCTCCTGGCTATGTTTCATTTTCTTTCCCTCAAATGTTAAAGAAAAATTTGAATCGAAAAGTTGCATGAACACACATAAAAATTCCCTCTCCACCAGAATGTGATAAACAAAAAACCCAAGGCAGAGGCTTTCTCACAACTGCACCCCAGATATTTTAAGTTTCTATGTAATGTCAGCTGATTCAGCCCTAAATGTTTGCTTGCATTAGCTATCCTACTAACATACGAGGACCTTTAGGAAAGCACACAGAGATGATCTGAACTACCAGACTTGGAGCAAGCAATCCAGTAATTAAAACTGATTACAAATCAGCCACTCTAAAAATGGTGTGGTCATGAAAGATGACTTCTGACTGTGTGCCAGACAACTAACTCAGGTAGCATTTCTGACTGTGTGCCAGACAACTAACTCAGGTAGCACCATCTTAAGCACCACGTCTGACTCTGCTGTGGCTGTCCCTGAACTGAGCCCCTACAATCCAACTTATCACTATATATATTTTCTTTTACATTTTCACCTTAATACAAAATACATATATGGTAAGTTCTCCAAAATATGAGGATGTGATAAGTTAGAAAAGACTCTTTGTTCATCAAGACAGAAAGGAGAAGCTTTGTGTAGATAACAGAAAACCGCCAGACAGAAACTAGCTAGTATATTGATTACTTAAGCTGATTGTGTAACTAGAACTTAGGTGCATATAACATATAACCTTATATGGAAAAAACCATTACAGGGCTGTGGACTTTCACTGAGGAAGAAGAGAGGAGCCTTCCTCAAATGACCACCAGAGAATAGGAGAAGACCCCCTAGCAACAGAGGGTGCAAGCACAGAGTACACCCAGAGATACCGCGGACACGGAAGAAAAAGAGTATAAAAAGACTGCGGGAAGGGGGAAATGGTGTGAGCCGTTGGCGGAGCGCTGACTCCCCAGCTGCACCCAGTGCTGTTTGCTTGCCATTGCTTGCTGTAATCAATACATTTCTGATTGACTCTCGAAAGGCTGAACAAATTATTCGCCTCAATTTATAACAAGGAGACAGGTAAAAGAAGAAAATCAAGGATAAAGTCAAAGTATACTGGTATCAAAATATATTACTCATTTTTGACATGCCATGCATAAGACTTCATGCTGCTCATAGAAAGAAAATGGTGTCTCTATTAGCCATGAAAATTTAAGATTCTTCACAGGAAGCTAATAAAGCTTACCATAATATCCTGTAAACAGGAAAACATTTGAAAGCCTGAATCCAGATGCATGCTAATTACAAACATCACTTATATGTAAATAAAGAAATCCTAGCAAGTGGAGGGAAGGAAAGAGTTTTGTCTCTCCCTGCGACCATAAGATACCACAGCGACAAACCAAAGAAAGAAAGTATTTTTTCATGGTGTTCTCTAAGTGAGCATGGCTGGCTCATTCCACCTCAGGTGAACACCTTTATCAACAGGAACAAGAAAAAGACACTTTTTGGAGGTCTAAGGCTAACACATACTGTGGAGGTTCAAAGGTAAAAATAAATGTTAACCAATACACCTCAGGAGGCAAGGAGAATTCCTTTTTGTAAAACAAAATCTTACTATTGCACTTGTATTCTGTTTTAGATAGATAATTTTAACCCCTATATCTTGTCTAGCACTCAAGCAGGCAGACTAGTCTGATTCACTGTAGGCATATAATTTTTGGCAAATCTGCTGTCCAAGTGTTGCCTGGAAATCTTGCCTGGAGATTAATTACATGCCAGTTTTTGTGACTTCCCGGGTATCTCTGGAGCAACCGAGGGCCACCAGATTATGAAGTGATATTTTACCTTCAGGAAGCTGCTCAGCAGCTTGCATAAACACCAAGTTATTAGGAAGACAAACGAAGACTGAAATCTCTACAAGCGTATGATAGACCATGAAGTGTTCCAAATATAGGTTTACTTTAATGGAGTAGAAAAGAGAAATGGAACTACATTCACACACCTGTAATACCTGTGTTAGATGATGAAGTGTTAAGAAACTTTTCTGTTTACAGTTTGATTTTTTTAAGCCAGAGACAGGAGAGAGAGGTGTCCAAGAAAGATGCAGGCTACACCAAAAGCAGCTTCCCCTCCCAGAATCAGCCTGCTGAGTAGGACCCTCAGAAGCCTAGAGCTCTTGCCTAGGAGCTGCCTGGGAAAGCCCTCTGGTACTCTTCTAAATCAAAAAGATTGCACATTTATTCAGAGTCCTTTTTCATCCATGTGTTTGCACTCCCTACTTTGCTGGCTTTGAACTTCTGCCATCCAGATGTCTGTGTCTGAGGGAACACTATTTGCAAATTCCAACAACCACATTCACAGCTCAAATTCTGATACACATGCATTGCTCATCTTATTTCTAACCTCACCTACACTTCATGTTTGGAACATTGCAGCAATATACTTAACAATAAAAATTAATATTGTTTCTTATAGTGTAAATTATTTTCTCTTTAAAAATATGCCATTTTTAGGGTGTTTTTTTAGTATTGCCTCTTTGGATCTTCCAATGAAAGGAAATCACTGTTGAACTTGTAAAGAATCCCAGACATGAAAAAGAAATGAGTCAGGAATAAAAACAAAACTGAGAGGAATAGAAAAAGATCATCTTTGAAAATTAAATACGACTTTCTACTTTTAGATTTGGGGCTCAAGACATATTTACATTTAGGGTCAGACAGGATCTAGAGCAACCTGCTCTGACAAGACATCCCAAGATCATTGAACAATGGTATGAATATCTTCATTACAGTGTGAAGGGGCCACTAAGAGGAAGTGAGATTATCAGTACATGCAGCCTAATAATGGAAAGCTGCCTTAAAATGGCCCCAGAGTGAGAAGCAATCAGATCTGTAGCTCTTACTCTCAGGAGTGAGTCTAGAGCTACAAGTGAGCTATGACAGCTCACCCCAGGGGAGTAAACAAGTCACTTCCCTACATCTCTGCTTCCTACTGCTTCAGAAGTGACCAAGTACCTGCCAGGCACACAAGCTCTGCTGCCAGGGCTAAGGAAGAGTTTGGAATAAACACTGCTGTCTGCTCTTGAAAGTATCACTGTAGCAGTGAGAGTTTTTGGTAAAAGAGACTTGGAAAAAATCACAGGCCAGACAATATTTAATGAGAGAATGCATAATGAAATTAACATAGATAATTTAATGAAAGGGAAAAACATAAAGAAGCATCCTTATGCAATTTAATTAAGTAAACAATTACAGCAAAACTATCTATTTCAAGGTTGGTGGTTTTTTTTGTTTTCTTTGTTTTTTAATTGTAAAAAGCTATTAGCACTGAGATATGGGAGGAAATTATACCTGCTACTAATTGAGTAAAATGAACATCTAGAGTACTGAAAGAGTTGGAGAACACTTTGAAAATATAAACCACTATTTGTCTGAGGCCTTCAAGATCCTATTACAAATATAAAAGACCTTGCAGAAAGATGTTTCTGCTGGGCAGAAGTGTTTAAACCCTGCAAGGAGACCATAATTCATCCCTGCTGAATTAATCCCTTCCATTCTGTGAGAAAGTCTATTCTAGGTATAGATGATGTTCTTGACATCTGGCAGTCCCTATAGCAGGAAACCTTGGACCAGGAGTAAGGTAACAACAAGGCTAGATTTACTGGCTAGTTGTTAACAAGAAAAAACAATTATCAAAAGGTTTCCTGCATCGCAGGTGCACTATTTCAGAAGGAGGAGGAGTTACTATAGCAGTACACCACAGAGATAATTCTGCCTTCCTCATAAGAGGCAAAGTAAGTTTTGTCTGTCTAATAAAACTGTCCAAACACTGTTGTATGAGTTGAATAAATATTGCCATAACTACCAGAAGGCATAAGAAACAGAGTGGCTGCCTGAAATTAAGCAATAAGATAGCAGGGTTACAAACAAGTTTCTGAATTAGGTGAAGCGATTTATCTCCCATTATACTGAGATTTTCCAATGTCCTGCTGGACATCTAAGAAGAGCCCTTGAGATGCTTCACTACTGTAGAGAGTATTTTTACAAGAAAGCATGAAGATGTGAAGCAAACTCTCTGCCTGTATAAACCGAGAAAAAAAATATCTTTAATACTTAGGCTTCCAGTTCTGTTTTGATCCATTACTTTCACGGTATGCATTAATAGGATTACAAAAAAATACCACAACTGTAAAATTCTCCAAAATTAGAAATGGTAAATTATTAACACTGATCTACTGAATGCAGTACTTTTACATTATGATTTATTTATTAAGAAAACTGAAACAAAGCTCAGCATCTTGACGTTCTTTTGGAATAAATATGACCTTTTGATGCCTGTGCTGATACCCTTCCAATTACAGCTCCTTGACAATTCCATTGCATTTGTCTTCTGGTTTTCCACGTGGGCCAAAGCCTGCACCAGGCAATCTGTACGTGGTGGTCCACAAAGGTTTCTGGGGCTGATGGCACATGGGCTGCATGCAAGCAATTCTTACAGAATTCAGTGGCATCTCACTTGGCTTGCAGAAACTTCAGAAACACACCCCATGAAATATCCAAGGGGAGAGCGTAGGGTGAAATGGAGCAAAGAGAGGAGATCTGTCTTCCAGTGCAATTCCGCCAAATCCCTAGGCAGCATTATCTGAAAAAACTTTCCAGAAGCATTTAACAGTGGCAAAGACAAACTGATTAGTGAGTTGGAGGTGACAACGTAATATTTTACTGTCAATAGTAGAAAGATTATCAATGACAAAATAACACTAAGTTATAGTGATCCATTATAATAAATCACGTGACTTCAGCACCCATTGTGCAGAATACCGCACATCCAAAGTTCAAAGCAGCAAAACAATAGCTATCGGTTCACACATTTATCAAACACTAGGTTAGATGAGAAAAAGACAGCTGCAAGCTGCACTACTGCATTTCAGGAATCTCTCTTCATTTCCTCAGGTGCATGATAGGCTCAGTGGTATACTGGTTGATACCAAAGGTAAAGCACAAAACACATTACATATGCAGGAATTCTGAATTTAAAGCAAATACAATGTGGCTGAGGATACTGTTGAAAGACCAAAATGAACACGTATGTGAACCCATACTTTCAAAATTTGGCACCTACAGTTAGATTCCTCCAGACTTGAACTAAAACTTCAGTTAAATGTTACTGCATCTTCATGACCACTTCTTTGGGAATTAGTTGATGTCCAGCCTCTGAAGCATTAATACAATGTCTATGCTTGTTTAAGTGCCTGGGAAGAGTCCATGTAAGCTGTGGTCTCTGTGACAGGAAACTAGGGCTTAGTGAAGAAAGACTTGCTCTGATATCTATGCCTAAAATGAGACATTATTTCTCATTCAAAGCTTTCTGAAACTCCCATTACCAACCTCTCAAAACTCTCATTTCAGTCTTAGCTTTGCCCAAGCAAAGTCCTTATAATTTCTTTAAGCACTGCCACGAAAAGCATGGGGCTGGTAGTGTGGGGACCAGCCAGGTGCCCCAGCATGGTGTCACCAAGCATAGATGCCACAACATAGACATCTCCTTCCCTGTGCGTGAATGAAAACACAAACAGCTGTGACCTCCACATGACAAACAAAATATCTCCAAGTGTCAAAACAAGTTGTGGAAAGGGAGAGAAAGACCGAGAAAAACCCGATCTGCAGACAAGTCTCTTGGTTAAGCTACCATAGTGAAACCATGCCAGAAGCTGAGAAATTGTTGTCTAGTGCCTTGTGTGGATTGACCCATGTTTCCATTTATGATAGCCTGCTGCCTACAATCTGGGCACAGACAAACTTTGTAAGAGGAGAACTAACAAGAAATGCAAGAAAGGCAAAGATTAAAGGATCCCAAAGGATCCCAAGCACAGGGCTCTTAAGGAATCTCAGCATCTGGTTTCAGACTGTGCTCAACTTCCCAAAGCTAAGCTTGGCTTAAGTATGAGTATTAAACTACTATCAGGATAACAGGCTGAGGAGAAGTACAAGGAATTAAAAAACTGTGTGTAGGGTGGCAGACAACCAAACAGCATCAATAGGACTAATAGATGTGCAAAGAGCTGAAGAGAAAGAATCATAAAACAATAGTATGTCTTCCTTGGAGGACAGGCAAGCAATAGTTACACCTTTTGGGGCACGTCTCTATTATTACTTCACATCTGGTTTTTTTTTCCTCTGACACCTTTAACTATTTTGCTTCTAAATCGTCTTCACACTGTTGAAGATGCTTCTCTATTGCTCCAGTTTTTACTGTCTGTGGACTCATGAAGGTTAAAGTCATGTAGCATGACTGTAGGTCATGATAAAAGTTACATCAGGATGGACTTCATCAGCATTATCTATATTTTTGCTTCTCATGTACTCTTTCATAAAGTGAAGAGTGTATGATGTGAGAGACATTGTGTAATGAAAATGGAGGCAGGAAGTTATTTCAGTGGGCTGGACTTGTCAACAATCTGTCCATAAAAGGAAAAATTGGTAAATACTCTGGTTTCAATAAAGCTTTTATTGACATGAATGTGCCTCATTTATTTGGAAATATTCAAGGCTGGAACATCCTTCAATTATTTGTACTTTGAAGGCAGCCTCTATATCAGATTTCTAAAGATATATTTCCTAGAGAGAGCCCCAGATGAAAGGGCTGATTGCTAGTTTGGGGACATTTCTGAACATATTCCATAAATGTACACATATACAGCATATATAAACCATAACATCGAATATACATCTTCTATCTGAAGATGTACCAGGATCTCTCAGATATCTGACTTTATTTGCACCTTTTTTTTACCATTATTTGCCCTCAGTGCAATTCTGAATAGTGTCAAAACATTACCCATCATTGTAAGGATATGCTAGTTTGATACAATGTTTGTAGGACACTGCTGCAACGCACCTCAGTGAAATGGCCTCTTGGATACTCTCTCTCTGTATTGCTGTGTAAACCAGAAGCATGCCAGAAATTGCAGTGCAGCAGAGCGTATTTCCTTTCCTGGAAAACCCATTATAGGCTGGTTCTTTCACTGCAATGCCTTCCAAGTCTTGACACAAGGTTCACATCCCTAGTGGCATAGAGCCTCTCTTCACTCCTTCCTCCCCTCAAACTCTGACCAGTTCGTGGCTACAGTGGGTGGTTAATGTTTATCACTGACTCGTCAGAAAAACCCAAATTGCCAGACTTCTGCAGAAATGCAAAACTGGCTGTAGTACAACATTGCCTCTTCAGCTGTTAGGGCTTTTTGTTTGCTGAGTATTAATAGGAGATGAGTTCTGTTCTGCTGGCATTTGGAAGCAATTCCCCCTCTGATTCCCACCAATTACGTATCTATCAGGCAACATTATGTTGCAAGTTTGTGACATGCAAAGTTGGAAGGCATAGCCTTTCTTTGGGAAAGGTGCTAGTCCTTTTCAAGGTGAAAAAGTAGATCACTAAAACAAATGCAAACTTTAAATGTCTATGGCATCTGAAAATGCTGCACAGGTACACATTAAGAAATTATCTGTGTTTTGAAAACTGACAGGGCTTTGTAGATGGTCTAAATTAGGCTATTAGCAAATTCAAAAGCAACACATATTTTGCCCAAATACTCCCAACGCATAGAAGCATGTTCTAAAAAGAGTAAACAATTTTGCTTTGTCATTGAACTCACAGAAAGCATTTTCTTAACTGGTGAGATTTTAAATATACCTGAGAAAAGAACCCTTAAAGATTCTGACTGGGCAATCCACTGAGAATAGCGCGTATTCCATCTATGAAAACATAGCTTCAACAACAGAGCAGCATCTGAAATTGCAGAATTTCAGTTTTATAAAAGAAGTTCAATTAAGGAAGGAAATGGTTGAAATTTCTTTCCACATCTTCCTTTGTGCTCTCCACTCCTTGTGCACTTTTACAAATCTCTCACAATATATTACTAGTTTCTTCTGCCCATGTGCACAATTCCTCTCTAGTGTGATCTTGTAGGTTGGCGGTTTTGGCCAGTAATTGTCATTACAACTGTGTTTGATAGATTTCATTGTGATAATCTGCTGCCATGAAGAAAACAACTTTCAGAGGCTCTTCCCTTCACTCATTCCTATTCCTGGTCCCTGCCCATAGCATGCAAGCTACTATTTACAGTGATGTCAGCAATCTGTTAAGTACCTAAAGAGTGGGTTTATGTATAATGACTAGAGGTTACATAATTAGAACATCATATTTCATTTGCTTGTTAATTTTCCAAAAATGCAGGAAAGAAAGGATAAATGACTGTGAAATGTTATGCATTTGAACAAAATGCTCCTAAACATATTATATATGTCTCCACTGTCAAAATATAGAAATGAGTAATAACCCTCTATTTACTTGACCTCATTTCTAATGCTTCTTTTTTTTTCATATTAATAAGAGTTACACTGTTGCAAATCAGCTAGTCTTTGATATCTCTGATTTTTCAAGTTGCCCCACAAAGCTCTTTAATAAAAAAAGGCTCAAAGATTTATTTTTAAGCTGTCAGATGGCTGGCTGGTCAAAGCATAAGGGTAATTTCCTTAAATGTGGTACAAAAACAAGCTGTGGGGAGTCCTACAGTCTAAGTGACAACAGAAAAGCTTTGGCTTCTGAGGTTGGCCAGGATGATTCCCACGGTCTCTCTATAATAAGCCTCCTATAACAGCACCACCAAAAATATTTAACCTTTAATATTTCAAGGCCAGGGTACAAACCAATCTGCACGGGGTGCCTAAAGTTCTTGAAAACTTTAAATTCTCTATGTAAGGCTGATTCTTTATTTGGTCATACACTGATCTTCCCTTTATCATAGCTCCGGGACAAATACTGCAATTTATACCATAATATTTTCTGAAACAATGTGTAGTTGATAGTCAATATTGACTCATGTGGTAAAAAGATACTAAAGTATGATTAGTTACAGGAAAAGCAAAAGCAGAAATTAAGAGCTGCCTTTGTAAGTGAGCTACTCTGTTTTTTTTGAGAATTAATGTTATAATCAGGAAGACTCTAATCAATAGTAAGTTAAGGGGATTTTAACAATGTATGGGAAAACAATGTATGGGAAAACAATGGATACCTTGAAAATAAATTACCACACCTTAGCTACATTTCTTAGCTGAGTTTTATTTTGATAACCAGTATCTCTCTGATCCCTGCAAATGTTATGCTATGCAATATAAAAGGGAGATATGATCTCTGTCTAAAAAAATAAATGTCTGAAGGAAGATGGTTTACACCATTCTCTTTGGATAGAAAATACACAAGGTTTTCAGACACTGCAGCTTTTAACATAACATTTAATCATTTGCAAAGCTGTGTGCTTACATATGTAAGTCTCAGCAATGGGCAGGTATCCTCAAATATGCCTTCAGATATATAAAACAGCGTACAACAACATTCTTCACTGCTTTAACTTCCCACTTGAGTAGTCAAGTAGCTCTCAGAGTATCTGCACGTGCTGTTATTTACTACTGCCTACTTCATTTTCTCCTATTTTAGTTCTGGACAGGGCAATGATTTGTCTTTGATGAGTACACTGGTACAAAAATCTCAGGGCTGATGTTCACAACCTCTTGGTAGCAATATAACGAATTACCAAGAGACAGCAACTCATCAAGCATGGGCTGCCCAACTGTGGTGCAGTACAACTTAGTTCCAAGCATCAATGAAGGATAGTTACGCTAATTTGCATTTTCTTACAGTAGGGCAAGTGAAAAATATACATGCAATCAATTAAAACAGCTACTGTGTCTCAGCTAATGGGGGCAACCTATTAAGCTGACATAATTCATTCTGCATTTGAGCCTTTAATGAAAAGTGGCCCACCTAAAGAGGCTTTCTCCTAAGCATTTCTCATGTTGCCTCTTTGTTCTGTATTGTGGATTAGCCAAGGAAGCTACCAGCAGTCTCGTCACACTTCTGCCCTTTCTCAATAATCCAAGGTACTGAAGTCTCTTCAAATACCTGTCTGGGTATTTTTTATCTCCTTCCCAGAGTTCTTTAACAGCTAAAAGAAAGTTTGATCAGTCTCATGAATTTGTAACCATGGCTCAATGCCTCTGCAAAGTAGAACCTGCTTTAAATGTTACATCCTGTAATGAATTTCTGCCCCAATACCAGGATAACTGAAAAAATCCCATATTCTTATATGTTAAGCAGTTTCCCATCCACGTATTTTTCAAAACACAGAATATAAACATCCTGTATGTCCTGTAGACATTTTAGCAGATCCCTAAATTATTTAGAACAACATTCTCAGTTTAACACTAGGAATTACAGACCAGCAGCAATACTTCATACTGCAAAGAGAGAACCTGCTTCTAAGACTGAGCAGCTGTAAAATATTTGCATGCAACACCCTTGCTGATACCAGATATTTAAGTCAAAGTCATAGATTGGACAAGCACAATTCATGTCCTTTACAAACCCTTTAAAATATAGGTTATATCAAAGATTCCTTTGACTGCTCTCAAATATAGACAGTCTTAGACAGATATACCTTGTTAAGCAATTTATAAATGCTTTTACTAAACTTCTGAATTTTGTCCAGGAGGCTAAGGAAGACCATTGGAAATGTGCAGTTCAATTGTAAAACTGAAATTGTTTCATGCTACTCTTCTTCATGTTTAACTCCTCCTTAAGGAGGTATGTGGCTCTTTCACCACATATGTTTTGTTATAGATTTCAGTCCAGTATTTTAAGTACCCTATTTCTATCCAAAGATGATAATGAATTGCATTTACACTAACACATGGTAGATTTATACTGCATTGTATCAAATACCCTGGATAAAACATTAATATAATGAAGAGCAATTAATTTGAAATCAACATACAGCGATGCAACTACATATAGTTACACTTTTATTCGTGTAGATGATAATCAGAACTTGACCCTTTCAACTTCTGAATTCACCTGAGTCTGTTAGAAGCCTGTTGCACCATGAAGTTTTCCAACTAAAAGCCAATGTGATTCTTCCTGGAATGATACTATGCCCCTGACTTCCTGTTTTCTTTAAAACCATATTAAAGTTAATGCAGCTCACTACTAATGGTATAGTCCAAATAACAGCAAATTGAGTAAAACACATATTCATCACTGTATTAAAAGAAAAAAAAGTAATTAAGTCAATGCCCACAAAATTTGTTTGCAGAAACTGTAGGTTACTATTCCACCTAAGTGCTTCAGTTTCTATCAACACATTCAGCAATTTTGATAACATTTTTGGCCTTTCCTAATGGACATTTTGGGCATAAGAACATCATAAAAACAGCAGTACTAGCTGAATTATCACTCTGGAGTGATTGAATTAAATTGTAGCAGAACTGGAAAAATACTTACGCTCCACAAAGTAAGAGCTGGCATCAATCTTCCAAATAATTTGACCACGGTGAGAGCCATTGACGCCACGGTTCTTGTAGTCCAAAAAGTTTTCCGACAAGACCTCATCTATAAACAGAGAAGATTGGTCTCAGTAGGTGCCTGCTATGACAACACACACAGCATAGTCAGGCTAAAATCACACCTTTGGCTTGACAGAACATTCTAGAGCTACTAGAGAGCTTGGCATGACATGTTGAGAAAACAGATTTATCATTCTTTTATGTTATTTAAAAGTTCAGTCAAAGTGGCTGAAGCAGCAACCCAGGATGGGCTGGGCCATGGGCTCATTGCTCCAGCTTCAGTGGGATGAAATGGATTTCACATCTATGCTCTGACAAAGCAAAAGCCACAATCTCTACCTGCAGAGATCTGCCAGCAACCTCCTGGGCTCTTCCTTTCAGCGATAACAACAGTTTTAATTTTAACAGAGATTTGTACAAATGTGCTTTAACCAACTCAGCCTTGCTTGCTACAGAAGAAGTCCTTGGAGGGTGCTGAGACTCACTTCTTGTCATTGTTTGACACTGGCGCAATGCCAGCGCCCCCATGAAAATACACCTTCCCCAAATAAATGCTGTGAGATGTTATCAGGAACAGAGCAGAGCAGGCCCAAGCTTAATAACAAAGGGAAAAAAAACTTTATTAAACTACTACTACTACAGAAAACACATAAACTAAATCCAGGATGAAGACCTTTTAAAACACCCCTCCTCCTCCCAATTCCTAAAACACCCAGCATGAAACATCACCCGGGATTCCTGATCAAATTACCACCCTTCAGATAGTCAATACTCAAGCTATCCAGGGAGAGAGAAGTCTCTCTTGCACCACAGACCCCCCAGGAAACACAGTTGCCACCTCCTGTGTTTCCCTGTCACACATGGCAACCACCCGGAGAAAATCTGCCAGTGTGACACTCTCCTTTCCATATCACAGTGCTCTCACCACCGTGCATGGACAGACTGCTCATAGGGCTCCTTTAAGGATGCTTTGCCACGGACCCAAAGATACAACAGTTCAGCTTCTCATCCTGGGACTACAGTCCCCCCCATTTTCCCCTGGGGCCAAGGGTCCAAGAACAGAGATCATCTTATTTCCTGAAGACAGAGGGCATCACCATTCCCTCCTCAGCTTTCTTCTGTTCTTGCCATTCCTGTGCTGTTAGAAGCTGAAGCAGGTCTCCTTGGGTCACCACTGCCCTAAAATGCAGTCTCTATTGCAGGAGATTTTGGTTCAGTCCATGGCTAACAAGAAAAGTCCAGCCAAAAGCTACTTCATCATCTCCTCCCACCTAAATATTTCTTCTTCTAACATCTTAGGTCCCGGACTGTCTCTCTTCCACTACAAATCAAGGAGGAGTAATATTTTACAAAGCCCTCATTTCCTGGAAAGGGTTAAAAGTTCAGACTCCCTGGATGGCTGATATCTCGGTCCAGCATCCCGTCTCCCACGCTGGACATCATCCCCCCCCTTCTCCTTCTCCTCTGCCGGCAAATTTCCAGGTGCCGCCAGGCTCTCTGTCACTTTCCCTCTGTGGGGGGGGGGGGCGGGGGGGGGGGAACAAAGGCATCTCTGCTTCTCTCCACCCTTCCGTCCACAGGAGCTGGCTCGGTTCCAGACCCTCAGCCCCTCGGCCTACCTGGACAAGGCCGCGTGGCTTCCCCTCCCCCACCCAGCCGGTGGCTGGGCCGGGGAGAGTCTGCCCAGAGACTCTGAGAGAATATTCTCTGACGACCGGAACCAAAAGAGACAGTTCTCCTGGGAGTTCTTGCTTTTAACCCCCTGTGTTCTCAGAGGCGTGTCCATACTTTCAGTGGTCACTCCAGGTGCCAATATCCAAACCTGACCACTGATTGGTTTGACCCAGCTTCCTGGAAAAAATTCACTTCCATGTCAAACCACAACACTTCTGAAGACAAATATGTTAATTATTAGTTTCATTAAAAGTGAGAAAAAATGTGAACCACTCAATCTGACATTAAAATACTTCAGTTGTAAACACTGTGAAGAATTTGCTTTGTTTCAAGAGGAAAACAAAGATAATGCCATACAACAAGGGACACTGTGCCTCAGGACACAGGGATGGTGTGACCAGCTGCAGAACAGAAGAGGCAGCCCAACAGACAAAGCTGAGAAACCCAAAAACTATCACAATAGGTTAATAAAGGAGACTAAATTGAAGGAAACTACACTTTCACTGAAAGAAGAAAGCAGCAAACAGATATCAATATTGTCCCATTGGCACTACATAGTCATGCTCTCAAAGGAGGAAGGTGAGTGAGTACCAACAGTGAACTCTGTGGTGTTACTCTTTTGAGGGATTGCAACAGAATTCCTTCTAATGAGATCATTAACAACTGCAATGAATAATTATAAATAGCAATGCTATCTACAATAAATTTTCCCTTTGCTGACTGCCTAATTGTTAGGAATTATTTCACCAGCTGTGTTTCATGCTCTGTTTTGAAGTGCATCTCTGCTGTAATCCTTCAATAGCAAAATCCTCTGGTATGATTCTCGCTTTGTACTTTATAGTTGTTTGTGCCTTCTTTTAAATTCCAAATTATATATATCTGAAAAAAGCAGGTAAGTATACAGCTGTTACTCTCAGAGCATTGGTTTACTTATGAATACCTTTAAGGACTATCCTGGATACAGATCATCAAGGATCATGGACATCATTCTGTAAATAGGAACATAATATACTTGTGAGAGGACTTAAGCCTGTCCCCTTTGCTTTGGCAGGGAAAACACTTTATACTTTAGGGTGAGCATATACTGAAGTCTTGCACTGAGCTGGAGCCTGGGAACCCTGCCTGGCTCCCATCCTGATGGGGCAGAGAGAGTATCCCTCAGTTCCAGCATGCTGCTCACTGGCTTCATCACTTGTGATGTTTATTTCTCATATTTAGTCTCTGTCAGCTGCTGGAGATGCTCCAACACCTGTCATGTTGTGATGATGCATGGGTAATTACTGTCCCTCAAAATATTCTATTTATAAAATACCATGCTTGCTTAATGAGGCTTAGCTGAGCTGGACTCAATGGTCTTGCTTAAGAAACTGCAGGCATTTTAGGCCAGAGTTTAGTGGCACAGGAGATCCCAGAATCAGCTTTAAAATATTGTGTTCATAGGCAATATCTGTGGGGACAAGCTGGTACTTCCACTGTTGCTGCTTCCCACAGCTGGCACAAAGGCAGCGTGAACTCTGCCACACAAAACCCATCTAATTTGACAGAGATGTTGACATATGCCCATACCCAAACGAAATCACATCCCTACTGCAAGCTGAGCCAATGGGCATGACTCCAGAAAACCCCTTCCTTTATTCTGTTGAAAAAGTGTAGGAAGCCTGGAAAACCAGGCTGGAAAGAAGGGCCTCTATCCATCTGCATGTCCAAGGTAGAAAACCCTGAGAAGGGAAGGACACACAAGCCAGTCTATGGTTACAGCTGACAGGTGAGACCATAGGAAATCTGGAACAAGCTGCTCCCACTGAGTAACACCTGCACACTGCCTCCTGCCATGGAGGTAAGAGACAGGGGCATGTGGGAAGCATCCAGAGAAAAGCAGGTCCCCAGGGAAGGGATACATACATGGAGCTAGTCATTTGCACACAGTTTATGGACAGTGGCCACTGATGGAATACAGACTCAGACAGCAGAAAGGATAATTAAATATGAGTTTATGGAGCTCTGCAATATGCAGAGCACCTGAATAGGAGCAGTGAAGCTTTTAAGTATAAAACCAATTTGTAGATAACGCATATTTACAAATGTATGATTTAGAAATCCAATATGTAGGTTGTTCTCGTAGTCAGTTTTAACCCCGTCTGTCTTTTTTTGAAAGAGATAAGGCCCTAATTCCAAAGAAATAAAAATTATTTTTAGTCTAGTAGAAATTCATGTTCATTGGGATTTTTAAGCCAGAAAAATTTTATCCCTAGAAGGTCCAAAAAGGAAGTTTTGCTCTTACAGTTTTTGAAGGTATGTGTTTTTGGAAGGTGAAAGATAAGAAAGAAATATCTTCTGGCAAGTTAAAAATAGCAGTAATTGAAACTCGCCAGGAGGCTGGAATGTATGAATATGCCTGGTCAACATGTTTTAATTGGCAAGTAACACTATTCCAGGCATGCTATTCCCTGAACACACGCATTACATATGTAGCACAATGACAAAGACAATTTTGCATGTGAAATACAATGCTGCTTAGGGCATATGTACATGTACATGTATTTATCAACATTCATGCCATAGGTAAGCATATAGACGGTATGTTATGCTAAGGTGAAAGAGTATGTACAGAGGAAAAGTAATTTTATTTCCTGCTTCTATTGAGAATCCCCAAAACAAAGGAGCTGACCTTTAAAACATCTTGCATCTTAATTCCCAAAGGTAAATGGTGAAATACTTTGTTTCACCTCTACACAAAATGAAGAGCAAAGTTAATGCTGTTCCCTTTCATATATTTCAGACAGCAGCTAATGCCTTTTGACATTTTTCCAATGAAGCATTGTAATGCATCTCCCTCCCTCTATTTTTGAAATGTGATTAACCTTTTAACCTTTAAACTAGCTATCTGCTTCTTCTGCATAGCTTGGGTTTGGCCTGCTTGTCCAAAAAGCAGACACTTTGCAATTGCTCTTAGGTCTGTGGCTTCATTTCCCTGGGCAGTAGACAACTTACTAATTAAGGATGAAAATGGGGAAGTATTTGGGATGTGCTGCACTTTGAACATCATTAGTTGCTCCTGGAGCTAGAGGTGGGGATGGTGAGGGTGTCTAAGATGGGGAGCCAGCAGACATTGCTCTCTGCCCCACCAGCCCCTGGGCATGCAGAAGTGCCAGCTACCTCTTGCTTGAGAGGGGAGGTGGCTGCAGACCTACAAGACTGTTGGACAGGAGCAGCAGCTCCCACAGACCTCCCATGGGCCCTAGAGGAAACAAGGAAGGTGATGCATGACCTGGAGCCAGGCTGCCCGGATCCAAATACCAGCCAGAGGGACCAAGGCACACTAGCAGCAAATGACAGCAAGTGCTTTGGGAACCAGCAGCAATCTGATTGACTGCTTCTCCTCACCAAACCAGACACTGCCAAACACAGCCTTTTACTGCTAAAAATATTCTGTGCTGTCACTTCCATGCTGAGCATCCCAATATACTTCACAAGCACTAGAGAGAGATAAAGAACCATGGCCACCAAAGAAACTTATCTTTCAGATGAGAGACAGAATCCAATTGACAAAAAGCATGCTGTTCTTCAGAGGAATTAGGGAAAATGTTGATAAAGGCCACCCCTCAAAAAGATCTGTAAATAATATAATGGAGACTTCAAGTGCTGTCAGCAGCTCCACTAAACAGACAGGACCTCGGTATTAGAAAATTTGTCTGAAATTCCCACAGAGAAGCAATCAGATAGTCAATACATCTTCCTCAGAAAGATTGATGGATTCTAAATTACAAATATCTGAGTGAGTCTTTTCGTCTGTTTGGTTTTACTTAGGAGGCAGAAATTAAAAACAAACTCCCCTTTCTCATACTGAGAATTCTGTATTTTGCTGATATATATGACTAGCCTATCTTTTCACATTCTCAAAGACTAACAACTATGAAATTTAGAATAACATGTGCTACTTTCAAAGAAACAAATAATTAACATGAAACAGGAATACGATGTCAGATAGGTTCCTGAACTTGATACAGTATTGCAGTCTCTAATGAATCACTAATTCGATTTAACACTACTTACTACAACACTTGCTTCCTGTAAATGTAATGCAATTATGGCACAAAAATAAAAGCTACATTTCATGTCTTGCTCCCTTTTGAGAAGGAAATGCTGCACTTCTGAAATTACATAAGGACTTCTAGTCTTCAGCTAAATAAATCTGCTTTAGTTTGAAATTTAAAAATGGTTTTGGTCAATATGTATGTATGTATTATGACATACAACGATAGCTAGCAAAATTATTTTAAAAATAATTTTCTGTACAAAGAGGCTGAGCTCTGGTTGATCTGTTTTGCAACTATCATGGAAAGCTGTAGGAAAAAGATTTCATAAATCACAGAATCAATTAGGTAGGAAAAGACCTCTGAGATCATTGAATCCAACCTATGCTCTAGCACCACCTTGACAACTACTCCATGGCACTGAGTGCCACGTTCAGTCTTTCCTTAAACACCTCCAGGGACAGTGACTCCACCAGTTCCCTGGGGAGTCCGTTCCAATATCTAATCACCCTTTCTATGAGGAAATTCCTCCTAAATTCCAACCTAAACCTCTCCTGGAGCAGCTTGAGACTGTGTTCTCTCATCCTATCACTGGCTGCCTGAGAAGAGGCTGGGCCCCACCTGGCTACAACCTCCTTCTGGTAGTTAGAGGGAGTGGTAATGTCTTTCCTAAGCCTCCTCCATGCTAAACATCCCCAGCTCCCTCAGATGCTCTTCAGAGGACATGTACTCCAGACCCTTCATAAAGTACCAATAAAATAAAATTGTCTTGCAAAATAATAATAGAAGGGGTATGCCATAAATAAGCTTCATACTTCTGATACTTATTCTCTTACCACCCAGTCTATCACTTGAAGAAAAACACAAAATGATGACAAAAGCCTCTGTAATTCACAAGTGGAGCTTGTTGTAATTTGTATCAGGTCATGAAAGTGTTTCCTTTTGCAATCCTTTAGCACTGCAAAACCCAGCCCTTTGGAAGCTGTTCTTCCAAAGATCTGTACAATACAAGTCATCATTCTGCAGAAGAGAAACTATTAATGAGAAACATATACCAAAGATGCAGATCCCAATTTCTTATTTACAAAGAAACATTAAAAAATCACAATAAAAAATCTAAAATAATAGTTAGTTACATTTCCATTGACTTCAGCTGCTATGTATTAAGCTCCAGTGTGGGTTGAAACTTCTCTGTTAATTCATTTGCCAATTTCCGCTGCAGGCAATTAATATACTGCAATTTACAGTTAGCATCCCTCCTTCTATAACTTCCTAGGGAGAAGAGTTCTGGAAAACAAGGGCCTAATCCTTCACTGGTGCTACAAGCTCAATTCTCGATCTAAGAGTTTTACATATGCTTTTTTCAAGCACATGAATGGTTCCATTTTAATCCCACAAAAATTAGCCCCTTGCCCAGCTAGAGGAAAAATAATTGGGAGGGAGAAATGTGAACAATGAGTGGAGAAGAGGCGTATGTCAAGAGAAGGATGAAAAGAAAGTAGAAAGGGAGATAAACTGTAATAAAATGGGGAGTGAGTTGGCAAAGTTAGAACAATTCTTGGTCACCGAGGACAGAAGATGGTGGCCATAAGTAAAACTACTCCAGGTGCATTAGAAATGCAGGCATGGTGGATTTCAAACCTGAAGCAGAAAGAATTACACATTAAACCGAAATGACTTGTCAGCCACTCCCAAAACCAAGGAGTCTCAACTTTCAGTGAAAGACTTTTATCTTTGAACATCTAGCTTATTTCAGAGCTGCTTATCACCCTTTACCACTCCAGCACTCTCCAAATTACTGCTGGGAGATAACATTCTCATTTTTCATGACACCAACAACAAACAAAAAAGCAAATGACTAGCCATTACAGAGACCATATTAAATCTTGGCAATGATATGCCTGTAGGTTTTCAGAACACCGTGGATGAACTATGGATCCAGTTCTTCCTCACTTGCACTTGAGTTAACCACACTGAGAGTTTGAGCTCTGTCACTCAAGGGACTTCCTCTCCTTCCCTGCAACAGTGGAACCTCTGGCTAAAAGCAGAGCTGATGGAAATAGACTATTCTTCCATTATGTCCTTGCAGTGTTAGGGAGCTGTGCTCCAGAACAACCCACCACTCATGTATTTCTCTCCTGTAACCACAAATCTGCTGAAAAGGTAGAAGGAAGGAGGAAAGCAAGGAGTGGAGCCCCAGCAATAAAAACTTGTGGGGCCTAAATCCCCCCCAGGAGATGTTAGGTTGCAGTGGAATGGGCATCTGTCCAGTAATACTGGTGTCATTTGGTTCTGCATACCCTTAGAAGTGTGATAGTACCACACAGCTGTCAGTGCTACTTCAGCTGTGCCCGTGCCAGCTACAGGCTTCTCCTTTAAAGCTCCTGCACTTCCAGATTTATTCTTATCCCTGCAGCAAGTGGACCACATTTGGGTCTCAGTACAGCAACAGCTGTACTTCACCTATGCATTGCACGAACTTATTCACAAGTAATGACATCCAATTTGCACATAGAACTGAAGATGGGAGGGAGGAATCCAAACAAGGATGATCCCGATTTCTCCAGTGCATACTGATGTGTAGTAAGGTACAACATGGAAGAATTTTTTTTTTCTTATTTTTAATATAACAAGAAAGTTCTTGCAGTCAGTGGAAGCCTCCCCACTGACTACAGTGCAATTTGGAAAATGAGGTTTAGGTCACAGCAGTGCAGCCACGGAATCTGCTAGAAAATTTTAAAATAAGAGATGCTGCAGGCCCAAGGCAGAATGAAGACAAGATATAAAGGGACATTGGAAGATCTGAAATGTGAACAAGGATGACATTTTTCGAGGTTAACAATGTTCATTAAATAGGGGGGAAATAATTTGCAGTAAAATGGAAAAATGGAAAATGGATTTACAGAAATGTTGAAAGATATAACAGCAAACAGTAAATTAGACAGGAGGTTGTGATCTGATAAAGCAGTAGAAAAAAAAAATCCAAACACAGCTCAGCACCTGAAGCACCACAGTGCAAAGAACCTCTTGAGAATCTGGACTGATTTTATCTGAAAAATGATATTCAGTTATAAACTTATTACAGAGTGAAAGATCTCCAGTGAAGAAAAAAATGCCTTTAGGGCTGGATAGATCAATGGATGAGAAAGATTACAAAAGCTAAATGCATACACAGTCATTATAGTAGTGGTGGAAGGCAGCATGGGAATATCCATCCCAGTGTTATGAACAGTGCAATGTAAGTGTTATAAACACTAAGGAATGGTAAGGATTTAGTTCTAAACCAGAAAAGTAAGAGAAGAACAACATATGCTGAACCTTAAAAGTCCACATGGCTGGCAACCTCTCCAAAACAAATCTTTCTGCTTTAAGCTTTATCCTGCCAAGAATTTTATGTCTGTTCTGTCCACTGTTTGTACCATGATTAATTCTATCCAGTCAATGGTCTGAATGTTCTGCATGGAATATGCTTCTTTTGCAGGATTGAGGCCAAAATCTGGGATTTGGTGTACCAATATCCCCAACCAATTTCTTCCAGAATATTTTAGTAGGTGATCACTACTGACTTCACTCTAAGTCTGGGCTATACAGCAATATGGACCATCCTTGCACAGCACAGAGGCAGTTTTATCCATGCACATAAGGACCTTAGAAGTTACTGAGAAGGCATGAGGATGAAGTTACTCCCTGTCTGCATTATTTCTCTCTCCTGATATTCAGTATGAATAGTTGCAATGGAAAATTCTTTTTTATCCATTCACCTACAAAGATGTTCATAAGAGCTGTTATTTTATGGAGAAGTAATACATGAAAATGGGAATCCTTTGGCACACAGTAAACACCTCTACCATGTATTAAATATATTCAAGGAAAAGAACTGGCAGTCTGCAGGCTTATTTACTGTGAGTTTCCTAAAAGACCATAAAGCACACCACTACTACAGTAAGCACTCTGCAAAAGCTTTTTGGTGCATTGCTGCTACCAATGTTAACACAAATGACAGCTGAACCTTGGAAGCAGTGAAAGAGAAGACATGTCAGAAGCCATATGTGTTGGGAATATTCAGAAACCCTTGCATTTAAGTGTTGAATGTATCTACTTGTAAAGGGGTAAATCAGATGCAAAAGCTAACTGTGTTTTGTCACATTTGGTGAATCTGTAAACAGCATATCCAGGTTTTGTCTGGCTGAAGGGATGCACCAGATAGATACAGAACTGGGAAAGGCAAGAAGTGACTCAGCCTGATAAACCACTCTCACTGGATTGAAGAGCAGCCAGGTGAAGGTGAGCCAGGTTGGAACAAAGAACTGATATTGCTGCACTAATATATCTGCCAAGGACTGTGATACCTGCTCCTCTGACACTTTTTTGTTCCTGAAATAAATTGTGCTGTGCCTAGTGAAAGCTGCCTGGCCGCTGGGCACCTCTGTTGATGTTTCACAGAGGGAGCAGAATTGCAGGTGTCCAACAAAGCTTAACTTGCTGAGGTGATCACAGCCATCCATGGTTGCCATCCCCAGCCTGGCGAGAGACCCAACTGCATGATGACCTACTGAGGAGGAGCCCTAAGACCACAGAGAAATTCTCTTCCAAAGGCCATAAAAAGATTAGAAAGATGGGTGACGCCAGAAGACAACAAATCCAGGCATCAGCAAAATTCACTCTAAGCAGGCACACTGTGAAGTGTTTTGTTTTACAGACAGCTGCATCTGAAGCAGAGAGGTGGAGCAACCATCCAAACATGAAGAGAGAGCCTAAATCAGGGATTAGACCTGTAAAAAAGACACCCACAACTTCCAGCCTTATATGCACATTTGTGTTTCTAACATTTTACATCTCTGCTGGCAACATTGAAACTCCTTCTGCTCATATGTATTGGATGTTTGGTAAAATAGATGCCCAAACAAGTTCTGGTCCAAGTCTATGGCAGGAATAATGTACATTTTTCCACTTGTTTCAGTGAGCAGAACAGCAACACAGGCCATCAAAGCTTAAAATCAACCCAGAGAGTGTTTAAACAAATGTCTAAATGTCTATTAACTAATAGTTATTAGATTTGTCAGATTGTGGTGAATTGCCTTTCTGGGGGAGAAATAACACCACAGGATGAAACAGAGGAGGAAAAAAGTTTTAAAGCTAAACTTCAGCCACTTAAGCAGATGAAGACATTTCTATTTATATAAATTTGAGAGGAACTACTCTGGAAAAAGCCAGCTACGGACAGGAAATTAGACCCTCCAAGATTTGTGTATGAAGACATTTTTAATAAATACCCTATATAATGTTTTGCTTTCATATAAGAAAATGTTGAAGGAAAGAAAGCCTACTTTATATGAGGAAGCAAAGTATAATGTTAGCCCTGATAAACCCCTAACATCAGTGTGCAGAGACACTGGAGCAAATGATTTTTTCAAAAGTCTGCTTTAAACATTTCTCATTAGCTCCTTTACATCAGATATGGAGGTGATGACAGAAGTGAAATCCAGTAGCAGCTAAAATGCCACTACAGTAATTATAAGATAGCTCTTTATCTACAGGCAGCTGCCAGCAGTCCATATTAATTTATCTAAAGGGGCTTCATACTGTAGCAAATAGCAACAGCAAATGAGATAAGAAAGAGAAAGCCTTGAGATAAATAACTGCAAATATTCCAGCTGCCTCACAGTAGCCATTAAATGAGAGTCCTTACTTTAAAAAATATACCCTTTCTTCATTATTCATAACTTTGTTTTAGTTTCATTTTTTCCCAATAGGCCTTTCTTTACAAATAGCTTTTCTGCAAAGAAAACTTAAATTTCAGAGACTTTTAAATAGCAACAGAGCTTTGTTAGGTTCAAATTTCTTTGAGAACTCTTTTTGAGTGTTTACACATATTTTAGATTGTGGGTCTGTTTCTGAAAAATTGCTGAATGTTCATAATACTGTAGTTCTCTTGAGGGAAGACAAATGCACATTTCAGATGAGTTGTTACAGAATGTAGTGGTTCCTCTGCATTGCTCAGAGCTGATAAATAGTATATAAAGGAGAAGTTAGAGCATCTCTAGAGTTCAAGCTTAGCAGGAATGAAATGTAATTCCTGTTTCTGAATGCACAGTATGTCTTAAGAAATGCTTGTTTTTCCAATTCTTTTTTTTTTGTTATCTTTCCACAACTAATCTTAAAATGTGCTGAATTAATAATATCTATATTTTAAGAGAGTCAACATTTACTATTTTCCTTTCAGCTAAGGAGTTTTTCTATGGCCCTTCATGAAACTCATGTTCGTGTGCACGCATGGATGTTTTCAGGAACCTTCAGGGTGGATACTATTTTTTGCCATGAGACACATGACCGCCATTTTTTACACAGCTTTTTGAGAGACTGACTGACTGCTTCATCCATTTGCTGAGACCATGACCAATGTTATGTCTAATAACCAGTACTAAATCCAGCTCTTACCTGCTTCTGCAAAGACCTTTTTTTTTTTTTTTTTTTCCCAGCTGGCCATGCTAAGGAATGCGTAAATGGATCGATAGGGGAGAAGAACAGATATCTTGTGGTAAAAGGAGCTGTGGCTCTTCAAAAGAGGAGCAAGCAGACAGAATTTTCCCACAGGGAAGACTCCCTCAACTCCTCTTTCAGGCTACTTTAACTTTTGAATAGCACCCCAAAATGTCCCAAAGTATGAATACATGTGAGATATATGATTTCTGCTCTTTTTTTCTTTTTTTCTTTTTTTTGAAGCTATTTATATTATCCCAATTTCCCCAGACTTGGAATACCATTATTCTGAAATCTGAAGTTTATTGGGTATCATCAAATTTTTAGTGATGGCAGTGGTGGTGAAAACAGAGTAAGTTTTATGCATTTCAAAACCAACATTCATACAAAATTATTTGGAGATCTGCCCTAGAATACTACAATGGCAACAATTAAACTCCTACAACATAGAACTGCCTTCTGCTCTACTTCTGCACAGTCCTTTCCTGGGATACTCCCACAAAACAAATAACAAAGACCAAC
Organism: Vidua chalybeata; assembly: GCF_026979565.1. Lineage (NCBI taxonomy): Eukaryota > Metazoa > Chordata > Aves > Passeriformes > Viduidae > Vidua > Vidua chalybeata. The sequence continues at coordinate 52,388,957 of NC_071530.1, forward strand.
CAAATAATTTCCTTATTTGCATCCTTAGTCATGAGTACTAGAGTACTCACGACTCTCCACAATACTACACAGTGCTACATTCAAACCTTTCAGCTCCAATTTCACCAACCCAAACAATCACAGAAAGGATTGAGTTGTATCCACAAGGTGGATTGAGACAAACACTAGAATGACCAGCAGAATCGCAATAGTTAACAGAGCTGCCAGACAAGTGATAATAATAGGCTTCAACACTAATCCTCTCCTGAGCAGACTGGGAAAAGCTCAAAGTTTCTTTGGTTCTCTTGTTCCAGTCTGGCTGCTAATTCAAAACATAATTATAGATCAGTTTACATTGTGAAGGTCATACCCACAACGCCAGGAAAATTCCTTCTCTTAACAGGGACTCAGGTTCACAAAATCTGTGCAAATGCACACACAAATCTAAGCCATTAGGGATGTCTGGATCTCCCAATCCTATGGACTGGTCACAAACAGAATTTCAGGTCAGAAGGATGCTTTGTATGGACCCTTCTAACTGTAGGTACCCCACTATGAGACTGTGCTGTCATACAGACACATGAACTCGATTCTGTCCTGATGAACCTAAACTGAAAGATGCACTACAGCAACTCAAAGGCATTCAGTCTGCCAGACTGAAACTGTTCTAAGTCAAGCCCACAAAAGGCCTTCATCAGATGTTTGCTTCTATGGACCCATTCCTATTGGTTCGCCCTATTTTGTAAATGTGGATACAGCCACGGTGCCAGTTACCCTCATAGATTCTGAATGTTTGCCATGTCATACAAACTCTAAAACCCAAATGATCTTCACAGTCTTCCATGTTTTTTAAAGGGAACCAAAACCAAAGCTCATATTACATGAGGTTTTCAGGGGCGGCAGGAGTGACAAGAGGGGAAGGGAAGAGAAAAAAGGGAATGAGGGATACTGCTGTCTGCTATTTCCTCAGTTATTTAGAGTGGGAACCTGAGAGAGTGAAGAAAAAACACCTTTAAAAACATCAACCTTTAATTTACTGGAGTGTTTGGGGCAATGTATCCTGTTTGATATGATAAATGAAGCAGAAGTACCATGGTATATTTTTATTTTGCCCAGTTAAATTTTTATGTATTCATGTTGCTTATAAAAAAAAAAAAAATGGAGTGTGTCTTCACAGCCCTGGATGCAATGCCTGAGCTGTGAAATCTGGCTGAACAAGTTCAGTCAGCATGAAACAGCCCTATACACTTTCTGTTGACTTCAGACACAAGAAGGAATACTTTGTCTCTATCTACTGAGGCAAGAGTTCATGAGTTGCCTGTACTACTTCAGAATAGGCATTCAGTATTTCATAGTGCCCAGTGCTGGGGGCTGCTGTGTCTTCTCATCTATTCCAGCAAAACACTTCACTTCAAACTTAAAGTAATTTAAGTAAACAAAAGTAATTTTCTGTTAAGGCAAACAAACTAGGCTGATTTCAAGGCATCTGTTTTAAATCCAGTCTCTGTTTCTTTCCTAAAAGATTTAAACTTCAGAAGCCTACATTTCTTTTCAAAGAAGGACATTTTATGAGATTACTCATGGGAAGAAGTACTGCAGCTTGGGTTACTGTAACCTTCACCCCTTTCCCTCCATGTCCTAAATAGCCACTCTTGTGTAGCCCTTTTTACAGTCTCTTCAATACCCTGAACTTATCTTCCAATGCCTAACACCTAGCCACCATGGCTATTCTACATGCTAAGACCTAGTACTTTCTCACATATCCCCATGTCACCAACATCTATGTTCCCAATATCATCAGTATGTGAAGCCAAGCCATTTGGTTTCATCCACTAAAGCACTTCTGTAACACCATGGCTCCCTATGATGTCCCCTCTGCCTGCTCCTAAAGCTCATATCACATCATCATATGCTTATCTGGTTTTGGTTCTCTGTCTGGGCAAGATGAAACCATGCTATTAGAACTAAAATATCTGCTTGGTACTAGGCACACCTTCCAAATAGACAAGGAAAGCAATTTACCAACATTTCCCTTTGTGGGGGCACTAATTCTTTATAAAGTCACTGGTTTTCAAGGAACATTCAAGAACTTTACCTTTTTTAAGACCCCTAATACACAGAGAAATGCATCTGAAACTGATCCATCATTTTCAAAATTTAGCAGGGAGCAGAGTTAACATAAACTCCAGTCTCAGCAGTAGGACTATTTCTATAGGAACCAAACCAGGTTAAGAAAAACTAATTTTATACTGAAGTGAAATAATCAGGTAAAAGTGGATTTAAACCATTTCTTATTACTCTTATGTGGGGCTGGCTTTACTAGATGGAATTGCTAAAAATATGCTAATGTACATGGCTCAATATAGCTTCCAATACACAATAAAAAGGAAAAAAAGCAAGACTTTCTGGGACAATTTCAGCCTGTCTCAGTCTATAATTATTGTTCATATCAAAATATCCTGTGTCTATGGAGAAAAAGCATTCTCACAAGGTTTTTAAATGATTCATATTCTTGACTTGTAAAACCTCTCATCTGTCATAGATAACTCAAGGAATCTCAAGAGGAAACGCTGAAAATATTATACTGTCTTGATACAGGAGGTATTTTCCCAACATCCAAATGGCTTTAAAATGAATTTATCTTGAAATGTCAAGAAACCATCAACAGAAAGCCTTTTTGTATCTTTGCTGAAGAAAAAGCGAGCGCAAGGACTGCAACCATTAACACAGAAAGGAGCAGAAAAATTTCTTGTAATATATAAACCCACTTTAAGACTACACTTAAGGGAGCTGTATCAGCTCACAGCTATCATTAACCCACATTAGCCTAATGCCTACATCTGCAAAAAGCAGCAAGGAACCCAAAGGGGAAGGGGTAACAGGGTCTTACCTATGAGATACATGCCAATCCAGTCCCCTGCATCCACTTCCTCTTTTATATCCCAGTATATCACTAGGTCCTGCGAATGCCCGATGGAGTAGTAGGAGCTGCTGACCATCAGGGTAGACCGGCTGTCTGAAGTGACAAGGTCTGTGTCGCTGGTAGACCTAGGAATGGTGACCGTCTCGTGGGAATTGTTCCTGATGTCCATGTTATGGAACTGGTCAGGGTTATAGCTGTATCTGAGAGGCTCTTTGCACCGGCGCCGATTTTGTGAGTTCCTAGATGGAGATGCCATGGCTGCCAGGCCCAGGAACCTGTTCTGGTACAGATTCTGTGAAGAAAAAAAGAAAGGATAGTATTTACAGTGTTACTAATTTTTCAGTGATATCAGAGCTCAGGAAAAGTAGTAGGTTACAGCAAGAAAGTAAAATATCTTTTTCCATTTATCATTGCAAAAAAGAGACACAAAAAGAGGCAGCAAGAACAGTTTGAACTCAACTTCTACTCTGTAATTCTTACCGTGAAAGCAAGTGTAAGAGCAAGCCTTGCACCACCAAACTCAGGCACAATTAAGCATGGCAGTGTAAGGAAATTAATAGAAGGTGGCTTCCTCCATTCTAATGCACATATACAGACATAAACACCACTACTACGGAACTGCCAGAGAGCCACCCTCTTTTGACGACACAAGATAGTCTTCTCACTTTTGACACCTGGAGTTAAGTGTTAGCCTCAGTAAATCTTGCTACATTTGCAGAATAATCTTTCTTAAGGCGCAGTCACTCTAGAGACCATATTTCATCTGGAGAGACCAGTTAGCAGTGAGTAAGAGCTGTTCCTCCCTGCTAGGTATCTGAAGAGTGAGCGCCATGAAAACAGAATTAATGCTGCCCAGAAATATAAATACAAAGTAAGCATTGTGATGTCCCTCTGCACAGCTGATAGCTTCCAATGCTACAGCTCTGATCTGGTTTTTGCAGCAGATTGTGAGATACTAAGCATTTCCCGCTCAGGTAGGAATTTATGAATGCACCAGACAATTAATGACAATTAAGAAGGTTACTGCAGAGTAGTCATCGTCATCATCCTAGAAGTTGAAAAATATTTTAATTTCAACCGACCCCTCCTCAAGGCAAGCTGAGTGACTTGCACAAAATGCGTCTTGGTGCACAAGTTAAGAGCTTTTGTGAGACGGCAGATGGAGAATGCTTAAGTTATGTCTGGGTTGAATTCTGATGTGAAGACATTCTCTGATACTGATCAAAATACTAGTTATTCCTGACTTCCATACTGCTTGTTTTTCCATTTTCCATCCCAGCTTTCCCTCTTCTGTCAGTGCAGCTCTGCTATTTCAATCACTCAGCTTTTCATTATTCATTAGCCTTCCATTATCCGTCTGTTGCCAGCCATGCTGTCAAGTCTGTTAGATACAAAACCAGACAGCATTCCAGTATGCAATGGAATGCTTTTCGCATGATCAGAAGTCAAATCGTCCTTTTGAACTCAAACAAATTAAGTGACAAAAAATCATTGCTCCTTTGTCCAGCCAAGCAGTTATTTAACACAGGCTTTATGAATGTTGTGGTAGCACAGAAGAACAGTAAGCCCTGAAAAAAACCCCAAATATTTTCTTTATTAATACTGGTTTTGGGGGAATAATTAAGCAACCTATTATTGTATCTTAGGATTCTGATGCACAAAAACTGTACAGAGAGCAAAAAAATCAGCTGGCATGTTTGCACCCCTAGAATATGCTGTCACTTTGCAAACACTGCCTGACAATGCTTAAAATCCACTGACCCAAATCCTCACTTAGTGCATTAAACAGGGTTTATAAGCAAAAATAGCTCTGGTAGGAATGCCACACATTATAAGAAGTGCTGCAAGACTGAAGCTAATAATGCAAAAGGTACTTTTTCCTCTATTAGAGGTAGAGGAACAGGGAAGGGAAGGGAAGGGAAGGGAAGGGAAGGGAAGGGAAGGGAAGGGAAGGGAAGGGAAGGGAAGGGAAGGGAAGGGAAGGGAAGGGAAGGGAAGGGAAGGGAAGGGAAGGGAAGGGAAGGGAAGGGAAGGGAAGGGAAGGGAAGGGAAGGGAAGGGAAGGGAAGGGAAGGGAAGGGAAGGGAAGGGAAGGGAAGGGAAGGGAAGGGAAGGGAAGGGAAGGGAAGGGAAGGGAAGGGAAGGGAAGGGAAGGGAAGGGAAGGGAAGGGAAGGGAAGGGAAGGGAAGGGAAGGGAAGGGAAGGGAAGGGAAGGGAAGGGAAGGGAAGGGAAGGGAAGGGAAGGGAAGGGAAGGGAAGGGAAGGGAAGGGAAGGGAAGGGAAGGGAAGGGAAGGGAAGGGAAGGGAAGGGAAGGGAAGGGAAGGGAAGGGAAGGGAAGGGAAGGGAAGGGAAGGGAAGGGAAGGGAAGGGAAGGGAAGGGAAGGGAAGGGAAGGGAAGGGAAGGGCATTGTATTGCATTTGCTGTGCATCTCATTCTGTCTTTTTTGCTGCTTCTTTTCTTGCATTCATTCACTGTTTGGAAAGAGAGTTCGCAGTATAAAGATCAAAATTCCATGTAAACAGAAAAAGCATCCTTTTTAATCAAGAAGCATGCTGTGAACATTTTCTAATCTGGGATGCACAAGCGGCACACAAACTATCACACTCTAGTCAGTAAATTAAAATTGTTGGTAGTTTCTGTCACTTGGCAAAGAAGGCATTTGCTGTCACAAAAGTATCTGACATAACTAGAACTGGTTTTATAATTGTGAGATATCAATGCAACGAACTTGAAGTTCACTCTTTGGATTAGTCTGTATCATTAACATGGGTTCCTTTGCTCACTGCACTCCCCAAAAGCTACTTCAGTTCAAAGCAGATATTTTATTTCTGGTGACAAATTACTCCAGGGAGTAGTGGTTCTGCAGATACTTTCATTTTTGAATGTTAATGGATGTAGAGTATTAATTAACTGCATACCTTAAAATTAAATTAGACTTAAACATTTTTTTTTCAGCTCCAGCATGACTTTAAGCAGTTTTAATAAAAATGGTATATTTATCACTCTGTTTGAATTCTGTAAGTTCCTGTTTTCCTGTATGTTGATGCCAATGGAACAAATGGCATAATTTTAAAGCAACCCCGAAGGCCAAATTCTCTGTAAATACAAGTCTCTTGTATTTCCAGAAAATCCCCAAACTGAAAAAAAAATCCGAAATGAATGAAATAGTCACACATAATTATCAGGATTAAATAATGGCATCAAAATACAAGCATGGCTGTATGAGGAAGTAGCAAAGAGGTTAGGTACAATAGTTATTCCACATTTTATTACCAGCTTTTCATGTTTTCTATGTAACTATCTAAAACCCGCAAGCCCTGGTGATAGAGTCCCAGTCATGGTGAGACAGCTTAAAAAACTGCAAAGACATCCTCTTGATGTCTTGTGAAAGCCATCTGATCTGTCATGGATAAATAATATATTTTAAAAATTATGTCTCTTTTAGGGGTGTGAGATTAGTATTTACTTAATCTTCTTGCAGTGGTGGGTACACTACACACACTACACTAAACAGTCATTTCTAATATAGAGTGTAAACTATAAAGCAAGAACAAAAAAAAGGCCAAATGTTGGTTGTCAAGAAAGACAACTTCATTCCTGCCTCAAAACAGTCATTCTACAACTGCTTCTACAGTCAGTCCTTGTAGGGGAGTTTCCACCCAGGGACGCTCTGCACAAAATGACCACCCAGGCTTCACTTTCCCACTCACTCCCCCCATCGCCGATTTTTAAAGAGCTCTGGAAAGCTTTGTCTCTAAAGATCTACCAGCTACATGAAAAGTCCTATCCAAAATCAGGTATTTGGAGGATTATCTGTGAGCAGCAGTTTGACTCTTATTTATCTCACTTATTCCACCCAATGCAAACAAATACCAGAAAAATTAATTGAAGGTTTTTTCCCCCCTCCAATATAAATCCAACTGCAATACTAACAGGGAAAGTAGAAAGGAGCAGCCTACAGGAACTAACAGATGAGATCTGACTGTAAAGAAAACTGCCTTCAAAAATATAAACATAGAAAACCTGTAATCAGTAAATACCAGTTTCTTCCCATATTCTCTCCCTTTCTCACTCACACCTCTCTCCTTTCCCAATTGCTGTCAGGCATTCGGAAATCACAGAACTGTTGTCACTGGTGCCTTTTCCTTCACTACCTGAAAAAAATGCACCATCAATGGTACTTATGTCCGTCTTTGAGACAAGAATAATCCTCTGGCTGAGAGGCTTCACACCACTATTGCTACCTGAATTTCACCACAGGATTTAGAGCTGTCATGGAAGCGTCCTGTGGAAGTGTTTAATGTCCCCTGGAAGGGTTTAATGTTTGGGAGTATTTGAAATCATGCTAGAAAAGTCCATGATGTATGTTTTACCAAAAAGAGATAGATCTCAGCTAAACATCTGCAAGGATCCAGCTTTATTCTCTGTTCAGACAATTAAGAGCTTTCTTCCAGAAACTTGGACTGATACCATTTACCTCTGATTGCTGGAAGATGGATTTGTGCAGGTCAGGATGGTGGTACAATGGACTTTCACTGCTCATACCAGAGACAGAATATGATTGAAACACAACCCACTACTGGAACCCTGGCAGATGAAGAAATTGAAGAGAACAAGGTGACAATATGAGCAACCATGACTACGGGCTTAAAGTAGTCACTCAGATGTCTGCAAGCATTACTGCAACCCAAATTTCAAGGGCAACTGCTGAGAAAGACAATGAGATAGCTTTCTGTGATGGGAAGCTTGGGAGACAGTGCATTTATCCATCTGAAAATTTAATATGCCAGTAGTCAAGTCTGATATCATAGGCAAATCAGATGTGGAGTCAGTCTCTTGGTTGCTCCACCAGAAATTAAGGCTCTCCTGATAAGCTTTTAGCTGTCATTTGCAAGGCTTATGTGTTTTTTTAGACAAGAAGGAGCTAAGACTGATTTAAAAATAAAAAATTAGGGCAGTCTGGTGAAAGTGATAAACTACCTCAGCAGAACTCTTCAGACCAGCTTTCACGAAGGTAAGAGCATGTGTGTCAACAAGGATATTGTACTAACAATAAGTTAGTACAACAGTAAGTACTTACTAACAGTAAGTAAGGTGGTAAGAGCCTGAATGAAAGATTTGGTAAGCTGGATGAGAGAAAACCTAAAAAGATTTAGAAAACCTTGTCATAGCCCAGCTATGAATACCCAGGGTGAAATCCTGAGGCTGGGCTAGAAAGACAAGTAGGAAAACAATAGTGCCTACAGTCATCAAAAGATGATGTGATGGGAATCTGCAAGCCAGAGCTTTGAGGAAGACCTTTAACTTGATGACGAGGCTGCTAAAAGGGCTTTCAGCATGTAAAACTGTTTTATTAGAGCTTAAATTAGAATTGGGTAAGTTCTGAAGGACAGGAAACTCACCTCTGTTGCATGGAAGAGTAAAAGAATTGAGTGAAAGCAAAAGTATATGATAATGAATCTTGCTGCTACTCCTTAGAGGGCAGGACTTTCCCCCCCAGCCTTACTCTCAACTCAGCAATGTGAAGTCTTTCCTCAGAGCAAACTCTCTCATTTTCCATAGCCCTGAATACTTATTGCAGGATCTGCTTCTTGCTCTTCCCAGGAAACTTGTCATCTTCATGTCCACAGCAGACCTGCTCTGGATGCCTCTCTTCCCCATCTGCTCTCCCCACCCATAGCCCTGAGGGCCCCTTAGCCACCACCACTCAACTGCTTTCAGGGAAAGTATGCTATCCCTCCGTCAAACTCAGATGCAGGAAAAGGCAAATTAAGTATTCTGATTTCTTCCTTTCTGCCTGGTGACAGTCCTCAACACAGCACATGGTACCTGCACAGCAAATTTAACCATGAGAACATTTGCATTTTCCATCACTGCAGGCATAGTACAATTGACTGCACAAAATGCAAGGCAATGCAGAGGTAAGAAAGAACACAGTTCAAAAGTAAGCTGTAATCAAGGCTACAGCTTCAGCTATCATAACAACCTCCCAGCAACCTACTGTCACCTATCTCAATTATTTATTTATCATCCTGTTAGAAAAAAAGTCCCTTTGGACATTTGAATTTTGGAAGAATTGTTAATACAATGCTTTAAAAAATGGATTTTTAAAGCATTGCTTAAACAGCCAAATCCAGTAAACAAGGGCGTAGAGTGAAAAATGCTATACAAAGTCTTCTCCATACAATCTAGTACTTGACTTGCTGTAAACATAAAACCCAACATGAAAGTCATGCAGCTAGGGATTGGAGAATGCCATGAAGCCAAAGGATTTGGAGAGCACAGAGAACTTTGTAGCATTGGTCCATTTATTTTAGAGGCACAGGAATGGCTTCTTAGCACTCCAAAGGAATTGTTTAATAGCCCAAGGGAGTTGCAGGCTTATATGGTCTACTGACATCCTCTTCTCTGCAAGAGAGAGCACATAGAAGAAACTGATGCTCTTGGGAAAGCTGAAACCATTTCAGAGGAGTGCATGCCATATATCTATATCTATATCTATATCTATATCTATATCTATATCTATATAGTGCCATATATTTATATATATGCCTATAATGACCACTAATCAAAAATCAAAGCCATTATACATCAGCAGCAGGGCAAATGGCTGTTATATAGGCAGTTCGTTTTTCCATTTTCTGACCTTTGTGCCTTTCCAGTCCAGCTGTAGTGCTATGTTAATGTATCCTCTTACATTTAACTTTGCTTCAGTGATGTGCAAATCAGTGCACAAAGTAGAATCAAAATGAAAGAGCTGGCCTGAAGGTCAGCCCGGCAAGGTTTGGTGCTGGTGAGTGGGATTGATTCCTGATTCAGGTCTATTAGTCATAAGACAGAAAAAAGTGGCAGCACAGTAATGAGGGTACTCTTACCATCTACAGAGCAAACAAACAAGAGCAGTCCATATTTTCTAAGAGCACTTAAACAATCTCCTGGGGACAAGAAGATAGAAGCTGGAATAATGGGGCAATGATTGGAGGGAAATTCTCAGTGTTCAGAAAAAGGAAGAAAATTAATAATGTGGTTTTTTTTTTTTCTCTTTGTGAAAGTACTACAAAAGACTATTGTCTGATGAACCCAAGAGAGCGCGCTAAAAGACACACACATCACATCAAGATTTGTACTCCTGTAAGTATATAAACCAAACAATCTTCTGAAAAACAACAACAACAACAAAAAAGACATTTTCTCAGTTTTATATGAGTTGACACCGAATTTCTCCACTTTATGTCTAACTAAGAGCAATTAACAATCTTACGTTCAAGACATTTGCACTGAGTCAGTAATAATCCACTCACAGTTCACTACATAAAGCACTAGGAAGTTTATGCAGTTGAATGCAACTAAGTACAAAATTAATTTTTTATTTTCTGTTAAAATGGTAGCAGCAAAAACAGTCTTGTCTCAGCAGTTTAGCACAGCAGGGGATGAGAAACAGCCATCAGACTTACCCATTACAGAAAAAAGATCTGAAAACACTGCCAACATTTTTAAAGAACATATTCAAGTACACAAGAACAGATAAATATGCAATATGGCCTGAATATAAAATCTCAAAAAGATAATTATAAGGGAATTAGAAAAGGGTCAACATTATAATACCTTTAATCAAGACAACATTACACAGCTTCACTGTTCTTTTCACACTACAAAATGAAAGAAATAAGCTTAGGATTTGCTCATATGCTACAGTCAAATACTCCAAAGTCCACAATGCTCACCTTTGTTCATGCTTTATGATGCACATAATAGGAAATGTATATCTTTTACTTGGTTGGTTTTAACCACCAGAAGCAGGGAAAAAAGTCTGCAGCAGTTCCAGACAGAGGAAGGACAATGACTACCTCTCAACAGGTGCAAGATGGAGCATTTGTACATAGCACAACACACCCCCTCTTACCAAGCATCCTCATGTCCACAAAGGCCAGTGTGGACTATGCCAAATTCACAGATACACAAGTCCTTGTGACTGTCGTGCCAAAGACTAAAAACCTCCATTCTTCATCATTTCAAACCCAAGAACAATATTTATGGACAACAATCACGGCAGGAAGAAATCCAAATATTCTGTAGCAGGCACTAGTATTGGTTTAATCCACCTTTTAAAGTAAATTAAGCATCACTCTAAGAAGAGGGTTGTCTCAAAAAGCCTGTGTCCCACACTGGTCTGTTTAAGAATCACTGCCATGTTTATGAGGTCCACTGGAAAGTGAGACTCTGCTGGCCTCCCAGGAATGGTACTTAGTCCAAGGGCCTTTCAGGAAGGAGGAGGTTAAGAACAGGGATGCTCTTCTCTGCTACAAGCTAAAAACACTGTTGCTTTTCTCTGAGGTGACCAACTGATACTCCTACTGAGAAGCCCTGACCATGCTGGATGTCCTGTTTCAGGTTCTGCACAGCACATAATAACAGACATGCTTACCTGATGGATTTTTATAACCAGTTGCTTTGGTTCTTCAAGTACTTAGTCCATGACCTACAGAGGTCCAGAATCATTCAGTTGAAATTCTGAGTACTTAAGTCACCCAATTTAGGAATGCAAGACTCCCTGAGTACTCAGAGGGAAGGGACGAGCGCCTCGTGAAAATGACTGAGACTCAGGTAAGGCTTTCCCAGGCAGAATTAAGCTTCACCTCTCTTTATCCCTTTTTAAGGAGTCAGTGACTGTTGGGATCCTGGGTCAGACATGTTAGGTTAGGTAGGAAGGAGTCAGACCTCTCAAGCTGTAAAATTTTGTATTCTATAAAGGTAAGTGGGCAAAGCACTCCTGAGGGCAGCAGAAAATGTGTTTTCTAAGTACATTATTGGATGCAAAATAGAATCATAAGGGAAATTTTAAAAAACCATAACTAAACTACTACCTGATTACCTAAGAATAGTCTGATTTTCTGGATAACTGCAAAATTGCAGACTAGAGGGTACATCCAGAGAAAGAGCACAGAAAATAAAATACTTATTATAGTATATGCACTCTATGTACAGCTCTTTTAAATAATGTAGTACCAGTAAACATAGCAGAGCTTTACAGGAAAAGCTGTGAAGACATTCTGCACAACTAGCACTCTGAAGAGACTAACAATGAAATGATGTGGAGTAAATATGAGTCGCAGACAGATATCCAGTAATGTACACCGTTTCCCAGAACTGTCAAGTACAGTAATTTCTCAGTCATTGCTCAGAAGCAGTCTGAGATTTCCCATATCTCTTCCCCAAAGTTCAGTGACTGGAGGAGTCTTTTTGTGGAAAGCACTCTTAATTTCTTATGTTACATGAGAGTTATAAAAATCCTACCATTCTCTACCATGAAGAATGCATTATACCTTCCACTAAGACAACTGTTTTGCTAGAACACAAGCCTTGTGTTCTATCTGTAGTGTATATTGCTACCAGACACAAGAAGAAAAGACTTGTCTAATGTATTACACAGGCGTCAGGCATAGCTTATTATGCATAAAATATACACACATAAAAGAGGCGACTGAAAACAACTAAGCACAGATCTCAAAAGAGAAGTTTTTAATATTAACCTCCTTTCAGACACAAGTATAAATCTTTGCAAATGAAAGGTTCATGTGTGTATGTATCAAAGGATTTATCGTGCAGACCTACACATGTAGCATTCCCACCATTCATGCATCTCTTTTTGGCTAGACACTCCTGTGCAGCACAAGTGCATCCATACATACCACATTTATCACCATGACCTGTAAAACTTCTGTTGACTTTGTGAGCATTATCCTCTGAAAGAGCCGTGTGCACTTTCCCTCCTACCTCCCTCTATTCTAAGCTGTTGGCAATGATCCTGTTCCTCTGTGCCATGTCTCTCACATCACAGCCCATGCCATAGACATATTCCAGGTGACCATGCACCTTCTTCTCCTCCCCATCCCTTTTTATTCTCAAGGCTGATCTCCCCTTCCTCACTTGTCAATACCACTGTCCCAACACTTGTAGGTAGGAAGGGACAGGCCACACAGCATCACTTGCTGTACCAGCTATAAGACAGGCACTGGATTAACTCATGGGGACAATAAACATACAAAACCCAGGAGGGCTAGAAGGAGGCTCTTTTCACTCATGGTTCTTTGGCTGACCCCCACTCCACAGCAAAGAGAACATTAAAAATGTCCTATTTCATTCAGTGCTGCTAGACTGTCATGCTTCTTACCTCCATCTGTATTTCTTTAAGAGTGTAAGTGTTTTGAAGTGTCAGTCTCTTAGCCTCCTCAGGCAGTGAGGCAGGTAGGTACCATTAGCAGTCTGTCAAGTATTAATGCCTGCATCAACCATTCCTTTGATCTACAAACAACAACAAATCATTGCAATAAACCAGTCTTTCAACCAGATACCAGCTTCAGAGTGTGCCCCCAGTTCCATCATCTCCCCTTCAATGAGGCCTGAAATATTCCCTGACATTTTAAAATTAATTGGCTACAGAGCTCCTGTTATTACCATATTACCTCCAGAAAACTACAGAAATGCCATCCAGCTGAGTGTGCTTGATCCTGCTTACAATAAATTTAAAGGCAAAACTCCCCTTGATTTCAATGGGGAACAAAGTGACTTTGTAAAGCAAAGGAAAATCCATAAAGCTGTCAACAGCTGCAGCTAACAAGGACTAACCCAGACCTGGAAAATAAAGAGTTTATATTTTAACTAAAACACTTTGAATGTTTTCATCCGTGGACAACCTATTCTGTTGGAAAATACATCACAAAACATGTAGAGCAGTAAGCTGCATTTTGAAATACAGACCACAGCGACTACTCTTAGAATGAGATCTCAAAACCTAAAAACAAACATGTGATTTGATAGGAATAATTTAAGATATAATTAGTTTTAGACCGTGATATCAGACTGTTTTTTTTCCTATGCAATTATTAGAATAGACATTTTTCATTTTTTTCTAAAGGAAATTGGAACATGAGACACTGAACCCTAGTCATCATTACTACACATTTTCTGTCACATTTTCTGTCAGTGGGTGTCAGTGACAATGACAGAATTAACACTTCTTGCAAGTATTAACAGTTTGAATTCCACATTTAAGTATGCTTATTCTTAAAAGATTGTTTCCTCGTGTATGTACACTTCTATGGAGACTGTGACAACAAAATAGCCAAAGTTTGTTGTTTTTAAAGAAACATCTATTATGACCAACATTTTGAGGATCAATATTTCCTAATTTGCACTGAAGAACAGTAAAAAACTGACTTATGCTAAGTAATGGCACAGATCCAATATTTTATTCATGAAAATAATTCTGATATAATTAAAAAATTAATACTAGTGATTTTGAACCTACAAGACATGGTTTAAAGGGTGAGATGTCTCTGTTCCTAAACAGGAAAAACTAAGATAAGTATTTTCAAACCAGACTGCTACTTACTGCTTCATCATTATTAAAAGTTGTTTATGTTTTGATTGTATAAATCATAACAAGCTGCTACTATAACTGTATTCATAAGAAAGCAAAAAAAAAAAAAAAAAGGGGAAACTATGACTAGAGAAAAGTAGTAGTTCTGGTATTACAATCTCTAGTTGAGGAAAAAATTCAGATTTTACAAAAAAGAACACGTGGTGGCTTTATCTAGGGCCCAAAAAACTCATACATGAGAGAAAAGAAGCTGTATTCAGGGACTCTGTTTTCATCTAGGTCACCGTAAGACAAATCTAAGCCACATATCTATGGTTTCCTGGGCAAATGCTAGCCAGTGCTAGATGAAATGCAGCCTGGTAGTTTCCCCCTGGAAAACAATTAGAGGTATAAAGCAGATTTTCAAAGCAGAAACTGCCCATAACAACTGGAGCAGTCTAGTTCAAGCAGATGAAGAAGAGCAAACTGGTTCAGGTTCCACCAACCAAACAGAAACATAGAAGAGAGACAAGCCCTGTGACTATAATCTCAAAAAAATCCTGGAGTTGCACATAGAAAAGGGCAAGCCTTGTGGTGACTGTATGATTTCTGAACTCCACCCATACTGAGTTGGCTGCCAGTACACCTCCAACACAGTAATTAAACGTTACTATGGGGTATCACACAATCATATGTAGAGGTCTGTACACCTGCTTATGTTATTGCATGGGGTTTTAATTTACTTCTTTCCTCTTTTACTCCAGTTCAAAAGGGTTTCTAGTCCCATGTTCAAAAGGTCTTGAAAGAGTTTTCAAAGAAGAAGAGCATCTGCAAAGGGGATGGGAAATATTCTATTTCACTCGTTCACAGACAAAAGCATGAAAATGGTTCTGAATGAAGGTTCAAACAACAATAGTTTCATTTCATTTTAATGAGGACCATTACTTTAGATTTTAACACTTTTTTGCTGTCATTGAATCCTCACAGAAGAAAAGTAATTACAGTTTTTAATACTGCACTTAAAGTAAGGCCCAAAGGAGAATTTTTTTTACCTATTTTTCTGGTAACAAATCCCCTGTCCAGAAAGTGTCCTAAATTCATCAAGGATTAGGTTTTAGAGCATTGCAATGAAAGTCTCCAGTTTCATTAATTAGTATTTATAGAAGCCTGCACAAGTAAGCCAGTTGGAAAATTGTTCAGCTCTGCAGGCATTAAACCTGAGTTCGGGAAGAAAGACTGAGACACACACATCACCCTGCAAAAAGGATGTGGCCATGCAAGCAGCCACGGCCTGCCTCCCTTGCCTCCCTCAGCAAGGGATTCAGTTCTTTCTCCTATGGACAACAAGAACTTCCTGCTGTCCAATTTGGGTCACAAATCAATGAAATATGCTTTGGTCTACAGATGCTACTTTAAACTGATGATATTACTTACTAGATGAAATGCCATTCAATTTAACCCTAGGCAGTAAAACTGGAATGTCAGAGATGCTAAAACTTGACCAGTGAACAGGCATTTCCATTAGGGGTTCCGAAGCAGTGTAGGAGTTCATTTGTGTCTGTACGTTGGGTTTGTGTGACCAAGTTTTGGTAGCAGGGGACTACAGGGGCAACTTCTGTGAGCAGCTGCCAGAGGCTTGCCCAATGTCCCATGGAGACAGTGCCAACTGGCTCCAAGAAGGGTCCACCTCTGTGTTGCAGTAAGGTAGAAAAATTATAAAGAAAGGACTCATAAGATCAGGCCTGCTCTCCTAATATCAGTGACTAGCCTGTCATTTCTTCTAAGGGAAGCTAGCACTTTGCAAGTTCCCATGTGAAAGCAATCCTGGTGTAAGCAGTTCATTGACATAACAATCTATTCCTGGGTGAAAAACGTTTCAGCACAAGATGAGTGAAAAAAGTATGTCAAACAATTATGCAAACCCCAACATCACTGAAGGAGGGGAAGTAAGTGCTTCTAGCATCAGAGCAGAGATTCCCCTGAAGCCTGGGATGAAGACTATGGTGAGGCAGCTCTGTCCTGGAAACACTTGGAGGAGCACAGTGAAGAAGAGACCCACCTGCCACCCAAGGAGGACCCCAAACGAAAGCAGATGGATGCCTGAAGAAGGTTGTGACCCCATGGGAAGGCCACACTGGAGCAGGCTGCTGGTAGGAACTGAAGATCCACGGAGAGAAGAACCCACCACTATAGCAGGTTTGCTGACAGGACCTGTAACCCAGCAGGGAACCCATACTGGAGCAGTTTGTGAACTGCAGACTGTGGGAAGAACTCACATTGGAGAAGTCTGGAGAACTGTCTCCTGTGGGAGGGAGCCCACAGGAGACTCCTTGCTCCCTGGGAGTAGAGAGTGGCAGAAAAAAACATGTGAAGAACTGGCCACAACACCAGAGGGAGAAGGTGTTTTTTAAGATTTGGTTTTATTTCTCATTACCCTGTTCTGATTTGATTGCTAATAATTTAATTTCTATGAGACAAGTCTGATTTTCCCTTGACAGTAATGGGTGAGTGATCTCTCCCTGTTCTTATATCAACACACAAGCCTTTTGTTGTATTTTCTCTCCCCTTATCCAGTTGGGGAGGGGAATGATGAGAGCAACTCTGCTGGGCACCTGATGTCCAGTCAGGGTCAGCCCACCACAGTATAAGACCTACAAACAGACAAAGACACTAATTTAACAAATTTATCACTTGTAACACATTTGCTTAATAGCCACATTCTAATGTTTCTGGTACTTTTTCTCTCAGTATTAGTGATAAATTGATTGCTGTAACCTTTAACCAGAAGCTAAATATTTGCATCAAAGACATTCAGGTCTGATTCCAAAAGTATTCCTAGAAATAAAAACAAACAGCTCCATTAGCAGTGGAATTAATACTGCTGTTTTCCAGCAGAGCTCTATCCTTCATCACCAAACCTCTACTGAAGTCCCAGCTTTTTCACATCTATTTCAATGCAAAAAACCCACCTAAGGCAAAGGTGATGATACTTTGCCATCTGCTTAAGCAGGTGACAAATTACTCTACCTGTCTTTCCTCCAGTCCCAACCTTGGTTCTCTCTCCTCTTCCCAGCTCCCAAGGCCTGTAGAAACCTAATTATCTCAAAGACTCCTTTGTGTTTCACTTAAAATTATCCAATGGCTTCAGAAGTAATTAGGTACGAGACAGACAGAAAGGGCAACCAGAAGTCTGATCATCCCAGGAAGGTAGGCTATAAAAAAAATATACATAGCCTCCACCAACTGAATTGATTACTCATATGAGGGAATTTCCTCCTGTGTAGAAGTCTGCAGAAATAGGTGTTATGGTATTTCAAAGGCCATTAGAAACACAGAACATAAATCTAATCAAAGTCACTTTAGTGGGAACACGACCTGATCAAATATGCAACACAACACTACTCCCTCTCCAGCTCCCTTCTTCCTAATTAGTATTTTGTCATACAGACTTCAGTGTGTTCTCATCCTCATGGAAAATTTTAGTTACAAATTAAATGAAACATGCTTATATCTTCTGTATGGATTTTGTGACAGATTTCCTGCTTACTCGTAAAACTAGTGTGAATTTTTTCTTCTACGTTGAATGAGGCATCAAGTGCATAATTTTTCTTCAAGAACCAAAGAAATTAATAGAGGTGAAAACTCAGTGTCGTGAAAAATGGACTAATTTAAAATGCAAAGTACAAAAAAAAAGTCATTTACATTTTTCATTTTTAAATTCCCAATTCAATTGGGAATTTGGGTATATATTCACATAAAGAGTCAGAGATAATGTATTTGACAGAGCTTTCTTGGTGTATTGTAGAATAATTTTTTCACTATGCAACTAGTTCTGTAAATGGTTTAATATTAATAAACATTAATTGACTTTAATTAGACTTTTAACATATAGAGGCTCAAAAAATTTTCAGTCGGTTACTCTGCTTTAAGAGATGGACCACATTTTGAGAACATATTTGAATTTCCCAGTAAAATCAAAATATTTGTGCATGTCAAAACCAAAGTATATCTACACATCATACAAGAGCAAAGTTGCAAAACACTATGGAAACAATGTAGGTTCCCAGTATGGAAAACCTGGAAGTTATAAGCATATTTGCATTTTACCAAAAGAAATTATAATGCTTTTTATTTCCGATTTTTTTAAAAGTTTATGAGCTTTTAGCTGACAACAGCCAGTAACCAGAAATTTTAAAGTGGCATCAAAACTCTGAAGGCATGCATCATTTCCAATGTCATCAATTTTATCAAGTATGGATAATGGCTTGTGCAGGAGGTATGGATCAGTGCAAAAGTGAATTCAGCCGAGGCCTCATCCTGCGTGTCTTGGATGCGATGGAAGATGAGGCCTAGATTGTTTCAAGGTCTGTTAAATTCAACAGGCCTCGAAACAACTTCTGTCCCATACTCCTGTCCCTCTAAATACTTGAAGTTAGATGGAAAGCACCATCTTTACAACCTTTCACTTAGGTGATATAGTGGGCAGAATTGCAATCATCATCAAATTTCCTATGAAGTGCTCCCTTCCTAATAACCTGGATGATAATATTGGTCAGTTGTGCTGTTTTCTAAAGCATGTCTCAATTTCTGGTGGTGCCCTTAAGCACCCTTGTTTTTCCAAATGTATAGTTATTCCCTTACATTTCTGGCAGATAATAAGCAAGTACAGAGAATTGTTACTTCAATTAAACTGGTGCGGGAAATAGAGACCAACGTAAACAGGAAGAGGGAATCAGGCCAAAAATTAATCTGTTTCTTAATTTCTCCATTAAGATGTAACTGTAATCCCAGCCAATACTTATGTACTCTAATTAAAAAGACATTAGGAGAGCAAGGGTTCTGGTTCACAGCATCACTCCTCCTCCAACCACTCTCCCATATCTTGCAGCCATTGCTGGGACCACTAGCACACATCTGAAAGTCTACAGGAAGAGCCAGGGTTTCCTTCATGGCTAACCACTATCCCTTTTGCACCCAATGATTTTGGTGGATCTGTTGGCTCTTCTGCCTATCAGACAAACATATAAGAGAATTTGCAGAGTTCAAAGCACATTCTTTAGATGTTTTGGTTATCACTAGCATTAAAAAAAGGCAGTGCAAAAATATAAGGCACAGATTAAAGCAAAGGGATTAAAAAATGCTTTATTTTGTATAAGGGGAAATGCTTTTGTCTGGGAAATAGCTTTCAGCATAGGTTCTACCAATATGTGCTGTTTTATAAAAAGTAATTCCTATAGCTTATTTGTTGTTGTTGTTTATTTTTGCTCGAGAATTACACTGCAAAAGGATATCTGAAAAGTTTTCATCTGTTTAGTCCTAAATAAACCCCAGATAACAACTGTACAGTAACAATATTTGGCATAGGAAAATCAATGGATCTTTTTCCCATAAGCAAGTCTTTTTATTGAAAGTATGAATTCCATATGTGATAAACTCTAATTAAAGAATAAAATATTGCTGTATGTCTTAATGAAAATACACAGCATTTCATAAAAAGCACATGAGCTATAGTGGTCCCTGACAGACCAAACATAAGGTAAAACTCATATTGGAGATGATTTTTTTTTAAGTGGTGGACTGATAACAGCTCTCTTCCCTAATGAAGGACTAAATCCAAAGCAAAAGGTTAATATGCTGTTCTGTGTCTCATCTAGAGAAGACTTTTTCAAAGGCAGAAATTACTTGCAGAGGAGCCACCATGTACTAGAGCACTAACATATTTTGTGAATGGGACCTTATTTTGATTGTTCGAACATTTTTTGGGCTGTGTTTCTATATTTTCCTTCCAGTTTTTATAGCCTGCATTGAGATTTGAGCACTTAGGACTGAAGGTAACTTTTCTATATTGGTTGTACAGCTAAGAGAGAGAAAACAGTGCTCTGAAATACCAAGAGGAGCATGACTTCACTCTGTTGACTATATAGGGCATATGTAGGGAAACTAATTCAAAGAAATGAAATTGGATACTTAAACACTTCTAAATAGTGCTCAGGCCTCCCCAAGGACTTGGAAGGGTTTTACACTTCTTGTACCCATCAAGTCTTCAAACTGCTTAGAAATACTGGCACTTACTTCCAATGCCTACATTGCAACTCAAAAGCCTATCTGGAAGGACAAATAAATGCCCTTGCAGGTATTGCCAAATTGATTGCCAAATTGTGCATCTGGTTTGATTTCCCTGAAGTAATCCATGCTGAGATTAAAATGGAAACTTTTTTTTTTGTCCAATAATGGCAATAAAGGAGAAAAAAGTGTCCAGTTGGAAATTTTGTTATAAACTTAGTTCAACTTGCTTTCCATACAGGATGAGGAGAGGGAAGGTGGGGCAAAGAACTGTGGAAAGACTTTCCAATTTAGGAAATGTTTTTTTCCCTCCATACATAGAGGAGGAGAGTGGTAGAAACTGAACCAAAGCTGCGGTTAAGTAATTTTGTCAATAAAAGATAGGTGATGTATCTAATATACAGCATTTTGTGACAGGTGATTGACATCACTTTGGTACATCTGAATACACCCGTCCACACAGACTGAGGACCAAGACTCCTTTATCTTAACCACAAGACCACCCTGAGGAAACAAAGCATCACAGTCGGTTGAATATGCTGCAGCAAGTAAGTAATTTGTCTTCTTCCTGCTGCTACATCAGCTACCTATTCCTGGCAGGATTCTTGGTGGAATGTACTTAACACGACCTCCAGGATCTCCTGTGGTGTTGTATGTAAGGGTCCAGATTTGTTAAAGACACTTAGCTAGCTGTGAGAGATCCATTCATTTAAAACTTGGGAAAATCATCACCACAGATGAATTTGAAAATTCTGCAAATACATTCCTTCTGATGCCCAAGTGAAATATAGTTTTGCTTATAAGTTAAACAGGTATTATGCACTCTGCTTTACTGAAACAAATCCTATTCTCAATCTTTTTCATACGCCTTCTGCTATTAAACATGGCTTTCCTTTTAAGCTTTTTCACTTGAGCAAAAGATGCAATCCTACCATAATCTTTGGTGGGGGAGGGGGATATTTAATTTAGTTTGCTGGTTTTCTTTTTTTTCAGAGTAATAAGAGAAACTGCCAAATACTTCTGATGATGTACTTACCTGATGCAATAGCTGCAAAATTCAAATGATTGTCATATGAAATGTCAGCCTGTGAACAGTTTTCATAAACTAGGACATTCAAGGATTATTCTTCACCAAAGAGTCTTTCTGTGATTCTTCATCACATTTTGTGAGTCTATATGCATGTAGAATTCCACTAAGCTTGCATCCAGACAGAGGTGAAAGGAGTGCTGTTGGACACATCCACAAAGATTCTCAGTTGTCACCATCAAGAGACTTCACGTATTTCCTCAGCAATTACAGCACTGCTTAATTTGCACAGAGGCTGAAATACCTCCCCAGCAGAACTGCTTACGCCTGAGACTCTCACTGGCTACTGTGAAGTGCAGAACTTTAAACAGAAAGGATACGTCCTCATGAAACTGGAAGAACATAATGCCCTATGACATACATGGCTGTTCATTGAACTCTTCCTCTTCACAGAATTCAAGTTATTTGGATGATTAATAAGAAAGGGAAATACAGAAGCAAACACTCAAACAAAAGTCCCAACCATATCAACATTGCAGTGACAAAAATAACACTAGATAATCTTCAATGCACATTCTAGCTCTCTTTGATAACGCATAATAATTGAGAAGACCAAGCTGTGCAGGAAGATCCAAACAGCAGCAGTATGTTATGCATGCACATAATCTCACAGGTTCCTCTAGTCAGTGATTAGTGCCACAGTCATACATCCCTGCATTTCACACATTAGTGTCTACCGTGATGGCTGATTTGTGTGTTGTGATGACTCAGAATTAATTCACAGTTAGAAGCTGCAGGTTTCAGAAAATGCCTTGTGAAGGTGAGTGGTTGATGCATTCTGTGCTTTGCCTAGGCATGGATACGTGCAACTGCAGTGTTACAATTGCCTGCTGCTCCCAGGACCTCCTTGCTAGGATTGTATAATCACCACATCTTCACTCTGTAAGAATTCTTGGGCAGGCCACACAAAACAAACCCAACACTGACACCAGATGGATGCTTAGCAGGTAAAAAAGAAGAAAAAAAACCTTAAACAATGAAAGATCACTTCAAATGAAGCTTGATTGGACATATTCTTGAAAAGGTGCTCAAATTACCTGAACCACTTTGCTTGATCTTAAACATGGACCGGGGGCAGCTGCAACGAGCTCCGAGCTTTGGCACATTCCATTATATGAATGGTAGTGAATTTATAATGGAATGGTATGGATGGTGTTTATAATCAGAAAAACACACTGACCTTAACACTACACAGGTGGAGCAGCATAATGACCCGCCAATTGTAAGCGCATCAATTCCTGGGGAAAAGTTCAATGAGGTTAACTCAGCATGTATCCCACAACCAACATAAGCGACATTTAAAAATACTGTTTTTCCACCAAAGCCTTCGACAACATTTTATTAATTGATTTGCCCCACTGTTGAGTACTGAGTGCACCTTACCCATGTTAACAGCGCACTACATTACGTTCCAGTAGAGCTGGACGTCGTCATGCACTTCAATGCTGAAATACACGTGTTTTAAAAACTAAGAATGATGTTAAGTAAAATAAACTTTTTAGACTGTGTAAGATTAAGCACAATATCCATTTAACTTAGGAAGAAACCAAAAGAAAACAAAATATTTCTACGGTGGAGTTTCATTGCAAAATCCTCACATTGAATGAGCTTAGATGGGCACCAGCTCATCAGTATTTCCTCTTCCTATCAATTTATTGACAAACATGGATATTGCAGGGACCAGCCACAAAGGAAGTAAATCTCAGTGTACCATACTGGAGCTGACCAGATATCCAGTTTGAGTAGTCCAATATATAGTTTGTATAGTCCAAGATTAAACTGCAAAATACTGTGAACAAGATCATGCTTATTTATTCAGGCCTTAAACAGTTTTGAAACATCCACATGTTACAAAACTACGCAGAGAGAAACAAGGAAACAAAGAGAGAAACTTAAGTCTGAATCAGGAAGAGCCAATCAGAAAGAACAGAAAGCTCTTCAAACATGAAGTAATACAACTTTAAAATACAGTTAAAAAACCAAAAGACATCCACAATTTAGCAACATTTACAATGCCTATACTTCAGCTCATTCTCCCTCCTTCTCTTTTGTGATCTGGGCATGCTGATGCTTTATAGCTTCCTTACAGCATTAGCAGAGAAAGCCCCTCAGCCACCAGAGAGTTTGATATCCCGATCTCCTCACATCACACACCTCTGGAGACTGTTGGCCCATACTACTATTCATTCCCACCATCAGTTTCTGCTATGCACTCATCAATAGCTGAGAAACCTTAAAACAACGTGATCAACACCACTGTTAAAATTGTCAGTTCATCAAGAGCACAAAAATGAAGAAGAGAAGCAAAAGCTTTGGATTTAGGAAGTTTCTCAACTGTTCAGAAATGTTCAGCTGAAAAAAAAATATAAAACAAAACAATGCCATTTGATTATACTCTCCTGTTATTAAAAGACTTTCAAAACATGTAATAGCCATAAAATTAGACAAAAGTACACATAGCTTTGTCATCTCCCTCTGTCTTTCAGAAGCCACTAAATCTCATGGACATAATCCATTTTAGTCCCAAATTTACCAACTGCCTATAGTCTGGTGGCCCTTTGCTTTTAATAAAGAAGTGCATTTACACTGGAAATAAAGCAGGGTGATCCCAAATTTGGGCAAGGAGCCACATCATCTTTCAAGGCAATCTCAGAGAACTTAATCTACAGTTTTTTCAGCTGTCTGTTAGAAGCGCACACAGCAAAATTCTTCCAAATAGCTGAACTGTAAATCCTCCTCTCACAATCAGAGACCATGAATTTTCTACAGCCACACAGAAGTTGGTTTCAGACTCAGTAGCTTCACACATAACAAAAAGTAATAAACTACATTATGCTACCATACAGCAGAGACATTCCATTCTCTACTTTCTGTGACTTGGGATAAAAGCACAGGCACAGGTCTCTTCCTCAGCCAGTTCTAATGCAGCTTTCATAGAAAGTTTTATTCTCAAAGGCAATTTGAGAATATTCTCACAGCTTCACTCTTGCCTCCAGAGCCATCCACAATACACCAGCAAGTTATGCAGAGCAGGGATGCTGTAAGACCACTCCGGAAGGAGGAAGAGCTTCCAGACTTGCACCCCATCTGCCTCCTGCTGTGCCAGACAACACAGTTCCAAGATATTGCAATACATTTTCTCACTCCTCCATCCTCAAAGCATCTCAGCATGACAAACCTCAATTCAAGTCACTCAGTTTGTGAATGGTAAGCAAAAATAAACCCTTGTGCATGCCTACCTAAACTGCCTGGCTCACATATCATGCAAAACTTACACTGAGTCACAGAAAGCATTTTTTGCACAGCGGCAGAAAGTGTTGTGATCCCTTCACACATTTAATCCAGAAAGAATGACATTGCTCAGAGTTTACGGCAAACCTGACAGAAAGCCCTGCTGCCAGCACCCCAGCCAGCCAGGAACACCCCATGGGCAGCAAAGCTCAAGTGCCACACTGTGGTCAGGGCTCTGTCCCCTGTGCTCTATTCATCCCCTGCTCCAGGACAAGTGGCAGATGTGCCTGTATGCATTCAGACTTTAATAGCAATAGATAGGAGAAATGCTATCTTACATATGGATAGATTTACTCAGGGGTACGTTTATATTAAATGATGTTCTTCAGAATAGTGATTATAATGGAAGCGCACTTCAGGTAAATTGGAGAGCCTATGATCAGAAAGACTATCATTGCTCAGATGAACACCATTTTCTGGACTTGTTTGTTGGCTGTCTCTGGTCACCTATGAACTCCTGTCTTTACATTCAGATTGCACATTTCCTGGCACTTTAGTTCGGGTTTCACATGGCTTTCATACAGCATTTGTACAACTCGGTCCATGACTGGGTCTGCCAGTTGCTATTGCAATGAAAGTCTAAACAGCACTTACTTCATTAAATGCATAAGCAAACACATCATCTCAAGGGCCAGGAAAATCAGAAGTACTATGTTTAGAACCTGTGTGATAAAGAGGTGAGAGAAACAGACTAAGGAATACAGGAGAATATAGGAGTTGTGCTGCTTGTTTTGAGACTACTACAGCCTGTGTACACATTCATTTTCTGTCTGGGAACAAGAGTTTGTCAAGAAAATCAGCCTCAGCTCAGAGGATGAGTAGTTTCTTCTTAGATCTCCATGTGAGATAATCATGATCCAGAAGAAAAGTAGGGAGAAGAGTCCACTTAGCAGTGGAGTCTTAAGCTATTTCTTCTTCCAGAAATGAAGCAAATTGAAGTTGATTCAACTGATGTTTACTACCTCCCTGATTTCTGTTTTTATCTCTCTCACCTTACCTAACACCTTCTCCTTCCTCACTTGTCATTTAGCATTAAGGTTTCTTGTTTGCTATTCAGCCCTGATAAGCCCAGATATCAAGCCTCCTTCCCTTCAGTTTTCTTATCCATCTCCTTAGCTTCTGCTATTATTCCATCGTTTCCTTCTCCCCCTCCACTTTTCATTTCCTTCAGGTTTGTCCCACTCCCTACAGAAGCCACTGCTGGTCTCCACAGCTGGTGCTTGATCCTCCTATTCTGCCTTTTAAGTAGTCTCTGTGTACCTTTGGGATTTTTTCTGTTTATCATACAAGTATATGAATATAATCTTTATGCATGCCATGTCCTGCCTGAAGCAAACTTAAGACTCATATCCTGCTGGTAGCTGCTATCTTGCTTCAAATGCCTTTCTCAAAAACACTTTTTGCAAAGAAAACTCTGATCACAGTAAAGCTGGAATGCAAACAACTAAAATCAGTATCTCTTTTCAATCTCTACATACGCACGCATCTGCTTGTACATGTCTACACTTCTGGTGTGTCCTGGCCTCTGGCTGCAGCCCTTGCTGCTTCCTCTTAACCCATGGGATACTTTGTATAGCAATTAGCCCAACAAGTCTCCAGCCGTGATGTGCAGTACGGCCTAGTAAAAGCAAGAAAATCTATTCAAGCTTGAAAAATTATTTAATTCAGTGCTCAACAGTTTGTTTCCAGAGACAGCAAATATTTGTGCTCAGCATATGACACCACTTGCAACAGGGGCTGATCTGGCATCTGAGAATAGACATCTGCCCAAACTCCTGAGCCACTTCGGACAAGATGGAGCACCACACATAGCCATGCTAAAAGAACACAGAACATGCTTTTCTGTCAATAAGCAATCCTGTTAACAATGACAGAAGAGTAGGTATGTTTGTACAGCAGATATGCTTTTCTGTCCCTCTGTTGCTTCCCTTCCTTCTTTGTTCGCCCCGACACCATCAGCCTCAATTAAGAGCTACCTGCTGCACAGCTTAAGAACTGTCTTTGCATTGAAGTGATTGGAACAGCACTGAAGAGATCAAAATTACTTTTTTTCTTAAACTTCCACAGATCGATATTTGAAAGGTTTTTCAGTTTTTATAAAGATCAGAGAAAGATAGGTAGTGCCAGTTATTTATGTTAAAAGTGTTTGTTCCTTCTATCTCAACAAGTACAAACATGTACGACAATCTCCTGCGTTTTTAAGGTTTGGTAATTACACCTGCCAGCTGAAGCTACTAGAGCAGGAAATATATACAAAACCCTTAAAATAAATGCATGGTTTTGTGACTGACTGTAAGATAAATACTAGCAAATTCTCATGTGTAAATTAGCTAAATAACTCACAAACCAGCATACAAATTAAACATTTTCTTTCCCCCTCAGAAGACAAAAAAGAATACAATATCATTAGAAAAATAATTAATATGTTAATTGAGGATTTTAATTGCCCAGAGACAAACCTCAGTTGCATTGAAATCTGGCTCAAAATCAGATTTACATCTGTTGTGGAAAACACTCCAGCTTTTTCAAGTAAAGACACAAAATCTTGTACATATTAATATGAAATGAAAACTCTGATTGTTTTAGACCAAAGGCAAATTAAAAAGATAACAACATCTTCATGCAATTTTCAGGTGGGATCTTCCATTTGCTAATTTGCAATCTGTCACATTGTTCTCAATTTGCAGCCCAGTTTTGGAAGTTATCAGATAGTAATGGTCTTGTCTCCAGGCCTCAGCTGGAAGGGAGGGTGAGGGCTGTAGAACTATACCATGAGATAGAGTCTTCTGCCTCATGGGCGCCATGAAATCCAGAATCCCTGTTTCCTACACTGGGTGACAGCAAAGCATGAAAGGTGGAGCCTGAGAGATGTGTCAAGGGGGCTCCACCCACAAGTAACCTGCTGGAGTCCAGCTCCACGCAGTCAGAACCAGATCCAGTCTCCGCCGGCCAGCTGAGCCATGGACGAGGTGTGTGCGTGGGCTCTGAACACAGGGCTAGTGGTGTCAGTTCTGCTCCTTTCAAAACTGGTGTCTGCCTCTTAAAGGAGAAAAGATCCATGGCTGGCATTAACTGAGCTTCCCTTGGGAAGTTTCATGGGAGAAGGCGCCCAACCAGTCCAGGCACTAAGAAAGCTACAAGAGACCAAACCTTGGTGGGTCAGTGAGATGCAGTTCTTGTCCCTGCTGCCTGTGGGAATACACTTTATTCTCCAGGAGTGTGCATAAAGCTTGCTGATGAACTTTTAAATGAATTCTGCAGCCATGTAGTGAAGAGGAAGGTTGTTACTGGTAATGCTGACATGGATAAGGACGGCATCAGACACTAAAAGGGAACTGCCGCTCTTTAGAGGGCCTACGTGCCTGGAGGAGAGATACCAAGAAGGACTGAAGAGTTTCTCTTTTATTGCCCACCTGGAACTATTTGAGACCACCAGTGTGACTCATGACATCATTCAAATACAAAATAATGTTTTTTTTAATTAATAAAAGAAACTGTGTAAAACAACCTTCTAGCACACAGTTATAGATTACAGATAAGTAATTTGCAAAACTGGTGCAATGAGTATATAATGCCAGACTATATCCACTCAGTTACAGACTCTCAGCATTTTGATGGAAGCTCAGTGTGACAAGACAGGCCCTTGCATGTGTCTGAATGTGACTGGAGAGATCAGCAGGCAGAGCAAGGCTAGAGACAAATCTGCTATCACTGCACCAATGTCCGTCCAGAGGACTTTGAGAAAAAGAAATCTGTACATCCTATATAAAATGGAATTTTATGAGCTAAAATTTTAGGTTTGCATTATTTTTGAAAACTAGCTGGTAGTGAATTTCAAGACCAACTGAGCTCTTCTCTAATAAATAACTTTCAGAAAGGATAAAGTGATAAACAAGCTATGAAAATTTTACCCCTGGCTCAAGTGTGTTTTGTATTCCATATAAACACAGCCAGTGAGTGTATTTAATAGAGGATTCAGGCAGCATGGTTTCAGTGGAACAAGGGGATATGACAGTAAAAGCAGAAATGAACTATTTTCCTGGTTTGGAAGAGTTCTTATTTGCCCAACTGTGCTTTGGGCTCAGATCCAAATGTTCTATGTCCAAAAATTACCAACCTTTCCACCACACCAATGTCACCTCCACTTACTGGTTTCTCAAAGTCTGTATTATTTCCATGGTGGTCTGCTGGCTCTGTCCATCTCAGCCTACGGCTCTGGTTTCACTTTGGCTTTCCTCCAAGCTGCAGCTGCTGAAATCAGCGTCCTTATGCCCCAGGAAAAGGGTTTGTAACCAGACAGATCAAGTCCCTGGTCCTCCTCCCTGCAGGATCTCATAGACATTAGCTCTGGCACAGAAGGGGATGGCTGACAGGGGTGGTCTCTGGGCTGCAGGGTTGGGTTCTGTCACAGCCTGAGAGAGGAATAACAGCACAAGGTTGGTCCTTGGGAGCCAAGAGGCAGAGGATGTGTGGGGGATGCCCAGCAGCTGTGACCAGTGCATGGTCACCAAGGGCAAGGACAGCACCCTGGGCCTCTAGGGTACAGGAAGTATCTTGGGGCCAGCACCCAAAAGCCTTCCTATGAAGGATGCTGGGTGGAGGATGATGCTGCACATGGAGGGTCCCATCACCCCCATGTCAGAGTGCCACCACCCAGTCATGCAGCACTCACAGTACCCAGGGACAGGATAAAGGAGAGCATCCTCCTGTGTCCTGCTGCCAGAACTGGCCCAGGGCCAGCCCGAAGACATCCACGAGGAAATCTCTGAGGAGCTGTTGAAATTACTTGGAGGGAGTTGACAAAAGTTGACAAAAGGAGACCAGGTGATGGACAAGGCTGGTCTCTCTGCTGCAAGGCCACCCTCAGAATTCATTGGAAGGATGAAAATCTCTTTCAGCTACATAGCTGTGACCAGACCAAGTAAACACCTTGTTGAGGGGCACTGCAGAGCTCCCTGTCTGCATTCCCTGTGGAGCCAGGGACAGCAGCCGTAAGAAAAGAAGTGCAGAGATGTTTCCAGGGCTCCCAGGATTTTGAATCACCCACTGGTGCAGGAAGCAGGTGCAGGAAGGATTCTTGTCCCCAAGGTATGTCAGTCCAGGGGCATGCAATCAGTCTCAGAAGCTCCTGAAATGACTCTAGGTAGGGCAGATTAAGGCTTGGGCATCTCCTGGGAGGTGTGATCAGCCTTTGAGAGGAGGAGCCTTGTCTTGCTCATGTGCTTAAGGAATAGCTGATGGCCTCCACCCAGGTCAGAAAGGAATTTTCCCCGGGGGGAGATTGGCACTGGTCCCTGGGGATGTTTGCCTTACCCTGCAGCACTGAGCCTGACCACTGGTGAGGATAAGAAGCAGAGGAACAGAGTGAGCTTTGGAAGGCAAAAAGCATGCTTGGCACCAATATGTGTCATATTTCAGAAATTCACTACAGTTTGACACACCTCCTTTTTCTTTTGTGTGTGGTTGGTCCTGATCATTCTTCACATTCTCTTCAGGAAACAGGAGCTGCTTGGCACGCATTCCTGCTGCTATTTTCTGTAGCTCTGTCACTTGCCTTTGCCAGACTGCAAAAGATGTATTTTCAAGCTAAATTGAAGAACACATCAGCCTGCTCCTGGCTACACATGCTCATTGTGGTAATGGTTATAAGCATTGGCTCTGAAACAGACTCAGAAAACAACAAGAAAATTCTATTTTCAGTTGTAAACTTTGTGCTATGTGTCCTCTTCAGTTTTTAGAGCTGAGAAGTCCCTGTCGTGGCAGGCAAATAACAGCCTCTGTGTTACTTAATTTATGGTGAGCAGAGGAAATAGGACAGAGCAGTTATACCACGTTAAACGCAGAGCTCTGCATGACAAGGTTTGACCCAGGTCTGAGGGCTCCACCCCAGAGCAGCTCTGCAGTGCAGGTCCCAGGCCCACCCAGGAGATAGGGGCAGAGATGGGCACACCCACAGCAGGGCTCAGGCAGGGACAGAGGTCCCAGGGAGAGGTGGAACACATCCCCTGGGCCCTTGGCCAGGAGGTAGTGGAGCTGGGGGGCCCAGGGGAGGCCAGTCCCAGCCACTGAGGCCTGTGAGCACCACCACGACTCTGTCAGGACTAAACTTCAGCGTTCCTGTGCTCTTCTTCAGACACTGGTGGTTGGACACTTTGGAGACAGAATATTGGGCCAGATGGACCTTCCCTGTGAGGGAATGCTACTGTTCACACAGGGAACAGTAAACAGAAAACAGTAAAAAGTGTTTTACTGTTTTCCAAAGGAAAACAGGTTAAGGCATTTCTGAAAAGGAGTACAAGAAGTAAAAATAAAAACTACAGGAAAATTGACACCTCCAAAATATTTGAAACCAAATAGATGAGAAGCACATCCTGCAACAGACTGAGGGCTTGATCTCTGGGCCTCACTAGGTCGGAGGTTTTGCCATCCTGTGAAAACCCATCTCAGCTGGATGAAAAGACTTTCAAAAACCAAACATCACACATACTTTTTGTACATTTGTGCAAATTGTCCCATTATCTTGAGGTGACCTACAGGGTGACAGAGCCAATGGCTAGGCTGAGGCACTGTTATGGATATTCAATCCCTTTTGCTAGTTCTCTTTTTGCAGGGCTGGGAAGAAATGTCATTAGAGGTTACCTCAGCATGTACTAGCAGGTAAAGTAAGCGGTAGGAAGAAGCACAGAAGAAGGGAAGGAATAGTTTATCTGGAAGGGATCTACAATAATCACATAATTGAACTGTCTGGCTACTTCAGGTATTATCAAAAATTTAAATATTGTATTAAAAGCATTATCCCAAAGCATCAAAAGACAGTCACAGGCTGGAAGCATCGACCACCTGTAATCTTCCTGCAAAACCTGACTTCGTTTCCAGAGAACATATGATTTTTATTTCCTCTCGACTTGCAAGGTGAGTTCCCTGCTCAGCCAAGTAATATTAAAAACAAACAGCTGACATTATTATAAATAATTATGAACACTATTTGGGAGTTGGACCACATGATCTTTAAATGTCCCTTCCAACCCAGGCAATTTTGTGAATAAATGCTGACACATTAAGATGAAGTTTAGAACAGAGGTTCTGAACCAACATCCTTCATGAAGCAAGGAGACATGAGCATAGAGCAAATTCCATTATTTCTGCCGCTAACAAGGTGACATCTCACACAAGCCCCCTAAGACCCTGAGAGACTGAAGAGAAAATGAGACAACATTCACTACTGTAGTAAGTTGGGGTCTCAGGACAGAGTCTTACTGTTTATCAAATGTCCTTCAGTACAGAAAGTAGAAGTTTTAATGAGGGAATAAGATGTCAGGGTATTTTCTTTGCCTAACAAGTGGGAAGGCCAGAAAGAAAGAGTCTGTGAAGGTTAACTGAAAAGGGGGACAAATGTTCCAGGAATGTTGGCAATGAGGACTGACCAACAGCAGTGCCGAATTCTTGGTCTGGAAGGAAAGATGGTAGGAAGGGTATCCACAGGTAATGAATTCCTGTGAAGATGAGGAGCTGTTTGATATACTGTGCAGAAGAACAAACCAACAAAGCAAAAAAGGAGTGTAAAGAGAGAAAAATACAGTTGGAGGAACATTCTCTGTAAGGAGAGGATGCTTCCAGCAGTACCACAGTTCGAAAGAAAGGGAGACTTGTCCACTCCTACACAGGATATTACAATAACTGAAGCCCTGGCGAAAGAAACACTGGACAATGACAAGCTGGACAGCTCCCAAATGCTTCTCCTCCAGAGCCCACTCAACGAATTATCTCCAGCATCACTTCCTGCCCTCAATGGAGGGATCAAGTTCTGAAAGAGTCAAATGTCTTCTTGCTTTGGCAAGCCTCTTGGAAATTAGGCTTTTCTACAACCTCTTCTTTCACCTCTGGATTTTGTTAGGCTATTCACCATCATTTTTGGCTGTATACATAATACTTCAGCTACTGACAGCACACAGTGAAAGCTAAAGCAAGTTGCAATTATTGCACCAATAATAATAGGAAAGGTCTCAGGGTTCATATTTTTGCATCACCAACATTAGTTATCCATTTTTTATATGTGGTGAAATGATGTGCATGTCCATTTTTACCTAATAGTTTGGTTAGCAATGACATTTTCCAGGAGAACTGCTCCATAGATATTTTTGATTATTTGTTTCACTTTTTTTCCTTATTGATAAATTCCATGCATCAGCACAGACATCAGCATTTCAACCACTGGGCTTAAAAGACTTCTGCAAGTTCTGGGACACCTGCAGGAACAGCAGCTGCCAAACTCCTTCTAGAGTCATGCCACTGGGACTCGGCACTGGCATGAGTAGAAAATATTTTGCTTTTTAATGAGGTGGAACTGTATGTACCAGCACATCCTCAGATAGAGTAATTTCTCATCGCTCCACTGACTCCAATATACTATAATCAACAACTGGCTGAAGGGACTGGCTTCAAATCCTCAGTTTCTCCCTGACAATCGTGATTTTCCTAGTGATGTGGATATTTGGCAGTACATTAACTTAAGTAAGAAAAACAGTTTAACACAGTCCATCAGCCATTTATGAAATGAACTTGGATCTGAACTGCAGTCCTAGAAGATCAGTGGAACACTAACATCTGCAAATGAATTAATGCTTACCAGTGAAGTTTACTACTGAATGGGCTGTAAATGTCAAGCACAAGGAAACCAGAACATCTAAAGAAACAGGCATGAGTAAATAGTCAGCATATGTATGTATCCCTTATTCTGTTTCTAGAACCCTATAGTTGCACATGCATTTTTCAGGGTCTATTTAGAACCATAATTTGGATAGGGCAGAAGGAGATGAGGGAATAGAGATGACTTGAACAAACAGCACATATGACAGTCGTGCCATAAACTATTATGGCATTTTGTATCCATGCTATTAGACCTACAGGAGGAAAAGGCACAAGACAGAAAACTTTGTTTAGCACTGCCTAAATGCCATTACTCCCCTCTGACTACATCAAACCACTAAAGCCTTTGTCTGCAAAGCAGCCTGCTTTAAGTATAACAAATTGCTGCTGGACCTCTCTGGAGCTGGAAATCTCTTCAACTTATCTGATGAATTGTGACACAGAGACATCCAACTACCTATTAGCAACACCAGCAAGACCTTCCCCCAACTGCTCAGTGCAGTGATCAGAATCTACAACCACAGCTTACATTTAACTGGCACAAAAATAGGGAGGGTGGAAGGGAAACAAGCAGAACACCCAGCAATAACAAGCTTATATTGTAAACGATAAATACCACACCCTTTCACTCCTGTTTCTAAACCACCACCAAAATTCTCAGGGCTACTTTGCCACTACACCAGCCCTCCTAACAGCTGTTCAAACAGCAGACAAGATTCAGCATCTTTATTATTTTGATGAAATTATCTTACACTCCATTTTCATCCTCTTTTTACTACACATGCTATAAAACAACAAACTGGCACTATATATGCCACCTTATTAAATTATTACCTTATTACCTTATTAAATGCTGGATTTCAATAGTTTGCTAAATATTGAAGTTATGGGGTTTTGCATCTTTGTGCCAGGCTGTGATACACTAGACTTTTATTTGCTTTCCCATAAACACCCAGGCAAATGTTAACACAATAGGATCTAGTAGTCATATTTAGGATTGCGCCACTCACTTTTTTCAAAGCAATATTGAAAGACCAAGTTATTAATGGAAGATAGAAAGAGATTATTTTTTTTTCTCCTTGAAAAAAACAATACCAAATCAGAAGCATTACTTCTGCTAACTTGATGGCTCCAGCTCCCTTGGCATAAAACCTCTTGGAGTACACCAGCAGCAAGTCTCAACAGGCTTAATCCTGGGAACCCTAAAAGTAGATAACCAGTGTTATCTCTGAAGTTACAAGCAAGCTAAGTATCTAGACAAGGTGAAATTTTCTACACAGATGAGATGTAAAGCCATGATGATTACTGGATACTACTAATCACTCATTATCCAGTGTTCCATTTTCACGGTATTTCAAGCTGGCTATGAGGAATATATCTTTATACTTGGTAAAAGTGTTAAATAGGATAATGAATCAGGAAGATTAGAGATGACACTAGGCTTTATAAAAGGCCACTGAAGAAGCCAAGAGCTATATCTCAAAAAGACAGACTTGAGGACATGTCAGATCACCTTCACAGAAATCTGCCCACAGGTACAACAGCCCAGTGAGTCCTTCCTAGACCACCAACTTCCCACTACTTGCTATGTACCATTTTCTAAA
Organism: Vidua chalybeata; assembly: GCF_026979565.1. Lineage (NCBI taxonomy): Eukaryota > Metazoa > Chordata > Aves > Passeriformes > Viduidae > Vidua > Vidua chalybeata. The sequence goes on from NC_071530.1 coordinate 52,423,910, forward strand.
TTGCAAGAGCAAGATGAAATAGATTTTTAAATATGGGCCACCTAAATAATTCCCATCTCAATAGTGTCAGACCAGCAATGTTCCATCTTCTCTTTGAGTATCTCAGACAGTCTTCAATAGATGACCTGGATGAAAGTTACTTGCAATTGATTATATTCTTCTATTTTTAATAAGACCTAGGAAATAATAGGGTGAAATTCCTGTACTGGTGAGGAGGATTATAATTTGCTATTTAAGTTCTAGATGGTGAAATATTAGCCCCATTAATAATACCTTGTTTCCCTATTAAATCTACCCTATAAAAAGGGGCAATAGATTAAATTATAACAAAAATAAATCAAAGCAAGGACTTATTTGCATAAGTATGACAGCAGTTAATTTTTTTAAGAATTGAAATTTAGTTACTAAAATTTTCTCAGAAATATAGGTATCAAAGGTAAGAGTAAAAGAATGTTCCTATCTCTACTTTCATGACTGTTATTTCCCATAAAGGACAAAGTCAAAATAACTTCTGAGTATAATCTCTTCCACAATAGTTATTTACTTGACTACATTTCATAATTTCTGTAACCCTGAGAATTTTAAGGACATTCTTACCTAAAAAAGTTTATCAAGCACACATTTTTTTGCCTGAGGAACTGACTTATTTCCTCTTCTGTGCAAGATCACTTCTCAATATAAAAAACCTGCAATGCCATGAAGAAGTCAGTAAGATTTTCTTATAAACCTATCATTCATATGACCCCCATGGAGTACAGGTTCTCTGAGAGTCCACCACAGTCTCTGAATTGACTGCAGTTGAGCTGCAGATTTCAGGAGTATACATCTCAGTTTTAGAGCAATCTAAATAACCTCGTGCAAAGCAGGGGGGAAAAAAGCATTTTTTCAGACAAGAGAATTTTGAAACTAATAAAAGAGAGAAGGAATTCTTACCAGCTCCTAAATAAGAACATTCAGGTGAAACTAACACTCCAAGTGAAAAAGTTCCCCTTAAAAATGGAAGGTTAAGTTTTGAATTTGAACATAATTTTGTGTACATGTTTTCAGAGTCCAAAGATCACTGTACTAAAGAATCTCCCATGTATCATTAAATTAGCATTTCCTGTCATTACTTCTCTGTGTAGTTTTTTTCTAACTGGCATGTGCACTCACATGCACAACCTCATGTCCCTGTTCTCTACAATTGGTGCTTAGATACTTAAAAGACTCGTTTTCCTTTGCAGTACCTTCTCTCTGCTTGCCTCAGGCTATGCCTCAAATCATTCCACCTCAGTTGTATGTGATCTCAAAAACACAGGTTTATAGGCCCTTTTAGACATCCTGCTTATTTATAGTATTGTTCTATTACATCGAAAATGAGATTCCTCCACGACATAGCAAAGAAAAAAATCAATGAAATAATCAATGGTAGGCAGCAAACAAGTCATCATCTGGTATTTGTCTCATCACAACAGATTTGACTGTGTCCACAGTTAAAACAACACAATACTTTAGAGATCTTTATTGGATGCCATAAGCATACAAAACTTTATGTTTGGCTTATTCATAATTGAAGACAATGTATGAAAAACTATCATACTTAAACAATCCGATTTAAAAAACCCTCCAGTACACTAATTTTTCTATTAGGTTTGCAGCTAAGATGAAAGTATCAGTATTTCATCTGATGCCAAGATTTCACACCAGAGGGTCATCTGACCCTAAAGAACATTAAAATGTAAAAATCAATTTAAAAATAAAAATCAGAGTAACAATTCCCATTCCCTTGATTCAAAACAACAAGTTAACTCCCTCTTTCTTAATAACACTTATTATGCACAATAATTTCCTTGTTGTGGTTTATTCTTCTATTCTTTTGGTACTCCTTAGCTGTCCTAAATAAGATGATACAGCACAGTAAGTGCATTCATTCCACTTCTGACATTAAAATCTCTGAAAATGTACATGTTGGAACTATCTTCCAACTATCTTCATTTTCCAATAGAAAATGAAATCATATCACTGTCTTGTTTAGGTTAGTCTGAGCCTAATCACCAGGTTTGTTAAAACTAAGACTAACTCCCTCTCTAGAGACCACATCACTGTCTGACTACAAACAATGAGGGCAGACAGAGGGTTCTGCTGATTTTTCCTGTGACCTGTGACAGGAGACCACACTTGGTGTGTATCAGTCTCAGTCTGTTCTCACCACTTAGGAGAACACAGTAGATGCTCCTCTAAGATGAGTGTGGACCTGTTAAGGGATGGCAGACAGCACCATGCTGGGCTCTTTTAGGAGCCTAATTTTGTAGCAGTCACTGTAGAGAGGGAGTGTAGAGAGAGGAACGGGGCAGCAGATGAAAACCTGTCTAACCCCTTGTCCACCAGACAGTCTGGGGTGCCCAGCTGCAGAAGATGCTAAGTATGAGAATGATGCAATATCCAATTTAAATCAAGAGACAAGTTTTTGCCCCTACTGCCTCCAGCACTGCACTTCAAGCCTGGGCATTCAACTTGACACAGAACATCAGGCAGGCTTCTTGAATGTCATGCAGCATGTCAAGATCCCATCCCCTGGGGCCCTCAATGGCTGGCAGCTATTATTACTCTTAAAAGGCATGCTATCATCTGGAGGTTTGAACTGAAGTGGCTGTCTCCTGGAAATAGCCCATTTTCTCATTTGCACAGCTGCTGGTCAAGCAGTGTGGAATGGAAAAGCTTGAAAAAGAGAGATGCTTGGGGCAGTCGTATCTACAGCCTCTTACGCAGCCTAGCCGGTTTCTTAACATTACACATGCGCCAGATTTGTGTTGATGACAGTTCTACCTGATGTACCAGCCCCTTATTTCCACTGTGCACGTTTTCCTGATGATGCCTGATTGTTGCAGCTACACTGGTTTGTAGCCAGAACAGTGTCTGCAGAATGCAGTCTGAAGAGGTGAATATTTTAATGTATTCTGCATCATTATAAACAGACTTGAAAACTAAATCCTGGAACTAGCCCATGGTATTAATCCTAATTTAGTTTGGGCCCAGTTCCAAATGGGTGACTACATATGCAAACATTTGCCTGAGTGTACAATTGGCTGTTATGAACACAAAATTAATTCTTTTGCTCATGCATGCATAATTTACACACACTGATTTAGATCCCAAAGTTATTCCCTAGCAGAATTCCAGTGATCAGATTTAACTTGAAGACTGGTGTTAAAAAAACAACACCACAGTAATATATTCTTAAGCCACACAAAAAGAAGAAACTGAGAAAATAATTGCTGTTTCTGTAACTAAAAAAACCCCAAAACTTTCATATAAAACAATTATTTTACAGCTGACTGCCTTTCCCAGATCCCCCAGTTAATTTCCCCCCTACTATTTAATTTCTATTAATATGCATCTTATATTGAGGCACATAAGCATAATGTCATCCATTAAAAAGAATCAGCAGGATGAGAATGCTGTGAACTAGAATGTTTTCCATCAGGTATATCTGAGTTCCATGGTTGAATGAACAAAACCCAAAATGCCTCTCAGGAGCCAATACTTGGCTTCTCATATTCGAAGTGAAATGCAAACAAGCGAGCCCAGTGAACCAAAAGTGAGCTGTGAATCATAATCTAAGACCTAACTGGCATTAAGAAAATCAAGAAACTGAGGCTAGGCAAATTGTAGTGATGAAAAAACAGAGTGGAATTATTTCTTTCCAGGTAATTTTAATGATAAACTTGTGTCCTTTCCAAAAAGAAGTAGTAAACATTAATTAAATATATGCCAGATCCATGTGTCTGGAATATTACATTCTGTACTAAGACCATATAGAAATCATGCAAAATTATTATCAAGCATGCAATTAACAGAGAAGTACCTGGAACCAGGATCTCTGCAAACTAAGACAGCCTGATTTTTCCATACAATTGCCACACTGACTTACCCTTTGTGTCACCCTTATTTAAAAGGAAAAAGGGGTATTGTTTAAGCTACAAGAGGTTCCTAATGGAATCCTATATTTTGGAAGGTGTGAGATTTGTTTTTTTTAAAAACCTCACTTTACAGAAGCAAATGCTTAAGCTGGTAAAAAAAACCCCAAAAACCCTTGGAAAGTTAACAATTTTTTGAAGTAACATATTCAGGATATTAAATTGTAAAGCAGAATTCAAAGACTGGTCTTCACTCAAGTGAGTTTGTTCTTGACTTTAACTCAGGTAAAAACAGGTCTTGTACGTGACAAGAGACATGTATGGGGAATGTGTTGAAATAACATCACATGGAAAAGGCTTCCCGGAGCTACTGATGCTGCATGCAAGCTGCAAAATCTAGAATTTCCCCTGCCTATTTCACTATCCTTCATTCATGACCACCATGATCAGAACACACTTTGAGATGTGCTAACATGCTTTATATTGAGCTAACAGAGGTGAGCATTACCTTACCAAAACCAAAGATGTAGAGATTTCAATTCCTCAAATTATGGCACATTCTTAACTACAAGAAGAAAACTATCAAAGCTAGTCAAAGAAATTATATATGTGTTTGTAATCAAGCTGGTATTGAAAAACAAAATAAATATACTTGTTACAGTTTGTTACTTGTTAGGATTTAGGAAAATCTCTGCCAGAAGAATCATTCTGCATTTTGGCCTTTTTAACATAACAGAGTCCAGCAGTAAGTCATTCCAAAATTAAAGTATTTATATCACCATGTTGCATGACTCTTGATTTATTTTTTATAAATAAAAACATGTGTAGCATATGTGTGTGTATGTATGTGTATATTTATTCCTATATGTCAGCATAATTTATATATGATATATTTCCAAAGATTAAATTTTTTTAAATAAAAAGCACTGCATACCAGCAGCATAATTTATATATGACATATTTCCAAAGATTGATTTTTTTTTTAAATAAAAAGCACTGCATACCATGAGACAAGCTTTAAGTGAGGTTGTATTTACAGTAACTTAAAGGATCAGGCATTGCTCCTTAAATGAATTTAAATTATGCACTTTTCCTTTGCCAGACACATCTGAACATTTCACCTTGCCTTGACTGATAGTTTGCATCTGGCAGTTTCTCCAGACAACATGGTGTTTTTCAATATAGTGGAAATATGCTCTTCAGGTCTTATTTAGAGGCAACAAAGGAAAATATCTGAGTTGTAACCAGGAGTAAGTATTTGACAAAAAAACCCACCTATTTTCAGAATGTTCAAGGGGGCTTGGGATGTGGGGATAAATAAAGTTAGTAACTAAAATTTAATTGCAGCTTTTACAATATTTGGCATTCTTAAAACTCCCATCCCTGGAGCTGTATGAACAAGTGAAAATCTTTTCTTTCTATATTGTGAGTTTCTAGCTTTCATTTTTCAGAGTATATGAAAAAGGTCAGCCCTAAAGGCCTAAACGTCACAAGACAAATTTAAAAAAGGCTTTCCTTCCCACAGACATTTTCTTCATAGAGCAATTTCTTGTCTTCTGGTTCTGGATTAGTTTTTAAGCATTTGGGATCAGCAACAAAGAATTAGAGATAAAAGATATCAAGATGCAAGTGAGGAACCTGCAGAGAAAAAAATGCTTGGGTGCTGCGTGGATGCAGACCCACACCCCAGCTCACATGGAGCTGCCTTGGCTGCCCCCTTTCCAGCTCACAGCAAAGGAATAATGTGAGTACGTCCAGGGGAGACTGAATGGGGCATGCAGAAAACCTTAAGACATTTGTCATTCACAGAAATGCCCTTTACCTAACCAATTCCAAAGTTTTCCCAAACATTGCTACAATGGAAAATTTTAATAATTATAGAGATCACATATCCAGTTCCTAGAATTCTTTTTTCTTCAACAAACACATTACAAAAGCATTTTCTTTAACTGAAAAAAACTACTGGCCATTTTATCAACTTTGTCCCACCTGTTTTTTACATCCACCTGTAGATGTGAAATCAAAGCAACTGCATCCAGTTAGCAGTAATGCAATGAAGATGTTCCACTCTAGCAGAAAATGAAGTGAGGACTACATTTTACAAAGGCTACAAGTCCGTGGTTTTTCCTAATAACAGTTTTAATTATTAATTTATTTATTATGAATAGCTGTAAGCAGTGAAATTCTAAGAGATTCATTTGGCATACAGAGATCAAAAAGAGCCCTTTTGGCAAAAAGTATCCAAACTTGCTCATTATGCATCTTTTTGCATTTTCCCCACCAGTAGCTGTATTTTAAGCAATACATGTCCCTATATGAACCAGGTTTAAGAATGGAAAGTGTCTGAAGAAAACTGGAAAAGCTTCACATCAGATTTATCTTGGGCTTCTGATATTCCTGTGTTCCTTAGTTTCAAAACCAGAATGCTGGAGCAATATGGATAGGATCAGGACCCCATAGTAGCAGCAGTTACAAAAACACAGGGAAGGAGAAAAGTAACTGTTGAAAAGTGCTTAATTTAAAAGGAAAAGGTAGAAGATGGAAATATTAATTATCCTTACTTGGTAAATGGTGAAGTACAACATCCCATTGCACACCATGTGACATTCTCCAAGCACTCAGAAATGGACCCCTTGCCACTTAAGCATTGATTCCCTGCCTTTGCTTTAAGGTAATCTTTTATGTGTCTTGAAACACTTCTACCCTCTGAATTAGGAGAGTTCTGTCTGCTGAAGATAGTAACAGAAAGCCTGTCAAAATCCAATATATATTCAAAAGACTATGTGATAAATTGTGACATAAATCCACAATTCTCCTTGCAAAATAAATCACTTGGTCATGTAAGTCATGGAAATTTTTCTGATCTTCTAAGTATTTTTGTACTTGGAATCAAGGAAACCTCAAAGTGTTTTCAGGAGATTGACTCATATTCATCTGAAAAGGTCTTTTATTCAGAAGTGCTGTAAGCCAATAATGATGATAAATGTTTTTCTTCCCCACGCTTACACCAGAATTTCTTGTGATCATTTAGTAGTCAACCACCACTGATGTACAGCTTTAATTATGCCATCACACAGTTATCACTTCACATCTCACCCCTGTTTGCTCTTGCTTTGCCAATAAACAAAGTGGATTACAGCTGACAATATTCCCTGTGAGAATCTACACTATTTCACAACTTGCTAACTGAAGCCACAGTAGATCTCTATATGTTATGCACTATTATGAACTACAGCTAAGCAAGATACTTTGAAAACTTACTACCGGTAGATCCCAACTCAGATACAGACATTTCCTAATTATATCTTGGCACAATCCACTAAGTAAACAGATTCTCCTTGAAACATCTCCTACAAATGCCTTGACAGCCACCAATCATCCACCAGGGACTGGGGAAATAGCTTATTTTTAAAAATAAAATCTTAATGGTTCTTTCTTGTTCATATTAAATGGATCTTACAAAACATGTCACAGTCCTTGGCCTACTGTCCAAATTACTACACATCAAGTAGACACTTAACACCATACTGAGCCAGAGACAACATGCCCTGCAATGAACTGTCTCCATTCTGCCTACTGAAGAATCATAGTGCTACAGAAAAGCCCCATAAATAATGCATCCCATTTACCAGCTTTTCTAGGAATTGAGCACAAAGCATGTGGAAGATGTGCACAGCTTTCCTAGAGATTCTTCAGGACTGAAGGCAGCCTTCTGATCAGCAGCAGCTGGCAGACCATCATCTCTCCTGTTATGCAACAACACAAAGGCACTGCTACAGGAAGCCTTCTCTCTTACTGTAGGGTATTAATCTGGGGCTGGTTTTATTTAACTTTATGTTGAATTTCACTAATGTTTGGGTTTTTCTGTTTTGTGTGCCAGACCATTTCTCACTTCTCAGGCAGATCTGGAGAGTGCACTAGGGCTGGAAGCTCTTGTCAAAGTTCCCAACTAAAATGCTCACCTCTTAAATAGCCTTTGACTAAACCAGTCTCTACCTTTGGTGGCCTAAGAACCACCATCTGTGAAGGGAAAGCAGCCAATTGTCCCATGTGAAATGAAACCAGGATTTCCACAAATCTGTTTCCTGAGATAGAGGCTACCAAGTTCCTAAAAACTTCTGTGTGTACAGAATAACACAAACTGAATATATCTCTCCTTTACAAACAACAACACAGACAAGTTAAAAATTAAAATACAATGGTCAAAAAGAAAAGAAGGCAAGGGTGTCTCTTTGTAACTGCTGTGAGTTTAACAAAGTTGTAGAAATTAATTTGGCCCAAATACACCACGTGTTTAAAGTTCATTAGATAAATTAGGTTACCACAAATTTAAATCTCAGTTGTTACAAATACTGAGCTCTCCTTTTACTTAAAATTAAAACTTGCAGACACCGCAAAATTACTTTCTCACGTACATAAAACACTTAGCTTCATAGCTATCCTTCTTTTTTTCTTTAAAATATAAGGCAGCAATTTGCATGTCTCCATGGAAAGGAGTAGCCCAAAAGTGAAAATATAAGCTGGTGATTTTACAAATTTCTCAGATTCAAAGTTTTGCAAGGCAATTCCAAATTAATAGGACCCACAATTTGGAATGATATGAGGAGTCATAAAACCTTCTGACTTGCTTTTTGTGGAGTCATGGAATCATCAGGCTTGGAAGATACCTTTAAGATCATCAAGGTCAATTGTCAACCCAGCTCTACCATAACCCCTAAACCACACCACCCAGATCCAGATATCTCCAGAAATGGTGATTCCACCACCTCCCTGAGCAACCTATTCCAATGCTTCACCACCCTAACATTGACTTTTTTTTCCTAGTATTTAAATCTCCCTTGTCTCATCTTAAGGCCATGTCCTCTCACTGCAGGCACAGGAGAAGAGACCAGTCTCCACCTCATTACAACCTCCTTTCAGGTAGCTGTAGAGAGCAGTGAGGTCCCTTCTAAGCCCCTTCTTTTTGAGAATAACAACCCCTGCTCTCTCAGCCATTCCTTATAAGACACATTTTCCAGACCTTTCACAAGCCTTGTTGCCCTTCTTAGGCCATGCTCCAGCATCTAAATGTCCTTTTTAAAGTGAGAGGCCCACTCTCACTGAACACAGGAACTGAACACAGTACTCAAGGTGTGGCTTCACCAGTGCTGAGTACAAGAGGGTGATCTCTGCACTGGTCCTGCTGGCCACACTGTTCTTCATACAGGCCAGGATGCCATTGATCTTCTTGGCCACTTGGGCACACTGCTGGCTCATACTGAGCACCCCCAGGCCCCTTTCTGCTGACGAAGGCTTGAGCCACTCCTCCCCAAGCTTGTAGGGCTGCATGGTCTTGCTGAGTGCAGGACCCAGTACTTCCCTTTTGTCCTCATCATGTTGTCCTCAGCCCACTGATCGAGCCTGTCCAGGTTTCCCTGCAGAGCCTTCCTACTCTTGAGCAGATCAACACTCCCACCCAACTTAGTGTTTTCTGCAAATTTACTGAGGATGCCCTGAATCCCCAGGTCCAGATCATCAAAAAAAAGATGTTAAACAGGGACCAACCCCAAAACTGAGCCCTAGGGAGCACCAATCACCAGGTGGATTTAGTTCCATTCATCACAACTCTCCGGGCCGTCCAGCCTGGTTTCTACCTACTGAAGTGTTCACCCATCCAAGCCACAAGTGGCTAGGTTTCCTAGGAGGATGCTGTGGGAGACTCTGTCAAATGCTTTACTGAAATCTGGATAGAGTACATCCACTGCCTTTTCTTCGTCTAATAAGCGGGCCACTTGGTCATAGAAGATCAGATTGGTCAAGAAGGACCTGCCTTTCATAAGTCCATGTTGGCTGGACTTGATCCCCTGATTGTCCTCCATGTGCCATGTAATGACACTCAGGATGAAGTCCTGGCACTCAGGACCCCTCCTGTTTTTTGCTACCAAAATGGCATTGGACTAAGACAGAAATAGGAAGCTTTAGAAGCTGACCCTAACCCAGCAATGAGGGCTGATTAAAAAGCAGCCCCAGGAAATGACTGAAGAAACGGCTCTCAGTATCTCACAGTAAATACGGGAGATCGGAGTTCTTATTAAGACACCACTCCTGCTAAAGTTAGTAATGTGTGATCCTTACAGAATCACTGAAGCCTGGAGCTGCAGTATGTAGCATCAAGCACCTTTAGCTTTACTCCTGCCTCAGGCATGCAGCCAAGACTCAGCTTTATGGGTCATCCAAAATCTAGGGGCTACATGTCTTCAGGGTTGATTTAAAGCCTTCAAAAATAAAACAATCAAACAAACAACTTGCGGCCTATAAAAAGTGTGTGCCTTATGACACTGCTCAGTTTCAATTAGCTTCATGTTAAAATGCAGTACAGTGGCTTGAGTTCAGCTTTTTTCATTTTTATTCATAGCACCCATCAATCCAAACAGTGATTTTTCCCACACTATTTTATCAGACTGAAGAAATACCTAGTGCAAGTTGCTCTCCTCATCAGATAGTGAGAATAATGGAATTATTTAACTGGTAATTGAGCCCTAAAGGACTGAGCTAAAAGAAGACCACCTAAGGCTAGGCAAAATTTAATTCAGTCTCTGGAACTAGAGAGAACTTCCCTGATCATAATCCTCCAGACATTGAACTCATCTTCTACAACAATAAAATATTTTTGTGCAAACCTCATCAAAGAATTAACTCTGAATGACACAGACAAGTCAATATGTTGAGGAATTGTCATAACAGGGGGCAAAAAAGTAATTTGAGAACACTAATGAAAGCCTTTTTAAAGTGCCTCCTACAAATCATGGAGGCAGAAGAAATAGCAATAGAAAAAGACAAACCTAGGTTTTATTTTTAATTTGGATTTGAAAGCCATTCATGTTGGGATCCAGGCAATTATTTGGTAAGTGATATGAAAGAAAGGAGCTATTTGTCCCGTTAGCCATCTCTGCTGTTTTTCTTTCCCCCCATGCACACAGTTTGGCACCATCTGTGCTTCAAGAACCATAACTCCAGCATGACCTTTGACAAACATGCCTAAGCAATGCAGCAGCTCTGGGTACACATGGAGTAGAGAACCCTGTGCTATTTCCCACCATTCCAGAGAGGATCATGTTCTCTTCACCCCATGGCCAGCCAGATCAGCTGGCTGGTGACATTACATGACTAGAACCTAAGCTTCATACCGTACCAGCATTTGCCCAGTCCTCTTCTCAAGTCTAAGGAGCCTGCAGAAGAAAAGATGAAATATACTCTGCACCTTTCTGTAATCATATCCCTTCCTGCTTTCATCATTGGAACAGTTCTTTTCAGAGCGACTTTAAAAGGATCTGAGGAACAGGCACTGTAACAGCAGGCTGTAACACTTTTCCTCTCCTACCTCCACACCAACTTAGCCTATATCCTTTGGACTTCCACTCAGAAAGACATAGCTAGGACATGACAGAAAACTGCTGTACTGTGGTTCATTATCTAAGCAGGACAGAGTGACAACATTTACTGCCTCTGCTCTCTTCTTGCCTCTAAAATTCACACCTTATGCTGAGAAGAAAGTAGGTGTGTCTATGCCAATCCTTTAATCCCCATTCCAACACTGAAAGACCAGGTTAAGATCCTCAAAGGCAAAGAAGGACTATTTGAACTGTGATGATCTGTTAATTTCTAAAGCTGTGCACACCAATTCCTCTTACTTCAGGGGAACATGCTGTAGAAGTAGAGATTTGGATGTGTTCAACTTTGTACTGACTGTGCAAGTGATGGCAATCACCTCCTTTAAGGATATTAGAATATCTCACAATGATCCAATAAAACAAATGCAAACAGCAGCACTCTAACAGCTCTCTAGGAATACATTTTTTTTCTGTCAAGAGCAGTAAAGACTGCAAGGAAGTGACACATCAGGAGTAAAACTACAAACCCCTTTACTGAACATAACATCACCATTAAAGAGACATTGAAGGGTGAAGACATTGTATGTATCTTGTTACATTGGAATAGTAAAAAATGTTTTAACTGGTACTCTGCCTAAACTAAACAAATGAGTTTGAGGTCTAGATCTCAAGAACTCAAACCATTCCTTCTGGGTTCAGTTTCTTCCCCAGGAACACACAGTAACAAACCCCTAGATTCCTCCCCCTGACCTCAAATAAGAATCAGGCTTATTTCTGCCACTTATTTCCTCTAGTGGCATGAACTCAGGGTGCACAGTAGCTCCAATTTATTAACAGGGATTTCTTTTGCTCAAGTAAATTTTCTTACCCAAACCTATTTCTAGTCTCATGGTTAGAAATTTCCCTGACTAAACAGGTGAGTTAATTTAAAAACACAAACAGTAGAAAAGGGCCTGGCCTCCCCATAATTAGGCCCCTTCAATGGTCCTTGGAAGGCAGATGTGCAGTTTCCTGATATTTAAAAAATAGAGGTGCTTTGAGGCTCTGCATGAGGCAGTTCTGAACTATGAAAAAAGCAGAAATCAGGATAATGTAAAAGTTGTGCTACAGAAATGAATGTAGAAGACCCCAGGTCTCTATGCTTAAGGCAGCAGAGAATTGCAGTTTATTATCTGACTTTGGACATGGTGGGTAACTTATTTCCACATGGTCTGCATCAACTCTTCCAGTTGAACCCATTTAGTTTGCAAGTTCAACAAGTTTAACTAAACTCTGCTAAAATTCACTCCAAGGCTCTGGTTCTGTATAGTACCTGAGGTTTATTTTAACACCTGCCACAGGTCAATTGAATTCAACTACTCATGTACCAGTTATTGCTGGGATGGCTGCAGCTCAAGCTGATCTCATGAACCACCCACCACGGGCTTTGAACGATTGAGAACCTAAACTCTAACACCCAAAAAAGCCAAGAGGCAGCTCTGAGACCGACTCAGCTCTGGAGTAAGCTGTAGATGAGAGCAAGCAGTAAATGTGCAAAAGTGTCTTCATGGATGAGGCTGGGTACAATCAGCAGCCTCAGCCAGCCCAGCCTTCTGCTGCTCCTGCTGCATGCATCTCAGAGCACCAGCTGGCCAACCTTGTACAATCTACCATAAAATCAGGACGTGTGTCCCAACACAATGTGCAAACAGAACAGAAGACCAGTTCCAGTCTCAACAAGCCTGTGAGAAACACAAAGGGACAGTGAAGCACTGTCTGACAGTGAGATAAACCCTGGCAACCACAGATTAATTACTGATTATTTTTAGGTAGGCCACATGGCAAGGAGAAACATGAAAGAGGATGGGAGATGGATTTGTAATGCTTTTGTTTCAGCTGGGGAGATTCTTCCCAGCATGAAGGCAGAATATGAAAATGTGTAAAGGGTCTTGCTAACATCTGAGATCATGTGGCAACTTTTGGATGCTCAAAGGAAGCAATGACGTAAAGCTTCTCCCATTTGGACTTCATTCCCTATTTCTTCCTTCCACCCGAGAGAGAAAGGGCAGGGTATTGACACATGCACAGTCAAAGGAGCAGTTAGTATCCTAAGGACTATACAACTTGAAAGAGAAATACCCAGATTACTGGCAATAAAATAAACAAGTTTAAGAGAATATTGCAATTTTTTAAAAAGACATTACTTAATGAATGGTGGGATTCTGCAGAGACACACTGGAACTCTGCCTGAAAACTCTGAGAAGCAAAACCTAAGATCGAATTTAAAATGTAAAGCAAGATCATAGTCATTGAAAATTGAATGATCAATCCTGACATGAGACAAGTCTCATCCCATTGGGGTAAGTCCTTATAAGAGTTGAATTCAGTACCTCTAGAAAATATCCCTGCCAAGGCCAAAACACATTGGAGCTCTGAACAGTGAAATAACAAAGATTTTCTTGGGAGTAAACCCCAGAAGCCAGAACTTCACAAACAAGACTGCAGGATCCCTCAATAAGAGATCAAAATTAATTTCCCACTCAATTTTCTTTTTGTAGAAATACTGGTGATTACTAGAGGCAAGTCTGTCCTCCAAGTAAAGAATGACAGCAGCAAGCCAACTAGTCTAAATTGTTTCAGTAGATATTGATTTCTAAGTGACCTTGGTTGGCTGTGCTGGCCATCACAGCTCATTTCCCCATTCTGCCTTCATTGATGCCCAAAAGCCCCAAAATAATCCTAAAAGTCTATCTTTAAGAAATGGCACAAGAAAATCTGTAAGGTGAGTGGAAAATAGCTGTCTGCTTTCTGGTCTTGCACCTCACACAACAGATGTTTTGAGCATCACCTTACACTATGTAATGATGCAGTGTAAGAAAAATATTCCAATGATCAACTGTGTCCTCCGCATAACTTTGTTTGCAAGGATATTTTTGAAAAGGACAAATTGACTTCATTAATTGAAGCTGTGCATCCTGCATTGTCCTGGTTCAGGGCAAGTCTGGGGAAAGAATCCCCCCCCCCCCCCCCCCCACAGAAGGGAAAGATGCTCCAAGAAGCATGACCTCACTTTGCAAGGAATTACAAAGTTCCCACACAAAAGAAATGTTCTAAGGAGAAAACACAGGGACTCAACTGGAAAAAGCCAAACCAAACAAACCAAAAACAAAAAACAAACACCAACCAAACAAAAAAGAACTCAGTGAAGTTGATTAGAAAAGAACAAGACATTTGGGATGGTTTTGAAGCAGTCACTGCTATGTGAATGACTGTCCTGAGGGTTGCCAAAAGGAGGAGTATTCAGTTTTATTTAACATCGTTATTATGAATCCAGCTGAGGGGCTGCAAATGCATTTCTTGAGTCTGCAGCTGTATAGAACCAAGAGGCGCTCTGCCCCTCGGGATGCTGATGCTGTGAAGTGCACAAACCCAGCCTTAATGGTAGGGTCCCTCACATCAATGTCAAGTTTCTCAGAAATCCTAAATCCTTGCGCCCTTGTGACAATCAGAGCTTTATATCAGAGGAGCTACCCAGTTGCTAGGGGTGTCACATGCACTAAGGTTTTCGACTCAATAGTCTTAGGAAGCCTGACCTAAAGTCCCTGGAAAGCAGTAAAAGATCCATGGTCTTTGGACCCACCTCCCATAAAATTCACATGGAAAAGTTAGTACTTCAGATGGAAAGCAAATGGTACACAGAATATTCAACAATTCAGCTCTTTCAAGCTGGATAAAGTAGTACAAAAAGTCCTTTAATAAGATGGTAATAGCAGAGAAACTTCTTGCCCTGGCTTTGAGATAGGTGAGCTAATCTGTTGGGTCATTTTCTTGACAGATTTTTTGATGCTCTGCTTAAAATGAGCCTAGAAGCCTGAGCAAATACAAATATCTGACTCAATTTTGAGCCTGAATAGCTGAGGTCATTAGGACATTCAAACATCACTTTCAGCCACCAGATTCGTGGAGCCTCCTAATCATACATGAGCACCAGACTGGGGTGACACACCACCATGGACATACAACAATGGGAAACGGGTTTTTTAACCGAGCAAATGGTAACAGAAGTAGAAAGACAACATAACTAAGAACAGCAATGTTGTGGTATCTGTTTATGGAGTTTATCCTTTGCTGCTTTGTCTTGTTTCACACAGGACTGATTTGCCAAAATGTCTCAATGACTCACTGTCTTCTGGTAGGGCCAGCTTATTTAATAAAAAAAACAAACAGAACTACAGTGTTCTGCATGGAGACAACTGCTTGTACCAATAACTTCCTGCTTACTAACAGGACTGTACAATGCACCAGCTCTAACTTAGAAAGAATCCACTAGCTTAAAAATGTTGCTTATCTGGTTGCTCTCTTGCTGCACTGAAGGAGGCAACATTTTTCTCCCTTCACAAGAGCATGAAGGGCTGTCCTCTCCAAAGGCATGGTAGTCTCCTAATTCTCATAATGAGGATATTGAACAGCTACTTCATTACCCTCGTATTTCAGAGGAAAGACACCAGCCATCAGCCGAGCAACCAAATTTAGACTACAAGTACAGCCAGCAAAGACACTTGTGGCTCAGAGTTTAACCAGCCTGAACAGCAATCAACATGTTTAGAAAATGAACCAACACAGTTCACAACACATAACCAAGCCTGATAAAGGGCAGACTAGAGTATGCACTGAAGCTATGACTTACATAGAAGATTAAACTGGATGTTCAGCATCACCTGTAAGAATGCTCAGCATCACCTGTAAGGATGCTCACTTGCCAAGCAAAATCCTTCATTCTCTGTTTCTGTTCCAATCCCATTTCAGTTATTTATATAAAATTTAAAGAGAGGGGCTTATTAAGACTCCCCAGCTCCAGATTAGTTTTCAGCTTTGTGGTTAAAGTGACTAATGTGACACACAAAATTAAAGAAGCCCTCAGGAAATAAGGGGAAGCAAATGCAAGTTTCCACCTTCTAGGTGACAGCATAAAACAACACAATCCCAAGAAAAAAGAGGCCATGACCATTGGTGATTTTGCGAACACAGGAATTTCCTTCTTTTGTTTTCCAAGCAGCTACTGAAAACAGTGGTATATGTTTTAGTTTAAACTGAGTGAAAAGTGTTTTTTAGAGAAAAGGGGAAAATTTTATATTTAGCATAACTTCAGCTGTTTTTTTTTGTTTTGTTTCTTTTTTAATTTATTATTCAACTCATTTGACATATTTTTTTTTAAAATCAATTGTCTGGACAGTTATGAACATTTGACGTGTTAATACATCTACCCTGAGCTTTGCATTAAACATATACTAACGTCAACAGATGTCATACATGCAGATCAAAGGCAAATATCCATTTTGAGTGTAACCCTGAGGCAGCTCTGTCTTTGCAACAAGGCAAGAATCCATTTCATTCTTGTAAATCCATCTGCCATCAGAACACCACAAAGCTGCCATGAATATGAACACCACAAATGAAAACATACATGAGGCTTGAACAGATGATAGTCAAAGAGCTGCTCCTCAGTTAGGGGTAATGCTAAACATGAGAGGATAACTCACATAAAAAATCTCTGGTTTGCACCAGGAATTATGCCTGCTTCCACTAACATGACTGTGTTAACACTTTGTTTTTCACACAGAAAATAGTTTAATGGGCAAAACTTAAGCACAACAGGAGACACCAGTTTCTGTCAAGTCTCTGCAATGACTCTATGACCAACGGGACTTGGTAAATTCAAGTTCATGATTCCAAATCTGACAAGGTTTGCAATATTCCACATATGTCTCAGTAAAGCCTAAGTGGCACTGAATTACGTACAGAGTGACCCCAAACACAGCCAAATTAGTTTTTTTGAAGCTTATCAACACTGAGATTTTGTGTAACAAGTGCATTTACATACCTGAGTTGTGAAACTAGGGTTTTACATACTAGTATCTGGTACTCATGTTTTCTCACTTAGTAGCAAAATCACTGGCTCTCCTGATTGTTTTCAATATGTTTGTTGCATTTGTATCTCTTGTATGACTTTTTATTTTAATTTTCTTAGTAATGACAGAGATATTCGCTAACATTCAATATTCAGTAACAGAACCCAAATACAGTGCCTTTTTGTCACATGGCATGCATGTGAGTAGCCAAGAAACAAGTTTAAGGCTTTGATGGTACAACCTTAAAATAATTTGATGATTAATACCTGAATCTTGGGAAAATACATCTGCCCCTTGTCTTGTTGTACTGACTCAGCTTTCCTCCTAAGGCATCAAATACCACACTGGAAACACTAGATCATCCTAAACTTTACAGAAGAATTTTTACCCTTTTTGGTTTGGGTTCTTGTTTCATTACTTTTAACCCTAATTTTCCAGGTGTCTGACTTCCATGATATTCAAAAACCACATCCAGATTAGGCAAGACAACATCTGCAAATTCCACTTCTCCCAGCACAGTGAAAAAACTGGAAAGATCTCCAACTTGCATCTTGAGTCACCTCCAGGACTGACTTACCTTGTCTGTTGTTTCTTTAAATCTATTTTAAACACAACTGAATGTCTTTATTTGGTATTTTAAAATAAAATGTTTGTTGATAATATCAAAACAGAACCTTTAAAATACACAGAATAACCAAGCAAATGAGAAGCTTGGCTGCCAAATATTGTGTGGGTAATAATTATCAGGAAACCAAAAGCCTAGACAATGCAGTAAACACAGATCTGAAATACAGTGCTTTTAAACATTGGCAGTCTATTACCACAGCTAATGTTATTTCTAGGACTTGGTGAAGAAAAAATCTTTATATTACAGTCTGCTTTTGTCTCACTGCAGTGGACTAACTCAATTTTGATGCTGTGCAAATAACACTGATCTTTGTGAACAAGGGACCTCAGGTGGAACTTCTTTATCAAGAAAAACTTAGTGATGCCCCACAGTGATTCACAGCTTCCCTTTTACTGCTGGAATGCAGGAAATCCATAAGTCCTTTTAACTTCCAGTATGAGAAATCCTTCACTCCCCACTGCAAGGGGAGAAGTCTTTCTTCTATTAGAGAAAGCTTTGCTCTGATCTTTAAAATACAACCAGCCAGAGCCCTTAAGATTATGACAAAGCTGCTACATAAACTCACACACCTGACATTTCCAGCCCTTCAGCTCCTTAACGGGGTGTATCCCAGGTCACAATACATTACGACGGTCCAAATTCCCAAGTATTACCATTTGACAGCTGGGCTTAAGGAACACCAGACCCTCAGTGTGGGTCCCAATGCAGCCTGCACACCCATTAGGCAAGGCTTCCCTGTGAGCAATAGCAGTAACAGCTATGGGGAGGTGAATCCTGTGATCTGCCATTCAAGAGGCTGTCAGTCATTCAGCAGAGAGGGCAGAGGGCAGAAATTCAGATTTAAAAGGAAGAGAAATTTGTGAGAAAGGGACAAGAGTAGGACTGAGTATTATGATATTAATGTCTGGTGCACAAAAACCATGTGCTTAGTCCAAGTGCTACCACAAGCAGTATTTTGCTGTATTTATTATGCTCTGAAGAAAAAAAACTTCTTTAAGTGCTAGGCTTAAATAATTTGACACCCAGATTATTATTTAACAAATATCATTGATTGAACACTCTTTCCTAAATCCAAAAGTCAGTGTATGAAATTTCGATTCCAACAAAATCAGATACTTTTTAGAGATAACCTGGAGAGGCATATGAGTGTCTAACAGCTATATTTGTTACACCTCATAAACTGAATGTGGCTTTATTCTTTGCCTCCGCGTAACAGTCATACATTTACACAGCTATCTCATCTTCCACGAATCTTTGCCGGCCTCTTGCCAAGATAAATTTTTCCTACCTTCATATCAGCTCAAAAGATTTTCTCAGGAAGGGAAGAGAGGGAAAAGTTGTCTGGGCACCCCAAGTATTATCACATTCAAAATGATAAGGCACAAGCACAAATTTGTGTGCAAACAGCTCTGTGTCAGATGCTGCCAAACTGAAAGAACAAATTCTATAGAGGTACTGCCTACACTGTTACAAGACTCTCTGTGTGGCATTTACACTCAGTGAGACTCTGAGACTCATGCTCAGGGCAAGATGTTTCAGGTTGATTACCTACTCAATTAGAGTGTACTATAACCAGATTAAGGAGATTGCTCTATCCTTGATTACTTAGAGTTGTTTTGTTCATACCATTTATAGAGATTTGGACAACTCGGGTAAATATATTAATTTTTCTGTTGCTGTTTTCATTCTTCTAAATAAATATTCCAAACTGATTGAGACCATATTTTTTTAATAACCAGCACATGATAGCTGTTCAAATTGGAGCATGCAGTAGCACTATCACAGCATCATGTCTCTCTGGCAGTCAGAAATTGCAGTTTCAGAGAGACGTGCCTCAGGATGGAAACTTAATTTTTGTTAGAAATTTGGTGGGAAGAAGAGGAAAAGAGTTAAGAGGGATAAAGGGAGAAATGCAACTATATTTTAATAAATTAATAAAAATCCCTAAGAATGATTAGACAATACCCAGTTGAGCCAGAAAGTACTGCAAGCTGGGAGAGTACTGGCAAAGGACCATTAGAGAGCCTGGGATGCTCTTACATTTCATTAAGTAAAACATATGTTACTGGCTCATGAGGCAGGAACTGTACAAGGGGGACCTTTCCATCTAATCCAATAGAGCTGTTCTCATGCTTCCACAAGGAACTTCACTATTATGCAACATATCTGTTATTAAACTTACTCAAACTTCATATCATACAGAGGGTTTTCAATTGCTCTAATCATGTAAGTTGGATTTATGAAAGCAAACTAAACTTGCTAGGTCTTTCCAGCTTTAATGTCATGAAGTATTTTTTGGCAAATCAAGAAATAAATTGAGAATGTATTCATTTTGATTACATAGCCAGACATCCTTGCCTGTAAATAGGATCCCAAAATTCTTGGTTTTCAGCAGCTCTAGTCTACAGCTATTATGCATTCATACATTATATTAATACATACAGATATATGTATTTGTTGTCCCATTGAAACATATTGTTCAAAAAGGACTCTGCATTATAACAAAATTGCCTCCCAATTTTAGAAAGAAGTAAATGTATAAAATTTCCTTGATATGAGTGAGAGTGCTCTTAAGCCAGTCATCCAAAAGACCCTACTTTGAAAAGCATAGTTTGTACTGAATGCTCAAAAACTCAGCAGAACAGGGCATATTGAAATTGGGCTTTTACATGACAGTGACAATAGAAAAGCTACCCCTTTATTATAGTTATGTACTCTGCCTTAACACATGGCACATCCTTGCCTCTAAATGGCAAATCCTGCAAATCAAGAGAAACATCACAACTACCAATGGCAGAATTCGTACTCGGTTAATGTATCCTTCTGTCTATTATTTATTACTTTGCTGTGATACTGTCCATTTGCACAATACATTGCCATGTTTGTCTATGATGACAACTTACCTGTCTTCTTTCACATCTCACAAGCCTTAAATATCTTAAATTATTACAACTTTTACCTTCTGATGTGGCAGAGGATAGAGTCGTTGTCAGAACTCAGTGAAGCCTGGCACTCAGGACTAGAGGAGGTGAACATCTTTGCTGCACAGCTGCAGAGGAGCAGGAGGGCAAAGGCATCTCCTAACCAGAAGCACACAGAAATGTTCATCCCTACCACACACACTGCTACCACTCAGAATAAGGTCTCATGTCACCGTGGCAAAGCCATTTAAGTGCCACTGGTTATCAACACATTATTACCTCCATCTTTTGTGGACACAAATAAGTGTTTTCACCCCTTGCGGCTCCCTTCATCAGCCAGTGTCACAGTGAAAAGTTACTGTGTGGGCACAGCCTTTTAATTAAAAGCCTTGTTAAGCTCTGCACAGTGCTTATTTTTAAAGCAGTGCATGAAATGAAAAAGCAGTATCTCCCAGCACAATGTATTCCTAGGAGCCTCTGATAATTAGGGCAGTAACTTAATTTTCACATTTTGGTTTCTATTGGGGTATGTGCCAGTTAGGAAGCTCCTGTGACGTTCCTGCCTCCCAAAATTTTTCCCCTTCTTAAAAATTCATGCACAGCTTATGCATAGCTGCCTGCAAGCTCCCTTTATGCTATAGCAAACATTAAATATTAAAGCGTCCATGAAGAAGTATTACGTAAGCTATCACCAATTCACTGGCACCAACCGGTGCCTTTTTAATCCACTGATCCTGGTGCAGTACACCTCCCATTTGGAGCCCAGCCCACATATGATGCCAGTTTAGGACAACAGCCCAGTGGGAGTTCAACCATGCAGCCCTGGCTGCCGAGACACGGACATCTTCAGCTGCACCCCTGGCACCATCCCTGGCCACTGCCCAGGACATTGCACTCAACAGCCTCTGGACAGCACAGGCAGAGCAACTCCTTATTCCTCTCCAGGGACAGCCAGCACTCACTCCACCTCACAGCACGGAAGGACTGTCTCAGCCTGCTGAGGTACTTGCTCTTCTGTATGTTTTTGCCTTCGGTGTCATCTCACACTCATTGGGACTTTACTGTCACACTGACGCTGTGCTCTCTTCTCAGTTTGCCACTGCCACTTCCTCACCTGTCATCTCAGCTTTCTCTCATGTACGTTTAAATCATTTAGGTTTTAAAAGACCTCTAAGATGATCAAGTCAAAACATTAACTTAGCTCTGTCAAGTTCACCCTAAATCATGTCCATAAGTACAATATCTACACATCTTTTAAAAACCTCCAGGGATGGTAGTTCCACCATTTCCCTGGAAGCCTGCTCCAATGCTTGACCACATTTTCAGTGAATTTTTTTTTTCCTGATAAAAAAAACCCTCCTGGCACATCTTGAGGCCATTTTCTCTCACTTTGTCACTTATTACTTGGGAAAAGATATGGCCACCACCCACACCCTTCTCTCTTTGCAGGTAGTTGTAGAGAGTGGTAAGCTCTCCCCTGAGTTGCCTTTTCTCCAGGCTAAACAACCCCAGCTCCCTCAGCTG
Organism: Vidua chalybeata; assembly: GCF_026979565.1. NCBI lineage: Eukaryota > Metazoa > Chordata > Aves > Passeriformes > Viduidae > Vidua > Vidua chalybeata. The sequence goes on from NC_071530.1 coordinate 52,446,137, forward strand.
CTCCCCATCAGACTTGCATGTGCATAAACAGGGTAGCAGCTCATTCTCTGAAATCAAGCACAATTCAGTGCTGTGATTAAGTATATGCTTGAATTTTAAGTAGCATAGCTGAGCTATAAAATTTAAACACACATAGAAGCTCAACTAGAATTATAAAAGAGCGACTCTAGCTATTAAGGTGAACTTTTCTGTAAAAATTAATAACACACAGGACTACCACTCCGCAGAATATCTCAGTTTTGTCATTTGCTTTCATCTCTAATTAGGGCAAAACCTCAAAATATCAGCATTTTTAACAGAATACAGCATTTAGAAAGTACTTGTTTAGATAGCAAGTATTCCACTATTCCCCACCTGAATGCCTTAGCATTATGGACTAAATAGCAAAGTCTTAATTTGAACTGCTTTGACATTAAATTGAACTGGGTTTAGACTGGCCCCAAGGCCACATTCGATGCCGCAAAGCCTCCCAATAGCATCTCCTGACCTTATTCTCCCCCAAAGGGTTGATGTTCCCAGCCACTTTACATCTTAATGCACTCAGCATACAGGGAGAACTGGTGATCTGTTGGGAAGTTGTTCAGGCAAAAGGGAAGGCAGGGAGTTTTTTGAAATTAATTTCTGTAATCCTCCCTGAGTGTACATTTTAGAAAAACATACAAAAGGACGAAAATTTTAGATGTGGCAAAAGCCACGCAAAATTTGAGGAATCATTTAAATTGTTATTTAGAGGAGAAATGAAAATACCTGTTACAATCTGTCTTTAGTGTGTAATACACACTTTGCTTGAGATTTCGAATTTCTGTTTCCTCTGTATATATTGAGCCAATGATCAAGTCATCACTCCAGCTCTTTTTGATAAGTAAGTGTATCAACGTGTTAAACGGGTCTAGCATCTCCATATCATCCATCCCCCCTGTGAACTCCTCCTCCTTCTCTAAATTCTTTCTAAAACTTTCCTGCCCCATGGGCACAAGAAGATGCAACGTAGAAAGAAGCAGAAGCCTTCTTTATGTCAGCAGTGTTTTTCCTATTTATCATTACATTTGGAGATCTCACTTATATGGTTTGTATGTAATTAATGTGTCACATTGATTCTGTATCAACCCAGTGTCTCAATCAAAACATTGAACAGCAGCAAGAGAAATGCCTTACAGTAAGTAGTCTTAGTGTATTAAATCAATTGCATATTTTTTCTTAACATCAAACAAATAAAAGTCCGATTTGACATGATTTTTTTGTATGCATCAAATCCCAGATGGGTTACCCAGATGGCTACCCTTCCTTAAGATGTATAAATCGCATCCCATAATTTCTGCTTGGCATAAATAACAGGTAATAGACAAACAAGTGGCTGGGTTATACCGTTCCTACAAATCAGATCCCTTCTGTAGTTTTCCTGAACCTCTCCAGGGCTCTGATATATAATAAAACTTGTATTAGAGGCCTCCAACACATCAGTAAGCTCTTTTACAACTAACTGATCAAAGTTTCTGGATTTGTTCATTTCCTTAAATGCAAAAGATTTCTATTTTCTGTTCCCTGTAGAGTACCATATAAGCAATATGCCCAAGAGACATACACAAGAAAACAGACTCTGCTAAAGGCTGAGGTCAAAATGTTTTGACCTGGATGAAGCAAACTAAAGCAGGTCAGAAATGGCAGTATTCCCCCAGCCCTCCAGAAATCTCCTTGAGGAATATATGTTAAGAGCTACACAATTTTCTGAAAAATAAACTCAAATGAAACTTCCATATCTTTATTCCTAAATTGATAATTGCATGCAGATGACTTATACAACCTTGTTAATCTCCCTTATTCTGCCTCCCTGTCTTTTATTATTTCTCATCTCTCTTTAATTTTTAAGTGGTCTCTTACACCTTTTTTGAGTGAATAGAATGAGAATCTGTACAAGGGGGTAGAGAGAGTCATGTCTGGTGCCCTGCAGAAAGAACTGTCCTCTTGCTCTGGCCATGTTGCAGTGTGTATCAGTGAAAACTTATGTTTTCAGTCACAGAGAAAAGCTCTCATTTTGCATTCCTGTGGCTAAAAAGAAATCATTGTCAAACACTAAAAGTGTTTAGCTCAGAAATCACTGTCAAACACTAAAATCTGATTTCAGATTTTCATTAAATGTGGGTAGCCTGAATAAAACAAAACAAGCTGTATGTTCTGGGCTGGTCCAAGGGAAAGAAGATAAATAGTAGATGCTTCAAAAATGCTTCACTCTACCATAATATCATGGGCAAGTCAAGGAAAACAGAATAGGGGTTCTAAGCTGTACAAACAATAATAAATCCAGTTTAATTGGTTAAAGATGTTTTCCATGAAGAATAGGGGAAAAGAGTCCAAAGTTCATTTGAAGAAGACAGGAGCAGTGGCCTCAGATTTCCTGCAGGGGACAAGAAGTCAGAAAACTACTCATATCCTCCCAATTTCCTGTGGCAAATTTCAGCTCATGATCAGAAACTCTGCCTCAGAACCTGCCCAAAGCCTTACCCAGGGAAACAGAAAAGGCAAGAACATGAGTGGAAAACAACATTAGTATAAGAGAATGAGCAGCAGTGCACAAAGCTACAGCAAGGAACAGCAACTGAAACAGTCTCTACCATGCAGATGATTTTTGCTCATTTTCTGAAAACAGCAGAAAACCCACATTAAGAAGGGCTATCCATTCCTTTCCCACCTCTTTCCAAGCCTATTCATCCCATCTCAAACAATTAGTTGTGTAAAATTCAACCTTCACAGAATTGTATTATCTGTTAAGCACAGTGAAAACATGGTGAAAGTTTTCTGGACCAGAAGAGGACCAGATCCGCATCTCCACCCATCAAAGCCTCATTTTTATATATTTTTCCACAGTAAAATGGAAACAGACTCATAAAAAATAAATTTTTCTAATTCTTTGAGTTCCTCAGTTTAAACTAGTATGGAATATACACAGTGGCTACTCTGCAATTCTTATACTGCTGTGAATGGAGTTTGAACAACTCAAACCCCTGCAACACCCAAGCAAGCTCCTGCACCATTGACTCCTTTTATGCTGATATACCACTGTTCAGGATTGGTTGCAGGGATTTAGTTACTTGAGGTCTTTCTTTATATTTTTAGTTAACTTAGGGGCATAGAGCCCACACAAAACCCCACAGCATTAGGACATAAATGAAATATACCACCACCTACAGATACAAGACTGAAGGACACACTTTTCATTGCTCCATATCACCAGACCTGTATCTGCTGTGGTAGACAGGATTTTGAACAGGTTCACCACCTCAGCATGTGCCATTCCCTCGGACAGGCACCAAGTATGCCACTGTGATCACACTGCCAACAGCCCCTGGAAGAGTCACATGGAACCTAACTCTTCTATCTTCACAAACTAGTCCCTGCTGTGACAATACAGTATACTAAACTTTCATCACCAATTGAATTCTCTTGCTATTACTTAAACCATGTGCTTCTCTCATCTCTCAACACTGTGTTTTTCCATATTTTTAAAACTTTCTCTATACAATAACACTGTTCAGAGATTCCATCAAAAACAACAATGCCTTTAAGGGTATATTGGCAAATAAATTGTGAAGTGAGAATCACAGTATCTATTTCAGAAATCTTCAGAAAGCAGATGGAGTAAATCCAACGTGTTTTGGGACCCACGACTGTTTGTGAATAAAAAAGGAAGTAAGCTTTGAAATTCAAGCGATCTCTTTGGTCTATATCACGAAAATCTAAATGTAAAATCACACAGTTCAGTTAAATATGCACAGATACAAATAATGCCTGTGCCAACTTCTCCTGTGCCATACACACAGTTCAATTTGGTTTCAGTAGAGATAACTTGAGTTGGAAAGTTTATTATTAACAACATCTGTATCCAGGTTTTTACCAAGACTGAGGTTTATTTTCCATACTTTTTTTCAATATATTGCAGACATTCTAGAAGATGAAGGAGATTAGAATGTGCTGGCTCCATGAGAATATGAAGCTTTATGAGAAATTCAAGTTAAATAGGTTAGCTGTTCCCTTTGGTGTAACTACTCAGTTCAAAAAGGCAGAAAGGAGAAGTAGAAAAATAAGTGTTAAAAAGGGATCTGTAAGGTCCAATGATAGTAAAAGAAGGTAAATTAACATAGATTACTCAATAACCAGTTTATTCTAATTGCTGTTGGAGAACCAATGAAAAAGAGTGCATTGTCTCATCACATCTGTCTTGAATCATGAAACACCTGTTTCCAGAGGTCTGGAACTGCCTTGGCAGTTGCTACTTATTCCTTAGGGATAATTGATATTCTCAATCAGAAATTCAGCTTTGTTGCCCAGCTAATCTATCAATGAAGGACTCCAACTCTGAGAATTTTTCTTAGCACCTGACCATCATCATACATTGACACATAACTAGTTATGCTGCCTACAACATACTCAAAACAGTTGGGTCTCAGGCTCATACTTGGGAAAGTGTGCAGAATTGGCACTGGTGAATCTCAGGACAAGACTTCCCATGCTGCAGAGAAGGCGAAGTAATGCAGCTGTCTTTTCCGCATCAGATATTTCTGTTCTACTTGTTGAAACTCTAAGCCTTAGGCAGGAAAAACCAAGTCCATTGGAATAGAAAAGCCAACCCAGAGGCCTTTTATTTTGTAGCTCATTCAAGATTAGGATGACACTTTGCTAGTGGTCCCCAAACTGCATTTCTACAGTGACTGGCAGTAGGAGGATGAGACTGGCTTAATTCACTCATAGTCTAATTAAGTTTTCTCTTAACAATTTGAGAAGAATCAAAAATGGTCTATGACAAAATCAGTTTTGACAGTCATCTATTTCCAAGAAGTTTCAGAATCACTGCTACCGGAGGAACAATATGTATGTATGTTCATACATATATACAATAATTGTTCATACATATGAACAATATGTATGTATGTTCTAGTATGACTAGAGCCTCTTTATACTTGCTCACAGGTTCAGGACATATTCATTCAGTGGACTAGTGGAAAGAAATCATTCCCTCCAAGTAAAAAAGCCACAAGTTGCTCCAGAATGGGAATCTTAACAGCTGCAGTACTAGCACCCCTAACAATCAAAGGTGTGACTTTGATGATCATTTTGCCTCACAAGTCTCATTATCAAACTGCTTCATTTGGTATTACAAAGTGAATCTAATGTTGGCATGTATAGTCCACACTGTTGCCACATATGTTCTGACCCTGCCCTTGTTACCTCCCATTCTTTTGACATTCCTTATCTACAGCAGCCAGCAGAGACAACTCTCGAATAAGGTTCACTTGGGGGTAAAGTCATACACACACATTTATGTTCTTGTGCAATGGAAAGCAAGTTCTGCAGCTTTACAGATGTGGTACATGCAGTATCCTGGAACTCAGGATAAAAATACCCAGACAACCCATTGCAAAGAGGCACATGGCTAAAGAGAAAGTCCTAGTCAAAATTAAAAAGTCTAAAATAAAAACACCTTCATAAATCACCTTGTTGGATTCTCCTAGAGTAAGAGGCAAAACATGCTTAGAAAATATTAATTCCTTTTCCTGTTAAACTTACACTCCAGAAGGTGTATAGAGCAGAGTAATTTATTCTGTTTTGTTAATAAAGAAGCTTCTTGGTAAAACTGTAAATTATTTTTGTTTAATAACAGCAAATGGAGCATCACAGAAATACATGTCTTCTATGTGTCCATTATAAGCCAGACAAGGAAGCCGGGCGGTTGCTCATTATTATTCGCCACGCTGCTTCTAATGAACAGATCTATGCTCTCACTTTTCATTGGCTTAATCAAGGATTCTCTATGATATGCAATTACTCTTTAATATGAAAGTGATTAGGGAGAAGGCAAAAAATGCAGCTGAATATCCTGACCACTGAAAACCAGATTAAGGAATTATTCAAAATCCATTCCCTTTATATTGCATTTTAACATTTGCAAATCTCTTGATACATGAAAGCTCAATTAGACAAGTTTAGTTTTATAACCCATGGAACAAGACCCACAGTTTTCATTCAGATGGATATGTTGGTAGCTCTTTTCAGCAGTGAGCCCACACTGCAATTTTAACACTCTAAAGAAAACCAGAGGAAAGAAACACATTAACCACAGTTTATAGAAAGGTATTGGGAGTACTTCTTGAAATCATAATACTGGCAAAGCTTCCACATCCATCCCCTCCTCATCAAACATACCAAAAAATACCAGATGTGAGCCTAGGTTGTCCAGCCTTGCTGAACCTTGTCTGCATCAGAAGTCTCTGAATAGGGGCTTAAAAGCTAAGACTCTTTACACAGATAGATGGCCTTGACCACCACTGCACATCTAATTAAAGCTTGAGATCCACTGACTGCATATGGCAAATTTTAAGGACAGGAAGGAGGCTGAAAACTGAGAAGAAATCAACCAAAGATGGATTCTTTGGGTTCAGTGTGGAAAGGACTAAGCCCCCTGGAATGTCTAAGCAGGGCACAATAAAAACATCACAAAAGGGTGTTAAATAAGATTGTCTGAATTTTCCAATCAATACTCCCAAATGTTTTGAGATGGCACATGAGCTACTGAAAAAAAAAATCAATATTGTTATTTTAGAAGGTCAGTAGTTTATGAAAAGCATTACTTTTAATCAAAAACAAAGTATAGCATAGGCTGGTTATACAGCTAACAGTGCATAAAAAGCAAGCCTTTTAATATGGGCAGTCTTTGCATGCATTTTTGTTTCACCAGAAGCTTCAAAGGACTACAACTTTCGAAACACAAAGGCCCCTAAGAACTAGCTTCTGAGGAGATTTATGGAAACCAAGATCATTTAAAAATTATTTTTTTTTAAATAATGGTAATCAGCTAAAATGGAAAAGTAGGCAATAAGATGTTACAACGTACATCTTTGACAATTTCATTCAACTCTGCTCAACAGGCCATTTCCACCAGGATAATTTCCAGGAGAAATTAGGAGAAAAAAAAACAATTCTGTGAGACAACTGTTTTCCTTTCCTTCTGAAAGAAAAACACTTGACTATTTTGTTTGGTAAGCAGAGGTCTGCAGTGGGTGAGTCAACTTTGAACAGTAATGTATTAAAAGATCCAGCCTTCTAGGACTCACGGAGCTGGATCCTATTCCCCAAGCAGGGCAATGTCCCCAGGCTGAAACCACGTCTCCAGAACCTGTCTCTACCCTGGTAGATCCCCAGACTAACACTGCCTTCCACCTGCCACACCACCACCTGCAGCAATATATAGTAATACATATAAACCAGTGTGGATTTCTTTTAATCAAAAGGTATCTTTGATACTTACGAATTCCTTCTGGCATTTGGCCCTGTATAGCCACCTCTGTAACATTTTTAAATAAAAAATTAGAAAATAAAAACTCATCTTCCCATAAAAACTCACATGCATGATAGCACACCATTCTAAGTTTGAACCCCTGAAGTGACAAGAATCGCTCCCATGCACATGGAACTGCATGTCTCAGAAAGGGGAGATGTGCACAGCCCAAACAATGGAGCAGACCCCTGAGTATACCAATATTTCCTTGCCCACACTCCCAGACCCTCTTAGTACAAATCCTGACACTCAACTCAAGCTCCTATTTTCACATTTCAAGCCTATTGCCTGCATTGTGCAAACCTGAAGAATGAATTATATTCAGTCTGAAATAAAGTAAAACTGAAATCTGCTTCACACCTTGCAGTTCTTCCATATTTCCCTCATGCCTTCCCAGTACTGTTACCTTGAAAGAGAAGTGACCTTAACTGTTCATAAGAGAATCAGCCTCTCATAGTATTCTGTCTCCAAGGTTTAGAAAAGCATCGCATGAAAAAAAGAGACACTTAACATGTGCTTAAACATGTTCCTGACTTCATATCATCAAAAGAATCTTTACACATTGTTTATTCTATCCATCTAGCTTAGATGCCTGTAATTCTCCAACTCTCAGTGCACAGAGCCTCCTTCCAGGGAGCAGCTTTTCACAACACCTAGAGGAACTTAATTACCTCCTCAACTTTGACTCCTCTGTCAGATTCAAATAAGCTGATCAATGGGGTCAAAAGCTATGAGGTACAAGTAAGAGAGAGACAAAGAGACAACTGGATCAGAGGATTGTGAATCTGTAAGCCTCATTTCCTCCTGAAACCACTCTAAGGAAGTATCTTGGGACAAAAGACTTGTGACAGCCCATCCCTTACCTACTGGTGTGCAGGAATGCAGCTGCATAGCAGGGTAATTATAGACTGGAGAATTTAGGGGGTTATTTTAAATGACATGCCTACCCTGGAGCAAAAGCTTTAAAAGGGCCAATTGGAAGAAGTCATTATCTCATCCAACCTCTTCCAGTGTTTCTTCCCTTCCCCCTCTTTTTAATTTTAACCTTGATCACAGCCTGCTCCAACAGTCGGGCTTCTCCTTTTGTTTGACACTGTAGTAAAGTTGTAGAGCTGTTTGTGAATTGTATTGCCATGGAAACTAGCGTGTGCTGCCATGGAGATCATGTCAAATCCAGCTTCACATCTTCACTGCAGACTCGAGAAAAGAGGAAGAGAAGGCAAGAAGGAGAAATCCTTCCTTGAAAAAACAAATGTTTTGAAATATTAGCAAACCTAACAATAGAAGTGACAAAAATCAAGATTAGTTTTAAACCATAAACATCAACTAATAATTCCCACAATACTTTCCGAGATGCCATTTCTTTTAACAATGTTCTCAGAACCTGCATAGCTCATGGCTTCAAAGTGTTGAACAACATATATGCAAAATCCTGGATTAATTTTTAAACTGTCTAGATACCAAAAAAACATTGCTCAAGAATTTTTCCAAGTCAAGTAATTTCAAGAAGCACAGAAGGAAAGAAGAAACTAGTAACTGCAAAAGCTGCATAAAATGCATGTGTTTTAATAAGATAAATTCATCAATGACTCATGACATACATACATGGTCAGATTAAGACCTAGAACAGATTAAGGAACTGAAGTTCATTCTAAAGAAAATAACTAAAAAAAAAACCATCTAGAAATCTTTTTAAAGTGAATGGTAGATACAAAATCTTGTATTCATTTCCTTACACTTTAAAACTCCAATTCTTATTTTTCCTGTATTCTTTAAACAAAAAGAAGGAGAAGTTATAACTAAAAGTCACCAGTAAATTATGTTAAGGCTATGAGGTATCTTAAATCCTTCCAGTAGTCAAATCCTAAGCATTCAGGCTCCCTGAGCAAAACCCAATTGACACAAACTCTGCTTTAGCCCATTCAAAAAAATTCCAAGCAGAGTTTCTCTAATCAGTGTGCAGAGTCATCCTGCTTTAAAATTAAAGCTATGTCTAAATTTTTGCCAGATCAGAGACAAAGTTTGCCTGACTCATGAAACTATTTGAATTACTGATAATAAAATGTCAGAATAAGGAAACTTATAAATTAATGTTCGAAGACCCATCATGAAGAGCAATGCCTACATGAGTTAATACTAGATCTCATCAAATAAAATACCTATTATGTTTTATGCAAGATATATTGCATCTCCAAATTATAACAGTTCTCCATACTTGATGGTTCTGCATCAAACACTGAGGATTTGCTGATTTTATAACAAATGAGAAAAATTATTTTTATATTCTATAAATGCATTTTGAGTACAAACTAAGACTACAAATTTAAAATTCAACCAGTCATTTTCTGTGAAAGAAGGAAAAATAAGCACTAAAAATATGAACAAACATGTCTTCTTGCCCAAGCTGGTGGACTCCAGAGGGGGAAAAAAAAAAAGAAAACCAAACTCTTGATGGAAGTTTTACAGCAAGGAAAACTTTGCAGATCTATCAGTCCAAAGGATTTGTCTGAGAAAAGCATTCCAGATATAAAAACGCCTGGAACTCACACTGCTATATGTCCACACAGGACACCCTCCTCTAAAATCTTAAGAGCATCACACGTTTTCTTATATACAAAAGGTATTTCAATGTGCTTTTCACAAAACTAGATATTTAATCAATACTTTTATACTGCGTGTTAGCCTGCAGGCAGAAAACCTGCCCCATATCTGACAAATCAAGTTGTGAGGCATGTAACATTAATTTCAGAGTGTCAGCAAGAAACAAATGGAATACAGAGGGAAGCTGAACTGTATAAAACAAGGAGGAGGACTAGTAGAAGCCTTCCACAACTTCCACAACACAGTGATAAAATAACTTTTAGTAAATAACATCTTTAAGATGGAATGACATTCAGTAAATAAAGTATATTTTAGATGAGAATAAATTTTAAGGCTCACAAAAATTCAGCCCACAAAAAATCCTTTAAAAATACACCTTAAACATGGATTAATATCTTACACTGCTTCTGCTCTCTGAAAACAGCTGGGATCTAACATCCATCTTGACTGGGATAGGCTGAAGCCCTGGAAAACATCTGTACTAAGACAACCTGATTCACTGAGATGCTACAACTTAAATCCTGTTTCTTTCTCACATCTACTTTTTCACTATAAACAGTTACCTAGACTTCTCATCCCTAAAGATTTTTTCCCCCACACACACAATATGGGAAAAAACAGACCATAAATCTATAGCAATTTCAATTTAACCATACCATGAATCAATCAAAGTTTATGCTGTATATCGAATCCCACTTTTTGCCTATCTCATGCATTTGAGGAAAGGCTCCTTCTTTTTTGAGGACAGGTTGAGGAAGCTGAGCTTGTTCAGCCTTGAGAAGAGACAACTGCAAGGGGAACTTATCAATGTCTGTAAGTATCTGAAGGGAGAGTGCCAAGAGAATGGGGCTAGACACTTCTGGCCGAGCAACAGGACAAGAGACAACAGGCAGAAACCGATGCACAGGAAATTCTAGCTGAACATAAGAAAGAACTTCACTGTCTGAGTGACTGAGCACTGGAACAGATTGCCCAGTGAGGTTGTGGAGTCTCCTTCCCTGGAAATACTCAACAGCTGTCTGGACACAATCCAGAGTAACTTGCTCTAGAGGACCCTGCCTAGGCAGGAAGGTTGGAATAGATGACCTCCAGTGATTCTGTTATTTGGCTACAAATGCATAAGGTATCAAGGGAAAAGGAGATTCTGTTCATCTGGAGTGTTTCTTCTACTTGTGTACAATCTAAATAATATAGAAAAGATTCCAGGTAATGATACCAAATACTCTTTCTAGCTGGCAACTGCTGCACAGATCCTAGGACCAGCTGGCACACTGTGCACCTGGCCAGTCTGTTAACTTTCTGGATCTCACAATAGTCCCCAGGGAGAGGAAAAAAAAAAAAAAAAAAAAAAACCCACACAACTGATTTTTTCATTCCCTTGACACTGAATTTATGCAGCCTGCCTCACAGGCTGCAAAGTCTAGACAAAGAAAAGTAAGTCTGGACTACAATCCCTCTTGCAGGCATTTTCTCTGATGAGAGTACTCCAAGAGCTCTTGGAGTGGGACAAATCCAAAAACAGCATCAAGATACTGGTTACAGGAAGTAATAAGAAACAGACTCATCAAGAAAAAGTACCTCAAACTAATTTTATTTTCTTCTGCAGCAAAGTAACAGTTTTTGGGCCAAGGAAAAAGAACAAATACTTTATATCTTGACCATATTTAAAGTTTTTTATATATTTTCACATTTTTAAAAAATTCTTTTTTAAACATTTTTTCAAGAAAGTTTGGAAGACATGCTCTAGATAAAGTTCATTCAGACTGGATTCAGCAGTTATCACTGGTTCTACATGATTGATTGTTACAGACCTGGATGAATTCCATGTGCTAGTCCTGCTACACCTCTAAGTGGATGACAAGAAAGAGTTAACTTATTAAATCTGTAGACCAAACAGAACAAAGAAAGACCAGAACTGTGAGGGATAGGATTCAAATTGAGTATTGAGTATTACTGGGGCAAAGTGGAAAAAATGGAAAAACCAGGAAAGAAACACAGCTGTACACACTGCATAAATACAGTAGGGAGAACCTGGAGCCAGGTGTTATGATTTAGCCCCACTGTGCAAGCCCTGTGCAGCCACTTGGTCACTCTCCCTTCAGTGGGATCAGGGAGAGAATCAGAAGAGTAAAAGCTAGAAAACTCATGGGTTGAAATAAAGACAAGTTTAACAGGGAAAGCAGAAGCTGCACTCACAAGCAGAGCAAAGAAATTAATTCACTGTTTCCCATGGGCATGCTGGTGTTCAGCAATCTCCAGGACAGTAGGGCCTGCCCCATCAGGTGGAACAGTTACTTGGGAAGACAAATGCCATGACACTCAAAGTCCACCCCTTCTTTCTTTCCCCAGCTTTACATGCTGAGCATGATGCCATATAATATGGGATATTCCTGTGCTCAGTTGGGGTCAGCTGTCCTGGCTGTGTCCCTTTCCAACTCCTTGTGCACATCCAGCATCCTCATGGCAGGGGTGGTACAAGAAGCCAAAAAAGCCTTGAGGCTGTGCAGAACTGGCCCAGCAGTAACAGAAACATCTCTGTATTATCAACTCTCTTTTCACCACAAATCCAAAATACAGCCCCACACCAGCTACTATGAAAAAATTAACTCCACCCCAGGCAAAACCAGCACACCAGGTAAGATCACTCAAGAGAGAATCCACTGGTAAGAAGGGATGACAATCTGAACAGGAATCAGAGTCAAGCTATTGAGCATGAGGCAAACAAGCAGGCTGGAGCACACAAACATGACTGTGCCCCACAGAACACATGGACTTGTCCTTCCACTCTGCTGAGCATCAGCAGAGTTTCAGCTGCAGTACTACATCCTCACCTGGCTGCTGCATTTGAAGAAAAAAATGAGCCAACTGGAGCAGGTCCAAAGAGCCACAGGAAAGAGCAAAATTCAGCAAAACACAACCTGTAAAGACATTCAGATAACTGAGACTAGCTAGCAAAAATGTGGAAAAATATGGAAGACAAGAGTGGGAAGAACAGTGCAAATGACACCATTAAAGATGCTTCTGTGAAGAAAGAATATTTTTTCTTGTGGCCACAGTGGGTGGGACTGATTACACCACAGCAAGAGTCAGCTTAGACATTATGAAAAACTTCCTAACAATTAAGAGAGCAGAACAGGTGTGATATTGTAAATACTAGGAAAATGAAGCAGATCTTTAAAATTGCTGTTACTTTGGAGTAAAAGACAGTGGGAGAGGTACTGTATCTGTAAGCAAAATTTTTCTTCCTCTTCCATAAGGGATGGCTTGGAAATGGTCACTACTCCATTTTATCAAGAAGCTACTTTAAACATCACTTTTAACTGATAAATAAAAAAAAGCCAGGTAAAATGACTGCTTGTGATGAGAATCTGCTTTCTTGCAACTGAAGAATTACATATGGCAATGGAAAAATTGAATATGGCAATATACTTCTTTTTTCAGCTGGAATTTTCTATTATTTGCATACTTTTAGTAAGACGCAACAAGATATGACAGTTGCTCCAATTTCTTGTCAAATTCTTTTTGTATTTTCATCTGCAATAAATGGCAAATGGGGTAAAAGCAATGACAGGTACTCTCCTCACCATATGAGGAGGGGGAGAAAAATTGCATACACAAGTGATCCATTAGTTTAATGCAAAAGAGATTATGGAAGCAGTAGTCGCTCAAGAGCAAAGGGATAAGTGATGTTCTCACAAGCCATTACGCTAATGGTGAGAGCAAGGGAATGGCTCTGTAATTGCCAGAGAGCAGGCTGAGAGAGACCTCTGGGGATTCAAACAGTGCACAGGGCAAAGGAGAAACCACTCAGCCCTGGCAGAGGGATGACTGCTGACTTACAAAATCACATGTGTTATTACAGACATCAGACCCATCCTTGCAGCCTTTATTTGTTAAATGTCAGTCCCTGGTTTTTTCAAGACCCCATGAGTCAAATGTATTTCAACAGCATTGCCTAGGGGAGTAAAGGATCAAGTGTTAAGTTCCCTGTATTCCCTCCTCCTCAGTTCATTTGCTATTTCCAGTTTCCCAATTCAATCCTCATCTGTGAATCCAGAGACAATCCTCATCTGTAGAGGCAAGAGCAGAACATGGATGCAGTCTTCCCAATGCACAGCTCTCAGCTCTACAAAACCTGGTCACACCAAGGGAAGAAATGAGCCACTTCCTTTTCATGCCTCTACTAGACCCAGCCCAAGAGACAGACCTTCTGCTGCTTCCTTAAAATTTGCCATCCCACGTATATCTCCATCCCTCATCTGACCTTCCCTCAATGAGTTCACTGCCCTGCCATCTCCAGGGTTCAGCCAGTGCCAAACTGCTTGTGGCCAACACACATGAAAAATTAACCAAATTGATTTAAAGCAACGCAAATCTGCTGGAGCCTCGTGAACTAACCCACTATGCTCCAGCTACAACTCCACAGGAGGCTGGCATGGCTGATGCCATGCTCCCTTTTAGCCAGTGAAGGTTGGAAATGGTATCTCTGAACTGTAGAGTGACTTTTTAGTACAAAGTCTAAGTGAGGTGTAGCCAGAGACACGTGTGGCCACATGCCTCAACCAGCCCTGATTGCCAGAACCAGGGAGTCACTTCACAGACTTGATGTGCCCCCTGCAGTGCTGACCTCCATCAATCAGATAGTTTAACACTGCTTTCAGACACTTTACTGTGCTTCATATCTCACAATATCTTGGTACTCTGCACAAGCTCTTACCAATGGGCACACATGCTGACAAATGTCTCCCTCATCTGTTGGCTTTTTGGCAGTCCACAATAGGTCACTCTTAATGCAATTTCATTTCCTTAATTAAATCTTCCCTGAGGTATCATCACAGAGTATTATTTCCCTTTGATTATTTAATATTTCAGAATAGAGACAGTCTTATCCTGCTTTCATGGGGTAGAAAGTTTCTCCCTTGATTAACCCCCAGAGAAGATGAAAGGATTTTTCTTTTTAAGTGAATAATATTCATGTTTGCAAAATAAACAACATCTAAAAGGCCATATAACAAGGCTTAAGAGAATATAAGGGAAAAAGTGAAGCATAGCCAAACCCCACCCCAAATGAATACAAGAAACCCTGTCGCTTCTTGCTACCTCAAACTTGCAGAGTTTTTTTGCAACTGGGCAAAAAGAGCCCCAAATGCAACCACTTTCTAGTGAGAGCAGCACTTTTAGGAATTTAATAAAAACCAAGGCTTTTCCTAATGTTTGCACTATCTGTAGTCACAGGGTCAAGGAAAAAAATTTCAGCTTTCCAGCAGTACAACTCCAACCTACACACACTGAAAGTCTTGAACCCTGCAAGTACCCTGATTTCATAGGAGAAAGTCTCCACATCCAAAGCCTTGAAAATTCCTCCATTGGCAGGGAGTCCAACTCCTGAGTTTTCAACACTTATAGACAGAATTATTGTCTGGATATGCAATTACCATTGCTGTACATAGTTATGTGCAGGTGATTATGAATCAACCATTACTGCTTGTGACACCTTCCACTGAACATAATGACATTCAACCCCTCCATTAAAGAAAAACTAAACTCTCCAGGGAGACAAACGCAAATTATATGAGCAACATACACTTCAAGGAAATGCTAATATGAACTACCACAGAAATAGTGACCAGAAATTCCAGTCTTGTATTGACACAAACAACCCTATAGCAGATATGAGGTGAAATTTACATCATCCAGCTCTAGCCGTTTTGCTTAAATTTGCATTGAGGCTTCCTTGAGAGAGACACAGGAAATTACAACTTATCTTAAAATAGAAAATGGTTCATCCCAAGCCCTTGTCCCCACTACAAAGAACCGAGTTATTCCATTGGCACAAAAGGGCTCAATTCTAGACAGCTAATGTAAGGTGAGATATATTTAACACAGCAACAGGAGAAGGATCCCCAGAACACCCACCAAAATGAACAGGAATCCCCAGCACCCTCTAAGAGCCATAATGATCCCAATAAGCAACTTGTGCATGAAAATCCAAAGCAGAACTCATTAAGGTCTTCTGCATTTTGGAAGATTTAAATATTTCACCTACTAATAAGGCAAAGTCAAAAATGTCAGAAACGTCAGAAGCAACTGTCTCACACATGACAACTATCAGACATAATTCTGTGAAATACAAGGTATAGCACTGAGCAGTCAATCATCCAGTGTCTGTACACCCAAACCCCTATAACATCATACGGATAAGATGAACACAGCAGCGGTTCACAGATATTATTGCATTGGACATTTTGTAGCAGCAAAGGGAAGGATCTAAAGGAAGAAAGTAACAAAACTATTCAGGCAGTCTCCTACCACTGGCTCAATAAGTAGCAAAAGCAGCTTGAAGTGAGTTGCCAGATTTTGTTGCAAAAACAAAGTACTTTAGTCATGTTAATTATCCAGCAAAAGAAGAGGCAGAGGGCACAAGAACTTGTATAAGAATAAGCACTATTAGCCTATCCACAAAGATAAAAACAAGATTAATAGACAAAAAAAAAAAAAATGAACTGGGATTCAAATAAAATGAAACAGAGGAGAAAAATGCCCTCACAGCAGAGTTTTAACTTGCAGAAAGCTGATAACGTTAAGATTACCATACAAAAGGAGAAAAATTACGAAATCATGGACAAAGATTTTTGTTGAAAGACAAACAGAAAAATAAATTCCACAGTAATGCAGGAACAGAGGTGAATTTGGTCTAATTAAAAAAAAAAAATCAAATACTACAGCTAAGTCCCTGACCAAAATATTGTGGTGGGAGGAGACAAAGGAGAGAGAGGAGTCATATATGAGAAAGTGGATTGTATCCAAATGAGATAGTAGTGGAATAGGACCACACAAGATATCCAGAGATATAACAAAAGATGCAAAGCTGTGCATTAGGGCTTGGAGTTAGAAGACAATTAGTATGGGATTTAACATGAAAGGAGTATCTGAAAAATAGGAGTGCACAGTAGAATGGTAACAAATGAAGAGCAGGATGGTATGCAGGTACCAAAGATAAAGGCAGAGGAGGAGATTAAGAGACAATTCAGAGAAGGATAAAAGACAGCTGAGGGAAGATATGAGGTTCACAGGGGAGGGGAGGGGAGGGGAGGGGAGGGGAGGGGAGAGGAGAGGAGAGGAGAGGAGAGGAGAGGAGAGGAGAGGAGAGGAGAGGAGAGGAGAGGAGAGGAGAGGAGAGGAGAGGAGAGGAGAGGAGAGGAGAGGAGAGGAGAGGAGAGGAGAGGAGAGGAGAGGAGAGGAGAGAGGAGAGGAGAGGAGAGGAGAGGAGAGGAGAGGAGAGGAGAGGAGAGGAGAGGAGAGGAGAGGAGAGGAGAGGAGAGGAGAGGAGAGGAGAGGAGAGGAGAGGAGAGGAGAGGAGAGGAGAGGAGAGGAGAGGAGAGGAGAGGAGAGGAGAGGAGAGGAGAGGAGAGGAGAGGAGAGGAGAGGAGAGGAGAGGAGAGGAGAATCAGGTTCATAACATCCTAAAGGAAGTGATTCTTAATACAGAGCTAGTTGAGCTGTGAAATTCATTTTCAAATATAATGGAGGGTACAGTTAAGTTCAAAGGAAAGTAGAGGAGATTTCATGGAGCAGATCTCTGTTGAAAGGTACTAAATTTACAGAAACTCAAGCAGTTAAAGTTTCTGAGCAGCAAATAGTTGGGGTAAGGTTAAAGAAATAATACAGAAAAATGTCTTTTTCTCACAGCAGACAAAAATCCCTGCCAAACACCATCTCCATTGCCTTAATAAGTCTAGACGAGAGATTTTTACCCTTAGGCCTTCAGATCTGTTCACAGTCCACCCAGGTCACAAACACTTTAAGCCAATAAAAACTGACGCTTCCACAAGGAGAAACACCTTGCCATCCTCCCACTTCTTATTCCCAGTCTTTGCTGGGTGTTTGCTTGCATTGCCATAAGCCTTCACAGAACAGCCAAGCAGATATCACTCTAGGTTAAAAGCACACAGCATAAAATAACTGGTTACTTCTAACCCAGGTCACTTCCCTGACACAGCTCTCCATGCAGGCACACAAATGCATGTCCTCACCCAAAGGAATGACTAACATGCAGAAAAGAGTGGCTAGAGAAGCAGAAGAATGCACTGGGATTATTTAGCCTGGAGAAGAAAAGGCTCAAAGGGGATCTAATCAATGTGCATAAATGGCTAGTGGGATGGAGTAAGGCAGACTGAGCAAGGCTCTTCTCGGTGGTGACCAGTGATAGGACCAGAGGCAATGGGCCAGACTGAAATAAAGAAAATTCCCTTTAAGAAAAAAACATTAACTAAGAAAGAAAAAAGCCCCAAACAATTGTGAGGCCTGAAGAATGCAGGTTACATAGATAATTGGATGGCAGATTTGACACATTCCTATGGGAGATCACATCCCTGCTAGAAGAGCATTTAGTGCCTGAAAATTTTGGGTCGATACACTGAAAATGGCTAAGAACTTTTCAAAATATTTTTCCTACATATATACTTGGCTATCTGTATTCAGCTTAGAAAAAGACTAAGCACAGTGAGAAAGCTTCTGCTAATTCGCTTTTGCTTCATCTGTCAACAGACTAAAAGTTCAACACCTCCAAATTCTCTCCAGCTAGTAGAGCACTTAAAGATGAGTTCTGCCTCCTGCTATGTGAGTACCTTAACCAGGGAACCGGAGGCACAGCAGAATACCCTCCAATCCACCATCCAGCAGAAGAGGTGCCAGGCTCAGGGGAGACTGAAAGGTAATTGTACACACAAGACACAAGGCAAGGGCTAGCAAACAAGCACAAGGAATTTGTTAACTAAACAGAATCAGAAATAATCTCAGGGTATTAAAAAATCCATTAACTGTCTCTTTCTTCATCTGGAGATGACAAACCACTGCTGTTGAGCAGCTTCTTCTGAACAAGGAACTGCTCAACTGTCAAACAAATGCGCTGTCACACTAAAGAAATGCATTTTCCACATTCATATTTTGCCAGACTAAACAGCTGGAGGATGGTTTTCAACATACCAGAGCAACCTACAAGGCAAAGAGTGAAGGTCTTTGAAGGAATAAGACAAATCACCACAAAAGTTTAAGACTTTAATTGAAGCCATCATTTTTCTGTCCATTGCACTAGTGATTAGTTTGACTGCCCCAAGAGAAGTGAAGCCAAAATGGGACATTTGTCTCCTTGATAAGGACCGCTTTTGAATAATTTGGTGAGAGTTTGCCTTTGCTCTACCCTAAGATAGACCATTGTGTCAAAATACAGGCCATTTTGCAAACAAAACTAAGAAGGTCCCAATACCACTGAAACCAGGAGGGCCCAAACAGTAGCACTATACTTATAGTCTGCACCAGATGATTGAAAGCCCAAACACAGGCTCAAACAGCTATAAAAAAGGTGTTTGTGAGGTTGAAGGAAGTTGAGATAACGACAAAAAAAAAAAAAAAATGCTCCCAGCAGTATCAGGAGGGAAAAAAAGAGAAACTCACTAGCATAACATTTGAATCTAAACAGGGAATACTGAATTCAAAAAGGGAGCAGGGATCCTGTTCAAGGTGATCTTGTCAAGCCAAAAAGCAACTGTGTATGTTTGGGGGACAGGCTTCCCTCACTGTTTTTGTTTTCCAGTGCACAAGCGTTAGAAAACTGCAAACTGATAAATCTGTGTGGTCTCTCTCCCACAGTTATTTTAAGACCTCATGGGTGAAATGCATTCCTAGTGCAAGGTCAGAGACTTAAATGAACTTGGCATAAGCAGAGAGATGGGCCCCAGGCTTCTGTGAAGTAAATACAATAGTACAGCACTTTAATGATGTGCACCGGAGATGGGAGATAATTTTTAAGAAAGGGCTGTATAAAGAAATGGCAGAGTAGGTCAAGTCTCATTCTCTGTACTGTGGGAAATTGAAGCATTATGAAGTTTTCTTTACAGCTGAAACATAACAACAACCACCATCTTGCCACACCTCAATGTCTGATCTCTCCCAACTGTATCTGATCATTAAACAAGGCTGCAGGGCTCCAGATCCTCTGAACAGTTGCCAGCTGCAATACAAACTCATTCTCATGAGGAACCATTTGATTCTGTTTAAAACAGCTTTTTTTTGACAGAAAACTGTTCCACTGGCAAATTTTCATGCAGCTTCACGACTTAATATGCCTCCCCTCCTCCTACACATGCATGTTCCAGAACTACTTCAAAAAGATAATTATACTGCATGTTCACAATGTATTGGATTTGCTCCTGCCAGGTCACCTGACTTCACTGGGAGTGAGAGACTCCAAAGAAAGGAGTCATCAAAACAAGGATGATGCAATGTCTACACATATATGACACATATTCCCCAAAAATTCCTGCAAATAAAAATACATGGAGTTTTTGGGGGATGCGGGCAGGTTAAGAGGCTTGGTAGCCTCAATGTAGCTCACAAATTCAGCTCTTTACTCAAACAACTAACTATCTATCAGAAAATGAGCATCATAATTATATCACCAATCTTGATTAACAACTCATGACTTGCTTGTAATTTGTGGGGGTCTCTAGTTTCCAGCAAATAATCCAACAGTGCTACATAGATCTGAGTACTATTTGTATCTCCATCTCTTCCCTGTGACTCAGCATTCAGCAGGGCTGCCAAGGGCTGGTCCAAGCTCCTGAACCACACCTGAAGCTGGGCAAGCCCAGCAGGACAGCACTGTAGGGTCGTGAACTACAGCAAGAGGAGGAACATCAGAATTGGTTAGCAGTCTCTGAAACAGAGTCTTCTCAATGCCAGCCCTCTCTGCTCTAAAACAGGACTATTTTTTTTCTCCACAGCAATTACATAAAAATGGTTCATTATGCAGAAGACTTGCTACCTCCAGCAGATGCAGAATTTGCCTGCTGACTTAGGCTGAAAAAGTTTTTTACCTCCTGCTTCCTTTAAAAAAATGTAGGGGGGGGGGAACAAGCAAACAAAAAAAAAAAACGTTAAAAGCTCCTTGAGGTAGCAAACTCTTTTTATTCATTCATTATGAAGTGCAGTTTTAACTGTGTTCCTCTAATGAGAATTGGCATGAAGTCCAACTGAGACCTCTGCAGCTACAAAGTCTCCCTCCCCCTGTACCATCTATCAGAATCCATGAACAGAGCATCAAGGAAAGTGATTATGGAAAGACAATGGTTTGGCTGAGTGGTGCACCTGAAAAGCATTTCTCACTAATCTCTCACCTTCATCTTCTCACTCAAACTTAGAGGTGAGCCCAACAACTTTCTAGGCTCTGACCCAAGGTCCTCTGAGATTATCACATATGATATCCATCTTATCAAAGCTCTGACTGAATTACATCAGTATCCTGTTACATGGGAATTCATACTTGAAAGCTTTCATATTCACCATTAGCTACCAGGATTCCACGGAAGAAACTATTGCATAAAACAAGCCAACTGAACATGAAATTCCCACTGGATGCATCACTGAAGCATGAATAAAAACAGTTCAGAAGACTTAGACTGAACATAGATATTCTGGGCCAGATCAAAAGAATGGGGATTACACAAAATTTAGTCATTGAAGTTGAAAATGATACTCACTGCTACTCAGTCCTGCTCTCAGCATAAGAGGATACAGGAACCTCATGTTCTGCTCCTGTGCATTGCAGAAACACCAGTCTTGACAACCCATGTACTACTCTGTACATAAAACACCAGAACCAGCTCTTGGCAAAGACACACATAAACTCCCCCTCTACCCATTAAAGCAGAATTATACTCCCTCTTTCTCTCTGGCTCAATGAAGCTTCAAATGTTCCATGTAGAACATAACAACTTTGGCCAGATGCGTGTAAAGCATGTCCCATACTCACATACACTTAAGAGAAGCTCCCTGCCTGTTAGAATACATTCCTGGAAAGTCACAAATCTAGGTCCTAGATCTACATCAGGTACAAGAGAAAGGTAACACCCTTCCTGGGGTGGGCAGCTCCTCCCTGAACACCACACCTTACCCAACACACCAGTTCTGGAGTTCCTGCTTTTGAGGACCTGCCTCCCTTCAGGAACTGTTAGCCAGTTTTGCACTTAATCCAGGGCCCAATGACACTGAGGGGGCAGAGATGCAGCAAGCTACTTTTGCTGACATTACACAGACAATAAAAGCCCTGGGGACAGCAGAGCCCTGCACATAAACCAGTTACACACAGCCAACTCAAGACAATCTCTCATGCCTCTCTTTTTGGTGCAGCACTGCATGAAACATGGCTATAGTGTCCTGGATATAAACTAGTAAACTCACGATATGCCGTGTACACTTAGCAGCTTAGATCTTAATTTGATTAAGACCCTCTTATCACTTTTCATTTTAGCATCTGGATGTCCCCTCTCATGGTCCCACAAGGATTATTTGGATTAGGAATGCTGCATTTATATCCTTATTGGTCCAGGTAGCTAAAGCAGATGAACTGGGTTTCCCGTGAGTTATTAGAAGGCCATCAAGTCGACTGATCTCCTGTCCATCTCTCAGACCTACTGTGAGAAGGCCACAAGTCAGCTATGCATGACCCTTCCTGAGCTGCCAGATAATTCAGTGTTAAATCTGACTCCTCCTCAAACACCCAATTTCACATCTTCCCCTCACTGAGCCAGCTTGACAGCCCATCTCATGCAAAGCCTGAGCTACTACCACTGCCACCACTTACACACCAGCTTTCTTAAGGAGACTTGTCTTTCTAAGGTCAGCAGGACTCCCTCAGCAGGAAACATCACACGTGCACACACAGAGCTGGCAGAACTAGGTTGGGAAAAAATAGGTCAAACCAGGCATATATTTAACTTGGAGGCCAAACCTCAGAATCGTATTTTCCCAACAAATAATTCATACACATGTGCACAAAATCCACATTTTATAACCATTAGAAAATCATTCTTATAAGAACTAGGCAAGCAAAATATTTTACAGAAACAGAGGCTCTACCAGAAACATTTCTATTCCACTCCAAACAGAGGTTTAAACATACAACCTCTCCCCCACAGCCCTACATCATCCTTTTGCCATAATCAAGCAACTTCTTTCTCTACTATCTTTTGGGAAGTTGTTATTCATTTCCACCCAAAGCCTTAAACATTTTTAGGGGTTTTTTGAAAGATGGTGACAGTGCAGGGTTGAAACACCCCTGTCAGGGAGCCTGGCCTGAGCCACTACCTCTGTTCCAAACTTCAAAAAGTCACCTTTGCAGACAGTGGGCAGTCAGGAAAGGGAAAGGAGGCATGAGGGCAGCATGCCTCTTTCTAGAAGTTCTGCAGCAACTTCCCTGGGCTTCTGATGATCTTCCAAGATTGATAAGACAACACAGCTGACAGGTTAAAAAAATTACCATGTGGCTCCAACAAGCAAGTCAAGCAGCTGCTCCTTAGATTCCTTTTCTAGAAGATGCTGTCTTCTTCCACCCACTGGAGGCTCAACCTCTAGACAAACCTCAATAACTCAATTGGCAAGTTGAACACACAGAGGCACCCAGAACACTTTACCACACATTTGCTACAGTTTTGCTGCATTTCTGCTTGTGTTTTTGTTTCCACATCCCAAACTTTTTCATTCCCTGCCCAGCAACAGTAAAACCTAATTTGTAAATTGCTCTAAGCACTTCATGATAAGCAAGTACCCTCTCTGCACCACACAAAAGATAGCAATATTTAAGGACTAAGAGACTTAAAATTAGGTGATACGTGTTTTTAATTAAATGCCCTAACATAATTGCTCAAATGCACATACTAAGGTTTTAGCCTACATCATGTTATTGGGTATGGAGAATTAGTCTGGGTTATTAAACATGTTTTAATTGTCTGAAACATAAAATTGCATGACCAGTGCTACCTGTGTAGCAAACTGCATTACAAAGAACAGTACTTTGCAATCCCTTGGTTCTTCAGCAGGGGGAAGGTAGAAAGAGGAGAACAGAATATCAAAGAGAATGAAAACACATGTGCAGAGAGGGAATCTTTGAATATCTGCAAAGAGGATTCTTTGAGAGTGACAGTTCTGAGGAGCATGAAAGAATAAGGCAAAGTCAAATTTCAAGAGTGAGTAATGTTCTACACTGGAATGCAGTTTCCTGACCAACATTAAGAACTGCTGCCTTTAGTCAGGTGAGAAATCTTATTCTTTAATGGGAACTTTGTTCACATAAAAACCGGGTAATTTCACACACGAAGCAAAATCCTTAAGGAAAATTAAGAAGTGGAAACAAAAAGGAAGGTAAATCAGGCAGCCTGACCCTTATAAACCACCAAAGTGTTCACTCTTGGAAAGGGTTCTACCACAGGACTGTGTTTCTCTACTGAAATCATCTTCTAGCCTAAGAAGTGGAGGAGAAAATACAGTTCAGCTCATTAGTCCTTAATACCTGCTCTGGGTAGTAACTTCTGTGGCTGTTTCTGCTTTAGCCTGCTGCTCGAGTAATGAGAAAGAAACGTCAGTGCTTCACGCTGGCACAGGACACAGCTAGCTTCCCTATGACACTCAGTTCTGTTAAAAAAAATAAATAAATAAAATCAGCAGAGGCCTTGCAGCACTGCCTTTCATCAAGAAAAGTTCCAAATAACTTTAGAAGGAACATTGCTCATTCTTAAACCAAACTCAATAACACTTTATCTCAGCATCATGGCTTGCTTGTGACTCAGGGTACATATGTAATGTTTCTGAATCATGGCCTCACATTGGCTACCACTTGAGAGCATGGTGCAGTCAAATTAGGCAACTTAAGAGTTCATGGAAAGATGTTACTCCTTATCTCTACACAACTTTCACGGGCCTGTAACAAAGGACAGGAGACAATCTAATGGCTACTGGGCATTTCATGACTCTCGAACAGCATTGTCTTGGAAACCTGTGTTCTGACTCCAAGATTAAATATTTCATCCACTTACCCCACTTTTCATGGTTAAGCATGTGGCAATTAAACTATTAAATTAAATTAAGCTATTTAAATCAAGATGTGGCTTCAGAGAGTAAATCCAGTATTTTCTTTGTCTTCTTAAGGCAACCATGCAGTTGCACACAAAACATACCTCATTGAAGAAAAGTGTATATATTTTTTAAATTAAAAATCCTAGGGCCTCTCACATAGCTTTTTTAAAGACAACTGACAAATACCCTAATACTTGACAGATGTTCTACATTAAAATGTGGACTCTAAATTTAAATTTTCCTGAGACTGCATTAAGATCTTGGAATAAGACAGTATCTCCTACTTTAATGACACTAACAATCTTGAAAGGGCCCAGATTTCAAAACAAAAGCAGCAAGTTGCCCAGGTTGGGGACATCAGATAATCACATTCATCCCAGTAGTTTGTCAAACACTTGTAATAGTGCCCAGATGCCCAGACAGGTAGTCCCACACACCTGAGTTATTGCATCCAGCTAGAAAGAATGCAGTTCAAACAGTTTAGGAAATGCCTTATAACAGGTATACAGTTCACATGCAAAGCTAGATTATGCCCAACTTCATGGTTCTTACCTAGCTTAGTAAAGTCTGTACAACCTGTAATGTACGTGCTGCCATAGAGACTGACTTTGGTAGGATAGTTTGTTTGGGGGAGGAAGAAAAGTCACAGCAACTCCTAAGATCCAGAGAGAAGCTCCTTGACCCATCCCTGCTCTGTACAACCAGCACTCTGCCATTCCACCACAGCAAATAATGACTTGTTTGACCATCTTATCAAGAATTTCCCCCCCTCTCTTGCTCTCCTCCTACCCTTGGGAAAAGCAGACCATTTCCTGCTTCACCTTTTCTGCTTACACATGTTTCAGAGAGTTATTCCTAACCAAACCTCCTCTCTGCATACAGTGAGTAGCACAACATCAGATCTTCTCCAGCTTGCAGGATGCCATCCTAAATTTTACATGGAGATGTGTGACAGCATTTGGTTGGCACCAGAAGTACAGCAGGCTCCTGCTTCCTTTAAAAAAAAAAACCAAACAGATAGGCCTGCTGAACCACACATTTCAGGACCTGAGGAACCTGATTTGGCAATTGAAGGTGCACATGGCACACATTTTCCTATGAAATGTAAAAATTAATTTTACCACATGAAACATTTCAGTCCTGGTGTTCAAGAGGTCATTAACAAAACTACTGTAAAAGGTGCTAATAGAAACAAATGCCCTTAACATCACAGACTTCCCAGATGACTCCTGCTATGGAGATGGATGACAAATCATTCCTTCAGTCATCTCTAAATTCCATATTGACTACACTGAAGCAATTAACCATTTATTTTTAGAGCATGTTCCATTTTAAACACAAGTGACTCAGTCCAAGAGATATTCTATACTTCATTGCTATATAATGGGTTAACAACTCTCAAATTTAAATGGATTTTAATTCTGGGAGAAATACTTGCCTTTTTGATTTTGCCTACAGACATTGGTTGGGAATTTTAATTTAGGCTTGAAACCAAACAAATCTCTGTGTTCTACAAGCATCTGCAGAGAAATATAAAAATATCTGGAAAGTGTGAAAGAGCAAGCCTGTTTTGCTAAATGTATAAAATGAAACCTCAGCGTAGGTCTCAATAATAGGCTTCCTGACTGCTGTGCACACGCTCTCTCCCACAGACCTTCTGCTATGCAGCAAGGGAACGCTGCCTGCACTGCTGCGTCCTCAGAGAACTTTGCAATACAATGGAGCACAGTGATTCCCTGGGGAACATGGTGCTGATCACTGACTTCGATATTTCAAACACAAGCACTAGGGTTTCCCCCTGTTTTAGGATCTCAAAGAAACAGCTTGCCATATCACTCTACCCCGGTTCCCAAGCCATCTCACAGTTTATCTGCATTATAGGCAATGTTCTGGACAAAAGGATGAGGAGCTGGGATCAAGCTAAGTCTGTTCGAACTCATGGAAAAGGAGGGTGAGATTATAAGTGGAAAGCAGGGGGAAGGAGAGTCCTGAAGAGCTGACCAGTGGTTTCTGCTGCTGCTGCCACTGGAGGGAGAGGACAAATGGGAGCTGCAACAGGTACTGCAGCAAGGGAACCCCATTCAGCTGCTGCCCTGCTTCAACCCAGCTCCTCCCTGTTGCAAAGTCAAAAGCAGTCAACAGCCAGCCACTTGCTCCCAGCAGTCTGCTGCCTGGGACAACAGCCCATTTCACCTATAGTTTGGACCAGTATTTCTGGTTCATTTTCCATAAACATCTGAAACTGAGGACACCATCTTGCCAAGGGACAGTCCCAGCACCTCCTAAGGAGCCCTGCCTGAAAAACTAAACTTCCTACTTCAGAGCTAACGACAGGATACCCTAGCCAGACATAGCTGACCAAAAAAGGCCAAGACTGACTCACAAGCCCATTATACAGCTGCCTAGCCACCATTCATTAACTGTAAGAAAAATTACCCTGGGCTCCCTGCATCAAAGAACCTTGCCATTTCTTCTTAATTAACTCTAAGCATCTTGCTGGCCTCAAATCAAAACTGGAAAAAATCAACAAAAGTAGGTGGCATCTTATCTTGCCCTTTGCTACTGGCTGCACTTTTATTTTTTCCGAGTTGCACAACCCCCACCCTTCTGAGATTACCAGTAGAAAACAAAGTATTGCTATGTTTTAGGACAAATACCTAAGTACATAAGATCTAGTCTGTTTTAAGCTTTATAAGAATTAATGGTCATGATATCTAAGGCCAGTAGAAATACATTTCTAAGGAATTAAACCAAATGCCTGCAGTATTTGCCATTCAGCCACTTCAGAATCACAAGAGCACATGAAATGTTACAGGAGAAATGGGTAAAAAAAATCTTAAACAGAAGCAAAACTGATTCATCTACTTATTGCCAAAACCGAGAAGGCCGCTGAGTGTAAACAAACAACAGACATTCTGAAGAAAAAGGGGCGTCACAATTCCTTTTCCTGCTAATAGGCAGATACACGAACCCGTATGGGCAAGACCATCCTCCAGCTACTGCAAGCCAATCTGAGGGACACAGCCAACACTACAGCAACATTCCTGGCAGCACAGGTGCCACTGGAGGCAAGGGAGCATCTGAGGTGATGGTGACTCCCAGTGCAATGATGGTTCATAGCTGGATCTGCTGGAAAGCTGTGGCAGCTGCAGGCATGATCCACCCATGTAAGCTACACGTATATATGGATACCCAGCTGAACTGTTTGGGGCACTATTCATGTGCAATTTTGGCTTAGGCTGGCAAGCACCCCATCTGCAGAAGAGGACGGAGAGTGATCCAGAGCACTTTTTTAAAGCTTGAGTCTGTCTCTAGAGGCCCACAAAGACTATGTACATGCTGAAGCCAGGCTTTGTGGGTACCCCTAACTCTGGAGGAAACTACAAAGGGAAAGACATAGGACCATAGAGATATTTAGAAAGATCAAAAGTCATAATGAGGACAAGCTACGTTTTCTGGCAAAATCTATCATCACAAACTAAGATATTTTGGAATAATTGCTTTTTTTAATTACTAAAAGCCCTTCTGTTTGAACTTTGCAGCTGGTGTGAAATGAGGAGGCTGTTTTGCTGGGTATTTTTTAGAAGCAACTTTCAGAGGTGAAACCACAGGGGCAACCTTAATGTCTGTATCCACAAGGCAGATCCAACAGCTTTAAAACACAGGTAACCTATCCTCTTTATTAGAACAGCTCCTGGCCCAACACCAACTGTCCAACATCATTACTCTCACAACTTGAATGCTCCCCACAATACCATGGCCACATCTTTTGCAGTATTTCAAAAGGCAGCTAATAAGCTAAATTTTGCTCTCACTATTTTCCAAAGTCACTGCATTGTTTGTAAGAAGACTATTCAAAAGGAGAAAAGGAGAAGTATTTAGCACTACCTTGAATGAATGCTACTTAGCATCTGACACAGCACATGCAAAACTCCACGAAGCTTCACAGGGATTATCACACAATGGCAAAGGATGCAAGATCACATGCCATGTATATGAAACACAAAGCCACTGAAAAATGCATCTTAGTAACAAGTCTTAGCCAGTTATTTATTGGAAAACAGTAAGGACCATATTGTTTATTAGAATGCACTGAAAATACTGAGCATATGGATTTGGGAAGAATTCTTTGGGCTATTCTGAGCACGTGTACACAGTTTGCTTTCAAATTAATCAGCATCACATTCAGATATTGATAGTTCCTGATAAAGTCACTTAGTGGATCAGTTCATGCTCTGGCCTGCTCTGGTTTCAAATGAGTAAGCTGATTGATACTAAAAGTTTAGGAGTCCAAAGCTCAGGTCACATTGAGTCAGAATCACACGTGCAATAGCATCACACAAGTGACAAAACATGCCCTCTATCTTTGACTTACATGCTGCTTGCTGCTCACAAATGCTGGCCATCTGACCAACCACTCTTTGTTCTGAGCTAACTCCCTGCTCACCCTCCTGAAACAAACAAGTAAACAGATCCCACATTTCCTCTGTAAGAACACATACTCTTTTCCCCTGTACTAGACTGAGACTGCATTGACAGGATGAGTGTCATGGGTTGACTAAGCGTGTGCTGCCTTTTACGTCTTCTTCTGGCTCCAGCATGAAAATCAACATTGCACCTGTGTTGTCCAAACTGGGTGTGCACTTCAGAGACAGACAGAAGGGAAGCAGAGAGAGCAGCCAGGATACGTACCGTACTCCACTTCTTCACAAAACACACGTAATACACAGAGAAATGATAATCCCTTCTTAGTGGAAAATCCAAATTTTCAAAATGAATCCCCAAGCCAAAATTAATTACTGTAATAACTGCAATCCTCGCATGAGCACTAATCAGAAAGGCACAGCTGACCACCTGCTATGTGCCACCACTGGCGCAGCAGCACCCTGCCCCTAATTGTTGCCCTGTTCAGACAGGGCTAGGTGCCCCATAGAACGCAACAGTGGAGCTGGTAAACACGGGGACAGGAGCACAGCCTGACTGACTGTTGTACAGTCTTACTACGCACTTCTGCTGAGTGCAGCATATATATTAAATTAAAAAAAAAAAAAAAAAAGAAAGAAAAAGCACTACTGCAGCTCAAAACAGCAGGATGCAAAAATCTAAACCCAGGCCAAGTAATTTCTTCTGCAACTACAGAGAAACACGCAGGAAACGATGCAAGAGAACAAAATTAATTGTACTGCCCGTGTCAGTACAAACCCATTATCTATGCAGGCTGCAAAATGAGAAACGCAGCATTTGACAATTCTACAGGCTAGGGCAGTGTTCTTAACATACTTATAAGTTATTTTATTTAATTGCTAACAAAAAAATGCAGTTACATAATAACACAAGGTAATAACCAAAATATGAAGTCACAAGATTGGCTTACAGCAACAGAGCACCGGGGGAGGGGGCGGGGGGGTGCGGGGTGGGGAGCAGTTCGTGCTTTAAATTTTGCTGCATTGTCAGAGAGCCAAGAACCAAAACTGGGGGCTTCTGCTTTTACAAGGAAAGGACATAACCACCAAAAATTCGGCACGGGACTCTTCATCACCGCCTGCGTGCATCCACATCCCCAAATGATGTCAATCCCCGCCGGCACGTCGCTCATCATAATTCTACACTATTTGGTCGCTAGTGGAATTCAGCCGACAGGCCGACGGCTCAGCCCGTAACCCACCGGGGCCCAATGAGCTCCCGGGAGAGCGACCCCTCCACACCGCCCCCGCCCAGGGCAGCGCTCACGGGCACGGCCGGGGGTCCCATCCCGCACGGACCTCCGAGGCACAAAGGCGGCACCGCGCAGCCGGGCACGGTGACAGCGCACACCCACGACCCGCCACCGCATCCCGCCGGCCGGGCGGGGGCTGCCCGCCCCGGGGAGGGCCTTTCCCGGAGTCGAGGCCGCTACCAGCTCCATCCCGCCTCGCACTTCTCCGCTGGGAGCCGACGCCACCCGCCCCCGCCCCACCACCCTCACCCGGGGCCGGGCGGCAGCAGCCCGTCGTACCTGGACAATGCCGGCCTGGGCACAGCTCATGCTCCCCCGGCGAGGGCAGGTCTCACATCCCTCACGTGCCTGTGAGCCGGCAGGGAGGAAGGGCGGGCGGGTTATCGGCGTGTCAGCCCCCGCCGAACCGCACCATAGTCCAGCACCAGCTGATACGCCCCGCAGCACCGCCGCGCTCCCTCCTCCTCTTCCTCCGCCCCGCCAGCCTCCTCCCACCTCGCCGCCTGTCGCTGGGTGCTGGCCGCCTGGAGCCACCCACACGCCGCGGCGGGCGCCCGGCAGCGCCGCCCGACCTGGCCCGCCCCTCAGTGCTCCTCCCGCCCGCCCGGCGCTGTCCCAGGCCGTCTGCCTGAGGAGCCCACCCGCGGGTCGCCCTCTCGCTCCTCTCACAACATCCTCCCCCGCACAGCATCCCGGCTCTCCTCAACTGATCCCACGGGGACATCGCCGCACGCAACCCGGCTCACCACGCATCGGGCGTGGAGGGGGAAAAAAATCAACGTGTTCTCCTCT
Source organism: Vidua chalybeata (assembly GCF_026979565.1). NCBI lineage: Eukaryota > Metazoa > Chordata > Aves > Passeriformes > Viduidae > Vidua > Vidua chalybeata. The sequence goes on from NC_071530.1 coordinate 52,477,480, forward strand.
TTGGCCCTTGAGGTCGGGGCTGCCGCCCTCACATCAACTCGTCACCAGTGCCAGAGCCTCCGGGGTGATCATTAAAGCCGTTTCCCCGCTCACCTGAGCAAGAGCTAGGGCGGCACTAGTGCTCTAGCAGCTGTCTCCTCTCCTAGGGAACGCGCACCTTTCACCACCGTCATCTCCAGCCTCTCCTTCTGGACAGGGGTTTATAACCCCTGGACAAAGTAAGTCACAGTACCACAACTGTGAAAATAGCAAGTTTCAAAATGCAGTTCAGGATGGGGACAGAGGTGCTCTACACGCATTTCTCCCACAGGTCTTGCAAACCGGTTGACCAAAAGCAGACCACGAGCTGATGGGACTGCAGGGAACAACAGCTTGCAGCAGCTTGCTGCGTCTGCATCCACCGGCCGAAAGGGCTTAAAGAACAGCTCTTCTTGTCAGCTGGCAGAGGGAAAAGACAGAACAATCCTGCAGAGATCCACTTACCCCTCACCTCATTTTTCTAGATAAAAGGTTTTTTTAAATAGCACTTTTTTAAAACCATCCTGTTGGAGTGGTTTCACACCCACCCACTACTAAATATATCAAATTTTTCAAGGCTCTGCTGGATCTTAATTTATATCCGAAAGCAAAAACATGTTGATAAAAGCCACAAACATGTCCAGTAACTTCACAAATGAAGCTGAGTTTGTTTCTAAAACCTTCTTTGCAATCTCCCCTCTTGCAAGTTTATCTGGATCTAACACTTACTGTGCTTGGTATCGGTGTAAAACATAACTTATTTTAATTTGCTAATCAGTTCACTCCAAAATACTTTCAGACACATTGTGGCCTCACATTTCCACTTGATCATCCCATTTTCTTTCTTAAAGAGGTGAAACAGGAGAAACTAGAATCATATAAGCAGAACCTCAGAAGGAAAATCAAATTGGATTTGGAGAAAAGAATGGCTTGGTATTTTATAATATTAGTGAAAGATGAAATATACCAACAGTCAGAACTACCCACACACAATACCAGTAAGTGGGCTAATTCCCTGTGCATTGAGAGTGGGAAGAAAGGGGTGCCTATCATCAAAAAGCAGCTCCAGCTTTTCCCCAGAAGCAAGGCAGATCAAAAGGCATACCAGGTCATGAAGGCCACATGAGTAAATGTGCATCTCAGAACACTCTTCTGCAGGTGCTTGGGAAATTCAGGTGATGATTGGGCAAGCACACTGGCTCTCCTCATCCAGCGAAGCCATCCACTGATCATAGATTGCAGTGGTCCATGATGACAAAATCCTACAGAAGGCCTCCAGATGGATATTTCCCTCCTTGTTTTAAATCTGTATATCAACATTGACACTGGAACTGCCTACAGTAGGTATGTGCTTTTGCCTTTGCACTTTGAAAGTCTAAATAGGAAAGAAAAAAACAGAGATGAGGGAGAGAGTCAGAGGAGTGAAATGGTGAAGTTTGCCCAAAGTTCACGCTGTAATTTTCTGGAACAGAGTAGAAAACTGGTCCAAGCCTCCTCACTCTTGATTCATTGCCCCCTCAGAGCTTTTATCCAGCTCCTTCTGCTCTTCTGGGTTACTGGTGTAATTCTACATCATGTATTAAAATGAGACCTGCTTCTCATCTCCAAGGGTGGACACATACGTTGATTCTATCAAAAACATTAAGTTAGCAAAACCAGGAAAACCTGATAAATTCACATGTTTAAAAACAGTCTAAATCCAGCAGCTCAAACTTGAAGCTTGGTTATGAATTTTAGAAGCAGCTTAACATTATGGGTGTGCATGAAGAGTAGGAACCACCATGAACACATTCAGGGTCATGACATATGAAGCAGAAGACCTTGTCATGCGCTGTGGACCTGGGGAGAGGAATCCCTTTAGGGGGACAGAGCATATGCTTTCCTCTTAAGAAGCTACCACCTCAGCTTTCCTTTAAGACTGAAAAGAACATCCTGGATCTCCTACAAGAGAAGGAAGTTAAAAATTGTCCCCTGTTGGAATTTATGTAAAATCAGAGATCAAAATTAAGATCAAGAGGCAAAATGCATACCCACTTCTAGTAGACATACACTCAGTATTACTGAGCAGAAGATGAATGTGGCAACTGGTTCAGAAAATGAACCAGGCTTTGAAGAGGACATTTTGCCCTGCTGTTCCTCAGAAGAATGAAATTATACATATTGGAAATAAAGTGGTTTGCATTGTAACTTTGCATTTGACTGAAAAGGTAGAGAGTTGCATAATGCATAAGGAGCTTTAAAATTAGACTAAACTTTGGCAGTTCAGATTCTTATCTACATAATAAACAAACCTCTGAATTTCATATGTCTACCTTTTATACACTCTGCAGCCTCCCGCAGACCAAGCAAAACAGCACATTTTGCTGTCCCACAGGTTTGCTGACAAGTCCTGATGTCTTTTCAGACACTGGCTAAGCCCTGTTCATGCCTCAGGACAGGTCTGCAGGCAGTACAAAATGAAGATGATTTGGGCAGCAAGTGACCAAGATGCATATCTGTTTTGCAGGAAATTTTGCACAGTTTTGACAGCCAGAGTTAGTCCTGCAAAAGCAGGAAATGGAAGCAAGAAATTTTTGTCTTGGGGGGGGGGGGAGGTGTGGAAAAAGCGAGATTAAGCAATCTTGTCTTTCCCTACCAAATACTTCTGAGGTACACAGACACTCTCAAGTTGGCACAGGACATGACAGGTTCCATTGCATTTCTAAAATCTGTCATTCTGGTGGCTCATGCCTGATATATATCAAAGGAATGTCCACTTGGTATAGTATACTTTGTAGTTATTTATAAGTTCTTTGATCAAATAAGTGGGAAAAAACCAGGAAATTTTGTTATTCTTAAAAAATGTCAGGCACACCTTGATCGGGAGAAACAGACAGCTGTGTTGGTTGTTGTGTTACAGCCAAAAAAAAACCCAGAAAACCCAACTGACATCCTTTTCTTCAAGACTCGTGCTGGTCTGGGTGATGATGATAGGACTAAGTAAGGCTCTCACAGAGTATACTCATACCTTGTATTTGTAGGGGGCCAGGTACAAACAGACCCAAACCTTCCCCAAGAGAACTTTTCTGAAAGAAAGAATGGTCAGTCTCTGAATCATTGACTAGGGATGCTCTTGCCTTAAAGCTCTATGAAGTCCAAGAGTAATTTCAAGCTGCTTAAGCTTTATATTGCCCTTTGAATCAGTCAAATATAGGCGCACAGCTGTTATCCTGCCACTGGCTCTGGGTGGCCTTTGAATAAATAAAGACTGGATGATTGATAAGTGAAATCTACCACCTTAGCAGAATAGGGTAATTTAGCAGTTCACATGTACATTTGGATAAGTTTTTATGCTGGATTTGTCTCCAGCTGAGATAGATGCCATGTAGGTACATCTCTTTTCTGCAACTTAGTATTCACTAAATTTTACCAATAAACACAATTTTCACCTGATAAAGATACTGCCACTCAGATGATCTAGGGCAGCATTTCTCAATGCTAGGCTCATTTTGTTCTAGTGATAGTCTCAGACATGTCTTCTGTGGCTTCTGACTTTGGATTATACACTCTGTTGGGACTCAGAACTCTATTACTGACACACAAAGACTGTCTTTAAAGAGGGACCTGGCTAATGATGTCTAATGTTTTTTACTGTATTTTGGCTTACACAGGTGGGATTGCTCATATTTCAGCTGGATGCCATGCTTATGCACAGCAGTAGGTATTTGTCTGGTGTAGGTGCTCAGATTTCAGGTCCTAACAGAGTGCTTTCTTTTAGTGGCTCTTGGGCGGAAGCTGACTGTTTCTTAGTTACTGTTACTTAGTTACTTCCTTCCCTTCTGGCGGCACAGATCTGAACATTTGGGGAGGCCATGATGGATAATCTCATAGAACAAATGACCAAAAATTATAACTGTTGGAGAATGATATGGAGCAGATGTTAAAGTGCTTTCTGTCCTAGCAGGACTACACCATCTATTAACATTTTTCCTCAAAGGAGCAGACAGCATGCTATGCAACAGCCCTGACTCCATCCCTGTTTTATCCTGGGTGTGCAGAGAAGTTTTTTGCAGAGGGCCTGAATTACTGGAGTATTTAACCAACTTGATCAAAAGAATTCTAGCCCCTCAGCTGCAATCATTTGCATGGCCTGATTTTTGCAGTTTCACCTAATTGTTTTACATGTAGATATACACAGTTTGACATTTGCCCCTGTTAAGTTCATTTTCTTCTACCTTGATTCTCTTTCTGGAGCAAATGATAACCAGCTTCAAAACAGAAGAAGGTTAAATATTAGCATCCCTGACAGAAGAGAATCAGTGATTATGAAACATTATTCTACATGGGCAAACACACTGCATATTTTTCCTGCACGAAGCCTATGATAATGCTACTAAAAAACCAATTATTTTTACAACTAAGGCTCTACTTAATGAAAAAAATTCATAAAGCATGTTCTATGACACAAAGATTGAGCCCACAACTTGTTCTGCCACCAGTGAAATTATTTTGATGAATGTTCTTGTAACTTCTTTGATATGTCCTCAGTGAATGGTGATTTCACATTACAGCTTCTTCTCCTATACCAGGGAAGTGGGGGTGGGAATCAGAGTCTCTTCTCCTCTACCTGGCTGTCATAAAACTTGAAAGAATGCAGTATATTTTAGAGTCCCTCATCTAATATGTATCAGAGGTCTCAACCAGTTTAAATATTGCATGGATTGCAGAAAGTTGGACACTCAGCGTATATATGCAATATATATATATATATATATACTCTGAGTATATATATATGTAGTAGTGTAGATATATATATATATATATGAGAATATATATTACCTTCTTAGGAATCTCTGCTAGTAGAGGGGGATAGGGGGATAGTTGCCTCATTGTCTATGAAAAAAGTTGCCCCTACATCATAACTACAACACTTAAGCCAGAAGTGTGCTCATTCCACCTCAAGCCAGAAGAGGAGACCCCTGGGGAGTCAACACCATAGTGATTTGCCTTAATTAACATATATTTAGTTTTTATCTCAAATGGAGACCTCCTCTGAAGGGGCAAACTGAGAAAAACTCTGGTTACAGGAATAGGTTTTGAAGGTACTCCCCCAAGAGGATTAGTTTTGATTAATTTCACCAAGTTTTCCTTTCACACAGGCAACACTGCTAAATTACTGACCAGCAACTATAAATGTGTTTAGATACATGCCCTAACATTGTGCTAGAACACAGCCAGAGAAGATTTTCTTTTGATGAGAGTAGGTATTCAAAAGGGATGAATGACTCCTTATGGAAAGGGGATGCTTCTGGTTTTGCTCTGCACCCAATTTCTGATCTGGTGGTCCTACACCTTTTAATTGAGGCTTTCCCTTGGTCCTTCAGTACCCACTGTTTACTGGGCTAATTTTCCACTAGCTGAGTGGGAGTCAGACCAATAGCTCCCACTGGTACACTACTGAGAGATGAAAGCACCTGCACAAGAAGTGCTTTCCAAGGAGGGGGAAAAAAATTGAAATTTCACCTTTCATGAGTAGTTAAGCCTGTTGGATCAGTTCAGACATCTCATAAGATCTCTCCCAGACTGAACTGGAAAAGGATTAAGCCCAAGAAAAGCAAGGGTATTCCTCTTACCTTGTGAAAGCACACTAAGCCAAAAATCACTGTTGTACTCAGTAGGGTGGTGAAGATGAGATTATTCCTGCCTGCATCCAGGCCTTGAAAATTTTTTTGAAGATGCCAAATGCTCAGTTGTTTTGGCCTCCCTCTCAAAGATTTCCAGACAAATCATTAATTATTTACATTTTTCTCAACACTGACCCACCACTGAGTAGCAGGCCTGTTTTAACTAGGTTGGAATGAATAGAAAAGCTCATCGTCCACATTCATTTGGCTGATAAACAATTCAGTAGTAACAGAGGGCTGAATTAACAGATGAAGGCAGATGGGTTTATGGAATAAAGGAGGGCCTGAGAGAAAGGTTATATTGAGAGAGCAGAAGGATTGGAAAAAGATCAACCTAAAATGGGCCAGCATGGTAAGCCATATGTCTCTTCTTAATGGTTTTTCTGCTCTTGTTGTTTGATTGTCACAGTGCTTCATAACTATCAGTTGTTTTGTTGTGATATTTTCAGGGTTTTGGGGTTTGGGGGGGGGGTTTGCAGGAAATGCTTCTCAAGAGTCCAAAAAATCAACACCATGGACACTCCATTTCATATGGGGAGAAGATCTATGTTATTTTTACATATTTATACAATCAAAATTATATGAATACAGCTATAGTAAGCACAGATTCACAGCCACCCTCAGTCATTCTGTAATGTCAGATCCACCGCCCCATGCAAATGCTGTAGAGATAAGTCTGGCATGGGTTCAGTTGCCACTGTCTTCCCTCATCTGTCAATGTATCCTACTAATAGAAGGGAAAAGAAGTGGATATTCACTTAAATAGCATATCCCCTCCAATTGCAGCCAAAATAACCTACTATGACATGTCGTAATCATTCAGGACAGATGTCCTGTGATTATACACAGCCTTCTGCAATATTTCTGACAGCCTTTGGTGGATATCAGCCATGCCAGGTTTAAACTTCAGCAGCCAGTAATAAAATATCAGCTTGAATCCCCACCCCACTACATAATTTTTCTTAATAAATTACTTTAATAATGGGAGCAAAAGGAGAGCAATAAGACAAAAACAAAGTTGCTGTTATAATACCTCACAGTTTTCTTCTCTAGCACCTTGATATAGGCTGTTGTCTCATCTTCTGTACTATCAATCCCTTTTCAATTTTCAGTCAGCAGGTCCCAGGGCTTTGTCACCTGCAGAGGAAGATAACAAGCTTTATCCAAGCTGTTGCTGGCCCTACAGAATTAGCTGCTGCTCCTGGCCACAAATGCTATCTGCTCTCCTGGTTAAACTTTGCACCCCTGTTTGAGCCCTGCCTGCTCCTCCAGCTCTGCTTGCACATCTTGCTCTTGCCCTTGCTCTGCCAGTTCCAGATCATTATGAAAACTTTGCTTATAGACGCTTCTCTTTTCTATCAGCATTTCAGCTCCAAGGTCTCCTTACCAAGGTCTCTGCAGACATTACAAATCCTTTTAGTCCTCAGTTCCACCTAAAATCATGTTCAAAACTTGAAATTATGCCACTACATCGCTGTACCTGCTGGATACTCCATATACAAAATTTTCATTACTTCTGCCTTTGAAGTACAAGCGATTTGACTATATTGGCACTCAGCTAGGTAGTCTGAGGGCAGGTTTACAAAACTTAGATGTACCAGCTGGCAAGAGCTTTTTGGCAGCTACTAGGTTTACGGAGCACTTTTCTCTGCCTTTAAGTGCTCACACAGTTTCTGGTCTCTGCTTAAAACCAACCCATACATATTCAAGGAATTCTTGCTGCAGAGAAGTCCTTGAAGTCTTCATGCACAACTCATTTTTCTTGTAAGTTGCATTAATTACACCAGGAATGTTCATCAGTCCCAGTAATCATTTCAGCAGTTTTAAACTGAAAGGTCAGCTTGAAAAACCCCACAAGCAATGCTTTTATGCTCAGTGAGAAGTACAGCTAAATCCTTTGCTTTCAACAGTTTGTCTTAAAAAGACATTACCATTAGCTGTCTCAGCTAATGACAGCTGAGAAAATATAAATATAGCAAAGTTATAGTCCTACATAAAATAAACATTTATGTTATGTACCACTGAAAAATACATCAATATGAGAGACGCATCAGGTCTACTCTGTGTACACAAATACACAATAAATCCTGTCTTATCATGAGTACATGTGAAGCAGCAGCAAAATTTAGGCCTCAGCAATTCTGTGTAACTTGAGTCACACCTGGGATTTCCTTCTGTATTTATGATGTCTCTTTAATCCTATCTGTTCTCTGAAGCAGGGCTTTGAGAAAGTCCATGTTCATGGCTCCAGTTCACATCTAAGGTAAACTCTAAGAACTGCTTTTCACCCAGCAGCCCTACATTCAATGCAGCATTAGGGGATAAGCAAGGCTGATATTTGGTTCACACAATACTAGCAGAGACTATTCTCTATGGGGAACTCATCGAATGTGCAGCTAATAACGCACCAGACTTGCAATTCAGCTGTATTGCCTCTGCTAAGCTTAACAGGAGTAAAAAGCAATAAAAACTGTTTTTGACACTGTTAGCAAACGTGAATGATACACCCTGTTCTATTGAGAACGTTGGAGTTGCATGCTTCATCCTAAAGCTTATCCATGCACATTTGCCACAGAAGAAGCAGTGACAGAATTATGAACAGGTCATGCAGAGCAGCAACGGAAGTCCCCTCTGAGCCATGTGTACTGGGGGTGATCAACCCTGTGCACTAAAGGTTGAATTCTGAGCCCTGTAAATCAGTACAAGTGGTGTTCCAATGCCTCTACAAACTACCAAGCCACCTGTGAGGGGTCATCAGACATTATAAAACAGTGGTCTTTTGTGCTGTGCACTTTTAAAAGCACTCTTCCCAGGTTCTCCTGTCCCTGGATTCCCTCTTCGTTTTGTTGCATCAAGGGAAGGAATGGTCTATATTGCAGCCCATCTCACCCATCACAGTTCATTTTTGTGCAAGGACGAAATTGCATAGCAGTGATTCTTTCTGTAAGACTGATGTTACAGAGTACTTGCATTTTCCTGCTAACATAAGAGTCTTCACAGAATGGACAAGAGCAAGTGCCAGGAGCAGGGTCTGAATCCATGGTGAAAATGACATCTGGTGGGAAAAGAAGGCTTGATCCAGATGTGATAGAGGACACACGAGCAAGAAAAATGTTGTGAGAGGCACTGAACACCCTCAGTATGTGCACATTCATTGAAGTGTTCTTTTCTATTTGGTATCTTTCAATTGTTAAAGCATTTTAATCTGCAATTGCAAAAAAAAAAAAAAAGCATTATTCCTGTAGGGCTAAAATCAGATATATTGCACTGCTTTATATCCAGAATAATTCATTACTGAGACCAGAATCTGACTCTAATTATTATGAAAGAAATATCAGTATCAAAGTTCAACACTACTTTGTTTGAGATACACACAGATGAATAGACTCTTAAATCCTACATAAGCACCTATTCTAATGCTCTTGTGCTTCCCAGTCAAGTAGTAAACTTGCTGGTTTCAGTTTTAATGTTTGAGGTAAAATAACAGTAACATTTCCTAAATGTTTTTGATGATTTTTTAAAAGTCTACAAAAAATTGAATTTCCCTGTGATTAATATCTCTGAGTCTTCGTACTTCAGAGGAGGTCTAAGGAAGGAGCTGAAAGGAGGATGCCTGGCTTCACTATAACCCAATGATTTTCCATAGAGCTTGTACACATCTGGCCACAGATTGATACTACTGTATATATAAACGAAGTATTTAAAGAAGAGATCAAATATAGTCTCCACCACTGTTAGTCAGAGCTGTCTGGATAACTCTGTAGACCCCTGAATTCCTTGTGGACTTCAAGGACTCACTAACCTTTGTCCCATATCAAAATTCTCCAGAGTGTCAGGTGGTACACATGTTCTCAGCTGTGGTTTAATTTGGCAAGAATTCATCATACAACAATTATTCAGCCACATCCTGTTGGCCTAGAGCACTATTTTCCCCCAGAAGTTTCCCTCAGTTTATACGCTTGCATATTCTGGGCTGCTAGTGCAAATTTCCACTCCTGGGAAGCCTGGGGGAGCTAATGGAACACAACTTGTCCTGATAAACTGTATGTCATTGGCAATTTTTTTTCTTTCTTTTTTTTCTTTTTGCCTAGCTGGTTGTGTATTAAGTCTGACTGACCTACAGAAAGCTGCAACATTTCTGTTTGAAAATGACTCCTACCAAAAATAACCCACTACCAAAAATTAAATTAATAATGCAACATCCCTTTTTCTCCTAAACCTAGCTCAGACTCTCTGTCTGATGTTCAGGCATTTCTGGATAATAGTGCAAGAGCCTCAGGACAGGAATCATTTTTTCCATACAGCTACTTTAAATAATGTGGTGATATTTTTAGTTTTACTGCACCCATACTGTTTAAAATTATATTATTTTAAAATAGCTTCTGCAGTACAACGTTCCCTGCTGTGGAAAGAAAATTGACTTAAACTTTCACATTCAATATTTCTGTAAATCTGATGCTTTATACAAAATAAACTGTGCATCCAATTATCCCTTTCTCAGATTTATCTTTTGATAAAAGTGTTTCCTCATAATATTTAGCTTTTATCCAAAATATGACTTACAATACATAGTATAAGTCAAAGCAAGCAAGCTAAATACTAACGGGAGTACAGAAAGGTAAAGAAGGATTCTTGCAAAATCCCATAATGATTTTTGCCAGTACTCAGAATCAGTAATAGAATTTGCTTTCTACAACACTATACTTTAGGTCCCATAAGAAAAGTGATCATGTCACCATTGCTGGAATACGCTAGAAGATAATGCAAGCAGATGACGACTGATGTCTAGCGACAAGGCAGCAACTCCTGCTACTTGGAACCAGGTCCTGCCTCTGTCAAACTTCACTTACCACCATGGGTAAATCAGTTTACCTGCTCTCTGTTCCTTAGGTGTAAAAGGAAGACATTGATTTACCCAGGGAAATGTCACTAAGCAATAAAACAGAAAGGATTGTGAGAATGGCAGGTCAGATTCATGTTATGAGTAGCAGGGTACATGGAACTGTTTGGACAGAGAGGACAGACTGAGGTGCATAAGAGCACAGGAAATTAACTTTTCCCAAGGGTATAAAAGTAACCAGTGTAATTAGTTTTGTGTGGCAGACTTTGCTTTTCAAGGTCTGAAAATAACAAATTATTTGCAGACTGAAGCCAAACTGAAGTCTAAGTCTTTATTATTAAATCAGTGTTGACATAATACAGAAGCAGATTTTCATATACTGAGGATTTTTAGTTTCCAGTATTCTTAAGGTAAAAATTCATGAAATACTACAGAAAGATTTCTTCATGACCTCTAATATTTCCAAGTAACTTGAAGAAGAAAACAAGTGACAGGCACAAGCTGCAGAATTGCAACTGAAAAATAAGCATTACTGAATTTCTTGGTTTTTCAATGGTAGACCCTTTGAGTTAACTCAGTAATTCTGATTTCTCTATCTTAAACCCGCTTGATTTGAGTTATCCCAGATATGCCCAGCTGTATTAAACAAGAAAAGAGAGTACATAAAACTTCTTCAGGGAGAGGTGAAAAATAGAGACTGAGCTATGCAATCCCTGTTTTTCATTGTAATATTTAAACTCCTCAAATGATGGATCTAAAAAACTAAAAAAACCTTAGATTTTCATACAAGCAGAAGAGTCACTGATGTAGGGGTCTTCATTCTGAAAGTTTCTCGAGTTTTATATTGGACAGAGGGAACAACTAGAGCAACTTCACTGAGGTAGGCAAGTTAAATAATGGGAAAATTTTGCTGTCTTCTTTTGGATGTGTAATTACCAGATAGGAGTCATAAGCATGGCTGCTTATGAAAAAGCAACATTTCAGCATTCATTCCCTTTGAACTCTGCGGTTTTTCAGGTTTCTATTTTTTAAGTAATGATACTTCTGCTCAGCAGTTATTTGTTATTTATCATCCATATGGAAAATACAGGCAGAGAGGAACAGACCAAAGGTCAGCTAGTCAAGTGTGCACTTTCTGACTATTGTCAGAAGCAGATAACCAAAAAGAACCAAGCAAACAGGATAAATGCCACATGCAGTGCAGATCATTGCACTTCATGACCCAGTGATGCAATTTCATGGATCATTTATGCTTATATAAAGATGCTGGTCTGTACCACAGGTGTGCTCATTCCACCTCAAGCCAGTCTCTGCAAGGATGTGCATCCCTCCTGCGTGTATGTGGCTTGCCATAATTCTCTTCTTCCTTTAGACATTCTTATAAGGTTTCATGGAGAATATACAAAAGAAATCCAAGGACCTACCCAGAGATGCTTTCCTCATATTCCTCTAGAAGCGTACAGAAGAAAACATTTTAAAACAGAATAACTAAAAAAGAAATAAATGAAAAATCAAATTCTTGTCTTTGTCAGGGATCATTTGGAATACATCCACAGATATCTAAAATACTTGGAAGTACTGTTCACTATACAAGAATTTATGTATTATTTTATGTGCACATTATTTTATGTACATGTTCTTCCTAAACAGAGCCATTCTGTGTAAACCATTGTTGTCATTACTACACAATCTGTTATGTCTCATAATACTTTCCTAATCAGGAACTGTCCTATTTTATGATTAATCCACAAGAGATATTTGGAAGTGTTTTCTCTGAAGTACATTTTTTCTAATCTTTTCTTAAAAGTGTTTTTAAAAGTGTATCATAAAATAAATATATGGAAGTGACCAAATTCTAGATTCAGGACTAGCTTTAACAAGGTTAATTTTTCATGTCTCAACACTAGTTTTACTTGGGATTAGGCCGTACATTTTGGATTATGCCATCTGATTATTTTTACACTTGTTTCACAACTCAGTCCATTACGATGTGGTATTAAAGTAGAAAAGTTGGAAGTACTTAAACAATTTGAAAACTTTCTTTGACCCTAAAGAAAATATCTAAGTTTGGGCTAAGGTTACTGTTCAATGGCTCAATTATTATTTTACAAAAGGGTATTTTTGAGTTTATGCAAATAGCCAGGCCAGAAGTACTATGTCTAAACATGCGCTGTAAAAGCGAAATAGAAAATATTGACATTTATTAATTATTAATATTTTCCTGATTATTGATCTTCTTTGTATTATTTCCCTCATTATTTCACTTCATGGCTACAACTCCTATTTCAGTCTCTTTCAGTAGGCTTGAATTCTGTCTTGATATTGCACTTACTGACAAATTCCAGATCACAGTAGAGGATGTCACTGCCATTTCCTACTTTCATACGAATACAAGTCTTGCACTTGAGTTGTTCTAGAAAAGTGAAATTGAACCAAACTATCAGTTTTTATCTTTATAAAAAGAGAGATATGTCTTGAGATATGGCTATTGTGCAAAGTCAATGAGAGGCGAATAACTTTGGAAATAGATGATGTCTTATAATAAGAATTATTATAAGAACTTCAAAGTTCAGAGCAAACCTTTGGCTAAAAAATTTCGTTCTTTTTTGGCAATCTTTTTTATCATTGACTCAGGAGCCAATCAATTTGTGTGAGCAAGGAAAGGTTATTTAGAAAAGAATACGGTGTTCATAGTCTTTCCCCAGACTTTGAAAGTCATAGCTATGGAGCAGCAGCAGCCACAGCTCAGGATTCATTGAAAAAGGTGCTCAAGGGACCCTATTCACTGCTTGGAAATCCAGCATACTTTTATACCAACCTTACGTAGGGTGAAGAAGCAATCTGTCAGCAGATAAAGGTACACTGAAATACATAGTGTATGTTGCTGTCATTGAGTCTTCTGACTCAGCAGTTAGATACATGCTGCTGGATGCACTAGAGATTCCTCTGGTATCTTAGTGCTTAAATGCATTTATTGTGGAGTACTGAATGAGTCAGTGGGACTCAATTTGAGCAAAATAACAGCTTTGCTGCAGTCCTGCATCTACTCTGTTTCCCTCCTGAGCAGTCCCTACACAGACCCATTCCCTTTAAATAGCATACATGTTCAGATTGCCCCAAGTGAATATGTCATAGCTGTAGCATAGGAATAATGGACACACAGAAATGTGAAATTGGAAGAGTTCTGGAATACCACCTGTGTTTGGAAACTGAGATGGAAAATGGGGGTGGCCCATTAGTGCTGAAAGGTATCATCCTTTCAAATATGAATAAAATTTAAATGGAAAGCCAAAAACAGAAGCTGAGATCTTTGTTGGTCCATACTCTGATGTAATCAGATTTTAAATGGCCTCGAGTTCTGTGAGAAGCAACTTTCAAACAAATTGTACTAAGCTGCACATATGTGATAGAGAGCAGAGGCTTTATAACAGCAGGTTGGAGCACATCCCAGGTGCTGTACACCCTACCTATGTTTTCTGACCATGTGTTACTTAGAGGCATGTCCAGATATACAACAGTCAGCTTTGATCAATCTGATGTCTGGTAGGACAGAAACAGTATATCCCACAAATAGCTAGTTATGATTTTAAATCCATTGGATTATTTGAAGAGTGCTGGTATAGTGAAAGCATATGGCAAAACAGCAGGGCTCTGTCACCATTAACAACAAACTCCCTGTTAAGGCCATGGAAGTTAGGTACCTGTCCCAATTTCCTTTATACTTATATTTGTGTCACAGATTAGTATAAGTATGCCAGAATTAAAACCTTTAATCAAAGAACTTCAGAAGTCTCAGGGTTCCTACAAGCAACCAGCATTTCAGTGGACTTTCCTGAAAATACTTAAAATTACTGATTTTCTTAGAGGGCAAACTTAACAAGAATCTCCTCTCTTTACAATAGCTCAAGGTGAGCACCCTCACATGGGAAAGCCCTGCCATCCCTTTCCCATTACTGTTGCGTTTGCACTACCTTTGGTGTGCTTCTGAAACAGCATTTCCTTTCCTTGGCCACTTCAAAAAATCTTCTCTGCAGCGGTCAGTTCCACACCTCAATCCTTATAAAGAATGAGTAACAAAAGAGCTTCAAACTTCCCCTCCTTAAAGTGAGGCCTCTTCAACTATTTATATCCACAGATGTCACAGATTCAGGGAAAAAAAAGATGAGCAAAAAGACTACTAAAAGGAAAACAAAGGGGAAAATCACGTCCTTTCACAATTTACTTGAATCTATCCCTCAGTTAAGAGATATGCCTCAGAGGAATATGGGCAAAAATCTGTCAGATTTTGTCACCTTCCTGGGAACATGGGTATGTAAGTCTCAATAGGAACAAACAAATGGGGAAATAACCTACTAATATCGCTGCAGAATTTAATAGTTATCTCTTGGTCATTAGATTGACATTTCAGAATTAGGGTTGAGGGTAAGGGAGAATAAAGATGCTTTGAAACACCTGCTGTTATCATCCTGTCAGCTGGTCAGGTGGGGATGGTGTTAGACTTTAAGAAGACAGCCAGTCACATCAGGAACCTGTGTTTTTCTGACAGAATGGCATTAGAGCAATATAAGGTAGATGACTTGAGTCCTGCACACCACACAAGTCTGACTACAGGAAGCATTGTTTCCCCAGCATCATGTTCTGCCATTCTCCAAACCAAGTAAAACTTTGTCACAGTGCTAACTTGTGCTGATGCAGGAGTAAGATTTTCTAATCACTTAGACCTTCCTGACACACTCTCATGAGTCTTTAGCTCTTGTCTTATCATAAAATTCACAGATTGGGTATCCTCTAGGTCCAAAACTTTCCTATTGCTACTTTGATACGTGCTAACTTAAACTGAATGCCCCCACAATGTAATAGTAGCATTTTAATATTTCAGTAGTTTTTTGTTGTTGTTTTTTTTTTTTTTAACAAAGTTACGAGTTTGTTCCAATGGTATAAGCAGGACCAAAAATTGAGAACAATGTGCTAGCCAGCCCACAGAGCCTCAAGATAATGGATAGCTATGAAATGAGAGCAAACAATGATGGTGTGAAGTTTGGTTTGCATCTCAGACTGTTTAACTGTCCTTCCTGTAAGTGGCTCTGCTGGGGCACACACAATAGACCAGGTCATGCCAAAAATTGGCAAAGAAGTTGGAACAAGAGCCAAGTAATTCTAATTCTCTAATTCTTATGAGAGAGATTTAATTTTCCTCAGATAACATTTTAAATCAGACAACTGAAAATTGGTGAAAACATTGCCCCTTCTTTTTTGAGGTACAAAAAAGGCAGACATGAGAATGTTTCCTTCTCCCCTTCCTTCAGCATGTTGTTTCTGCATCTCTAAATTTGGAGATTTATTGTTTAATTCTAGCTTGCAACATAGTACTGCAAGATGCCATAAAATTTTGAAAGCTAAGTAAATTTTTTGCCAGTTTAGTGGAGTAAGTCCTTCCTGGACACTAGTGGTATTTCTGATATAGTTAAAGTGAGTGGGATTTAGCCCAGTATATATTTACTGATCTACAGTAGCTGGAACTGGAAAATACAACAGAAATTGAAAGCATATAGGTAAAAACTAGTTCTGGTTTGCATTTCTTTTTCAAGCTATAATTAATGGGGAAGGCCCTTTAGAAATTTTTAAGTTGGCCTAATGACAATCCAGTATTTGTTAGCTGTCTCACTAGATTATCCAAAGCATAACAAGATATTTTTTTCCCTTCTGTTGCTTTATTTGATGAAAATACAATTTCCTTGCACCAGTCACAGTATTGACATGTAACAATAGTGGTTCATAAGACTACTTTGTAATACATTTGTCATAACCTATATTACAGGGCACTCAGCTCATTTACACTGACAAATTAAAACCCTTCAGTAGCTTCTGTTATTATCAGCTAGGAAAAAAAATCTCAATACTTATTTTTAAAATATTTTCCATTGGTCTTCTTCCATGTCATTCCCAAAGACTTAAGATAATGTCTGAAGAGGTTGGGATTAAGTTTCCAGGGGGAAAAAAAAATAAAGAAAAAAAAAAAGAAAAAAAAAAAACCAAACCCCAAACCAACATAATTTTCTTTTATCTTTAAAAGGAGACTAGCACACTTCAGAGTTCAGTCTGACACATACTTGGCCTAACAGAGTTTGGGAACACTGAGAGAGCACCCATGGCCAGTACTTCATATGCAAGCTAAACAACCATGGATGTCAGCAGCTGCTTTGAAAAACCACAGCATATAGAGTATCTCTGTGGAACACGGAGCACAGATTTGGATTCACCATTCCCCTGCTTATATTTGCCCTTCTTAAAGTGTGGCAGGGTGCTTATCAGAGCAGCAGGGCTGCCCAGACCTGTCCTTGCTCCACCCCAGCTCCAAGCCAGAGCAACACAAGCTCTGCCAAGGCCATGCAAGGAGCACTTGGGATCACAGAGACCTTGCATCAGTTTGGTGTGTCCATGTGGTTTAGAGAACTGGTAAAGCAGATCTCACTCTGTTTGTAGAGGACTAAGCAGCTGGATTATCCTCTAGTATAATCTAGTTTAGGCATAGATTTCAATCAGACATAATGTGTCCAGCATTTGGGGTAAAATGTTGTTAAGGACGTTCAGTCACAGCAGTGTCCAATATGAATGCACCAGGGAACTTTTGCCCCTACCTCAAGCTGAGGCATTCCAGATTTGGGCAATGGTTTTTAGTTTGCTTATGTTGGCTTCTTCAAACATTTTCTTAGTCAACAAAACACCTGTATCAGTATGCAACAAAAGATATTTGAGTATCTCCCCATCCTTCTGGGGGTACTGAAATATTTTTCAAAGGTAAAAACATTTTCAATTAAAAATAATTCATGCCAGTACAAAGATGCATAAGAAGGCAAAGCATTATTCCAGAATACAGCACAACTGTAGACAACAGGTAGCTGGGTTATACGTAGCAGCTAATATAGCCACAGAATTGAAAGAACAGTGCTCTTTGTGAGCCAAACCCTCTCTTCTCAAAGTCTTACAGAAAGCAATAATGAGAAGCCAAATATTTTCACAGTCACAGCCTTTCATTTCTGATCTATTTATTCCATCATCAGAAGTGTCTTGATAATGTGACAAACTTGATTCCCTTTGCCCATACCATCTCAAAATGAACTGGTACAAACAAAAGCCTGGGGTGTAAAGGGACATGGATATCAATCAGTGAGGCCTAGAAGAACAGAGAGCTTCTGCCACCACATTCAGAGTGCAGAAAGCCTGAAAGCCTCTGGTATTCATCGGTCTCAGAACCTTTTCATGAAATGCCACAGCTCATGCCCAGCAGCGACACATTAGACACCAGGCTTCTGCATGAGTCCTGCCCTGGACTGACGGGTGTGGAAATTACCTCACTATCCTTTACATGGTGGAAAGTCTCCTTCTGAATAGTCATAAAGAAAAAAAAAAACAACAAAACATATGCAGCCCTCTTGAAGGTGGTGATGGGATTTGGGGCTTCATACCACTGCATTAAGTGAAGAATTCATAGAGACTTGAACAGCCAACAGCTTTCGAGGCTCTGCTCTAGTATATGCCTGAATAAATCTGGATGCAGCCTTAACACTACAAGTTCTATTGTTCCCTACAGCAGTTCAAGTGAATTTTGCCCACTCACTGCCTACAGGTGTACTAACACAAAAGAGCCACAAGTAATCTGCTTTGACAAGAGCTTTGTCATAAGACGAGTCACAAGTTCTTACCACACCTTTGAGCCACACCATTAGTTCCAGAATACACTGTTTTCAGAGCAGTAAGATGCAGCCTGCCCTTATGTAGTCCTATCTGTCTTTTAGAAATAGAGGATGCTTACCATCCCTTGTTGGAAAGATGATTATTTTCGAAACTCTGTTTATACCTCCACATGGTCAACCACATGAGTAAGATGTGCAATCTCTAAAATTGACACTGTACCTCCCTTGGATATGTCTAGACTTACACTAGGTAGGTACTCTGTTCAACTGGCAATAAAAAGCAATGTGTAGAGCTCTAACCCCTTGGCCTGTTCCTGTAGAAACCCTGCTCCAGCTTCTGGATAGACGTTGCATATCTTGACTCTGATGGAATTGGCATTCCATGTTTTTGAATGGCATTAGCTAGCTGAAGAGCAATTTCTTGTCATTGTAACATAATTTACAAAAGGTTTGTGTATTATTTCAGGGTTTGTGAGTTTTTGTTGGTTTTTGGTTTTTTAAAATATCCTGCCAAATCATTGTACGTTAAGCCAAGACTCTGATTTTTAACTAACACTAGAGTTTTTGAACATCCTCTGCGAGAAATTCAGAGGGTCCCTTACACTGAATACAAAATACAAAAGCCATCTGAGAGAAACACCGACCATCTTAATCAATTGCTGATTATAAGATTTCCTTCTTTGGACAACTTTTATTCCTGTCATTCAGTTGTTCTGCTATATATTACTGATAGCTTTGCAATGTAACTCCATTGCCTCTAGTAAGTTTTGCAGACATCTCTTTAAGCATATTGCTAGAGCTAAAAAAGTCATTCTACTTACTTAGCTGCATGGAAAGGTGGGATTAGGCAGTTCCTTTGTTTGCATCACATACAAAGGTGGAAAAGTCTGGTTTAGATAATTAGATTAGAGTCTTGCATCTATTAGCCTACCCTACATTACCTGTGGCAGATTTGTAGCTGCTAAGGAACAGCCCAGTGAATTTCAACAAAACATTTAATTAACCTGAGACAGATTCATACACCTAGATTTCACCAGTGATTAAAAATATGTAGCAGCAGTTAAGCATTGTGTTTAATGAGCATACAAATGCAAGGTTAAATAAACTCATTAGTTTGACTACCATTTTGTCACTCATTACATCAATCTTGTTTTCTTTTAGAGCACAAGGTTTTGTTTCTGTTCATGTCTAAATATATGCAGCCCCAAAAGCATTGTTTCCTGCAGGAGCAGTACAAGTATGCAAGCCACTGACCTTTTTTGTGGCTTTCACAGCAATGACAGTAGCTGTGAGCTTCCCTGTGTTTTTTTTTCTCAGTAGCTCAAGAACTCTAATTCAGCTTTTAGCTACAAGAGGTTGATTAATAAAAAGAGAGAGTTTTCATGGACACTTATGCAATTGGTTTCTGGAACTTTTATGCCAGAAGTTGTTTCATGTGAAAGGAAAGGAGATTTAGTCTGACATTTGCTGTCATGAGGGGAAACTAAGTAATGGGACAGGCTGCTCCAGATATAATTTTTGCAGGAAATCTTGTCCTTTCCTAGTACATAGAGGGACTTAATCACCAGGCCAAGCAGAATAGAAAAAGTCCCTTTTTTGGGCAGGAACAGACAGCTTTTTTCTCTGTAGCATGAATACAGTATAACCAGAATTCAAACTGCTCCTTACAAAAACCAAATATCCTTCACGTTTATTTCTCCACCCTCCCAGGTGCATTTTCATTTGCTAGGAATAATTTCCTTTGTTCTAAACATCACAATAATAATGCAAATTTACAGGACAGCAGCTATTTAGAACAGCAAAGATGGGGAATGACTAGACTGGCCCAGTCATGTGAGGAAAAGAGAGGGAGCTGCTATTAGTATCAGAGAACAAAGAATTTCGAAACCAGGAGAAATTTGCTAAGGTGAGAAACCTTAGTGAGAAATCCAGACAAATGACATAGAAAACGACCATGATGCTCTCTGCATTTTGGACCAGTTCTGCAACTGGTTCATTATTGGAATTAATTATGATTATTAGCCAAGGATCTATCCTTTTAGGTTTTTTTATTTACATGGAAGGATATCAAGGAAGGGGATTTCAGTTTGGATGGAGGCTGTGGATGCATGATTTACATACATAGCATTAGAGGCAATGCAAATCAAATAAATTTTCAAGACTGTTGGGGAAGATGAAATAGGAAAGCCCTATAAATATGATGGCCTGGCAAAAGAGTCAGAAAATACAGATATTGAGATGAGAACAAGATTTGAAATATCAAACCTTAATTACTGAACAACTTGAAAACAATAATACAGCCAAGCTGAAAGCAATCCCCCCTTCTGATTAAACAATGCCCTTTACCTACAGATAGGTCCAAAGGTCAAATGGAATGTTCTGTATCACCCCCCAATGTATGGTTCATCCCACACCTGTAACCCTCCCCTGAAGTATCAGGTATCTGTAACCCCATTGGCCCAAGTCCTGTCCCAGCCCACCTTGAAGCCCCCTGATAAGGTGTGTCCGAGGGACCAGACGCCCTCTTGGACCTTCCTCTTGGGATGCCCACCTGGCACCCTCTCTCTCTCTCTCTCTCTCTCTCTCTCTCTCTCTCTCTCTCTCTCTCTCTCTCTCTCTCTCCCTCTCTTCCACTGCTTTTCTTGTGCCCTGATAATCATGCTACCTTCCCTACTTACAGCTGCCCTCACCTCATTGTGCCACCTTCCCCCTGCTTTTACTTTTCCCAGATTTCTATTCACTGGGAGTTAGCAAGAGTGGTATTGAGAGTTCTTCCTC
Organism: Vidua chalybeata; assembly: GCF_026979565.1. Taxonomy (NCBI): domain Eukaryota; kingdom Metazoa; phylum Chordata; class Aves; order Passeriformes; family Viduidae; genus Vidua; species Vidua chalybeata. The sequence goes on from NC_071530.1 coordinate 52,498,473, forward strand.
GCCATAATTGCCTTTTAAAACTCTTGCTTAGGGTAAAATTTATAAGAAACATGGCAAATACAGAGTAATCCTTTCTCTAGTGTAAATCCTTTCCCTTTTCCCAAGGCAGTAAAGAGTCGAAGGACTTCTGGAGCTAAGAGACCTATCTGTGTTGACACCATTATGTTCAACATCTGCAGCTCATGCTTTACTCTTTTTCCTTAGCCCTTCTGTACTTCTGGCCTATGCAACATCCTCTGCTAATGACGTCTGCCTCTTCCCTATACCCTCCCTGAAAAATGTATTTTTCTTTTTGAAGCCACATTTTAGCAGAAGAGCCTGCTGAGCAGATATTCACTGCAGACTCTCCAATCATCCATGACTAAGACTGTACCACATCCTTTCTTCAGCTTGGGGGAAAACTGAAGATTCTAAAATTGTACCTCCCTTGAATGAAAACAATCCTGTAGTGGGATATTCTGAGGAGACTTCCCCCCACCTTTTTCAGCAATGGTCTCCTCAGAAGAGTAGTAAGACCTGTAGATCTGCCCACAGCCTGTGGTCACACCACAGTTTATCTAATGGCATGACAACATTTGCTGGATTTGCTCACAACTCCTGTCCTATGGATTTTTAACACTTTATTTCAATTTTAACCACTCCTGACACTCCCAGAGAAGTCTTCAGAGTAATACCTGAGCAGTAATTACTGGGAACTTTTACTTTTCTTACATGATGTACTCTATAGGGATTTCTTGCTCTTATCCCATTTTCTTTTCTATTCCAGTAAGTCTTGACACCTATCAGTGTTTTTATGCCTGATCATAATCCCCAGCCTGTTTACCTTCAAACCACTCTACTTTACTGTGGTGTTATTTTGGTGTGCCCTCATAGCATAGGAGGAACCATGAAAAGGGATTAGTAGGAGGTGCAGCTTCCACTGCAAGCTGGGTTGCTGCCACTGTGCAGCATGGGTAAGCCAGACAGACAAGAAGAAGAATACCCTTTCAGACTGGTTTCAGCTGCTCTGAGTATACCAGTTCCTGGTCCATCTTCCATCAGTAGTCCTGAAGGCAGCTTAAAATAATTCAATTTACAAAAACAGGTGAGGACTATTCACTTTGTCAGTCAAGTCTGCACGTGCAGAGGTCTGCCTCTATGTAGATTGCAGTATCTCATCCTCTGCATAACAGGCCATGGGATCTCACTGAATCATTCCATATTCATAGATTAGCTAAGGGTAGAAAAGGCCTTTGAGATAATCAAGTAGAACTACCAATCCAGCACCACCATTAAACCACATCAGGTACCACATCCACATGTTTTTTTGAGCAATTCCAGGGATAGTGACTTCACAGTTTCCCTGAGCATTCTATTCCAATGCTTTACAACTCTTTCCATGTAAAAATTTTCCTAATATCCAGTCTAAGCCTCTCTGTTGCAACTTGAGGCCATTTCCTCTTATCCTGTCACTTGTTACCTGGGAGAAGAGACTGACCCCTAACTTGCTACAGCCTGCTTTCAGGAGCTTGCAGAAAGTGATAAGGTCTCTCCTGAGCCTCCTTTTCTCCAGGCTAAACAACCCCAGGTCTCTCAGCCACTCTTCATCAGATTCCAGACCCTTCACAGCTTTGTTGCTCACCTATTCAAATTAGTCTTTCAGACAAGCATTCATCCCCGGCTTAAAGATGCCCAACAGATTTTATGAAAGGTTAGTGTCAGTATTCAGAATCAGAATTAATGCAGCTTTAGTGTTACTGCTGATATTTCTTATGGGTTTTTTTGCTAGACATGAGTCCTCTAACCCTAGTTTTTTTTCCCTGGTAACATTGCTAAGCTCAAGAGGCAAAGCTCCAAGACTCTTACCATAAATCCTAGTTTCTAGCCCTTCTGTCACTCTCATTGCTCTTTTCCAATCTCCCAGTTTCTCAACATCCTTTGGAAGGACATCCTCTATTTTGACATGCTTGAATGGCAGAAGCACTCTTGCCAGCATAACAGCTGCTCTGGCCTCACTGAGAAGTCCTTGAAAAACAAGGGTTAGAGAAAGAAGCAGAAGCTGTTGTGATAACAGCAGCCTGAACTTGCATTCAGCTTATTGAACTTTACTCATACTCTGCACACCACCAGCTCTTAGGTCTCTTACTTTCATCAGTTTGTTCAGAGGTCCCCTAGTCAGTGCCTGCTCTCTCAGGTCAGATCAGGGTCATCTAATCCAGTGACCACACTCTGATGACTGATAACTGATTCCTGTCAAGAAGACTGAGACCCTGGCAGGCACACAGCCATACTTTTCTGGGACAATCCCTTCACTTCCACCACCTTTCCTTTTAGGGACTGCCAGAGCCAGCACTTGCTCCTGCCATCTTTTGCTGAACTAGATGGCCAATAGACCAAGTTTTACCTTTTTCACTGGAATAAGCAGGATTTTTATTTTCTGCATTTTAAGACTAATTTACACATCTTTAAATGACATTTTAAGCAATAAGAAGAAATTAATACATAATACTCTGGAGTGGTATAGCAAAAGAAATAAATTGCACTTTAAGGCTGCTCTGCAACCTTCAAAAAGCAGTTAGATTAACCACAGGAGAACAATCTTCATAAGAGTGCTACTAAAAATTATTAAGTTGTCAATTTGTTTTAATACAAGGCTTACAGTTTAGAAAGACTCCTTCAAAATGTAGCAAAACTTGAACTAGATTTACGATGTAAATTATACAGAAGCACCTGAATAAGCTTTGGATGTTTCTGCATAGTATTTCCTTCAGCCTTGGGCATATATGAAGTCTTAAAGTTGTCCACTGCTAGGGAAAAAAGCAGTATGCCAACTTGCAATATCTTTAAGCCTGCTGTGTGACCTAAGCCTGAATGTAGAATTATTGTAAGGGTTACATTATAGGCAATCAGTACTATCAGAAATATCATTTGTTTTATTTAAGAGAATGGCTGTCTGAAAGAGCCCTCTATAGAGATTTACCAAGTGTAGCTCTTAGCATACATTATTTAAGACCTGTGATTGTCTCCAGTTAAAAAGTGCATGCTGGTTTTCATCAGAAAGCCTTATCTACTCTTTTAGTTTTGAAACAGCAATTATAAAATTAAATCCAACCAAAACAACAACTGAAAAATAATAGGTATTGGCCAATTTTGAGGACATTGTATTGTCACAGGTTTCATGAGAACAGGCAGCGCTAGGGAAGAAGGACATGTCTTAATGACCTCCTAGAGCTTAAAGGCTGCAGCCAGAGAGATCTCCTGCCTCTAAGGCAGCAGTAGAAAACCCCAGCAGGAGAGGAGAGGCTTTGCTTCCAAGGCCTAGTGACTTTAGCATGAGTTTCAGGGTGAGGTTCTTCATTACTGCTTCTACTAGTTACTATCCTTTCCCAGCTGCCTATATTTCCCACATGACTCCAGAGTTTTGGCTCTTCCACGAGTTTGTTTCCTGGAGTCATGAGGTAGGTAGCAGGAAACACCTTATTCACTAAAAGGTAATGTGAGCTCTTGCTGTTGGAAAGAAACCTATAGATGCAAAACAAAGATAGATACAAACCAAGTAAAACTCAGTGTGGTAAATAATTTTGAGGACCTGAGAAACTGGCAATTTATTTGTTGTCTTTCAAAATATAAAGAAATATGCTAAACCATATTTTTTTTTAAAAAAATGGAAGTAAATTAACATTTTCAGATTTTAAGTTATTTTAGCTTATTTATTGCAGCCCTTTATCCACACTGAAGTAACCTAGGAAGCCATCTAATTACTTCCTTATCATAAAATATTTCTCTTTCAAATCGCAAAATATAACTCAGAAGCTCCAGAGATTTGTCCATTAGGAGATAAACATAAGCACCTTCTCCACTAGTACATTTATAACATTTGGTTTTCATTTAATCCTACCCAAATAATATGATTTTGAGCAGTCACACTGAGCAATTTGTGGCATGCAACCTTTTTGTGAACCCTGGCAAGAAACATTAGTAGTAACCACTCCAGAGGAGTCATTGCCAAGTATTACTAACCAATCTGGCAAGTGGTACCAGCTTCTCTGTAGGTCTATTTACTTGCCAAACATTGGTAATGCCTTCCCAAAAGCACTTTAGTGTGGTACATTTCAAGTGTTATTTCTCTTCTACCTGTGATTTTTTTTCTAATTAAATATTTAAATGGGGTCAGAGTTTTAGATTTGGGTATTTTCTTCATAATGTATACATAAATAATTTAAATTATTTAAGTCAGAACGGCTGGAGCCTACAGGTCAAAAAGAGGTCTTGGAAACTCAGGCTGCAAACCAAAACACAGCTCGGCAGGAAGGATGGCCCAGCACTGCTACACTTTGTTTATCAGCAAATTCCTTCAGATGCCTTCTAGGACTAAGGACTAACTCAGGTTTCCACCTTCCTTTACTACTGTCTTATGATGCAGTTAAAGCTGATCATAGAAGGCCAGTGAAAGTAAGAAAAAAAAAGGATTTTTTTTTTTTAATGCACACCCACAATAGATATCTCCTTTAAAGCCAGATCTCAGTGCAACTTGCATGGCTGTGACTCATGATAGTCACTTCTCTTCAGTGCAGTTGCATTTATACACCTTGGCTGTGAGGCTGCTTTACGTGTTGTAACAGGGTTCAGCAAGGAACTGTGAGGCTTCCTGGCAATACAAAACATTTAGGACCCAATCAAACACAGCACATCAGATGCTCAGCAACCAAAACTGGCCAGTCATGCAGAGGAGAGCACAGTTCATGGCCAGTAGGAAGTCAGCAACAGTGCATTGAGACCTGTGCTGTAGTCAATTAATATTTGGTGCCAAATAAGTAGCTCTGGGAGCAGGGGTGGCAATCCAAACTTCCTTCTTGCTGGGTGTCATATCCAAAAACTTAGTCACGACTTCTCATTTATATTTCCCTACTACGAGTACCTCTCCCTACCCTTCATAAGAGGAGGATGGGGGAAAAGTAGCCTTTAGAGAGAGTTGTGGCTGTGATTATCCAGGGAATGCCAACCAGTCAGGATGAGAAGGCTCCCAAGGTGCAGGACTCAGGGCTCAGTTCTATACTTAACACATCCCACTGGTTACCTACAGACTGGTGCATTTTGATTTTCAGTAGTCTCAGCTACTGACCATGGTGGCAGTCATTAACTCCTTCTGCAGCACAACCTTTCCTGTGCCTCACACATGTCAGGTCCCATTTCAGGGCTTTAAAATGCACTCCAGCATTTTGTGACTCCCCTCCTACAATGCATGCCACTTGCCCACAGTGGACAAAAGGAATAAGATATTCTTGGAAGCCCAAGAGAATTGTTCCTCCTTACTCCTTCTGTTTTTTATTAAGTCTTCTCAAGCCTTTGAGTTGTGCACTGTACATATGCTGCCAACACATGCAATATTTACTTGTTTTTGCCATCAGAACAGCAATTCCAATAAGAAACTTCAGGAAAAACTGCTTCTTTGCTGGTCTAACACATGTTGCTTCCCAGCCAGGAGCATTACTGAGACTAGTCCTTAATTCCTGGCCAAAGGAAAACAATATGGTGCCTAATTATCAAGCTGGAAGTCAAAGATGGATAATCTCCTACTGTTAATCTTTGTGGCCAACACACAAACAGGAAGGTGGCAATCTGCCTGCCTCACACAGGCAGTAAACCTCAGTCTGTCACTGTACCTCACCATCCAGCCTACCAGGCTAGGAAAGGTTTTTGTGTTCAAGAGGAGGAATGATTCTTTTCCCTTTTAAAGGGATATGAATTAAAGATCAAGGTTAATATCCTCTGGTTTTTATTTCTTCTGTGAAAAAAAAAAAAAAAAAAAAAAAAAAAAAACCAACAACAACAACAACAAAAAAACCCAACATGTTAGGATTCATCAAACTGACTGAAAAAGATCTTATAAAATAATGACCAAAGCCTTCCAATTGTCATAACAGTCAGTGTGGAAAAAATGTGCAGACTGCATCCCTATTTACTTAGGGGCATGAGACCAGGTTGCTCACAGGAAAAAGCTGAAGAATAAAAACAAATACGTTTATGTGGCTTGCTGCATTTTAGGGAATAAAAGTGTATATTTTTTTCAAAAGGAGTCCAGAAAGTTTAGCCAGGTATCAAAGGGCTCACAGAGAAAGAGTGTGGATTATTGCCTATTTAAATAAAATAGAAGATCAAAGTACTTCCAAATGAAACATTCACAATACTGTCAAGATTTAAGAATTATGTGTCTAATTCTGAAAACTGAGATAATTATAAATTATCCATGCACATGAATTTATTTTAGGATAGTTTTAAACTGCAAGTATAAAAAGCACTAATCATGGGCAGAAGTCTTTAAGAATAAAAGCCAGGCCCATGGAACACGGTATAAACTTAGGAAATACCTAAATGAACAACTAAACAAAAAAGAACAGAAGTATTTAGGTACATGAAGCACCAGAGACATTTGAATAATCACTTCTTAAAACTTAACTTTCCATCCAGACAACAGTGTCTCCCATGGCCCAGCAGAGGCAGATGTGTCAAGAGTGACACCAACCTCAAAACCTCTCCTCTGCTCCACAACTGTACGTGACTGGATGGCAGACAGCTCATAAGACATTAATAAAAAAGCTTATTATAAAAATAGCTTCTAAACCTCCTTGCAGCTTGCATTTAAATAGATTTAAGATCTCTTTAAAAAGCCTACCAAGTGCAACTCCTACATATGTATTACAAAGGCAGCTGAAAAAAATACACTGCCTTCTTTCATCTCAGATATGAGACTTCTACATTTCTGTGGAATTTCACAGTAGTCTAGGAAAGACTAGTCCTGCTCTGAACCATGAAGTCCATATCAATGCTGACTAATCTGCACAGCTTTCTCATCCTAGACTTGAATCAGTAGATATGAACTTAGATGGGCATTGGGATCTGGGTTCCCAGCTCCCACATTTTTCAGACTTTCATATTTGTAGTTTTTCTTAAAGTTTCAGCTCTTGTTGTGAAAATATCTGCTGTTTTTTTATTTAAGGGAATTTTTTTCCCCTTATGTGCAAGGAAGAGAAGGCAGGACAAGCCAAATGAACATCATTTGGTCTTCAAACAAAAATCAAACAAAAAAAGGGAGAAGTTATGTGTATTTTTAAACTCACTCATGATTTGTGGCTGACTCAGTTTTCACAAATGCTTCATTTAGCAGTGGAATTGAAATATGATTATCAAAGTAATATCTGAAAGGAAGATGGAGAAACTACTGCTGGTGAGACTTTTGGTGTTAGATTTCTTGTAAATGTTCCCCTTCTTTCTCAACTCTAGATATTATACTAGTATTTCATCAGAAAAAGATAGCACAGAGACAGTTAGCTCATGACTCCTGCCCAGTTTATCATAATAAAGTCCACATAAAGTTTCAAAGGCTTTTCTAGAAATTATATACCTAAAACTTGTAGGACCTGAATGATAGAGGGAGAAAAGCATCTCTTGTACCAATAAACAGTGGTATATCAAGAGCCAAGTTACTAAGGGTGTTTGTGCCTGGTTTAGTTCAACAGGAGCTCAGTTTCAGGTGCTGGAGGCCCATCCTGTGAAGCCCTTTACCTGATATAACCACGCTGAGCTTCCTGGAGTTCCTTCTCACTTGAAAGCAAAATACCCTCCTGAAGAGAAGCAACAATCACTTTAAAAGGAAAAGCAGTGGAAAAATAAAAAGCTGCACAGAGATCTAGGGAAGACCTGCAGCAGCCTCCCCAGCTGTGCCACCATAGTCCTGTCACTAGCAACTTCAAAATCCTGACCTTGATTTAAATATAAATCAGTTCCTTGTCCAAGTCATTCCCCCTGTACAACCTAGATGCCACTATCTCTTGTTTTCAGATCTATGGTGTCCCTGACATGCTAAAAGAAGAGTAAAGTCTTCACTTGGTTACAATTTCACTTGACACACCTGAATGACAGGATGCCATCCAGAGGGATCTGGACAGGCTCTTAAGTATGCCCATCAGACTCTTGTGAGATTTAACAAGACCAAGTGCCAAGTGCTGCATCAGGGCAACTCCTGGTATCAGCACAGGCTGGGGGATGAACAGATTGAGAGCAGCACTGCCAAGAAGGACCTGGGGGTGCTGCTGGATGAGAGGCTGGACATGACCCAGCCATGTGCACTCACAGCCCAGAGAGACAAACATGTCCTGGGCTGCCTCCAAAGCAGCATGGCCAGAAGGGTGAGGGAAAGAATTCTGCCCCTCTGCTCCTCCCTGGTGAGACCCCACCTGCAGGGATGCATCCAGCTCTGGGGTCCGCAGCAGAGGACAGATATTGACCTGCTGGAAAAAGTCCAGAGGAGGCCAACAAAATGATCAGAGGGATGAAGCATCTCTCCTGTGAGGAAAGGCCAAGAGAATTGGATTTGTTCACCCTGAAGAAAAGGCTTTGGGGTGACCTAATTTCTGCCTTCCAGTACCTGAAGGAAACTTACAAGAAAGATGGAGAGGGATTTTTTACAAGAACATGTAGTGACAGGACCGGGGGGAATGGATTCAAACTAGAAGAAAGTAGGCTTAGATTAGATATTAGGAAGAAATTTTTCCCTGTGAGGGTGGTGAGACACTGGAACAGATTTTTCAGAGAAGCTGTGGATGCCCTATCCCTGGCAGTGTTCAAGGCCAGGTTGGATAGGGCTTTGAGCAACCTGGTCTAGTGGAAGATGTCTCTGCCCATGGCAGGGGTGCTGGAACTAGATGATCTTTAAGGTTCCTTTCATCCAAGGTCAGTCTATGATATTGATAGAATACAAATCTCCTTATAGACAGTATTTGAATTATGGGATTGGGGCCTGCTCATATCATAAACATTTGCAGGATTATACTACAAGTGTTATGTTACAGAGAAAATGCAATCCCACAGACCACTTTTACTATGTTTAGGAAAATAGGGGCAGGGAAAAATTCCTGGGCTTGCTTCTGTTTCTCAGTGTTCTGTTTCCTGTTTTTGTAGAAAAAGAACAATCTATTCATTCGGAAGTCAGAACAGTTCTTGGCCATCAGACTTTCTACATGACCTTAGGCAACTCATTTATTGTCTTTCCATGCCCAAGTGCACTCATTGAGGAAAGGGAAATTTTATTTAAAATCCCTTTCTAACAAGGACAGAACCATGCACTCCTAGAAAGTACTGAGCAACAGTTAACAGTTCTGAAAAAAAAAACCAGAAAATGCTTACTTAAACTCTGTGAGCAGAGATGCCCTCCCTTTGTATGCCAAGTTAAAAGCATCTTAATACTCATAACTCTGACAAAATTCAGCTTATACAATGAACCTATGGAACAAGGAACTAATTTTTTTCTCCTTGCACAAAAGGGATAAATGTTAAATCACTCATGAAAGGTTAGAAAATAAGGCTATACAAGATAAGAAAACAATTCTTGTAGGCCAGTCCTGCCTGTAGTGAGGTCTCTAGTGGAGTTCCCACATGTCTCCAGGGCATCAGAAAAGATCCTTAAAAGGTTTCAGATTCCATTCCACTCCATTTCAAATTATGGAGTTTACTACAGCCTGAGCAGTGCTTGGTCTCTGAGAAAAGATGATCTAGAGACACTTAGTGTTTTGCAGTCTCTGCAGAAATTTACATCAATGCAGGAGACACTGTTGTCTTCTTCTGATATATGAAGTGGAAATTATTTTGATGTGGTCAAGTGATTTTTTAGAAGTACTAGAGCCTGATTCTTTTTAGAATAATTTTTTGTTTATATTTCCTTTCACTGTATTATATTGAGAAAACATTGCAAAAGATAATTCAATGCAAGGTTATTTCCCAAGATTGTTCTTAAAGATGACAGGTTTCTTGACTGAATTCCAAAGACAACAGGCTAGCTCAGTGTCCCACTTTAATTGTAGTTCTTTTAAATTAGTACTTGTAGCAGAAGAAACAACTATGAAATTAATAAATCCAGAAATTAATGAAATAACTATAGGCTTTGTGAAAAACAGTGTGAATTATTCATCAGTTTAGTTAAACTACTTATCATTAGCTCAAGTGGCAAAAAACCCCAAAAAAGTAGACAGCTGGTGCTTTAAAATCTTAAGAAAAATGCATAAGATACAGCAGCATTTGGTCTCTTGGGAAATTAGACTGTAGTGTTCCCTCCCTCAAGAATTCAACTTCTAAAACCCCAAGAACAAGAAAACACATGCTCTTTTGGGAATGTCTAACTCTGCATCCTTTTAATAAGGCAAACTTTTTATTTCATTTGGGTTAAATTGGGGAGTTAAAAAACCACACATCACATTTTAACTCTCCTACTTTAAAATGCCTTCTGTAGGTTCAAAGAAGGCAAAGCAATCACTCAAAAATCTTCTAAGACCTTTCAGAATAGAATATATTAGAAAGCTACTAAATAGATGCTCAATACCCAAAGCAGCTTAGAGCACAAAAAATGGAGGTTATACAACTCAGCTGAGATGCTTATGTAGATTATCACAGTTCTGAAAATAAAGCCATTTTTCTTCTAATGATCCTAAGGCAAGCAATCATTATTGTCGCTGTTCTTTCTACTCAGTACTGGTCAATAGCTTGGGGGATTTGTTCATCCTAGTGCACAGCACCCATCCTGGTGTACTAGCTCTTCCCATGACTGGGCATCACATTTTGTTATCTTCTTCAAGAAAGATTTTATTTCTTGCATGACGCTTGACTTCTGAATTAAAAAAAAAAAAAAAAAAAAAAAAAAAAAAAAAAAAGCATTTAGACCATTTTATTACATTAAAAAAGAATGATTAAGTTGGTAAACTCCTTCCTCACTGGCATCAAGAAATTAAAATGTATAAAACCAGCTAATGGCTATTCACTGTCAGCTAAGAACTTCACATTAAGCATTAGAACTTACTACTTGATTGTTTTTACAACACTTTCAGGTATATTTATTCTAGTCTAGCAAGAAACAAGACATTTCTCTTAACAAGCAGCTCTGGTGAAGTTACACAAACCAGCATTTCCACATGCTTAGAAGTAGACCAAGGAAGGACCAGAAACAAACCGTTCATTTGGGCAGTTCTGGTCCACATACTACTCATTCCAAACCCATTTCATCTGGCCTGCCACTTGGCCAGGTTTGGTAACTCACAAAGAACTTGTTAGTTTGCCTCTGAAATTGTTATTTGTCTGCTCAGTTTGGTTATATTGGTCAGATGTTTTTCAAGTATTAGGGAAAGAGCTAAATGGAGAAGAGATGAACACCTGGAAAAACTATGTACTTCAAAAACCCAAAGTCAGAAGCAAAGTAAGATTTCAGGAGATTTGTTCTTACATAAGTAAGTCACTCCCTCAAAGAAGCTGATAGATGCACTGCACCAAAACACAGAAGTTAAAACACACACTGTTTACTTACTTAAGTATAGACTTGAGGGAAAACTTAGAAAGCTTCAAAATGCAAGAGTTCTTGACCAAATAGTTGCTGAGATATCCACACCAAGCATTCATCTCTGCCAGCATCCTGATTAACAGCTCACAGCTGCACACAGCCATGGATAAACCCAAGAACAAGATAAGTATGTGGTCACAAATCTCCAGACTAGTAATTCAACTCCCCTGGTCCAGTGAGCAGCAAGAACCAGGCTGATTCATGCAGGAAGATGAGCCTGGAGCTGAGGACAGCCTGGTGATAGGCGGGTACACCAACAGAAAAGACAAGGTAAAAATGACGATCTAGTCCACCATCCAGAAGAAGCAGAAAACAGGGCTTCTGTGTAGAACAGAGGCCCAAAGGAAGGACCTCAGGGACAGCCTCCACCCAGAAGCATCACCCTCAGATCCAGGAGAAATAATACCTCCCTAAATAGAGCTCCTGGGCCAATGGACAGAGCATTTGTGAGAAGCTCATGTGGGGCTCTCCAGGCCCATTTACACTAATCAGTGCCTTCCAGGCCTCACCTACAATCAAACCTAAATTGCTTTGTCTGTGTGTTGCTTCTTCTTTTTAGAGTATAGATCTTTGTTGTAATTTCTTCTTGTTACTTAAGTCTCCTAGTTTACCTAATTGTTCCTCCTCTGGAAACCATGAGATTGTCTTTCTCACTGATCTCTTCAATTCTATATTCTCCTGAGACTGAGGAAGGAGAGGAGAACTTTACATAATATTCTGGAGACAGATATTACAAATTTCTACAGAACATAGTTATTACCTGGTGTTTTGTTCTCCAAGCTTTATTGGAAATTCAAAAACATTTGGATTTTACTGGTTTAGTCACTACTGAACACCCAGCTTTTATTTTTATAATGCTGTCTATTCAAATCACACCAATATCCTGAATAATAAAGATCTCAGACCCCTGTTGGTTTTTTTTCTTTTTTTTTTTTTAATGCACAAAATTAGGAGTGTTTTACATTCCTTTGTATTGAATTTCTTCTGCCTTTCATTGCTGAGCTGGACAGTAGTTTGAGGTCTTTCAGTCTGTCTTCCTAGCTAGTCCTCCTCTTCACTTCCTTGGCTGACTGAAGATCTTTGATAAAAATGGATTCCTGGCTATCCATTTCCATTTTCTGACCATGGGACAGATGTGCTTTTCAGACCATTCAGACTTGGAGGGACCTCATGGTAAACTTGTCTCTCAGGATGTTTGCAAGAAGTCTCCACCAGCAGCAGACCATGCTCCTGGCCCCACATCAGGCTTTGTGGTACCCCAAAGCACTCAGAGCAGGTAGCAAGGGATGCAGTGGAGACAGAAGTGATGTGGCAGAGGGCAGATCAGACTGGAGCACACGTAAAGGCTGTAGTATCTTTTCCCCATTCTGTGCCAATCCACTCTGTATTGTCACTGTTTTGGTGGAAATGATGTGTCTGGCTGGCAGGCAGAGGTGTAGGAAGGAGACATTTTTGAGCTCTGCTATATATAGCACAATCTGAGGAACTGTTGCTATTAATCTCTATCCCAGCAGCAATTTTTTCTGCAGCAAAGGAAGAGAGAAGTTTGGTGGGCCATGCAATTCCCAGGATGCAATGCAAAGATGCATATATCATACTTACTTACTTTGAAACTTCAAGTTTAGCTTTAGGCTTTGCCCTGGATAAAGCCTGTGCCACATTTCTCATTCTCACCCACAAACCCTTCTCTTCTTTTGCCTATTTCTTTCAATCCTTGTTTCCATGGATCAGTCTCTTTGCTGTGTTATTACCAGGCATTTACCAGTTTTGGCTAATGTAGGCAGCTCACCCTCTCCTCCAGGTACCAGTGTGAACACATGAGTTTTCTCCTCTCAGTTTTCACATCTCCTCTTGCAGCTCAGGATTTAATTCAATGATAACCCCCTTCAAAAGCAGTGAAACACCTACAGCCTCAGCTCCCAGCCATTTCTGTTGTCCCTGCAGCACTCCAGGCTTCTCAGTGCTATTTTAGGACTGATTATCATCCCTCCATGGGTTTGCCATGTCTTTGAAGGTAGGCACAAGAAAAAGAACAAATCCTTCTATTCCCCGACAGCTCTCATTTGCTTTTGGACTTCTTGGATTTTCATCCTTTTGCCTGGATCAGCCCATTCTCCACCTCAGTCCCAGCAAACAGTCTGCTGAATGCTTTCCTATTCACCACAGGATGCAAAATGCTTGCCCTGCTGAAGACATGCAGTCTCCAATTGGAGTGCAGACTGGAGCCCAAACGTTGTAATTTACAACTTGCAGTCAAGCACACCACCAAACAACACACAAAATATCATGTTACACTCTTTGCTTCCCCCAGACTCTCATCCCTGTGCAAAACAGAGTAATTCTCCCTTACAAGAAGTCCCACCCAAGCTTCTGACTTTGTTGTCTTTCCTGGTTACTGGGGTCTTCTCTAGGAAAGCCACTACATAAAATTATTAATAGCACTGCAGAATTGTGAAGCTGCTCACATTGATGTGGCCATCAGCAGCTAAACACAGGCATACAAAGACCTGCCAGGTATGTAGAGTGGTTTTTTCACCCATGCCTAGTGCATTAGAAGTTCAAAGGCTAAAAAATGACACTTCCATATCTGTCAAGGACAGGCAAGAAAAAAGGGCCATGAGCAGAGATCTTACATATGTTTTTTTTTTTTCATAGTATATATGTTCAGACACCAGGGTTTCTTTAGTCTCTTAGAAAAGCTGCTTCAGAATCAAGCAATTTTACATAACCTCAATCTCCATTATCTTTTATTAATGTATTCTCATTTTTCAAAGTTTTAGAATGCATACCAGTTAAATTGAGTATCTCGCATCTAAAAATCTTCACGTTATCTCTTTATGGCCCTTGAAAGAGCACTATGCTATATTAAATAGTTGCTTTCAACAGAAAATAAATTAAAATAATTTATCCCCCAAAATGTCTTACATATTTTAAATTATATTTTTCTCTTTTGTAAACTGCCTGAAGTTTAAACAACATTTCTCAGGTGAAGGAAGTAGCTGCTATTACTGCTGTAGGTTTACGTGAGTTGCAGGATGGGTGGGTGCAGAGGAGAAGAGAATGAGAAGTTTAGGAGAGTCTTCATTTTTTACTGCAATCCAGTAAGGCGGTACCATCCCTGTGGAGCTTAATGTCCTCCATGAGAGGTGCCTGGGCAGCAGACATTAACCCTCAACACTTACCTCTGAACAACCCACCAGATGGTTATTTTACTGACAGCTCACACTCATCTGCTGTGCGTTTATGAGTAACACAACACTCTGATGCTCTGAGCCACGCCAAGTCAAAGCAGTCTTCTCCTTAAAAATGAAAGGAGGAAGTATTTCCTTTGTCATCTTGTTTTTGGTAAGTGCTTTTGTTAAATTAATATTTCATAAAAATTAGTGATGGGCAGAAAAATTGTGCACTTGGAACCTAAGCACCTGCAGGGACCATCAAATCATGGGGCCATCAAATCATGTGCTAAATTAGGGCTACAATCAGTTGGAAAACTCTCTAATAGATACAGAAGTACAGATAAGGGTGGTTCTGTGAGCCAGTATTGGGAAAGAAAACTGATGGAGCAGAGACTGTCCAAGATGATGAGAGACTTCATTCCTTCTTCAAACCAAGGCTGCTGTTTCCTTCTTATGAACACAATCCTGCAAGGCAAATGTTCCAAGACAAGTTGAGCATATTCATTATCACTGCTGTCCTCTCTCAATTTCTCCCACGTAGTTATTTTGGGGAGTGAAGGAGATAGCACTTCAGAAAAAAGAGCACATGAATACCTGTGGTATAGAAAATGTCATGAAAACTATTCATCAGGGGTGTCAAAATAAAGCTGTGGATAACCTTGGATCCAAAACTAAAGTTTGCTGCTTATAGCACATAGCAAAATAAAATAAAAGTAGTATTTTTAATGTTTTCCAATTAAACATGTACAGATCTAGAGCTGACTTGTTGCAGAAATCCAAAAATGACCTGCATAATATTGTTCTAAAAGTCTCTAACTTCTCAAGCTGGTGAAAGATATCCAATAACTAGTAAATATTTGCCCAATGCTTAGAAAAAAATTCATGTAATTCTTTTGAACTTCTAAAGGCTGAAGTGACACTGCCCCCAAAAGTGTTAAAACCTAAACAAGCTTCATGATTTAAATGTCAAATGTACAGATGTGATATTTCTGGATACTTTGTGGTCCAGTAAGTTCTTTTGGCCCAACCAATTTATCTTGAATTCAGCCATATAAACTGCAGCACAAACACTCGCATGTTTACCCTTTGCTTTTCAAGATCAAAGCAATGTGTAGTACAAGACTTCATGAATCAATCACAGAAGTGAATTTATGCTTATCAGGTGAACCCGTTTCTCTTCGGCCTTCGAGGGAAACAATGAAAACTGGTTTTTCATTTTCTGTAGGGCTGTCTCTTTCAACTAAAGACAGAAACATCTTAGCTTGGGGATAAATTAGTAATATATTTAATTCAGGAAAAAAAGATGGACTTGCAATTTTCAGCCTGGATGGCAGACATTTGTCTTTAATTTTCACCTCCAAAATAAAGCTTGCTATGGAACTCCAAGCAAATGGAATTCCAAGAAAACCACCTAGGCCCTGACTTCATGTCCTACCCCACTAATTCATAACTACACCTGCATCTCCCTATTTAAAGGTGTCACTGCAATCCTCACTGTAGGGTGTTTTTTGTGCTTATTGGACTCTACCTAAAATGCTTTCTAAAAAACACAAAGGTTTTTATGTTCTCTGACAAAAGGCCAGAAAATGGTAAATTATTGTTTTCAAGTGAAGTCCAATGTATTGATGTTTTATTTGTAAATGTGAGCATGTGCATTCCTGGACCTATTAACCTACGTTATTAATCTAGGCATGCAATGCCATGGCAACTGGCTGTGAGAACAGCTGTGTTCACCAGTAAAATAAGAATGTGTGTACATGAATATATGCCTTTAATACTAGAGACTGTGTCACCACTAATGGTATATGGGTGTAAGATAATTAAGTTATTATTATTTATTTAAAATAATACAGAGTTATACAATACATATGAAATCAGTAAATTCCAAAGTGTATCGTGTTAGTAATTTCCTCCAATAAAAGACCCTGTAAAAGTCTCACATTCCCTCTTCAGCAGCACAACAGTTTTCTGGGTAGGAGTAAAATGCCTCACGCAGTGTTTTACTCAGTGACTGATATTCTCCAAAGGGGATTTCCATATCAGTTCACAGGGAGTTGCTATGCATTTCTAATTGCCTTTATGCTGAGGCAAAGGTTATCAGGAAAACAGACAGAGAGAAAGGTGTGATGGAAGCATCTGTGCTGTTCTCCAGAGTCTGGAAGTTGGTTTTTCTGTATAAATATAATCAGTGGGAACATAGCCATTTTTTTGTGAAAAGCAGAGAGGGATTTCTCCTGCCTTCTCTGCCATAAAACTGGAGTGAGCTTGTTTGTCTGCCATCAGCAGCAGCACATGGAGGCACGCGTACCTGCAAAGTGTCTGCGTGCTTTAGAGCTGCCACCTACAATTTCATGGCCTGTGCTCTCAGCCTTCACCCTGCTGAGAAAGTTGTGGCCCCCACAGAGCCTGAGTGATAAGGGTAAAGACAAGATCATTTGGCAATGTCCTCTGAATGCCAAGGATTTTCATATTGCTTATAATTTTTTATCAAAATGCCAGGTTAATTTCCACCTTTCTCTCCTGGGAATGATCAGAATACCCATAAAAAGCACATTTTGGAGCATTTTACCACTCTAAACAAGAAGTCTTCAATTCCTCTTGGACTGGTGAGACACCAAATTTTTTTAACTCATGACATCATCAGCTCCACTCAAAATGTCAGCCTTGAAGACCAAATTTTGTATTTTGTTATAATTTTTAAAGCTCATTAAGTAAAAATTTCAATTTTGTAGATTCAGGGACTCTTAATGAAGGATTTTGAAGATGTGCTTCCCCTTCTGCCTCCCCTTCCATTGTTCATACCACACAAAAGGCAAGAAAAATGCATGGGTGAGGGAAAGAGGCTGAGATGAGGAATAGGGAAGATTCTGCACATCCATTTCTTGCATAGGGATGAAAAGTGAAGGATTTATTTCATTTGAGATTACTGTTAAATACATATGACTACTTTGACTATTTAATTTCTGTGCAGGGAACAACTGGAACTGGGAGGGAAAAAAAGCCTAACAAAAGCTGATGAAGAAGGGTTTATGTTTGAGAGAAAAGCTCTGAGATAAAACCATTTTTCTGTCTGCTCCTACCAAGGCTGTTAAGACCATGAGCTGCAGGTACCAGTCTGCATCCTTACGACCTGAACAAACAAACAACGTGCCCTGGCAGAGGTTACTGGAGCTGTGGAGGGAGATTGGGATAGCTGGTTGTTCCCCTGGGGCAGCTCCAGATGCTAGTCTGAGGCACTGGGGGCTCTAGTGTCTGCCACTAAACCCTACCGGGTGTTACCAGACAGTGACTCACAGACTAAAGGAGAGTAGGAGTCTGGCTTTATGCCTGGGATTGCACACCCTGGCCAAGTGGTTTCCTTAACTGCGCCTGCATGAGCCTGACACTCAGACACATGTTGTACCATATAAGCTCTTGAGTTACATCCAGGTCATTTTCTGAGAATGCACTCAGACACATCTCAACATCCATGTGTTTAACCACTGGCACTACTTTGGTGCATAAACATGAGTTCTTATTAGCAGGGAAGGCACCCATGCAGAATTTATGAAGAGAAAAGTGATGTGCAGACTGATGGAGAAGAGCACATTTTACATGAAAAGCATTGCAGGGACAGAGCTGGTGAGAAGGCAACTGAGAGCCCATACACACTTCTCCAAACTGGCTGCTGTCACATGCTCTGTATTTATAGCAGGTTATTTTGGTGACACAGGCTTTCATTTTGCATGATGCATAGGCTTGAAGGGTTGGACTGTGCATGAATACATAGCCACATAGAGGGATGCAATGAATATACCAAGCAAGGTATCTTTGTTCTGAGTGTATTTGCAAAACCGTGCTTCACAGTATAATAAATGAGAGTTGACAGCAGTTCTCAGCAGCCCACCTTCCAACCAGAAACGAGGCAATAATGTATTTCAGCTACTTTAAAAGGAAAATATTGTCTCTTACCAGTGACTGTACACTCAAAGATGACTGTCACTTTGAGACACAAGAAAAAAGGAATTATGAGACATTGCAGGTGGTGTTTTTTTTCCTGAAATGAGACTTGTCAAGGTATTAAACAGTACACCTGGTAGCAGCTGATTGCTGGATTAGGTCCTAAAAAAGATGCTAATTTTGGAGTGTCTTTGTCATGGTTTAAACTAAGAATTGCTGTGAAACCAGATGTCCAGAAATACCAGCTGGGAGAGAAGAAGGAGGAAGAAATTGTGCATCAGGTCCAGTTTAAGCTGATAGTGTCAGGCTTTAAAACAAGGATGCAAGTTAGAGTGAAGGCAGACTCAACCTTGTAAAATATCAGAACTGGTGCTGTATTTATCTAAATGGAATTCATTGCAGATTCAGAGAAATGTAGAGAGTTCTACTTTGTAAATATTCCGCTGGCCTAGGACTTGGGCTAAGACAGTTCTTGCCCTGTAGGTTTTCTGTGTGTACTTGGACAAGCCAGATGTGAGCGCTCTCTCTCTCTCTCTCTCAAATCCACACTGTACAACAAGGATGTCACTTCCCTGTTTCACTTTTTAGGGAAGGGGACAGGGATTTTTGCACACATTGGAACTAAAAGCCCGGGGAGAAGGAGCCAGGAGATAACAACTGGCAGGTCTGAGCTTACATGACTGGGGTTGGGGAAAAGGAACTTGACGTTACACTGGATATAAGTGACATGGCTTCCAGGAAAAGGGGGAGGCTTGCCAGAGCTGTATTTAAACAGGTGGTTTAAAAATACCGTCTGTGATTTCAACTGCTAGTGCTGAACCAGAATGAACTTCTTTTGGGGAGGAGTAGATGTAGATGAGTCTCTGGGTCTATGATAGCAATGATGGGCCAAGATGCTTTAAATTATGTTCTTCACATCAATTGTGTTTTGGTGCTGTGTCACAGGGAAGGCAGCAATAGTGACATGTTGTCATAGCACCCATCGTGGCAAAACTTATGGTCCAAAGATATAAAACAGGTGGGATTTGAAGGAGGAAGTCACACAGTTATTAGTCCAAGGGGCATAGCTGTGGGAGGAGAAAAAAACAGACAAACTTCTGAACACCAAAGTCCGTGGCATATGCCACCTCATCAGAGTCCTCAGGGCTATTAATATTGTACAGATTTATGGCCACACACAGACTGCAGCTTTACAGCCACAACAGCAAAATCTAGGACAGCTGGTCAGAACTGCTGGTTTGCACGACCAAGGATCTGGTCATGTCTTTAAAAGGACATGGCCCAAGTTGATGGAAATTGTTAGCTTTGGGTACAAAGACATTGGCTTCTGTAACAGGGCATGTTCCACTGGGGGATGAGGATGGGGGAGGAGAGGGTCTATTGAAGCAAATTTTACCATGAGTTTAGTAGCTGTGCACAAATCTGATCTAGTAAAATGCATCATCTTTAATTAAATTATTAGACTTTTGTGTGTGTACTCAAGGAAAGCCTCCATCATTGTAATTACAAAGGGTGGAGTGGATGATCCAGGTGACAGGAGTATTTCAGGCAGGAGAAAGATGAATTCCCTCCGCTGAGGCTAGGAAAGGGGGTTTAAATACAGCTGTGTTTTGAAAAAAATTTCTAATACATTGAAAGGTATGATGTGCCAATTGCCTGCTCTTCTTGCAAGGCTTCTTACAAAATGAAGGGAGGAGAGAATGAAATTGCAAAAGACGCTACACATCATTAAGGACTGTGCTGCAAACATTGGAAGTGTTATTAACATACTCGCCATATATGTGGGTTTTCATACAAGTGGCTAAGTAAAGGGTACAAAGTAAGTTACCTAATTAAAACCTGAAAATGGACAACTTATTATTTTCTTGAAAGTCATGAGCACTCACAGCACTTCAGTCTCAGTTTATGTAGCTAAATTGCCTCAGGAAATAAAAAGCTTTTAAAAAGTCTCAGACAGGATAGCTTTGAAATTTCAAGCTGCCTCTATAAAATAAGAACGAAGCAGACATAAAGCATAACAATTTTTCATCTTTTAATTTATTTTTCAGTTCATATGGCATAATGTTCATCACTCCTTCTTTGTACAATCCCCTAAAATCTTAAACTATATTCCATGGAAATTTGTTTCTTTGAGCCTGTTCTTTTATAAAAAGCTTCTAGCATTGCCCAGTAACTTCACATTACAGGACACAGTTGCTTCTGGCTTAGCCAAATGTTATCCACTGGACTAATACTGCCTCTGCTGAATGTTTGCCTGAGGCTGATTATCTTTAATTTAAAAAGAAAAAAACCAGTGAATATGGTTCAACTTTTTCAAGATAAAATACTGGAAAAAGTACTGGTTTGGACACTGGAAGAATCTTTATCTTTTTATTTAAAATGCTAAGGTTACTTGCTATTTTGAAAGGGAAAATTGAAGTTTGGCAGAGATAGCTTCCCAGTCAGGCAAAGAAGAGAACCTGGCCAGGTTTCAGACAAAGAGAAAATAACATTTCAGAAATGCAGATTGCTAAAAATTTCACCCCTGACTAAGCATGCAGTGCCCCAGCACACAGCCAAGCTGCCTGATTATCATCCTAGAGTATTTACCAGGGCAAGACTGGTCTTTCTCAAAAGCCCACATCATTGAGGTGGCCAGTGGAGGAACAGAGCCTGGGCATGCTGCCTTCCTGGGGAGCAGAGAGGAGGGAGCCATCTGCTCCAAATGCAGGTAACAAACCAACTCAGGTGGGAAGGGGAGGAGTGCACAAAAATAAGGAGTTAAGTGAAGGCTAGGAAAGAGAAACCACTGTTGGAAGCAGCAGGGAAAATTGGACTGTGCAGGACTATGCAGGTTTAGTTCAGAAAGCGCAGCAGAGCTCTGTGGCTGAAGGGTTTGGTGGAGGGAGGGGAAGGAGGCTGGACCAGAAAATGCAGTGAAAGCTGGGGCTGGTGGAAATGGGAATGAGAAGTTATGACTCAAAAAGTCATTTGGCTTCCGCTGCTCATAATTTAACTGAGTTTGGATGGATTTTCAGGTACAGTGAAGGATGTGCCACCTCCTGACAAATCTCAATTCCCTGCTCCAGAAATCATGATTGCTGCAGCTGGCTGAAATGCCTGCAGCATCCTCACAGAGTATAGTTTGGGTCTGGTTTTGCTACAGCATCAGCAGTGTATTGTGACCCTAAAAGATAATGCTTTGATAGTGCATTAAGACTCTGTGGCTATGTTCATGTGGTAAATTATTACAAAAAAGGGCTATCTTACATTACATATTGAGAGCTAAATATGAAAAGTCCCACATCTTGATTTTTAGGTGCTACAGTAATAAAAACTATTAGGAATACATCTATTTTTCTTGCCATACTGCTAATTTTATGGTAAAGGAATGGCAACAGAGCCACAATGCCAGCCCCTGCTGAACACTGATCACCATAAGGACTTATTGTATCTGGAGTTCACTTTTTCCATCTTTCAGCACCACTTTCAGGCATGATATGCCCAGTATGTCCACTCAGAGATTCCATATGCCACTTGTATTTCAGTTGGCTGTGCCTTTTTAAGAAGTTTTTTTCCCCTGCACCTTCCCCCACAGCACAATGAACCACAAAACTTGCATTGGAGAAGCCAGTGGACCACTTTCCCCACCCCATATCAACTGTTCTTTAACTACACTTCTCACTCCACAAGACTTTTTCATATGTTACTTCTTAGACAAGTGGTTCATTCATATTTGATGGCATCTACTGAATGCTCTTGATCTGATGGTGGAGAAATATGATTATCATTGAAACTATTTCTTCAACATACATCATTTCAGCCACAGCACAAGGTTTTGCAGAAGTCTGGTGAAATGATTTGTTGTGATGACAAGTCCAGCCCATTAAAACTATTGTCCCTCCATCTGGGAGAATTAGGAGACTTTCATGTTACATTTATATATAAGTTTAACTCCAGCTAATCCACTTACATAGCAAGCCCATCATTTTTCTAGTGTGAGAGAATTCCCCTTCAAGTTTCAATGATTCCTGAAAAAAAGAGTCAGACAACTCATGTTTAAGAACCAGAATGTGTGGTCATGCACACAATCTGCAGTCATATGGCTGATATATGATGACTTCTGTTAGGAGTGCAGTGTGTTTTACTGCAGCTTGGTTTCAACTGTGTTTGACTTCTTCATTACTAAAAACTCTGGTACTTTCATGAAGAAAAAAGACAAAAATATTATGCCATCTTTGGGCCCCACATCATCACTCTAGGAACTCTGAGATCACCTAACTTGTAGCCTATTTTGTCCCAGGTCCATTCATGCTATGATTTTTTCCCCCTATTTTGTACTCACTTTGAGGAACTTTACATAATATGACTTTGCTGTCACTGTTTGTTCCCTTCACAGCATTTGAGGTTTTAATAAAGACATGCTCCAACAAAATGCATTAGATAGAAGCTTGAGGGTACAAATGCTTTAAGGACAGACCAGATTTAAACAAAACCCTCACACTCCATGACTAGCATAGAAGAAAAATGAATGATATTTCAAATTTTCAGATAACACAATTGGTAGCACAATTCCCAGATATCTTTGGGAAATTTCTCAACTTGGAGAAGATGCTGCTCCCCAGCCAAACATTTCCAGGAAACTTAAATAAAAGATGCCTCTGATTTATTTTTCTACAGGGCTCATGTAGAATAAATCCTATTATGCTCTAATCTGCACAAAGAAGCAGGTGGGCTGAGAGTTTCATCCCTGTAGTTCTCGGCACCATGTGTTACAATGCTCTGCCAGATTTAACACCTTCCACATCCCTGTCAGACAAAGATTATCTTCTAGGTGGCAGGCAACAGCCAGCAGGCATTCAGGTTGTGCTGACAGTATCCATTCCTCATTATCAGACTCTGAACTGTTAGCCCAGAAGAACATGTATTTTCAAGGCAATTAAATCTTTAAAAAAAAGTATATGAATAAGTATCAGCATCGGGTTAAAGTTGAAAAAACAAAATTAGTGACATGCTAGGGAGAAAGTGTAAAGTGTGTCTGTCCTTCCTTCCCAGGGGGGCAGCACAGAGGCTGCAGGTGTCCCACAGCTCCTGATGGGACACAGGGAATAAATAAGGTGGCATTAGTGGAATGAGAGGAGAGGAAAGAGAACTTGAAGGCAGTGAACTCCATGGCTAAGAGAAATTACTCTTTTTTTCAATACAAGCCAATGAAATTTACCTCCTTGTCTTCCCAAGTAAGTGTGAAGTCTGCCTGGCCTCCAATGAGGCATTCTTGGAAGGATGCACAGCATACATGGATATGTTACTTGCAGAGTGAGTTAGAAGTATCTCCAAGGATCAGAAAATGCTTGCTCTTGTTTTGGTGCTTTCCTCTCATTAGTAACATTGTGCTAAAAGAACCAGTAGTTTGCCCAAATCCTTCATAAATATCTCAAACTAATCTGAAGTAAGAAAATTCAATCTTTTCAAATCCTCTTGATGCCATTAATAATCAAGAATTCAAGTCCTGAGGAGGAATGCTATACAAAATAACCAAAGTCATTTAATCAGATTATCCTGATGCCTCCTTTATGAGCACTTGTGTTTCGATAGCATCGTTAATTTTATCCTGACTTGTCTCTCTTATAGACAAGATATTTTTCAGCAATAAAAGCAGGGGATAAGTTATTGACTGGAGTCCAAATTTATTTTTGCCTTTCACTTATTTTTGAAAACAGTGCTTCAGCATGTTAATGCAAATTAAAAAACAGTAACTTCCTCCCTTATTAAAAATGACGACAACTTTTAATCTTCTTAGGTAATTTCTCAAGTGAGATAATGATAAACTCCATTCAGTAGCTTGGAGAGATGACACAAGCTCCCCAGCCAGGGCACAAGCCTTTGCTTCAGGTGGGTTTACTCCCTAAGAAAAGGTCTTCTGGACAGTCACTCTCAAACCCATGAAAAATTTTTAACTGCACTTTACTTCTACCTGGCAAGTGCCTGGGCAATTTATACCACCACATTATATATAGTCTCTGGTGAAATATGCACTTCTCATTACAAAGATTTTGTTAGAGTTTTCTTAAAATGTTTAGAGGGCTTGGTTACAAATATATATACAAGCAGATCAAAATGATGAGTGAGAGGTCTTCTATTCCTGTGTTACAGTCTTCTGGAATGAGGTTTTCTGGAAGGATATTATTAACAACTGCTACACAAAACACAAATTTTGTGGTACTGCACTGTTACACAGTAGTATATTTAAGTTGGTGGTATATACTGTATTTTCATTACACATAGCTAATTGAGCTATTTGGAATAACCTTCTGCCTCACAAAGTTCCTTGTTGCAGGATAACATGCTAGCAAGGGTAACAGCACAGCAGGTGTTTGTTTTTGCCTCTCTTACCCTCAATGCTCTCTGCCTTTCATCACAGTCAAAATATCCTAATTTTTTTATCTATAAGGGATATATAAGGAACGACCAGACCATAAGTCGTTCCTGCAAAAGTATGGGGGTTTAATCCTACTGATCACCTTCCTCCTCAGTGCACATTGTTCCATTCCATCCATGAGAAAAAAACTTATGACTCCTAAAACAAATACTCACAGTTTATGCAATTGCACATTCTGCTCAAAATAAAGATATAAATATCCAGTTGTACTTGTTGCACCCTCCTTATCCTTTGCTCCAAAGGGGACCAAAGGTAGAAGATAATCATTAGGAGGGAAGTTTTCTCTACTTTAGAATAAAATCAAAGAATGCTACTTCCTTTTCATAATTTTTAGATCCTTCCTTGAAATCTCCATAACTCTGCCATTGGCATTAGCCAGTAAGGTCATCAATGAACTATCTTAAATAACCAATGATTTTTTAAATTTTTGTCTATTTTGGTTGACCTTGATTTTCGTGGAGCCTTACTCAAATATGTGTGCTACTATACAGTGATTTAGGAAAAGAAGAACTTCTTCTGCATAGACCATCCAGTTCCTGAAATATTTCACATAAAACTTATTTCATCTTGCATAGTAATTAGTCCATGAGTTGTGCACAGCACTGAAGGGAGTAAATCAGTTTTCCATGCCTGTAATCAGTTTTCCATACCTGCAATTCTTCTTTAGAAGGTCTTACCCAGGTACAAATTTCTGGTACAAATCTCTGACCCACCCTCTGTCTATTCGCAGTGCAGACCTACAATTTTAGTAACTCTGGGACCCAGCAGTGTAAAACAGTGCCCAGGTTTTGTACCATCATAAAAGCTGTTAAGGGCACTGGAAAGCCTTTTGAATTTTTTCCAGTGGGATGCATGATCCTCCACAGTGAACTTCAACAGCCTGAGACAATAGGCTTAAAAATCAGGGAATTCCCTTCAGCCAAATCTTTTAAGAGTATTCCATGGGGCACAGATTCCTCAGTACTGATTTATACCTACTCCAGCCATGATAAGGTAATGTGATAATAGAGAGTATTAGTGACAGTGAGACTTCAGCTGCAGAGGGAAGTTTATAGAGATGAGCACTGCAAACACACGTTGGGAATTACACTTCTGGATTAGAATAAGATTTTGAAACTTTCTTTTGATTATTTGTGGAGATAACTTTCAAATTTGACCATTTGTGGAGATTCTGCATTTAAATGAGAGAATATTTAAGTATTGTATTTAAACTGGAAATGTATAAGTCACACTGTATTGTGATGAAGTCAGCTGCAGAAGGTGATGTAAAAGGAAGCAGCAGTGCTGGAAATATAAGCCTACATCTCTTTGCTTAAAAAATCAGTGGGACCAAGGTTTCCTCCTGCTAGGAGCAGAAGTCCTTGCAGCTGGGAAGCTTCAGGCACACTTTCTGTGAACAGACCATGAATCCTATGGTGGAGACAGATTTACCCAATTGGTGAGTTCTCTAAACAATGCCATCTTTCATGGCTTTAATGTCTGTAAATAACAGGAATGTTGCCAGGAGTATCGGCAGCCCTACAGCCAACAACAGAAGAAAAATGTCCCTGCTGGGAGTTACACGTGTGCAAGCTTTATGCTGGCTTGTCTAGATGGCCTGCTTCTGGTGTCCAAGGAAATGTCCAAGTCATATTCCAACCCAAAGGGGTTTGTGGGGAAAAGCATTACTGCTGTATCAGAAAGGGAACGGCAGAAAGGAGGGCACAGGCCAGGACCATGGAACTTGGCTGGTATTAGTGTCAACCTGGAAGTGAACACAACATTAGGGCAGCTTATTTTGGCTCCTGCTGTTCAGGTCATACCATCAGGGACAGCTGTCTCCCAGCAGAGGAAGGAATGGGTTGGGCAGCAGAGAAGCAGGGGACTTCCTCCTCACCCCTGGCTAACACACCTCCCTCCTCCAGAGCTGTGCAGAAATCTACAGGGCCAAAAGTGTTTCTTCCCCAAATGCTCCAACATCTGTAATTAGAGCAGTTCCGGTGGGAAGTGGAAGGCTCAAATACTATTACTTTGATGCCACAAACCCATAAAAGAATAGCAGCCCAGGGTTATAAAAGAGTGACAAGATTAACTCTCTAAAACACTATTCTAAAAGCTGCATAGAATAGCCTAATACTCAGGCAGTTTACACTTCTCTTTTCTCTGGCACAGCCATGCTATATAAGCAAACTACATCCCAGTTCCATATTAAAGTATGGAGATGCTAAGTTAAAGACATTTTTTCAGAAGCAGTGGTTTACTAGAGTCTACGCTCTTCTGGTGCTCACGTCTCATGCAGCAAGATTTGTTTTGCTTTTTCTTTAATTATCATGTTGATATCAGGGTTCCTGAATGAAAAGTGAAGACAGAAATTCACAAACAGTAGATTCACATTAATGTACTTTATAGAAAATATGAAAAGTTATTTATTGACAATATTTTCTCCTGCAGCTTCTAACAAGTGTAACTACTTAAAACATCTAATAAAGTATGTAATATAAAATATAAAGAATATAAAGCATGTAATAAACTGTAAAGAATATGAAGCATATAATAAACTATAAGCCTGAAATATTTTAACCTTCTTTCCCTCATCTCACACAAAAAAGGTCACAACAAGGCAATATAACTTAGCTGGCTTTCTTTTCCAGCCTGTACCAGTAAGAGTCTGGAAAGCAAAGCCTCTTTTCTATTGCTCCCTCAGCATTTGGCCACTGAGTGGATGGAAACCTCTGCTCCTGTGAGGCTCTTCAAAAGCACAGAGTTCATGTGCACCTCCCAAGATGCAGATGGATAGGTTGATTCTTGTGTTCTTGCTTCACATATAAATTTGCCATGACCACATCATATCAAAGACAGCAAAAGAGATGATCAGAGAGCCTCTGATTTAAACCATGCCAGTCTCCTTAGGGCCAGGAGCATAACTGTGACATCCCTAGATGCCCTGAGCACTACAGGACTCTCAGTACAGACTATTTTCAAAATTTGTCCAAGGAACTCTATTAATTACAGCTGAAAAATCCTATCTCTACTGTTTGCTGTGCCTCGCACATGATGCCTGGCCAGCACTGTGTGCAACACAGCATTTCATTAACACATCCAAAAATGCACTTTGGATTACAGATTGTGGAGCAGTAATTTTAACTTTAGTGCCTAACCCTTTTCTTTAGCCACAACAAAATGAACAGAGCTGCCTTAGAAAGAGAACAGAAAATACACTTGTAAGCATGGTAATCAGCTCCTCTCTCGCTTCTCCCCCCACTTCTGCAAACACAGCCTGACTGTGAAGTCTGTCGTGAAATTCATATGTGCTGCATTCTGGGAAGGGAGTGATGGGAGAACATCCTTTTCATTTCCTAAATTAAAAACAGTGATTGAATTAGCCCCCCTCAGCATCACCACTGCCCCGCATAGTGTGTGACCAAGCTGGATGCATCTAAACAATGGGCCTATACAGATGATGCACAATAATTCTCTGGATGAATTGGAATCTGTCTTCTCGGCACCTGCTGCAGCTGAAGCCCCCATCTGTGCTCCCCAGGGACCTACGACATGTCAGTACTTAATGTGCTTGGTGTCACTGCTTCCTGAGCTCTTGTTTAAGACAAATGAGGCAGAATTTGGAGTAGAAGGTTGGGGGCGGGGTGGGGGGGGGGCGACATGGGGAAGGGGTCACAAAAGCTCATGCACACAAAGAGCATGAGTTTTAATTAAAAAACAGACTGGGGGGACACCCATACTGTGGGCTTAGTGCCGTGCAGAAGTAATTAGGTGCACAAATCTCAGTTGTTAACAGACTCTTCAACACTATCCCCAGTGCTGCACAAAATAAAAAAAAAGTAGATCCCTGTGTGAAAGGTCTGGAAAGCTTAATTTTCACTTCTTTTTATTCAGATCAGGTGGATCAATGAAATGGAGGAAAAGAGAACTGGGAAGATACAACCCTGGGCAGCCAGGATCTGGGTCCCCCTTCACTCTCCTTGTCCCACTCCCTCTCTCTATTTACCATAGCATCCTTCTTGCCAAATACATTTGTGTGCTTATCCCAAACTGTGAGCTCATTTTGTCCTGGGTCTGTCACCTGCTTTGTTCTGTTTCCTTCCTCTACCTCACTTACTCCAAGTTTCATCACTCTTACTCATTACTCCACCTGTATCCATAGGCTTTGCTGAGAGGTAAGAGGACAAAGCCTACGTCGTTTTTAATTTCTCTCTATAGTCACAAAGCCGTGTCCTTATTTCCTTTCTCTCTATACTGAGATTACTTGCGTACCTGGTTCATATGAGAAGTGATCACTTTGCACTGGATATGCCAAATGACAGAAACTCAGAAGTGTCTCTTTGTCACCAATTACTTCCTGTCACTGCTTAAAAAGCCCAATTTTCCTAATATTTCCATTTCAGGGACTCTCAACTGTTTTACAAAAAAGCAGCTGTGAGGGTCATTCTAGTTACAAGCTTGAAATTGAGGGTAGCTATGAATATAAGGTATATACATTTCAGCACTGAAAAATGGTACAGTGCAAATTAAGTTATCAATTATCACATGTCACATTCTGCCCTCTTAGTCACAGTAAGACAAACCCCCAAATTAGGGCCTTTCATATACTCTGGCTGTTCTGCCAGAACAAATCAGAAGCAAGGCCCCTGAAGACATGAGCTAATACCAGTTTCCATGAGACTGAACATGTGGCATCCTGGATTCACATGATTAAATTCTGTATCTCCCGCATACTTTATCTATTTTCTCTCTCTCTCTTTTTTTTTTTTTTTTTTAATCTAAAAAGTATATAAAATCTCCAAGATTCTTTTCTTGAATTTAGCTGATGGAAATCAAGTGCCTGTATCTGTGGGTAGGCATGAAACTGAGTGTCCTGTTTTCTGTCTTCAGTTTGCACGTCAGAAAAAAAAAAAATCTGACTGCCTACCCAGGTAGGTAATTTGCTGCTCCACCACCCACTAAAACACAAAGGAACCATTTCTTTCATGTCAGTAGGGCCTGAGTCAGCTCCTGTTGGACCAAACTTCAGCCACACAGGTTTGGAAACAAGAGGGGGTTCCTAAAGGTCACTGAAATTGTCACTAGAAGAGTCAGGAAAAAAAGCTGAACAGCCTTGTTTTCCAGTACCTTGCAGAGCAATAGCTTGATGGGAACAAGTGACAAAACCCTCCCATTTGCATTGTTCTGCTCTTTGCTTTTAAGTTAGTGTCCCAGACTGAAAAGCAAGATGTATTCCATTTCCCATCTGTATGGCAGTTGTCTTGTGTTAAGTGGGCTGTTTTCCTTATCTCTTCCACAATCAATCCTCTATCAGGGGAGACATCTGCTGATAATGGCCTATTCAATGTCACTGCATGACTGATAAGAACTATAGCATCCCACTGTGAGATGCTCTGCCCAGAGGGAGGAGCCAAGCATTTCTACCTGGATATAATCTTGAGTTTCTGGAACACCAGCATGGCTTTTCTTGCACTATATTTCCCAGAACAGCTGTCTCTTCCATTGCCTCTTCAGAGGAAGACGACACCCTTTTCTACAGGATCATTACTCCAACAGAACCACACCTGACACTCCAGGAGGACTGCAGCCATAATTCCCAATTGGACTGCTGCTAACACCTTGACTAACAGAGTGTCAGGTGGTTGTATTCTGTCTCTGTCAATGTTGTTTTGGTGCACTGCATTGTTTATTTTATCTTCTTATTTTCTTCCCTAATAAAGAACTGTTATTCCTGCTCCCATATTTTTGCCTGAGAGCCCCCCTTAATTTCAAGTTTATAACAATTTGGAGGAAAGGAGGTTACATTTTCCAGTTCAGGGGAGGCTCCTGCCTTCCTTAGCAGACAACTGAAGCGATACGCAGAATAAATAAATAGACTCCACAACCTGGGGTAGTTATGAAGTGGGTATGTATGTCAGCGCCCGGCACAAGTGAGATAGCTCTCCAAAATTTGTGCCCCGAGCCTCAGTCTGACCCACACCTTTATTCTCAAAGATGTTCCATATGCAATACATTGCACAACTTTTTCATGCATATTCAACCCCTGGCCCCACCTGTCCTCGCCTCTCATGCTAAAGAAGTCCACACCCTTTTGGGCACGTGTGGTTTGCTGTGGTGGTCGTACGGGGGTCTCTTGGTGGCCCTGAGGCTGAAGATTGTGGTCTTCCTCATGGCTGAACTTTTGAACTTTTCCTCTCTGCACGTGCGCTTTTGGTCCTTTGGTGCTTATCTGAGTACGTCTGTCAGTCTTGATAGGCTTGGAGACAGAGGAGCTTCTTTATCTGGGTTCTTTGCCTCTTCTGGTATTGTTCTTTATGCAAGAAGCTCCAGAAATTTGCATTTTCCTATGCCCTTTGTACCAGGCAGAGGTTTCTTAAGTAAAAGGTTAAAATTCAATACATAACTCTACAAGCTAAATTATAAATGCTTAATTCATTTTGTTAACTTAACTCTAAAAATCTGTTTCACAACTGTCTTTCCAACCAAGACAGTTAGTTATTTATTTAGTAAACAAATTATCTTTCCTAGGCTAAGACTGGGGATCCCATAAAAGAGGTAAGATAGCATCTACATAAGAACTGACTGTAAAAAATGTTCCCCAAACTGCAGGGATACTTGCATAGGCGCTAAGGAGAGTTCTTGTGCAATTGCACCATATGGTATACTAAGGTATATGAGTGCTCTACACAATGACCTTTGCATCATGGTGACCCCTAAGCGCTGCTGTGATGGCTCTGTCCCTTGGCCAGATCACAATCCTAATGCCTGTGCTTACTATCTTCAAATGAAAGTGTGGAAGTTAGTAACTTCTGTAAACTGATGGGATGAGACCTGCTCACAAACACCCTTCCCAACACAGTAAATATCACAGTCAGGACTGAAGGATTTAACAGGAGCTGTTGCAATGTGCTAAAGCAGTTGTTTAATACTGCCTGGTGAGCCTTATGCTGCAGTCCATGAGCACCTTCACCTCATGTGTGGTGTGTTTTCCCAGCAGGAAATGTTCCTTCTTGATTACACTATTTCAATACTAGAAAAGGTGAGTTCATGCTATCAATTCTTTTCAAAGACATTTTATGTTATTTGAGAGAAGGGCTAAGCACATAATGTGAAACTACAAAAGTGCTTTTTAGGCATTCTTTAACTTAGGAAGAAATGAGTATGCTAATTTAAGGTTGTTGTAACTGTTTTCAGACTGACTTTCATCCCAGAGAAAAGTTAATATTGCTATGTGCCTTTTGAAAAAGGAGGGGAAAAAAAGGCTTTATTAAGAAGCTAAAATGACTTTCTCCAGAAGTAATAGCCATAGTATCACCATCATTCTACTAATGGCACATACAGAAGGAAGGTGCCCAGGGATAAGAAAATATAATCAGGAAATCTGAACAGTTCTGTCAGTCCCTTTCTCTGCTGTTGACTTACTTGGCCTCAGGCAAGCCCAGGGAATTTAGTGAAAATTTTTTCTGACTCAGTTGTCATGGGGAGAGGCTCTTAAAAATCTTCTCTGCAAGCTCAGTTGGTCTCTCTGTAGAACTGAGATATTGAATACTCACAGAAAGTAATTTATTAATCTTTCTAATACTTTGGCAAGACCACTTGATATTGCACACAGTAAGTGAGATGTATGAGTGTAGAGGTATCATTATGGCTATATATAGGAGGGCATTCTTCTCCCTGTGAAATATTTCCAGATAAATTATTGATGTGTTTTTTAATGGCAAGTATGCTTTAATTAATAAAAAGAAAAACAGTTAAGTATACTTTAATCTATAATATACTTTATTATTATATTAGTTTATTATAGCTATAATAC
This sequence comes from Vidua chalybeata, assembly GCF_026979565.1. Classification (NCBI taxonomy): domain Eukaryota; kingdom Metazoa; phylum Chordata; class Aves; order Passeriformes; family Viduidae; genus Vidua; species Vidua chalybeata. The sequence goes on from NC_071530.1 coordinate 52,531,157, forward strand.
TTTAAGCTATAATAAACAGTTAAGTATACTTTAAGCTATAACAGTTAAGTGTACTTTAATCTATAGGGGCAATGTAAAAGATCCCTCTATCATCTCTCAGTGGATCACTTCCATAACAACTTTAAACTGGCTTAATGACAACTGCCACCACCTAAAAAGGTAGTTTCATCCTCTCCCCTCCCTTTTTTTTTTTATGTATTCTTGTGCTGGAAATTATTTCTGCATCATACGTTGAGATCTGTCTTTCATTTTACCCCTCCTCTGGATATTTTTCAGCCAGATCTGTTCCTCTGCAAGGTTCTGTGATTGCATGGCAGCAGGAATGCTTGAAAGTTAATGCTCTACATCAACCCCAAGCCAACCTTGATTCAAATGATAGCTTCAGGACTAGGAAAGTTGTTGCATCTTGGGATTGGTTTTTAGGGGTTCTTATTTGTGTTAGCTAGCCGAGTCCTGTGTACCCCTGCGCTTGCCCCGTGTCATTCCCCCCCCCGCCCCGCGGTGTCTGGCCCCATGCTGCCTGGCGTTGGGCTTCCCCCTCTGCCGCTCCTGTAACCACCCCCCCGTCCGGCCCTGGGAAACCCCGTGCCTGCCACCCCAAGCCACACGATCCCGCTCAGCCCGAGGCTCGGTGCCCGCCCCTGCGGGGTTCTCTGGTTGGTCGCTGTTGCTGGTGTCACCGCCACGGCAGCCGCCCCTATTGGACGGCAGGCCGTGGATCCTCTCGCCCCACCCCTCCATAAAATCCTACCCTGCTGGCACCCAGGCGCCATTTTCTCCCATGTGAGTGCCGGGAGCGGTTGCGTCTTTCCATCTAACCGCGCCACGTGACCAATAAATCATTCCTGCCAAGCACAGAGTAAATGGACAAATTCCTTATCTCTTTACTGGATCCCTAGCACATGGTAACAGAGGCTGGGCAGCCCACGCGCCCGAGACACGGAGCCGTGCCTGGGAACCCGCGGCAGAAGACCCTGGCAGCATGTGGAACCTACGCCACAGCCGGGCTCCCAAGAGCTGCATGCAGCCGGGGAGAGCGAAAACTAACGCCGCAGAAAGTGATTGTGTGATAAATTGAGGTGAATAATTTGATTCAGCCTTTTTAAGGTCAATTAGAATTTTATTAATTACAGCAAGCAGTAGCAAGCAAAACAGCGCTGGGTGGGTAGGGGTCTCCTAACCGCCCCTCCTGCAGTGTCCCACACTGCAGTGCCCCACACCCCACTCCCTTATTCAGTTTCTTTTTATAGTTTCTTGGAGGTTTCTTCATTCGTGTCTCTTGCGATAGTGGTGTGCGTAGCTTGAGCATCCCTCTGCATCGTGTCTGCGTTGTGTCGAGGCAGGTGATCGCTGATTTCACAATCGGCTCCGGACAGTGATGGGCGTACCCGGAGCACTCCTACGTTGTCTAGTCCGGTGGCCGTTGCCTGGTGGTCGCTGATTTCATAATCAGCTCCGGCCATCCCCCGACATCCTTAGCCTGTGTCTGCAAAAAAGCTACAAAAAGCTCCCTATATGGTGATTAATCATACTTTAATTTTTATATTTCCTCCTTTAATATTCCAATTCTTTTGATGAACAAACAAGTTACCACAGTTTATCACAATCCCCCATTTTCTCTTTTACCATTTTGTTCATCAAATCGCTTTGCTTCTTCGTAGGCTAGAAGTAAAGTGTTCAGCATTGTCCTGACTAGAAATACCACTAGGACAGAGCAACAGAAAACTAATAATTTGCCAATAAGGGTGGAGTCCTAGCCTTGTTTTTGTTACGTAATATCCTGTTTTCCCCTTTTTGGCTTGCTGCTCCCTTGGTGTTTCGGAGGCACTTAGACTGGTCCTTTGAGGGATCCTAGTACTCGGCTGGCAATAGTTGGAGCATTTCAGCATTGTTCCACTTAGAGGGGGCTTGGCCTTTTCCTCTCTGCCTCGCTCGCCGACTCGGGTGCTTCGAGCCGCGAGGTAAACCATCTTCTCGGCAGCAGCAGTACTCGCCTGAGCGTCCCCTTTTCCGCTCCTGCCTAGCCTTGTACTGTTCCCAGTTCTTATCTTTGACCAGAGGTGGATTGCAAGGAATCCCCTTCAGTTCCTTTCGACAACACCCTTTTATTATCTGAGCAGCAAATGGAGTGGGCTCGTTAGTATGAAAACAAGAATATTTCCCACCACTCAGATCCAAAACTGACCCACCGATTTTCCAATTCTCCTATCCTTAGCACAGTTTCAGTTAGTTTTCGCTGAGTTTTATAGCACTCAGTACAAACCCCAATTGGTGGTCTTCCCCTCTGGCAATGGACCCACCACCGTTCTTGGCAAATTTTACATATAAAGCACACAAAAGGGTAACAATCTCCACAACCTTCCTTATTACAAATCACTATATAGTCTTTTGTAATTGTATCCCTTTGCTTCCCCTTATGGTTGATTTGGATAATGTCCACAGAGTTCATTAGTTTTTCTTAAGAGTCACTTTCAAGTTCCCAGGCTGGCTAGTCACTCTCCACTGGTTATTTGTGGCAACCGGGCCTTTCACTCGGCTGGCGTGAGTCCACCCCTTTTCGGCCGTCCTGACTGCCGTTTCTGTGGTAAGCAAAACAAGAAAAAGGACCTTCCCCACATGGAGTTAAGGAATCTTCCTTCCAAGACTTAATAAGTACTTGATCCCCTGGTTTTATCTTATGGATTGTGATATCCAGAGGTGGTCTCTGTGCCAACACTCCTTTCTTCCTCAATTCCTGCCTTCTGCTCATAATTTGGGTAATGTAGAATTTAATATGAGAATCTTTTAGGCAGGGGTGATCTGTGGGGGCTTCCATATCATAAGGCATTCCAAATAGCATTTCAAATGGGGAGATCCCCACATCAGTTCGGGGTTGAGTTCGAATGTTCAATAAGGCAAGAGGTAGGCACTTAACCCATGACATTTTTGTTTCTAGCATTTAACTTTGTGAGTTGTTTTTTTTTTTTTTTTTTTATTTCTCCATTCATTCTTTCCACCCTCCCCGAGCTCTGTGGATGCCATGGGGTGTGATATTTCCATTGAGTCCCCAAAGCTGTCAGGACATCTTTTGCAATTTTAGAGGTGTAATGGGGTCCCCGGTCTGAGTCTAAACACTCAATTAATCCATACCGGGGGATAATTTGCTCTAATAATACTTTTACCACAGTGTTCGAAGTAGCTCGGGCCATAGGATAAGCTTCCACGTAATGGGTTAAGTGGTCTACCAGTACCAATAGATATTTATACCTCCCCACTTTTGGTAATTCTGTAAAATCTATTTGTATATGTGAAAAGGGTCGTTGTGCCAGTTCCCTTCCGCCCATTGGTCTTTCTATTAATTGTTGTTTATTTATTCTTCGACAGGTTAAACATTGTTGGGCTACCTGTTTTGCAAGATTATAGACCCCTATACACATATATTTAATTGCAAATTGGTCAACCAGGGCTTGAGTTCCCCAGTGGGTTTTCTCATGAATTGCTTGCAGGACCCTTATTGCCATTCCTTTTGGGAGTACCTCCCGCCCATCCGGTAGTATCCACTTGCCTCCCTCTTTTTCCTCCACCCCCATTTGGTTTAATTTTTGTTTTTCCTGTACCGTGAAGGCTAACACATGGTTAATGGGTCCATGGAACCAGCAATGTTTGTCTTGGGGGCTATCACAGGCACACTGTATCGAATCAATCCCGTATGCATCCCAACAAGCCCAACATGGTTCTTCCTCTAAGTCAGCTCCACAAGTGGAACAATCTTCCCTTTGTGTGACCCCCCCCCTTATATGGTTTTAAATTCATTAGAGCTGCCTTTCTCGCCTCCTGGTCGGCTAAGTTATTTCCCCGTACTGAGCTTCCCATCCCCACTTGATGTCCTTTTACATGAACAATAGCTATTCTTTCCGGACCTCTCAAGGCCTGGAGCACTTTCAGAATTAATTCCCCATGTATCAACCCCCTTCCCTGTGAATTGATAAGACCCCTTTCTTCCCAGATTTTACCAAATGTATGAACCACCCCATAAGCATATTTTGAATCAGTATAAATGGTCCCAGCCTTTCCTCTTAGCAGTTCTAAAGCTCTGAGCACTGCATACAATTCACATGCTTGTGCTGACCAGCTGGGGCTAAGAGGACCAGATTCTATTTTCTTAAAAATCTTCCCATCCACAATAGCATACCCAGATTTCCTTTTCCCTTCAAGGACCCGAGAGGATCCATCTACATAATATCGATATCCTTCCTCTAATTCCTCCTCTTTGAGATCTGGTCTTATTTTTGTTTGTTCCTCTATTTGCAAAAGACAATCATGAGTTAGTCCCACAACTGGTTCCCCATATAGAAACTGGGCTGGATTTTGTAAGCTTGTGGTTTCAACACTTAACCTAGGAGAGGAAATTAGGATGCCTTCATACTTTAGGAGTCTGGCATCTGTTATCCATTTATCCGCTTTTTTGTTGTAGTACTCCACGGATGTTATGAGGAGATAAAACCTTCAGTTCACTCCCAAAAGTTATCTTTCCTGCTTCTTCTACCAAAAGGGCAGCAGCCACTATCGATTGCAGACAGGCAGGCCACCCTCGACTAACAGGATCGAGAAGCTTTGAAAGATATGCCACTGGTTTCTTTCCTCCAGCCCATTCCTGGGCTAACACCCCGTATGCCACCCCTTCCTTGACATTAATGAATAAAAAGAATGGTCTTTTTAGATCTGGGAGGCTGAGAACCGGGGCATTGACCAGTTCAGTTTTTAATGATTTTAACCAGGTCTCATCCTCGGAGCTCTATTTTAATAGCCTGTCTGTTGTTAATTTTTCATACAGAAATTTAACTTTCCCACTAAAATTTTCAATCCATTGTCTGCAATACCCAAAAAGTCCCAGTAACTGTCGAACCTGCCTTTTAGTTTTTGGAGCTTCCAGGGAAAGTATTCCTTGGACTCTATCAGTATCCAATTTCTTATTCCCCTGAGTCAGCCAGTGTCCGAGGTACTTAACTTCCTCTTCCACAAATTGTAATTTCGACTTTGAAACGTTGAGTCCCTTAAGGCTTAAATAATTTAGGAGTTTTATAGTTTCTTCCCTTACTTTTTCTTCTTCTTTCCCTGCAATTAATAAATCATCTACATATTGTAGAAGCACAATCCCCTCCCCCTGTGAATATTCTGCCAATATTTGTTCCAGAGCTTGCCCAAACAAATTTGGGGATTCGGTAAACCCCTGGGGAAGGACTGTCCACCTCAATTGTTGTTTTCTATGTGTATCCGGGTCTTCCCATTCAAAAGCAAAATAATCTCTAGAGGTTTCCTTAAGGGGACAGGCCCAAAAAGCATCTTTAAGATCTATTACACTATACCACTGGTTTTCTGGGCCAAGTTGGCTTAAAATAGTATGTGGATTGGCTACGACGGGGAATCTTTCAACTGTTCTTTTATTAATTTCCCGCAAGTCATGCACCAATCTGTAACTGCCATTCGGTTTCTTTACTGGCAGGATGGGGGTATTGAAAGGGGACATACAGGGTTCTAAAAGTCCCTTTTCCAAAAGTCTCTTTATTTCTGTTTTTAGTCCTTCCCTCCCCTCTTTGGGTATGGGATATTGCCGAATCCTGACAGGGATTTCTGGGTTCCTGATAGTTACCTCAAAGGGTTCAATATTTAATTTCCCCACACTGTCGGGGGTATACCAAACTTCTGGGTTAATCTTTTTCTCGTCTTCAACCCAGAGAGGATATAGTTTTAATCTGCTTCTGGAACTAGTAAAAATGACCCAATTCCTAATTTAGAATCACTTTCTAAGAGTACATCCTTAATTACAGGTACTCCAAAGGGTTCCCCTTTGGCCCCAGTCACCTGTATTATTTCAGGTGAAACCTTACACCCTTGGGGAAGGGTCTGGACGGTTGATCTCTCCGCCCCTGAGTCCACAAGGAACTCATATTCTCGTTGCTGGGGACCTATTTTTAATTTTACCAGGGGCTCTGTTCTTTCTCTTGTCCCCAGCAGATAGAGCCCCGGACCCCCCTAATCTTCTTTGAACTGTTCCTCATCAGCAATCTTCTGCCGACACTCTCTCCTCATGTGTCCCTTCTTCCCACAATAGAAACAAACAATGCTCTCTCCACCTCTCGACTTCCCTTCAAACCAACTTCGCTGGACGTCATTCCGACCTCTGGACTGACCTCCAGTTCCCCTTTGGGGATTCTGTTGTCCCCCCCCACTGCTGCTAACACGATTCCAGACTGCTTTTTAAAACTCTCATCCTCTCTCCCAACACACACCTTTTGAGCCTCTCACAACAACTCATCCAATCCTCTCGCCTGCCATCCTTCTAATTTCTCCAACTTCTTCCGAATGTCTACCCAAGAATTGACTACAAAATGCACCTTCAAAAGTGTCTCCCCTTCTGGGGTATTGGGGTCCACCCCTGAATACAACTGGAAAGCTTTCTTCAATCTCTCCCACTATCCAAAGAGCTGCATATTCACTCTCTTCTTGGTTAAAGGGCTCCTTGGAGTTAATATATATATATATTTAGAGCTTGACAGATCCAATCCTCAAATGACCCAAACACGGGCAAATACAGCTGGTCTTCCCTTATTTGTTTACCTCCCCAAATTTCCATACAATAATGGATCATTTTAACCTTATCTTTTCCTTTTCTAGAAGGAAAGGCATCCCAATACTCTACCATTAAGCCTAGTGGAAGTTTTACTGAGATTCTCCCACCCATGGGTTCAGCAGATTTACTTTTTCTCTGACCCATCTTCTAGAGTGCCTTCTCACACTCAACACAAACAATACGACAGTCACTTCCCCCAATTCGTGGCCCACTCCGTCGCCGGATATGGGAAACGCACTACTATGGGGTCCACACTCACTTGGGGAATCTGAGCTGCCAGTTCCCCTCTCACACACACGTTCGCATTCGCTGCACTCCAGGACTCCCACCCCTGACCAAGCGACTGAGCGGACCGGACTACTCACGTCTTTCCGGCGCCTCTGTTTCTCGACCGGGGCTTCGCCCTGTGTGTCTTCTTATTCACCTCAATCACTCTGGGACTACACACCCCTAAACGATTCTTAAAGACCCCGTTTCCGGGGTCGAGGCTTTGTCCCTTTCACATGCACTCCGGAGCCCGCTTGTACGGGGCCCACCGTCTTTTTCACACGCACACGCATTCCGGAGCCCGCTTGTACAGGGCCCACCGAGCACATACACTTATACTAAATTAGTAAGCCAAAACTTGGGGAAGTTTCTCCGGGGATCCCCCGCCCCAGGAACTTTGACGCAGTCCACCTCTGCGTCTGGGTTAGGCCCGCTTGCTCTCCTCCTAACCCAGGAGCCTCCCCACCGAGGGTAACTCGACGCCGAGGGGGGTGCAGCTCCCCCCCTCCTACGTCCCCCAACACTGGATGCTCTTGGAACATTAGTCCCTCAATCCAGCAGGTTTGAATCAACCCTGGATGCTCTTGGAATATTAATCCCTCAATCCAGCAGGTTTTAATCAACCCTGAAAAAGGAGGCCCACCACCCACCGGGAAAAGAGGCCCACCACCCACTGGGGGCTACTTACGCTTCCTGCGTGTTCACTCTTCCGCGGTTCTTCATGCACAAAGATTAACGGGGGTACCTTTGCTTGCTACTGAGTTTTAGGTTCATCGGTAAAGGCCCAAGGAGGAAGCCCCCCCTTAGGTCCACCGCAAAAAGGCGGTGGGGCGCCTCACCCTAGTGAGGCCTCCCTCCCGGGTTTCCTTTATCCGAGTCACGGCACCAAATTGTGATAAACTGAGGTGAATAATTTGATTCAGCCTTTTTAAGGTCAATTAGAATTTTATTAATTACAGCAAGCAGTAGCAAGCAAAACAGCGCTGGGTGGGTAGGGGTCTCCTAACCGCCCCTCCTGCAGTGTCCCACACTGCAGTGCCCCACACCCCACTCCCTTATTCAGTTTCTTTTTATAGTTTCTTGGAGGTTTCTTCATTCGTGTCTCTTGCGATAGTGGTGTGCGTAGCTTGAGCATCCCTCTGCATCGTGTCTGCGTTGTGTCGAGGCAGGTGATCGCTGATTTCACAATCGGCTCCGGACAGTGATGGGCGTACCCGGAGCACTCCTACGTTGTCTAGTCCGGTGGCCGTTGCCTGGTGGTCGCTGATTTCATAATCAGCTCCGGCCATCCCCCGACATCCTTAGCCTGTGTCTGCAAAAAAGCTACAAAAAGCTCCCTATATGGTGATTAATCATACTTTAATTTTTATATTTCCTCCTTTAATATTCCAATTCTTTTGATGAACAAACAAGTTACCACAGTTTATCACAATTGTGAACCAGAGCACAGAGGATCTGGAGTCACTGAAATAACACACCAACCATTTCCCAACCCTCCTCTGCTTACCAGCTTCTGAGCAGCACCAGGTTTGCCTGTCAGCTCAGCAGCAGCCCAGTACACATTTCTCTGTGGTGTGTGTGAAATCCATCTCTGAGTGCAAACACCACATGGAGGAACAGCAACACGAACCTAGTGTAAAAGCTGTCTGTGCTGAGAGCCCAAATACACACATGTGCCTTAACAATACAGATTTTAAAAGTAAAATAAGAAATGACTCATTTGCCAGAGAAAGAAGAACAGTTACTCTGGCAGCACGTGTTTTATTTATAGTAACAGGTAATATCTCTGAGGACTGCCAAATACTCAGCAAAATGCAACCAACTGCAGTGCAACTATTAATAATAAATTTTAACTCTTAGTTGGTCAGTTCACTCAGATTCCTTTCCTTCCTCTGTCAAGGCAGCAGAGCAAAGCATGCTGACAGCTTCCATAAATAGCAAAGATTTAAATTATTCAACAGCAGGCAAACGGGATGCACATTTATACAGAATGTGAGCATCTCCCTTGCTAGCTCTTAGAGTCCAAGATAGCTGAAGCATTTCCTTGTAGGCATCAGTCAGCTCCAACATAAAAGAGCAATGCAAGAACACAGACTCAAAGGAGTAGTTTTGTCTGTGGTTTTACACAAGGGACCAAAACTTTCCTGACTCTTAACGTTGACTTTGGCACCCACTAAACTTCTTGCTTATATGGTGCAAATAATTACATTTTCACTTGAAGAGCAGTTTGTACTTTGAAAGAAACCTGGCTTTCCAAGGGGCTCTGGGTACTTAGATACACTGCTGAGATGCCAATGACATTCACAAAGCCACTCCTCGGTGACAACTAACCTTGTAGGGGTGCAATGGTACATTATAGTTACATTTTATATGTACATTATAATGCATATAAGTACATTATAAATAGCCATATGCTATTTATAATGGCTATCTGTAAGTAAGGAAGCCTGGAGAGAGAAGGTGGACAGCAAAGGGTGGGGATTCCCAGGCCAACACCTGATGCTTGTCCAGGAGACCAAAAGAAGCAGAATAAAATGCCACATCTGGACTGCATCGAACACCACGTTGGTGTATTCAGCAATGGCTAAGAAATCCCTTCAAATGCCTTCAAAAATCCCTACTGCTCAGGTGTTGGCACCGCTGCCCAAAGGCCCACAGCCCCAACCACGAGGTGTCTGGTGCACACCCAGGGCTCACCACAAGGGACAAAACACCACTGATCTACTGATTCCATGTGCCAGGCTCAAACTGTTGCTTTTCGTTCTTTTCTTCTCTCTCCAGCTTCCTTGTTTTCACCCGGACACTCTCTCCTGGAGCGCTGGCCAGGCGCTTCCGGGGGCCGCTGGAGAGAGAGAGAAGCGACAAACACCTTTGCAGGTTCGTTTGATACAGACACAGCTGTTTAGAGAGCGCGAGCAAGACCGGGATAAAGAGACTTAAGAGAGTGGACACTTGTTGTGCAGTCCAAAGTAGGTTGTATTTGCCCGATCGCCGCACGTACAAGTGACCCCGGTCTGGGGTCCAGACAAAGGTTTTATAGGGGAAAATAAGAGATAAGGTGAGGCCAATAGAACAATGCCCAGTGTGAATACATTATAGGTAAAATCCAATGGGAATAACTCCAGGGGGAAGGATGAATACACGTAAAAATACAGAATAGAAACTCCAGCTTTAGGTTTAGGAGATAGAAACTCCCATCTCAAATTCACAAAGCCCTTTTGCTCCGTTTGTGTAGCTGCACACTGCAACACAAACCAGAGGGTGTGCTCTCCATGCACCTGTTGAGGAAATCTGCAGACACTACCATCACTTCCTTCTGCTCAGTGGCTTAAGATGTTTGCCTGGAAGCCTCCAGGAATCATTGCAGGGTCTGGGACTTTGGGAGATATAGATCAGGTCTTCTAGACAGAGGAAAGTTTCAAACTGAGGTTTCCTGTGCAGGAGGAAGCAGTAGCTAACAACCTGTTGGCTACAAGGGGAAAGTGCAATGCTGATTCCTTCTCTGGCCAGCTACTGGAGTGAAGCTGGCTTAGAGAGCAGACTCCTCACTTACGGTCAAGAAAAACTGGTTGTTCACAGCGAAGAAGACAAAACAGATGCTACAATCCTAATTTGTACAAGGACCAAAATTTCCTCTGTAGTACACAGTCAAGCAGAACTGTCTCCACACAAAAAAACAGATCCAAGAATAAAAAAAAGTCCCTTAGTGATCCTAATGTGCAAGAATCCAGCATGGCCCTTGAATGTACACAAATATCAATCTATCATGTAAGGATCTTGTGAAATGTGACTCTGCTTATGCTTAAGATGAGGCAAATGTTTCTTTGGTTCAGAGATTAAATTTTCTTCCTGCAAAAAAATAGCACCATGGCAATTAATAGAAACCCAAAAGAAATATAGGCTACAAGATGGTTCATTTTAACAAAATAATCCTAGTATCTGAAACAGAATGCCTGAATATTCAAGAAAAATGAGTTGAGCAGAATGTGCAAACACATTGGGAAAATCTATTACTTATTCAGTAGCAAATGCATTAAGGATATCATCACAAGCAGTTGCACTGCCAAGTACTATTAAGAAGCTGTGCATTGAGTCAGGCTGCTCCTCATAATTTATTAAATGAATGCCTCTTTCTTCATTCCAGCAAAGACTGGCTTCTGAGATTGTGATGCTAAGAATGATTGGATGAATTGTTTTCTTCAGGACAGTTTTCCAAAGACTGATGCTTTCTATTTGCTTCGTGCAATGTGGAAAACAATGCCTGATGTTGATGGGAGTCCCTGTGGGCCTGGCAGTACCTCAGCAGTGTGGGCCTGAGCTCCAGTGAGAAGCTGGGAGCATTTGTCCTCTGTAAAGTTCTGCAGGAAAAGCCAGCTGGTGGTCCCCTCACCTGCTCTTCTAGAGAGCCGAAGGCTGGGAACTCCCAGGGAGCAACACATGAAATCCTGGATGGTTCAGGAGCGTGGCACAGCCCTAGGTCCCCACATCAAGCCTTTAAGTGTCTCTCCTAATCTCACTACTCATTTTTTTCTGATTTTCTTCAGGGTATTTGTAGCACATGCCATCCAGAAAACCCAGACAGCACTGGCACAGGAGTCACTACAGCTGCTCTAACATGTACTATACGAGGATTCTCTTCAGCTGGAATCATCCTTAGACAGCTGCAACCCACCAAATTTACATTTCCTTTTGCATCAAGGAGCCTGTGCAAAAAAGGTTTGGATAACAGGGCTATCCAAAGATGACTTTGTATTATTTCCAGTAAGCACATACATTTTCACAAGTTCCGTTATTCAGCTGTACGGGAAAATGCCCCTGATGAGAGAAAAAAACTGTCCCACGGGAGTGGGAGCAAAATCTCACAACCACAGAATGACTTGGGTCGGAAGGGACCTTTAAAGAACATCTAGTCCAACCCTCCTGCCATGGCCAGGGATTCCACCCACTAGATCAGATTGCTCAAATTCCAGTACAACCTGTCCTTGAACACTTCCAGGAATGGGGCATTCACAGTGTATCTGAACAACTTGTTCCAGTGTTTCACTACCTTCACTGTAAAATATTTCTTCCTTATGTCCAGTCTAAATCTACCTTCATTCAGTTTAAAACCATTGCTTCTTGTACTGTCTCTACAGGCCCTGGTAAAAGTCTCTTGCCATCTTTCTTGTGAACATCCCTTATATATGGAAAGGCCCCATCACAGTCTCCCCAGATCCTTTTCTTCTCCAGGCTGAACAATCCCAAGTGTAAAGCCCTTTGTCATCAGCTCTCCCATCTCTCCCAGGTGAGTACAGACAGGTTTAGGCTGACTTCTCTGCCATTCTAGGCCAAGTCTTTAAAAAAATGCTAGACCAAAACAAGAATCAGGAGAACCCTGAAAAAATTTGAATATCCATGTAACATGTCAATGCAGACCTTTTTAGGATAGCTACACTTAATAATGCCCTGCTGCCTTTTACAACATTATTTTCAAGCAACAGCAAATGCTTCATTGTCTCAGGAATTATCTGCACTTTTATTGTTAATGGTGCTATTACAGGAAATTATAGCTGTCCAGGGAACCCGTTCTGTTTAGCCTCCACGCAAGTAAACACATAATTCTCAAAAATTTAATATCTACACATATAGTTAATTAATTTTGGGTGCCCTGAGTTTGAAGCCTCACTATAAAAACCCCTTTGGAAAAAACCTAATTCTTGTGGGTTTGCCTTGTAGACTGCCATACCAAATTTTTGAGCAGCTGTTTGAATTGAAATCTGGAATTTTACCATTTTGGCAATCTGGCCTCCTTCCTGTCCTCCCTGGAGCATTTGCGATAAGCAGCTCACCTCTATGATAAATCCTAATGGTCGGCAGCTATATCCACAAACAAAAGGCAGTCCTCTTGATGGACACCCACAGCTTCCCGAGCCCAGAATGGGATTTCCCTCTGTTGTGGTAACACACACACTGCCATGGATCTGCTCACCTCCCTTGGAAGCCACCACAAATGCATACAGCTGATTCAGCAACAAGCCAACCACTTGCAGGGGGTTAAGCTACAAGGAAGAAGTGATCTCCATTTATTTGCATGCAGATCATTAACAAGTGGCTGAAGGGTTGGTGTCATCAGCAAAATTTCGGATTCTTTGATCATGGGGCAACTTTTACAGAACCTGCTCTACTGGAACCAGATGGGATACATCCCTCTGATAAGGGCAGAAGGTTTTTAGCTCATTGTCCTGGTTCAGGGCAAGTCTGGGGAAAGAATTCCCCTCCCCCCCCCACAAAAGGGTTCCTTTAGGAAAGCAGAGTCAATTGGCCCCTCCCCCCAGCCGGTTCGGGAGAAAATACCTCTGGAGGGAAAAAATGGAAAAAACCTGTTTATTACACAAGAGAACTTAGACAATATTAAACAATAAGACTTCTTGCCACTCCAAGAGAGACAAATTCAGAGCAAATCCCCCCGGGCTGCAGCTCAGCTCACTCAGTCTCTGACCAGTCCTTCCAACGCTGGCAATGCCGCGGCCCAGGCCCGGCCCGCTGGGCCACAGGTGTGAGCTGCTGATGCTCTTCTGGTGTTCAGTCCAGAGCAGGTCCAGAGAAAGGGAAAAAACCACAGTCCAGGGAACTTCTCTGCCTCAGCTAGCTAAAACTGACTAGAAAAAAAGCAAAGGAGAGCTCTGTCTCGCTGTCCGTCCGTCCGCAGACAACACCGACCCGGAGCAGGAATGTGGAGGAGGGAGTGAGTTTTTGAAAACAAACCCTGACCTTCTTCCCTCCTCCTTTCACTCTTGGAACAAGACTTCAACATAAACAGGGCAGACGATTGGGGATAAAGGCATCATACAGCCACCCTAGGACACTCATGAACTGGCAGACCTTGTTGAGAGGGCTTTAAACCAGGTCTGAAGGGGGAAGGGGATACATCTGGGCTGTCTGGAAGCAAGCCCAAGGGTGGTAAGCCTGAGTTAGAGGAGAAATCAATGGCCCAGCAGAGATGCATGTACACCAATGCACACAGCATGGGCAACAAATGGGGAGAGCTGGAGGCCATGGTGCAACAGCAGAACTGTGATGTAGTCGCCATCACAGAAACATGGTGGGATGACTCACATAGTTGGAGCACTGTACTGGATGGCTACAAGCTCTTCAGAAGAGATAGGAAAGGGAGAAGAGGTGGAGGGGTGGCCCATTATATTAAGGAGGCTTTTGATGCCATAGATATTGTAACTTATGAAGATGGAGTTGAATGCCTATGGGTAAGAATTAAGGGGAAGGCCAACGAGGCTGATATCCTACTGGGAGTCTGCTATCGTCCACCCAACCAGGAAGAAGAGGTGGGCAACTTATTCTATAAGCAGCTAGATACTGTTTCAGGATCATCACCCCTTGTTCTTGTAGGTGACTTTAGCCTACCACACATCTGCTGGGAACTTAATACAGCAGAAAAGAGGCAGTCCAGGAAATTTTTAGAGTGTATGGAGGACAACTTTTTGTTGCAACTGGTGGGTGAGCCCACCAGGAGAGGGACTATGTTACACCTGCTGTTTTCGAATAGAGATGGGTTGGTGGGAGATGTAGTGGTTGGAGGCTGCCTGGGGCAGAGTGATCATGAAATTATATTTGGTGAAATGAGGAGGAACACCAATAAGACTTTACACTGGACTTCCAGAAGACAGATTTTGGCCTACTTAGGAGACTTAATCAGAGAGTTCCTTGGGAAGCTGCCCTTAAAGACAAAGGAGCTCAGGAAAGGTGGGCAAACTTCAAAACAGAGATCTTGAGGGCACAGGAACAGACTGTCTGTGTATGCCAAAAGATGAGTCGACAAGGTAAACGCCCAGCTTGGATGGGCAAGGAGGTTTTTGAAGGAACTTAAGAATAAAAGGAGGATGTATCATCTCTGGAAGGAGGGTCAGGTCTCTCAGGAAATATTTAAGGGGCTACTAGAGCATGTAGGAAAAAAATTAGAGAGGCCAAAGCTCAGTTTGAACTTAAAATGGTGACTTCTGTAAAGGATAATAAAAAATGCTTTTACAAATATATCAATGGTAAAAGGAAAGGTAAGACTAACATTTGCTCTTTACTGGATGAGGGAGGGAACTTAGTAATTGCAGATAAGGAGAAGGCAGAAGTGCTTAACACCTTCTTTGCCTCAGTCTTTAGTGGGAAGACAGATTTTCTCCAGGACAGCTGTCCTTCTGGGTTGGTTGATGGTGGCAGGGAACAGGATGGTCCCCCCATTATCTAAGAGGAGGCAGTCAGAGAACTGCTGAACCACTTGGATATTCATAAATCTCTGGGACCAGATGGGATCCATCCCAGGGTGACGAGAGAACTGGCAGATGAGCTTGTGAAGCCACTCTCCATCATTTACCAACAGTCCTGGCTCACTGGCGAGGATCCAGATGACTGGAAGCTGCCAATGTGACGCCCATTGACAAAAAAGGGTGGGAAGGAGGATCCTAGTAATTATCGACTGGTCAGCCTGACCTCAGTACCTGGCAAGATAATGGAGCAATTTATACTGAATGTCATCATGCAGCATCTACAGGATGGCCAGGGTATCAGACCCAGCCAGCATGGGTTTAGGAGGGGTAGGTCATGTTTGCCCAACCTGGTCTCCTTTTATCATCAAGTGACCCGTCTGGTGGATACAGGAAAGGCTGTGGATGTTGTCTATTTGGACTTCAGCAAGGCCTTTGACACTGTCTCTCACAGCATACTCCTGGAAAAGCTGGCAGCCCACGGCTTCGACAGGAGCACTCTTTGCTGGGTTAGGAACTGGCTGGATGGCCGGGCCCAGAGAGTGGTGGTGAATGGTGCTGCATGCAGCTGGCAGCCAGTCACCAGTGGTGAACCTCAGGGGCCAGTTCTGTTCAATATTTTTATTGATGACACGGATGAGGGGATTGAGTCTTTCATTACTAAATTTGCAGATGACACTAAGCTGGGAGCATGTGTCGATCTGTTGGAGGGTAGGAGGGCTCTGCAGAGAGACCTGGAATGGTTGGATGGATGGGCAGAGTCTAACAGGATGAAGTTTAATAAATCCAAGTGCCGAGTCCTGCATTTTGGCCCCTGCAAATAACCCCCTGCAGCATTATAGGCTGGGGAAGGTGTGGCTGCACAGTGCCCAGACAGAAAGGGACCTGGGGGTACTAGTCAACAGCCAGCTGAGCATGAGCCAGCAGTGTGCCCTGGTGGCCAAGAAGGCCAATGGCATCCTGGCCGGTGTCAGGAATGGTGTGGCCAGCAGGAGCAGGGAGGTCATTCTCCCCCTGTACTTGGCACTGGTGAGGCCACACCTTGACTGCTGTGTCCAGTTCTGGGTCCCTCAGTTTAGGAAGGACGTTGAGATGCTTGAGCGTGTCCAGAGGAGGCAACGAAGCTGGTGAGGGGCTTGGAACACAAACCCTGTAAGGAACAACTGAGGGACCTGAGGCTGTTTAGCCTGGAGAAAATGAGACTCAGAAGTGGCCTTATCACTCTCTACAGCTGCCTGAAAGGTGGTTGTAGTCAAGTGGGGTTTGGTCTCTTTCTCCAGGCAGCAACTGACAGAACCAGAGTTCACAAGCTGCATCAAGGGAAATATAGGTTGGGTATTAGGAAAAAGTTTTTCACGCAAAGGGTGATAAAGTACTGGAATTGTCTGCCCAGGGAGGTGGTGGAGTCACCATCCCTGGATGTGTTTAAAAAAAGACTGGATATGGCACTCGGTGCCATCGTTTAGTTGAGGTGTCAGGGAACAGGTTGGACTCGATGATCTTGAAGGTCTCTTCCAACCTTGTGATTCTCTGATTCTGTGATTCAGATCTGCTGCTATAAGCTAAATGAACACTAACCAGCACTTCTGCTGGCTACCTCAGTACACAGGCAGCTGCCTGCATGACTGCCTTGAGGATGAACTTGCTTCTCGGCCCTCCAGGCTCTGCCTCAAACCCAACTTGAGGATGCTACCAAGACCACAAGGGACAAGCCTGCATCAGGACTTCGTACTTTCCCAGGATAATTTTGAAACAGCAGTATAGAAGACCTCAAATAAATCCCATAATTTGGGGATTATGGGATATCCCATAAAACACGCATACATTATTCTGTTTTTCCTTTCAGAAAAATTGTTGCTTTCCCATCATAAAACACCTCATAATAAAGTATTAAACTAGAGATTCAGATGACCACATTCTTCCATGTGTTTGAAAACCTGAAAATATGACAAATAATGTTCCAAGAGAAAAATGTTTTTTTTTTTCTTTTTTGTCCTTTAGCTTCTCCTTTCTAACATTTTTATCCATCTTACAAAGGAGATCAATTTTTCATGCACACTCTACAGCCAATTCACTCAGTTGTTTTGATTTTACATTTCTGAGTTGTCATGATGCTAGTACCTGTGGGAAAAGTCCACTGAATCTGGATAAGGGATAAGAGATCTACCCTATCATATTGAAAGAGGGCTGGCTGGAAGCTACATTTTGTTTTTCCTTTTTTCCACTTTTAAAAATTAGAATGAAACCTCAATAGAGAAGTGAGATTTGAAGATATTATTGAAACATTGGAGGAAGCAGAGATGGATGTTCTATTTCTCATGCACTATATATCTTCAATGAGCAGGATAAGAGGGAGAGGAAGAAGAGGTAAATTATTTCTTTTGGATTATTTCCTCTAGGAAAATAAAGTTTAGTTTAAATTAATATGCTTGGAAACAGCCACAAGGCAGGTACAGCAGAAAGAACACCCTGGGTATCTGAAATAAAAACAGACTGGTTTCCTTTCTCATTCAAGGTGAGAATAGGTGTAAAGTGAATGTTACTATCTTTGTCCTGAGCAACAGGTTTCTAGGAGAAGTGAAATTCACCTTGGGGGGATCTGTTTCTCTTTCCTTTGTTTCCACTGTGGGACAGAGAGAGTACCCCCAAACTCTCAGACATAGGTTGTAGCTTCAGGTTAAAAATCACACATCAGAAAATGCTTTCTTGTTTGTTTTCTAAGAGGTCACTGTCATGGAAGTCTCTCAAGCCTCTCTCACAACTCTGTCAAGAGACCTCTCTTTCTCATTTAAGGTGTTCATCCCCACCTCATCTTAGTCATTCCATGGTCTGCAGAATGTAAACCTAGCACTCAGGAGACACTGGCAGAGATGAAGACAAAGGCTGCCGTCAAGCATACCAAAATTATTAACTTTTTCTACCCAAAGGAGAAGTGGACTGAGGGACTAAGGACAAGCAAAGCTGAAAACCTAGCAAGTGTCTGCCTAAGTGTCTGCAAGAAGAGAAAGCAGCTGGAAGCCTGTTGACAGGCTTTGTGCTAGACAGCGCTCTCCATCTCGGAGGCACAGCATGAGGCGTGATGTGATCTGGAGCTGAGACTGCACAATTGTTGCATTTTCTTGTTACATCTGGCAACAGTTTCATCAACAGTTTCAGCAACTGGCAAGGTTGGTGTATCAGACCATGAATCTATTTCCCAAATCACCGTGCTGACAAAAACTCAGTGGGAGATGTGCTGCTGGTGTGATTTTCATCTGTGGAGAGCAGCACCTCTCCCTGCTGACGAGTTTTTCTCTCAGTGTGAGCTGCTGCTTCTTGTAAATGTCTCTCTCAAAATGCTTCAGGTCTCCTGAAAAACTTGCCAGAGCCCAGTTTGGCAACTGTAGTTGAGGTGCCTGCATCCCAGCCTCAATGACAGCAGAAGAGAACCTTCCCAGCCTCCACTGTCACACACCAGTAAGGCTGTGGGATGTGAGTCCAGTTCTGTAGGAAGTGACTTGGGTCTCTACGGATATGAGCCACAGCTCCTCTGTGTTCATCCTCCCTGCTTAATTCAGCATTCATTTTTTTGGCTTACCCATTCCTCATGATTCAACACAAGTTGTCTTATTCCCAGTGCTTGCTTTCCTCACAAGCCTGGCAGCCTTTGTGACCTCCAATATATCTGGCAGCTGGCTCAGTATGCACTCATACATTATTTTACTGAAGAAGTTTAGTCTAGTCTAGTTTTGAGGGGAAGGCCAGTGGTACAGTAATTAGCTGAAATGTAACAAAATGCCTTGTGTAAATGCATCTTGCCTCTGGTTTATCTCAAGCTGGAGAGTTAAAGACCATAAGCTCAACAAAAAAGAAGCAGGCAGGGAGATTTCTGGAAGAGAGCAAATTGAGGAAATACTACAGTTTATTTGGGAAACTTGTGTAACTGCCTGAAGCACGAGAATACTTGCTTTCAAGATTTTTGTGAATGACATTTCTACTACGGAGCCAATTTTATCTCTGCCAATTGGTCAGAAATGACCTAAGGAATCTCCCAAGAGTCTCATTTTCCACTTCATTCTCTGTTTAAATAAGTTCTCAGAACCCTTGTTAGCATAGACAATATGATGTTTGCCTTTATATACCTGGGGTGGGGTGGTGGTGGTGGTGGTAGAGCTTAACTTCTCTTTATGCCACCTGTCTTATTCCTCACCAACCCACACAATCACAAAATAAACCATATTTCACATGACTTTTAACTGTCTCCAGCAACACTTCTTAATAAATTAACTTCACAATTTTCCCAAGAAGATCTGGACTACACAAACACAATCTGCTGGGTGCTCAGTTGTCATAAACTGTTCAAAAATAGCTAAGTCAGGACAAATAAAAAATGAAAAATACAACTGGAGAATATAAGTGAAATTTTCAAAGCAACCTGTGCCTATGAAGATAAATTACTTTTTATTTTAAAAAATACCACTGTGTTAGTATTTGTTTAATTCTAAAGTATTTTGTACCATTAAATTCTGTCAAATTCTCCATGCCTTTTCACTTCTGGCTTCCTCCAATGGCTACAGGTTTCCCCTAGAATTCCACCCAACATAGCAGTTTTTCTGGTTATTAAATAAATCTAGGAGATAGACTGTGACTTGGAGCAGCCACACACTGACACTGGGTCCAAGGCTGCTTGCACACTGCTTCAATCACACTTGCAGGGCAAAGGCTGCTTCTGTACTGGAGCAGGGAGAGGCAAAAAGGATGATCCATGTTCTGCTGCTCCAATCCAAATTTTGAAGGGAAGGTTACACCAACTCTACCTTTTTAATACAATCTTTCTTCTTCTCCATAGGAAAAAGGATAGTAAACCCAAAAAGATGCAACTGAAACCAGCAAAGCAGAAAAATTTGAAGTAGGAGGGAAAAAAATATTCCCTGGGAAATGGCATCTCACATTAACTATAGTCATAACCTCAAAGGTAAGGAGGTAAAAAGGAAAAGATGGATTTTTTTTTTTAGTTTCTGATTTTGTCCCATAAGAGCCAGAGTAACTTGATAGAGACACTCATCACAACTTCATCACAACCACAGCTCTCAGCTCTGGAATCATTAAATCCCAGAATTAATGCAAACATTTCCTAGGCTACATAAAATTCTGTCAAACATGATTTCCACAGCTGGATTATGCCTTCTTAGGTTAGAGCGACAGCCAAGATTAGCTGAAGTCTTTCAAAAAGGAAGCCCACCTAAAATAGCCTTTGCTTCCTTATCAGGTTTAATTTTAGTGATTTAAATCTTTGTCAACCCTAAAGAACTCTGCTACACATAGGACAAAATTGTGAGCTCCTTATCTCTACCTCAGAGGAACTCCAGGCAACCAGGAAGCAGCTTCACAGCCTGTATTAATCTTTGCAGTGCAGAGGCTGCTAATTTTTTGCATGCAATAGCTCAATACCCAGACCTGTATGTAGGGGTGTGACCTTGCCTTTATACAGGAGCTCACCACTGCTAAAGAAGATAAAGTGGAAGATCAGAGCTCATTTTTCCCTGTAGTGTCAGAAGTTGGCCACCTTCCAAACAGCTGGGTGGTTTTCCTGAAAACTTACTATCAGCATTCACAACTACTGCCTCAGCTGTTTAACAGAGGAAGGGGGAGAAGGTTCAGGGTAATAACTGAATTTACCTGTGACATTGTGTTTCATTGGAAACCCTTTACTTTTGCTAAGAAAACGTTCACATGCTCCCCTCAACTACTGCCAGTTTAATTACACCTTCAATAATTCAGTCAGTGGTTGCTCAGTCTTCCCAGCTGAATTATTAATTAGCAGACTGGAAAACCCCACAACTGAGCATGTGAGGTGGAACACTCTAGGAATGCAGCTGCAGCTGCGCAGACACAACATCTGGGAGTGTGAGTCCTGGAGCTATTCTCCATCTGAGCCTAATCTCACATTTCCAAGCACACAGGATCTGCCTTCTTCCCTCCCTGCTTCGCTCTCTTTCTGTCTTTTTGTTTTTCTTCCTGAAGAAATGTTTGCATCATCTTTCTTGAACAAAGCTTTTTTGTGGCTTCCCCCAGTAAACTGAGTGGAAATACCAGGTCCCAAACACATTTCAAAGCAAGACATCAGAACAAAGAAATACTTGTTTCCAGGAGCTAGGGAAGAACATGAGCTATCTCAGACTGTAGTGGGGGTGAAGATAAGGGTTTTGTACAATAGCTAACAATGAACTGCTAGGGTTGGAAGTGACCTCTGGAGATCATCTAGTCCAACCCCCACAATCCTTGGAAGAAAATATGGGAACAAGGTGTTCGTGCCTATGGCATGGGGGCTGGATCTAGATAATCTTTAAGGTTCCTCCCAACCCAAACCATTCTGTGATATAACAGATGGGTCATAGATGTGGTTATAGTTAAAAAAAACTGGATAGCTTCACTGAGACAAAGGAATGTGGAAAGCAAGAGGGAGAACAGATTTGTGATTATACATGAAATGGCAGAGAGAAAGTAAAAAGGCACTTTTTAATGACATAATTAACTATCCTTATGGCAGCTTTCTTTCGTAGCTAAATTTGCATATATGCTTCCCACAGTGATCCACATTTCTAGTTATTAACTTGTGACAAGGTCATCCACTTGAAAAGAATTTCTGAACAAGGCAATGAAGTAATTAATTTCTCTGTTAGAGAACTTCTTTAGCCAATAACAGTTCTTAAAATATTAAGATTTTTTCTGCTACTTAGAAGAATATATGAATATGTGTGAATAAGTAGCAGGAAAAAACCTTACCCCTCAAGAAAAGTGATGGGCTAATTAAACGACTTCTCATACACAGATACAATAGTAAAAATTAATTAATTACAAAACATGGCTTTCTGCTGGCTTCAAGAAAAAAACAGCAGAAATTAATCTAATGGTATAGCAGTCAGATACTCTCCATGGGTATCATCCCTCCATACCCTCCAAAACTACAATGGTCACTATGGGATATAAAATCCATAACTGGTGTGGTGGTCCATAAGTAACAATCCACACTGTTTTTGCATGACCCTATGAGATTAATGTGCTTATAATACAATCTTGGCACTTATGATGAGATCTCTGCTTTCCCTATAGAGCACCAGCACTGAGTACTCTCCAGCTGTTCAACTCCCTTTCCCCTCCATACATGTTTCCATATTGCTGCTTTTCTGATAACCCCCATGGCCTCAGGACGTCCTCTGTAGCTAAAACAAGATATAAAGCCATATTAGTCTCAGCATAATGAGTGATGCATCAGACCTCTTCTTCTACATGTTGCCAGTGTCTTTCAAGCTGATCAGAAATAGAAAAAAAAATGAAAACACATCTCTGGGTGAGCAAATAAAGGCTCCTTCCCAGCATGGACTCTTCATCACTGTCAGTGTTATGTATTGCTGCCACTGGAGCTGTGCAGACACAAAGCTGTCTTTTTTGGGGGCTGAATGTCACTGCAGCACAATGTCCTTTTCTTCATAGGAAAATACAAACTGGAAAGAAGAAGTAGTCCACAAGGTACAGGGAGTCCTCCATGTTTATTGACTGTCTCAGGGACTGAATGCTGAAAGGAGTTTGCACCAAGTTGTTGATCAGTTCTGGAGCTTTGTCTCAGGATTTTGCTTTGCTGGAAAATTCCGAAGGAAGAGACAGGAATTGTGCCAGGATTTCAAACACACACACACAAAAAAAAAAAAAAAAAAAAAAAAAAAAAAAAAAAAAAAAAAAAAAAAAAAAAAGGAAGTCTGAGCATAGTGCTTTATTTCTGCCCTGCAAAATTAATTTTTTGCAAAATCCAGAGGGATTACTACAGAGCCCAGCAATTACTGGCTGGAAATACAGAATCATGCTTTTCCCCATGCACACTGCTTAGATCAACAGTTTACCAAAGGTGAAATTAGCCCTAAGGCCATACAGAAAATAGGAGGAGGATACTAGGATAATGTAAGACCTTCTTCTAAAAAGCTGCTGAACAGCTAGCATTTTCTTAAAATTTTGAATGGGGAAAATAAGTGATTAGGTTGGGAAATCACAAGACATGCCAAAGGTATGCATATTTTGGCAGGGCAGTACGCAGCAGAGACAAGTCCACCACTGCCAAATTACAAATTACAATGTAGATGTCTAAATATTCACTCACTGCAGTACGAATTGCCTCATGGATGGAGTCTGGGAAAGCAGAGCATGAAGAGGCCATAGAAGACAATAGAAAGCAGTTCTTGCAGCAGCAATAAGCCTCAAAGTTGGTGCCTCTGCTTCCTCCTGCCTCCTCAGAACCTGAGAAGGTCAGGTAGTTGTTATTATTTACCACAGCTACTCTTCTAAGATTTAAGGGAAGATGCTGAATGATGAAATTTAGATCTCTATTACTTGACAAAGGTAACTATTGATTTCACTCTTGAAGCAGGGGGCTTGTAACTCACATTTTTTCTCACAGCTTTTTCTGCTCCCTGCTCTTTTATGGAACTTGTAGTCATGATTAACAGTGAATGTGTAAGAGAAATACTCTTAGGATACAAATATAGAATGCACAAAATCAGCCTGTCTAACAATGCTGTCTACAGCTTTAAATTCAGTGAGGAGCTTTCATCTTGCTATTTTTTTATCTCCACAGGCTGGGAAAACTCAGAGAAACATATTTAGCCCTGATCATCACTTTTTCATTTCAGCTTAATCTTCGAAAAGAACAGAATCTTGCTTGAAGTCTTAGATTCTCCTTCATATTTGTGAGACCCAAATGTAACTATAAGGTCTGTCAAAGGTTATGAAGTCTTTTTTTTTTCCTACTTCAAGTGAAATGTTCCTGATACAGATAGAATTCTTGAAAATCGTATTAACAGAGCCAATGTCTATGCTCTTGGGAAGATACAGTCATTGCAATCAGGATTTTTATAACATCAATAAACTGAAAAGAATTAAATTACTTTTGATCAGAACTGACTATTCTCAATCGGTTGCCTGTTGAATTTTTGTCAGCCAAATCACCAAGATGATGAATATACACTCTGGTGGCTTAAAAATGAAGTACAACTCTTTGATCAGAAAGAAAAGGGAAGAAAATTACTGCAAATTCTCTTTCTTCATATTTTTCAGTATGAAGTGTCTCACAGGAAAAAAGATTTCTTTGAGAAATGATCTAAACCAATTCTTTGCTCATTGGTACTGCTGATTTTGCTTATGAATGATCTCTGGATCTTATGTTCTTGGGGCTTCTCTCCCTAACAATTTCATTGCTTGTATGTATGTGTTGCCTTTTTTCTTTTCTTTTTCCTATTAGACAGATAAAGAAGGCACCTCTTTGTAGCAGATAAAGAAGGCACCTTATTTCTGGACTAAAAGAGTCTAATCTCTGGAGAAGAAGCCTTTTACTTTTAGCATTACGCTTATTTTTAGATTTATACATTAAAAATTCCTGGGGACAGATTCTGCCGTTGTTGTTCAGCTGAGTCATAATTTTATAAATAACCTTACTGCAAAGAATGGCTTTTCTTTTAGTGTAGACACTGTTTCTGCAGGTGAGAAGTGATTTGGTTGGTCCTTGGAAGCTTCCTGCAAAAATCTCACTGTTTTTCCTCCTGTTTTAAAGTGAAAGGGGAAAAAAGAATCAATAAAGGAAGCGTGATTTAGTAATAAACCAGATTTACAGTTTATCTGAAGAGCTCTGGATAAAACCCAGGATGAGGCTGTGTCCCATCAAATGTTTTCACATATGGTATCTTTGAAGCAGTTTACTTGTTGAGAACACAAACCAGGCCACATTAACAGTCACCACAAGTGATATTTGTCATTATTCCCTCACCCGTGATAGCAGAGAACACAACATGCTGATAATCTGCCAATAGCTCCAGTTCCTTCCCCTGCCACCAACTGAGGGAGCAATTTTGAGGAATTCACTTGTTCTTTTGGCACTTCAGTTTGCCACCTGTCATGCAATAATCATGCCATTTTCTTCCAACATAACTTGCTACTGCTAAAGTGATGTATGAGGGTGTGGTATTTGCTCTGCTCCCCTTTCTGCAAGGCCATACGCACAAGCACTTTGCAATTACTTAGTTGCATTTCTTGCAGCAGCTCCTGATGTACTCCTCCTATTACACACACAGACACTGCATACTTGCCAATGACCTTCTTGGGCTTTAACCCTTCCTCCGTTCCTTTTCCATAGTAACTCTGTGGTGATCTGCTCTGCGCTGCACAGAAATACCTGGCAAATATTCATCTGGGGCAAAAAAAAATTGAAACGTGTGAGCATTCTCCCAAACTCCTAGAGGATTACATTCTTTGTTCACAAATGACCTTATCCAAAGGACTGTGGCAGACCTGGACCCTTGGGATCAAGTGATATATCATGAACCGTGTTGGAAAGGGACAGGCTTAATTTTTATTTCCTTGACTTCCATTTTAAAAATCAAAAATTTGAAAATAAAGATTTCATTGTTTCATTAATTGACTTTATAACCAACAGCTTCATGTTTTATAGCTTGCCTCTCAATCACTTGGAATTACAATTTCATTTAAAAGAAATCCTGTGGATATCAATGGCTTCTTGAAGATCAAGATATCATTTATCGTGTTTAAGAAGACAGAATTATGTAATATATCTATAATTGGACAGACGCCTGATGTTATTCAAAACATCTTAGATGCTCTACTTGATCTGACTATGACTGAGTAGGAACTGTCGAAAGTTGAATGAGTAGGAACTTCCAAACCCACTATATTTTGGACAAACCTTTCATATAGTACTGGCCTGTCAATTTTGAGCTTTAAGCTATTCAGTACAGCCCCTTGAAAACCTCTATTCTTTGTATTTAATAGTAATCCCAGATTATAAAATGAAATATATATCTTTCCAACAGCCTGTTCAAAATCCTTAGCTCCACTGAGAGAATGTCACATAATGTGCTCTAGTGCTACAGCACAATGGAAAGCAGAGCTGTAAGCCACATTGATAGACAAGCTGATGAGCTGTGTGATGGGGCTGGGAATAGAAACAGCTTTAGTATACCTTGGGAATGGATGTAAAAGCTGGCAGCCCCACAAGTAGGAGCTCATTGTCCTTCCTACACCATGACACACACTGCATTTATGGTGGCTATTCCTCTTGCACCTTGGTGAGCTGATTCCAAATTTAGGACACATAAAGTGTTATTCTACCTTACAAGGACATGTCAGAAAAGTGTATTTGGATAAATATCCCAATTTTTCAAAATTTTAGGATTAGTTTAAAAGGTAGAACATGCTAGAAAATTATAAGCTAGGGTTGGATTTCTGCTGAGTGCTTTTCCAATTCTTTGCTTCTTCATTTTCAACCCACCATCTTAGAACTAGGAAATTAGCTTTATTAAAAAAAAAACCAATTAACTCACAGGATTCAGCAGTGGCACTCCAGAGAAATCCCCACCATATTTTTTATGTTGACAACTCCACAAACATTTTGGTTTGGGTCTTCTGCTCCAGTTTCAGTTTTCATAGATTTATTCAGCACTTTAAATACAAAATGTGTCTTATAAACTTTCTTCTAAGTATGTGTATTGTCCTCAACTAGTGAGGAAAATACAGAAACTGAAACTGAAATATAGCATGTTTGAAAGAAATCTACCAATTAGACTCAATTTACTACATTCATCAAAGGCAATCATAATTTTGAGCCATAAACCCAATCTGTTCACTGCCCAGCAGTAGTTTTCCAGGTACATGCTGTGCATTAAGTATATATATACATATACATATACATATACATATACATATACATATACATATACATATATATACACTTGCATACATCCATATGCCCATGTTTCAGTACATTGGACCAAATTCTCCCTTGAATTATGCACCACCAACTTGAACAGAATCTCCTAGGAATATACATAACAGTATGTAAAAATTAGATTCATCTCTGCTGCATAGTCTACTTTCATTTAATGAGTTTTCCTTCCATTTGGCCTCATTCTTAAGTTTTTGGCAGGTTAAGAGTGAGGTAAATTATTTGGAAACATCTCATATTTATTGATCCTCCTTCACAGCATAAATTACACAATGCAGTCATGTGATGTGAAAGAAAGAATTTTGTAAATATCTTATTTAAATATTAATTCACAATTTCTAAAAGCTCAGGAACCTTTATCACTCCTGTGCTTCTAAAACATTTCAAACCTTTGATGGGGCACAAAATCTATTCTGTTCTGAGCAACTAATATTTTTTTAAACACCACGCTGGCTCCTTTTCTTTCCAGTTTCTGTCTGCTGTTTACAAATAGGTCCTTATGGCTCTATGAATTCAAGACAATTATACCTTTAAATTCACTGGAATGCCATCAGACCTATTATTTTTGGGACTTCTAGCTGCATAAATAAAATGTCAACTATCTGAATATACAAGCATAGAAATATATAGGCATCGTTTTCTATAGGCATAGAAAACAACATGAAAAGCCATCTGTAATTAAGGAGAAATGTTAGGTAAAACTGCAATTTCAGTACTTCACCCAGCAAAAAACAGAAGTGCATAAATATAAACAAAAGCCAGCATATTAGTTCTCCATATTGATTGAATTAGATCTGTTTGGAACAATTAATTATAATACATTAATTTATTTTTCATAACTATTATTGTATTTTTCTTCGTATTTATGAAATTCGAATCTGTTTCCTATAGCACTTGAGAGCTCCGGCTGTTGTTTCGCACCTGCCCGAAACCTGCACTGCTCTGCCACCTAGTGCTTTGAAGCAGGGAATCTAACATCAAATGCCAGCACAGGATGTTCAACAGAACAGATGTTTCTGTACAGGAACATTTTATTAACATTTTCTCACTAAATGGGTGATTAAGGAGGAACCTGGTTTATCAGCCTCTAAGGATATCGTAATTGATCCCTGCCAGAGATTGCCTCTATGCCTGCAGATTTTAGTAATACACAAAATTGTTTAGCAACCTGCATCTTTGTATTTTAGGATACTACATCATCTTTATGGAGCTTTCTAAAATGTAAAGTAAATTATTTTTATATAAAATCCTTATAGAAGAAAAAATGTAATCAAATATCACATGCAAATCATACAAAGTTTTTAGACAAAAAAAGTATATTTCAACTACTAGCAGGGACACAAAGAATCAAAATGAAATTACTGGTGCATAAAATTTTTGTTTGTAAATGGATTCTATAGCACAGCATTTGCAACAAACAGCTTGCCTCTTGTTAATTTTAATTTGCATTGTTTCCAAAAGTGTGTTTCTATATTAGAACTATTGTGATTTATATTTGTATAAAATTACATTTAAACAGAGCTTATTTCAAGTAACAGACCAGGCTACACGCTTTAGAGGAATTTTTATTTTTTACAATTTTATGGAAGGTAATGGAGCTTGACATTGGCAGAGTTAACACGACAAAGCTTTGAAAGTGATCTTTGCTCTTCTTTTGAAGGAAAAGTCACTCAAACAAGACTGCTCTGACTCTCACTGAAGATAATTTCTTCTATGGAAAATTAACTGGTACAACATCAATAACATATACAAATCTTCAATATTTATCAGTTGGTTCTAATTTTTCTTTTAGAGACCATGAATACCAAATTATTTTCCCCTCACACTACTCAGAAACGACTATGAAACATTGGCAAGCATCTCCACTTGTCTGGATGGCGTAAATGCAGAGCCAACATAAATTGTATGGCTATGAGATGAATCACAGAATGGCTGGGGTTGGAAGGGACCTCTGGAGATCATCTAGTTCAAACCTCCTGCTAAAGCAGGTTCACCTAGAGCAGTTTATGCATTGTTAAGATCCCTGCAGTAATCTCTTCTCAAGGCTGAACAGGCCCAGCTCCCTCAGCCTGTCCTCCAGTCCCTTAATGCTCTTTGTTGAACAAGACTGGACCCCCTGCTGACCCCTGGGGAATACTGCTAGGTACAGGCCTCCAGCTGGACTCTGTGGTGATGATCACAATGCTCTGGGATCTGCCATTCAGCCAGTTCTGACCTATGGGAATGTTGTGGAAGACTGTCAAAAGCCTTGAAGTCAAGGTAGACATTATCCACTGACCTTCCCTCATTTCCCCAGCCAGTCATTTCATCATACAAGGACGGTTGGCCAATCATGATTTCCCCTTGGTGGATCCATGTTGACTACTTGTTATAACCTTCTTTTTTTGTCTGCACACTTGGAGATGACAACCAGGCCGTTCCATCATCTTTCCAGAGATTGAGGTTAACTGGCTTGTAGATCCCTGGATCCTGTCCTCCTTCTTGTTCTTTTTGAAGTTTGACTTCTCATGTACCTCTCCATGATTTTACAAATAACCCTCAGCATTTGAGGGTGCATCCCATCAAGGCCCATGGATTTGTGGCTGTTAAGTTTGCCTTGACACCCAAAAATGCTAATCTGATACTCCTCAACATAAAATCTTTTCTCTAGACCTTTTCGCTTGGCTACAGAGTGAGAGATTCCAGAGGGCTGCCTTAGCAATAAAGACTGAAGCAAAAAGAGACCTTCCATAACTCCACCTTCTCTGGATCCTTTGTCACCAGAAGCATTGACCCCACATTTTCCCAAATCTTCCTGTTGCTATTGATGTACTGGAGGGAGCCCCTGTTGTTGTCCTTGATATCCCTTGCCAGATTTAATTTCAAACAGATCTTAGCCTTCCAGATCTCATTCCTGTATACTCTGAAAACATTCCTATATCCCTCCCAAGTGCCCAAGAACGCTGTCCCTTTTTTCACAAGCTTCCATAAACTTCCTAGCTCTCTTTATGTTTTGCCAGAAGCTCCTTGCTCATCTATGCAGGTGTCTTGCCCCTTTGCTTGATTTCTTACCCGTAAGGATTCATTGATCTTGATCTTGGAGGAAGTGATGCTTATTCAGCTTTTTTTCCTACAGAACTGTCAAATATTATTACCTAAAAAGCAACTGAGTGCAATTGGCAAGGTGTAATTGGTCCTATATGTGGACAAATCAAAGGACCCTCGCCTCCCTCTAAAATACACTGCCCTATGGGAAAGGCATGTATGTATCTGCCTTACTGCTTGGCTAATCTCACATCTAATATGTCAGTCTCATCCCATGCAGTTCTGCCAAAAGTTAGCTTTCCACTTCACATCGTGCTGGACACCTTTTATTGGCTTCACTTCTGAACAGGCAAAAATAGACACAATTGGACTGAATTCTTTGTGGACAAAACAAAAGGACTTACATTGTTTCCTTGGATACTGTCAACTGAATGGCATCAATTTGCAATTATCAGCTTTCATTATGCCCTTATTTTATGGAGGAAATGTAGTATCTCCACTAACATCTGTTATTGCCAGTTATGTTTCAAAGCATGGGATCCAGAGCAAGGAAAGCAAAAGTGAAATATTCCACCATACACCAGCCCACTCCTTAAGCAGGCATAAGGAGCTTAGCAAACTACAAATGAAGGCTATTGTGGAAAGTGTGGTCCTGTGTCCTCCACTTTCATATTCTTACAGTCTGCCACTTTTCTGACCATGACAGAAGATCCCTATGGGAAGATCCCCACCAAAAAAAAAAAAAAAAAAAAAAGACCATTATGTAGAAAGCCAGGGAACAGTTCTCAGTCAGTACAGCTCCCTGAACCAGGAAGGAAAGGAGCACATACACTCAAGTACCAAGGGAATAGAGGGACAACCCAGACACAGGTAGTTGTCTGCTTAAGGGAGCAGTCCCTTTGGTGGCAGAGAAAAACAATGAAAAGAATAGGAGAGTCCACATTATCAACAAGTGACTAAAGGGTTGGTGTCATCAGCAGAATTTTGGGTTCTTTGATCATGGGGCAACTTTTATGGCACTTGGCCTGCTGGAACTGGGTGGGCTCCATCTATCTGTTAGGGGCAGAAGGATTTTAGCTCATGAACTGGTGGAACTCATTGAGAGGGTTTTAAACTAGGTTTGAAGGGGGGAGAAAATGCAGCTGGGCTGTCTGGAAGCAGGTGCAAGGGTGGTAAGCCTGAGTTAGGGGTGAAATCAGAAGCCCAGCCATAGTGTATGTACACCAATGCACACAGTATGGGTAACAAACAAGAGGAGTTGGAGGCTATGGTGCAGCAGCAAAGCTATGATGTAGTTGCCATCATGGAAATGTGGTGGGACAACTCACATAGCTGGAGCGCTACACTGGATGGCTACAAGCTCTTCAGAAGAGATAGGAAAGGGAGAAGAGGTGAAGGGGTGGCCCTTTATATTAGGGAGGCTTTTGATGTCATAGATATTGAAACTCATGACAATGAAGTGGAATGCCTATGGGTAAGAATTAAGGGGAAGTCCAACAAGGCTGATATCCTACTGGGAGTCTGCTATTGTCCACCCAACCAGGAAGAAGAGGTGGACAACTTATTCTATAAGCAGCTGGAGAATGTTTCAGGATCACCAGTCCTTGTTCCTATAGGTGACCTCAATTTACCAGACATCTGCTGGGAACTTAATACAGCAGAAAAGAGGCAGTCCATGAAGTTCCTAGAGGGTGTGGAGGACAACTTTTGGTCACAGCTGGTGAGTGAGCCCACCAGGAGAGGGACTATGCTATTTGCCTGTTGTTTGCAAATAGAGCTGGGCTGGTGGGAGATGTGGTAGTTGGAGGCCGCCTGGGGCAGAGTGATCATGAAAATAAAAATTCCTCGATATTTGGTGAAATCAGGAGGAACATCAATAAGAATTTTACACTGGACTTTCAGAGGACAGACTTTGGCCTATTTAGGAGACTTAATCAGAGAGTTCCTTGGGAAGCAGCCCTTAAAAACAAAGGAGTTCAGGAAAGGGGGGTGTGCATCAAAACAGAGACCTTGAGGGCACAGGAACAGACTGTCTGTGTATGCTGAAAGATGAGTCAATGAGGCAAATGTCCAGCCTGGACGGGCACTGAAGTTCTTGAAGAAACTTAGGAATAAAAGGAGGATGTATCATCTTTGGAAGGAGGGTCCAATCTCTCAGGAAGTATTTAAGGGGGTTGCTAGAGCATGTAGGAAAAAAATTAGAGATGCCAAAGCTCAGTTTGAACTTAAAATGGCAACTTCTGTAAAGGATAATAAAAAATGTTTTTACAAATATATTAACAGCAAAAGGAAATGCAAAACCAACCTTTGGTCGCTACTGGATGCGGGAGGGAACTTAGAAACTGCAGATGAGGAGAAGGCAGAAATGCTTAATGCCTTCTTTGCCTCAGTTTGTTGCAATAAGGTAGAAAAATGATAAAAGAAAGGCCTCATAAAATCATGCCTGCTCTGTTAAAGGGATAGCTGGCCTTGTCAAGCTAACACTTTGCAAGTTCCCATGTGAAAGCAATCTGGTGTGAGCAGTTCGTTAACCTAATAATCTATTCCTGGGTGAAAAAAAAAACTAATACGTGCATAAACATTAAATCTATCGTATGAGAACCAGTGAAGAAAATATGCAAGCAATTGAAGAGTAGAGAAATTTGATGAACAAGATAAAAATACCTTTTACTAACCAATAAAGTAATTAGCAAGAAAGCTAGTAACCAAGTGGAGTCACACATGAGGTCTGTAAAACTGTATAAAAATGAGTTACGTGAATAAAGAATTAGCTTTTTCCACCATTAAGAAAATGAAGTCTTGTGTGATTTATTCTGATATCAGTCTTTAGAGGGAAGACGACTTGTCCCCAAGACAACAGTCCTCCTGGGTTGGCAGATGGTGTCAGGGAGCAGAATGGTCCCCCTGTTGTCCAAGAGGAGGCAGTCAAAGAACTGCTGAGCCACTTGGATATTCATAAATCTCTGGGACCAGATGGGATCCATCCCAGGGTGATGAAGGAGCTGAGAGATGAGCTTGCAAAACCACTTTCCATCATTTACCAGCAGTCCTGGCTCACTGGCGAGGATCCAGATGACTGGAAGCTGCCAATGTGATGCCCATTCACAAAAAAGGGTGGGAAGGAGGATCCTAGTAATAATAGGCCAGTTAGCCTGACCTCAGTACCAGGTAAGGTAACAGAGCAGTTTATTTTGAGTGCCATCATGCAGCATCTACAGGATGGCCAGGGTATCAGACCCAGCCAGCATGGGTTTAGGAGGGGTAGGTCATGTTTGCCCAACCTGGTCTCCTTTTATCATCAAGTGACCCGTCTGGTGGATACAGGAAAGGCTGTGGATGTTGTCTATTTGGACTTCAGCAAGGCCTTTGACACTGTCTCTCACAGCATACTCCTGGAAAAGCTGGCAGCCCACGGCTTGGACAGGAGCACTCTTTGCTGGGTTAGGAACTGGCTGGATGGCCAGGCCCAGAGAGTGGTGGTGAATGGTGCTGCATGCAGCTGGCAGCCAGTCACCAGTGGTGTCCCTCAGGGGCCAGTTCTGTTCAATATTTTTATTGATGACACGGATGAGGGGATTGAGTCTTTCATTACTAAATTTGCAGATGACACTAAGCTGGGAGCATGTGTCGATCTGTTGGAGGGTAGGAGGGCTCTGCAGAGAGACCTGGAATGGTTGGATGGATGGGCAGAGTCTAACAGGATGAAGTTTAATAAATCCAAGTGCCGAGTCCTGCATTTTGGCCCCTGCAAATAACCCCCTGCAGCATTATAGGCTGGGGAAGGTGTGGCTGCACAGTGCCCAGACAGAAAGGGACCTGGGGGTACTAGTCAACAGCCAGCTGAGCATGAGCCAGCAGTGTGCCCTGGTGGCCAAGAAGGTCAATGACTTCCTGGCCGGTGTCAGGAATGGTGTGGCCAGCAGGAGCAGGGAGGTCATTCTCCCCCTGTACTTGGCACTGGTGAGGCCACACCTTGACTGCTGTGTCCAGTTCTGGGTCCCTCAGTTTAGGAAGGACATTGAGATGCTTGAGCGTGTCCAGAGGAAGGCAATGAGGCTGGTGAGGGGCTTGGAACACAAACCCTGTGAGAAACGACTGAGGGACCTGGGGTTGTTTAGCCTGGAGAAAAGGAGATTTGGGGGTGACCTTATCACTCTCTACAACTTTGTGAAAGGTGGGGTGGGGGTTGATCTCAGCAACTGACAGAATGAGAGGACACAGTCTCAAGCTGCGCCAAGGGAAATATACATCGGCTATTATGAAGTTTTTTACTGAAAGGGTGATAAAGTACTGGAATTGTCTGCTCAGGGAGGTGGTAGAGTCACCATTCCTGGATGTGTTTAAAAGAAGATTGGATGTGGCACTCGGTGCGATGGATTAGTTGAGGTGGTGATAGGGCATGGGTTGGACTCGATGATCTTGAAGGTCTCATCCAATGTAGTCATTCTGTGATTCTGTGACAGGGTTGGACCAGGTTTGCATTTTTTGGCAGACAAATAGCTGCTAGGGTGGCTGAGCCACAATACTGAAGAGTACTGTGTACACTGAAATCCCCAACAAAACCTGAAAACAGGCTTAAACCCCTAATGCAGTGGTACTGCTGTGTGGCTAAAACCAAAGTGAGAATCTAGGCAGGTGCTGCAGCTGCATTTCTGAAGGGCACCAGTGGAGAGTGGAGGCAGAGCTGCCCCCTCTCTGCCCAGGACTCCAGCCAAAGGCACCATGGCTGTTTGCACTTTTCCAAGCACACACTGAGCAGACCACTGAAGAGCTGCAAAGAGATGGCTTTGACCCTTGCCACATTTACAGTTTTCCAGTCATTACATTTCAATTTGGTTTTCTACTCAAGTGTACGCTGAGGGGTGGTAACAAGCTTTTCACATCCCCTTTAAAATAGAATTATCTTGTATCCTGATGTGGGAGGGGCCCCTGCACTCCCGTGGAAGGTGACAGAAGTCTAAGGGGACCTGTTCTTCAAATATTGTACGCTCCCTTGTTAATGTCAATCAGTGTTTAATCTACTCCCCTGTTCTAGTAAGTTCTTGGTTTCTATTACCTTCGTTGGCTCGTTCTGCAAGACCTCTCCTTCCCCGTGCCCCCATTGGTTTTGTGTATGTCACCCCATCCCTGTTCCTCCCCTTAACCCTTTCCCGATTGGACTGTTTGTACCCTAACCACGCCCACTCCTCTCCAGTTATATACCCAGCCCCACCTTCCCTCGGGGCTCTCAGAGCCTGCTTCCTTCCCAAGTGGTTGTCTCTCTGCCTCTCTCCCTCATCCTCTGCCTTACCTTCAATAAATCCTCGAGGAACATAGAAGCCTGAGTGACCTCTCGTCCTTCTGGTGGAGCTATCTGTACCCCATCGGCGCCCCCCGCGGACCAGCCAGTCGAGGGTCTCCCTGCCTGACTGGGCACCCGGGCGCGAGGCATCAAAATACATACTGACAACAGCAAGGAACAATGAACCTTCATCCAGTGGAGAAAAAAATGCAAATACTATGTGGCAACCACTATTTTGCTCAAATCTAGGACTATCACCAATTATCTCAAACAGCAGCATTGTAGAGGGATCCACCCAAAGAAAATAACCAAGTAACTGCATCTTTCCTTGCAAATATCCTTTGTTTCTAATCAATATCACTTTTAAACATTTTTTCCCCTCCAAAAGAGCAGCAGCCAAAACCAGAAAGCAAATTTCCCTGGGACACTTAACAAATTTTATTGTACAGCCATGAATTTAAAAGATGTTATTTACAAAACCAGCATAGAACATTAGCATACAAATTGTTCAGGGTACAGTACGCAGATACCCAAATCCAAGGCAGATCCTGATTTCTCTCTGTTGACTGCTGTGATATATCACAAGAAGCACTTCCCACTGCCTGCTGGAGAAACAACGCCTGACTGTAAAATCACATGGCACAACACAAAATGCAAACAGGCTTCCCAAAAGTTCAGAGGAGTTCTGTTCACACTGAGTGAACGAGAAAAACATTCTTGAAAATCATGAACGCTCTTCCTGCAGCAGCTGCTTTTGCTACCATTAATTTGAAGCATCAATTTTGAACAAACCAAGATGGACGCTTCCTGGCTCTTTCAATGATCCGCTTGCCTTCATCTTTTTCTGTGGGTTTTTCTCCTTCATAAAGGACAACAGTCTCTACAGTTGGAGCATTAAATGGTCGTCCTTCTTTCTTGTATATTTCCATCCGTATCAGTCGAGTTTCTTCTTTGACCTTTGCATAACAATAGCCACAAAGGACATGTTTCTGCTTCAAGTTTCCACATTCAGGACAAACATCTATGTTCCTCTAAAATGACAGTGGAAAACAGGAAATTTGAAAAGCAGCAAAAAAAGAAACAGGGAAATACTACAAATAAAAATGCTAGAGAAATTCACCTACCATTTCAAAATGTGTTCCTCTACATAACTTTTCTGTACTGTGTCACTATGTCAAATGCTTACTACTAAGAACAGCCTCTAAATTCAGTATCTAAGTCATTATGCCTAATTATGTTTAGAAGACTAAAGAGCTATGGACTCAATTAGATGCACAGAAAATGTAGGCCTTTTCCATCTACATTATCTGTTCAGCCAAAATTCACAATTTGTTGGCTTGCACCTCGAGTGTCACTGTTTATTTAACCTCAGACTACTGTCACACATGATGAATTAGAAAAGATTTACAAAGGATTTTAAAGATTACAGTATCTTTTAAGTGTATTGATTTATAAACAAACTCCAGAGAGCTTTTACAGTCAGCACTTCCCTCTGCAATGATTCTCCAAAAGAAGGGCTTTGCTGCTTACCTTTATTTCTATGAGCTTGCTGGGATGCCTCCGCCTGCAGCGGTTCACCTCGATCGTGCGCCTCTGCTTGGGCGCCGCCATCCACATCACGCTCTCCAGCAGGCTTGGCGCCTCGGTGCTGCTCTCGCCGGTGTCATTGATCCCTTGTGGAATAAGAGCCGGACCTTGCACAGCTAGTGCTGGTCCTGCAGGAGAAAGGAAAGGAGGGGCGTGATTGTCCCACTCTACTCTGTACTGGTGCAGCCTGTCCTTGAATACTGTGTGCAGTTTTGGGCACCACAACATAAGAAGGATATAAAGGTCTTATAGAGCATTCAAAGGAGGGACACGAGGATGGTGAAGGGCCTGGAGGGGAAGCCATACAAGCAGCAGCTGAGGTTATTTCATCTGTTCAGCCTGGAGGAGATTGAGAGGAGACCTCATCGCAGTCTACAACTTCCTCATGAGGGGAAGGTCAGAGGGGCAGGCACTGATCTCTTCTCTGTGGTGAGAGGACCCAAGAGCATGGCATGAAGCTGAGCCAAGGGAGATTTAGGTCAGATAGGGAAGTGGTCACAACTCCCAAGCCTGACAGAATTCAGGAAGTGTTTGCACAACGCTCTCGGGCACATGGTGTGACTATTGAGGCTGTCCTATGCAGGGCTGAGTTGGACTTGCTGATCCTTGTGTGTCCATTCCAGCTCAGCATAATCTGTGATTCTGTGAGAAATTAATTCCTTACAGCCAAGCCCCACTTACATGCGGTCGAGGAAACACGACACCGATGCTGCCGTCACCCCCGAAGCAAGGCCAGAGCGGCGCCCCCGCCCCGCTCCCTCACAGACCCCAACGCCCTCCCTCCCTCCGCCCTTCAGAGGTAAAACGAGTCCCTCAGCCGCGACGTCGCCCTCTCACAGAAACAAACAATGGCGTTGGAAGGGACCTCTGAGATCATCTACTCCAAACCCTTCTCAAGGCAGGTGACACAGGAACGCGCCCAGTTCCTTCAGCTGGGCAGAGAAGAGGCCGGAACCTACCCCAGGGCGGGCTTTGGCCGCCGAAGACACCCGGCCAGAGGCCGCACTCCAGCCGCCCCCAGCAGCACTGGAACAGAGCGCGAAGCCGCGGTAGCGGAGAGCGGACCAGGACCAGCACCGCCATGACCCCACACAGCCCCACCGAGCCCTCGGGGGAGGCGATCCTATTCCTCCTGGACCTTCTGGGAAACCGAGTGCCCTCAGCCTGTCACGACATTGCAGGGAGACAGAACCAGGACTCCAAGTCCCAGCACTGCTCTCGCTACCAGGAGGGCGAGGCGGTGGAGGGCGGTGGAGGACTCAAACTCCCAGCATGCCTCACGGTGCACCTCCGCCAACCGCATCCCGGCACGGTCAGGTAGAAACCACCACT
Source organism: Vidua chalybeata (assembly GCF_026979565.1). NCBI lineage: Eukaryota > Metazoa > Chordata > Aves > Passeriformes > Viduidae > Vidua > Vidua chalybeata. The sequence continues at coordinate 52,569,268 of NC_071530.1, forward strand.
CCGCCAATCAGCGCGCTCACTGTGCCTTCGTGCCGGGAGCGGGAGCGGCGTTCGCGCCTGCGCCGAGTAGCCGGCGCGGGGAGCGCAGGGGCTGATGCCAAAATGGCGGAGCGCGGCTACAGCTTCTCCCTCACCACCTTCAGGTGCCGGGGCAGGGACGGCTGTGGGCTCGTGGGCAGAAGCGGGCGGGCTGCCGGGCCAGCGGGAGAACGGCGCGCAGCCTGAGCGGAGCGGCCTGCCGGCGGCGGCGAACCAGGACCGAGGGGGCGCTTTGCAGAGTCATTGGGCCTGCGAGCGCTGGGGGGCAGCGGGGGCTCGACCTGGACAGTCGGGAGGGAGAGGTCCCAGCGGACCTGGGAGTTGTTGCTGTCTTGTGCCGTTGACCTTTTGTATTGTCAGTCAAAAAGCATAGCTGTGTTTTGCTGGTTCCTTTCAGCAGTGAACATCAGTGTCTTGAAAGCTTTTGGAAACCACACATACAATGTAATTTCAATAGAAAGTCATGACACATCCTGAAGATTTTTCCCACTGAATGGAAAACTTTATTTTGCATCTTCCTTTCTAGTCCTTCTGGAAAGCTTGTTCAGATTGAATATGCTTTGGCTGCAGTAGCTGCCGGAGCTCCATCAGTTGGGATTAAAGGTATGTCCTGATGGATTTCGGATTTTGTCTATTTTTTGGCAGAACTAAAGTTTGGATCATGTACTGGGTCTTTTGTATTGGATCCTTCTTTACCTTTCTTTCTGTTACGTATGTTGTTACTCTTTCAGTGGATTTTCACATGTTTTAATAAATTTTATGCTTCCTGGGTTTCTTTTTTTGGGTGATTTTGGAGACATTCAGCTGGTAGATGTTTGGTTTTGGGGTTTTTTGAGTGTTCCTGTCCTTATATATAGAAATAACACACACACAAAAAAAGCTATTTAGATTGCTCAATTATTAATGTTATACAGAATCTTTAGAAATGGGATTATGGGAAATGTATGTTCATTTTAAAAAAGAAACAATGTGTTGGGTGTATTCATCAAAGTATCTCTTTAACCTAATTGTAGACTTGAATGGCTTTTAAAGAGAGAGGAAGAAAATTTTTACAGTTTAATAAGCTCATTCTATGTTTTGACTGGTAATTTTAGTTTAATTTTTAAAGACTTTTTTTGTTCTTTTCCAGCTGCAAATGGAGTAGTGTTGGCAACTGAGAAGAAGCAGAAATCCATTCTGTATGATGAAAGGAGTGTCCACAAAGTAGAACCAATTACCAAACATATAGGTTTAGTGTATAGTGGTATGGGTCCCGATTACAGGTATTAAAACATTTTGTTTGATCACCATTTAGATGCATATTCATATAAGAAGTTTAAGTAACAGGTAGCAATTAGCTGTTTCTTTCTCAGTGTATGTCATAATACTATATTGCATTGTAAATGACATTCACTTGAAGTTTTTCTTAATATATTCATTAACTTGTCAAATAACCTTGTATCTAAAGAATAAAAGCAGTGTAATTCAACCTTACTTTAAATATTTCACCAATTACTTGGTTGATAAAGATTGCTCAGCACAATCTTATGTTCTTACATTGATGTTATGCCAGATGTACAACTCCTGAATAGGTATTTATTATTACGAGTTTTCAGGTCTAGTTGGAAGTTTTTTAACATAGTACTTTTGTCTTTGTTTTCAGAGTACTTGTGCACAGAGCTCGGAAGCTGGCCCAGCAGTATTACTTGGTTTATCATGAACCCATTCCAACAGCTCAGCTAGTACAGAGAATTGCTTCTGTGATGCAGGAGTACACACAGTCTGGGTATGTACTGGGATTGCAGAGCTGCTTGGAAAGATTATGGTGTTTAAATGTAATGAGTAACAGCTACCCAGTGATTGGGGTTTTTGTAGAAAAGGCAGTTTTTCAGTGGAGAATGTGCACAGAAAGTGTGGCTTCACTTCAGTGGGTGAGAATGGGTCTCCATATCTTGTATACAAACATGTCAGCCAAGGCAGGACACTTTTGGTTTTGTTCTGTTGGATGACTTGTCCTCATTACAGCCCTGGTCTGGGGAGAAGACGAACATATCCAAAATAATAAGAGACCTTTGATGTTCACTGGATAATTTATTACGTTTTGTTTGCCTGTAGTGGTGTTCGTCCCTTTGGTGTATCACTGCTAATATGTGGCTGGAATGAAGGGCGGCCGTATTTATTTCAGTCGGATCCATCTGTAAGTATCTTACACTTGTAAGTTCTGCTGCTCTGATAAAACATGTGAAACTTTGCATGAGCTTATGAAATATTTTCTGTGATGAGAATAAAAATACAGAGCTAGAATGAAAGATAACTTCAGAAGTCAAAATGGGTCATTTCAGTACGTGCTTGGAGCAAGCCTCCATCATTCTGTGCCTACATGTTCTTGTACTGCTTTGAGGGATGGCAGCTGTTTCTGAGGGAGGTCATCCCTTTTCATATCTTCCCACCTAGTTGATAGTGCCAGCAAAAATGGTGTTCTGCAACAGCTACTGGGAAGAAATAAATTGACTGTTTGTACTGCTCCAGACTGGATGGAAGTTAAGCCAAAACCTGTAGCATTGTGAAATGTAATGCACATGCTGTGGTGTTTAATGACAGTGGCTAATTTAAATGAGTTTATTTGCTGGGTTTGCACTGCACTTCAGAAAAACTACCCTTCGATGCACATATGAGGTGCAGTGCTTCAGATGAGAAAATGTGGTCATTGTAGTGATCATGGCAACTTCCAGTGGTTTGAATTACCTGATGCTCCAGTGTAAAAAGCAAAATGCAGATGCCTTGTTTAAAGCAGTTTGATTGAGGCATAGAACTGCTGGCATTCTTCATGCCAGAGGAGGTAATAGAAGCGATGACTAAATAACTTGGTAGTAGTGAACATAAATCAGATGGCTGATTTGCAACAAGTCACTTACATTACTTTATCTTCAAAAAGAAGAATATGTGGGGTGAGCCTCAGTAAGGATTTGAATATATACTTTCTCAAAGGCAGATGTACTATTTCTGTTTAAGGAATCCCAAATCAAAACTATGCTAATGACTTTCTAAATACATCTTTCAAAGTAATGGGAGGATAAAAATAGTGGGTGCAATACACATTTTGTACAGTTTCATAGCATATGTTTCCACATAAAATTAGTCTCAATATGATCCAAAATTTTCTCCTGTAGTCTCAGAACACTCAGTATCTTCATAATTGCTTCTGTACTTTTTTACTGAGTAATTGAATACATGGTGTTTCACTAAGTTACATAAAACAATTCAGTCAATAGATTATTGCTTTTACAGGGAGCTTATTTTGCCTGGAAAGCAACAGCAATGGGAAAAAATTACGTCAATGGGAAAACATTTCTTGAGAAAAGGTAATGTATTTGATACTTCTCTGAAAGGATACTGTTCTGTTCAGGTTCCATATAATATAGCCAGGTTAAAAAAAATGTACACTTTTTAAATTGTAAGAACAAAGTTTAAAATACTTAAGGTGCGATACTTCCAGTGTACTCATTTACATGTGCGCAGGAAGTTTGATTTATTTAAACTCTAACTTTTGTGTTTATGTAGAATTACTTGAGCGCAATAAACGTTATATTCAGCATATTTGCAGCAATGTTATATACAGTTTCATTAGGAAAAGCAAGGATTTTTTAAAAACAAATAACAACTTTGACTATTTATGTCACTATGCTTACAAATAATATTTGAATGAGAAACAAATTTTAGTAGTTTTTGGGATTTTAGAGACTGTAGGATTATTAAAATTTGTAAAGATTTTTGTCCTATACTGAAATAAATGAATGTCTGTTTACAGATACAATGAAGATTTGGAGCTTGAAGATGCCATTCATACAGCTATCTTAACACTAAAGGTTAGCAAAATATTTAAGAAAGAAGTTTCTTATGTCTTCACTGATAAGATTCACTGAACTGTATTTTTTCTAATAGGAGAGCTTTGAAGGGCAAATGACAGAAGACAACATTGAAGTTGGTATCTGTAATGAAGCTGGTTTTAGGAGGCTCACTCCAACTGAGGTTAAGGACTACTTGGCTGCAATAGCGTAGTAGAAACCGAACTAGACTGTGTGGTTCACACAAAGGTCTTTTTAATTTTGGCTACTTAAATGTTTTTCTTTGCAGTTTTTGCATACTTATTTCTACATGGTTTGTCTGAGAGATTTTTTAAACATCATGGGTGCAAATATAACGGTCCTTGATATTGTAATAGATGGAATCTTGTTAAAGATAATTCTTTCCCTTGATACACAAAATACTGTACAAAATATAAAGTTATAGTGACAGCTTGAAAAAGGTTAAAGAATAAAATCAAAGGCCATTGTTTTGGGGGAAGGTGTCTGTGTGTCTTTTCAATCCTAGCTTGCTTATCTACATAAAACTTAGATTTCAGTGTCCTTATTACTGAGGAAACAGTTTTTCATATACACCATGATGAACTTATGTTCAGCCTTCTTTTAAAAAATTCCAATGTTGAGTGATAGGATAATTTTTTCACTTTGGAATATTGTTTAAATATTAATTAAACTCCAGAAATAGTTTTATGTGGTGCAAAAGATGTTTTATAGTTTTATGTGGTACTTTCCCAAAGGGACAGGAAAGTCTTCCATTTCAGGTGTGTACTGTGATCTGATTGAGACTCTCTGCTTTTGGTCATCCTGGTCTTTGTGTCCCAAGAGCTTGTTTTACTTGAGCTATTTTCTTGGCCCTTGAAATTGCACCTTTTCAATCTTGAAATATTGTTAGGAAAAGTAGAAACAGTAACTCTTACTGAAAACTAAATGCATTTATCACCATCAATAAAAATCAATGGGATTTACGAAACAGAATGGGAGTATGTAATGTAATTATCCCTTGAATTTTGCTAAAGTATTTTCTAACTTGCAAGACAATTCTAAAGATGTAAAGAAAGGAGTATTTAATTGGTGCACCGTAACTTTTACTGATATTGTGTGGATGTATCAATACATTTGTTACATGTGTAGAGTCATTCAAGTCATAAAAACCCACATTTACCACAAAAGAAACGACAGAAATGATCTGGTCGGCAGCCATTTAAGTTACTGTTTTCAGATTTTTATATTTTTTTAAAGCAATCTAATTGTTAAAACGTTGATAATGAACTGGGAACAGTAGCTCGATCAGTCTGCTTATATGTAAGGCTAAGGATGTAGGGAAGCAACCTGGCAGGCCCCCACGTTAACCAGCCATAACTAATGAAGAAAATACAGAATGTGAGTAGAAAATAGTGTATAAGCTGATTGACCTGTGCTTTCCAATGTCTGTCTTCTGATGGTTTATGTTATCATCAGGTGAATAAGAATTTTTGAAGCATGCCATAAATGAATTTTTATTTCCTAATGTCAGAAATAAAATCTCTATCCAAATGGTTCATTAAGAGTTCTGCCAGATCACTTTTTGAGTATTCTAGTCTGAAAGCCAGGCTGTACTCTGATTCTTATTCTAGAGAAAATAAAACAATTCAGATCTGAAACTGAAAGCTTTATATTGCTGCATCTTTGATTAAGAATATTTATGCACACTTAGTTTTTTAATGCTGTATAAATATTCAAGAGTTTTCTACATGGAAGACGTGTGTAGGTACTTCAGAAATTCACTGCAGTGGTTTAGTTGTCTCTGCTAATAGAAATAGTTGATGAGCAAAGAACACCCTATGAAGAGTAGTTGAAACCAAGTTTCAAACCATGGTGAACTGCTCCTTGTTTTGTGTTAAAGGATATGAGTAGGTCTCTGGTCTACTGCCAGTGGTTTTCACTTTGATGAGCCAAGGTGCTGACTGTTTTTACACCATTAAGAACTCAGTCCCAAAGCTCCCTGGTATTACTTAAACCCTGCAGTGAATCAGAGTTCATGGCACTTGGTGTATGGAAACAATATGCATAATATTTTGAATTCAGGCTGTATTTAGAGTATTAGATAATTTTCCTAGTGGTACTCAGATAGACCTTGATATTATGCTGCTTTGATGGGGAAGGTGGTGTGGTTTTAAATGTGGGGTTGTTTTTTCAACTGCATGTCTAAGATAGTAGCTAAATTTTATCTGCTATTTAAAGGGAAATTAAACTGCAGAGAACTAAGTAACATTTTTCCATTTAAAATCTTTAAAAATTAAGGAAATAGTATTTTTAACTTGAATATGTATTTCTTAAATAAAATTACTTCAGGAGTGAGAGATACTAGTACAGTGGACTACCAGATTATATGGTGATTGTGGTAATTTTCAAGAAGTGCACCCTTTAGTTACGTGAGATTATCTTTTTTAAATATATTTTGTAGAAACTGCATAAAGAGGTCAAGGTGCAATAAGACAGACAAACACTGTTCCTTTGTGAGAAGTGACAAATTACAAGCTTGGTTACTTCAGCTCACTATGAATTATAACTTTCTGTCATTTAACTTGTTCCTACTAATGCAGTCATCTGAAAGAAGAAAAAGAGAAACTTGTCACTTGAAGCATGTAATGTTGATTTGCTTATCCTGGAAGAGGATCTGCTCCGATGTCCTCAGGACAGTGTGACACCTATGAGAATTGGGCTTTATTTAATGAGTGGGATCGGGATCTGAGAAGAGTGACTTAATTTCATGAAGTTAAAGAGAATCACAGAATGGGTCAGGTTGACATCTGGTCCAACCTCTGTGCTTAAGCAGGGTTAGAGCAGAGGGCACAGGATTGTGTCTAGATGGTTCCTGAATAGCTCCAGTGAGGGAGACTTCACCATTTCTCCGGGCAGCCTGTTCCAGAGTGCCATCACCCACAGTGAAAGACATACAGGTGCAGTAAGTAAGCCCGTTACAACTTGCTTTGGCTTACTATTGCTCTCCAGATCATGAGAAATCATTCAGACAAGTTGTCTCCCTGCAAGAACTGGCACTCAGAAGCCAAGTCTCTCCCACTCTCTAAAGGGAGTATTGCTGCATAGAGGCAGGCAACAACTTGGGGTAAATATTGGGGATGCTTGCTCACATATGCACAGAATGGTTTAGTACAGCCCATTTTGGTTGTCCAAATGTAACTGGTTGACCCAGTGTTCACAGATCCAACACGCATGGAGCCGGGGCTGTTGGTTCTCCATTGAAGTTAAAAGTCCAAGGCTAACTTGTCTCTGGCCTGTCTGTTCCCATTACTCTGTGCTATTGCAGCCTCACATTGAATATTATGTGCTGTTCCAGGCACCATACTGTAAGAAAGCTATAAAGCTACTAGAGAGCACCTAAAGCGGGGCAACACAGATGGTGAAGGGCCTTGAGGGGAAGCTGTATGAGGAGCAGCTGAGGTCACTTGGTCTGTTCAGCCTGGAGGAGACTTAGGGGAGACCATATTGCAGTTGCAGCTTTTTCATGAGGGGAAGGAGGGGCAGACACTGATCTCTGTGGTGATCAGAGGACAGGATCAAGGGACTGACTTAGAGCTGTGACATAAGAGATTTAGATTGGATATTAGAAAAAAGTTGTTCACACAAAGAGGTGGTTGGGCAGTGGAACGGACTCCGCAGCACCTCGCCTGACACAGTTCAAGCGGTTTTTAGACAATACTCTCAGGCACGTGGTGTGACTCTTGGGGCTGTCCTGGGTAGGACCAGAAGTTGGACGCAACGATCCTTGTGAGTTCCTTCCAACTCACGATAGTCTGAGATTGCGTCTGACCTGATGTAATGCATTTCGCCCTTGAAGGGTTTTCACGATAACCCGCGGGCACGCCGGGGAGGACAGGACGGGCTGGGGCCGTCGGAGCGAGGCGGGTGGTGCGGCTGTCCCCGCCCGGCGGCGCCGGGGGAGGTGCCGGGCTGGGCCGAGCCGCGACACACCACGGCACGCCACGGCAAGGCAGCCTGGGCCGAGGGCTGTGGCGGCCGGGCTGTGAGTACGGGCTGCGGGGCCTGGCGAAAGGCGGCGGCCCCAGGGGAGGGAGAGGGGCCGGGAGCACCCGGAGAGGCGAGGCGGGCCCGAGCATATCGCGTTCTTGCAGTGACTGGGGGACGGGGAGAACAGGAGGGACAAGGGCCGGCGTCCCGCACCCGCCCGCTCCGGCGTGTGGGCGGAGGGCGAGGCCGGGAGCGGCCGGGGGGCCGAGCCGGCCTGGGGCGAGCGCTTAGGGCGCCGTGCTCTCACCCGAGATGGCGGCACGGCTTCTCCGGCGCTGCGAACACGTGATGGCGGGAGAGGAGGAGGGGAGAGGAGAAGGCCGGGCCGCGGGCGGGAGGAGCGGTCGGCGCCGCCGATCCCCGCCCAGGGGAGATCGGGCCTTGGGGCGAAGGGGGGGATGGTGTGTGACCTTGTGGTTGATAGTGACGCTACCGCGCAGTTGTTGTGCTGAAAAAGTAGTTGCGTCTGTGGTTTTATTGTCACTGCAACCCTTGATTTACGCTCTCTGTTGAAGCGTGTGTGTGTGTGGTGTGTGTGTGTGTAGGAGTTGTAGCTGCTGTGGGGAGAGGTGCCCAATTACTAATTATGAGGTTTTACTCATTGCATTACATTCAAGGATAAGCTTGTGGCAGTGGCAAAGACTTCGAGGGGGAAAGGCTGATTTTTCTGGCTTCATGGGACCGTGAAGAGCGTTAGTAAGTTGTCTCGGAAGGCATCAGGATTCTTGGCCGTGAAGAAGCAGGTGGAGATGTTGCTGATGCTGGATGGGGACCGACCAGTAGCAGTTAATGCTGGCCGTGTTTCCACTTAGACATAAGGCCAGGGAGGTTCCCACTATTTGAAGGAAGGCCACTGAGTTGCCCTGGCAGAGCCTGTTGCAGGACCTGGCTGTGTCCTGTTGCTCCTTTTCAGTTGGACTTTCATTTATCTTGTCCTTTAATACCAGTTTACTTTAACATGCGGGTTAGGCAAGAATTATAGAAAGAATTACAGTGTTTATACTTGTAGTGAGGAGTCAAAATTTATTAATTTCACTATTCATAGTGGTTACTGTCTTAAATATGCTATTGTTTGGTGTAGTATTAGTCCTACATTTTTGAAGACAGCACATATTCAGTAAAGGAATTCCAATCATACTTTCCTTAAGGAAGGCCTACTAAAGTAATACAGATGTGAAAAAATAGATTTATCAGATGCAACACAGTAAATCTCGTAATAGAATTCAAAAACATAGCAGTTTTAGCATATCTCCTGATAGTAGAATTATGAATCATAGTTTGTCATGAGGGTGTGTAATTGAAACATTTGATGCTTTGGGTTGGAAGAGACATTAAAGATCATCTAGTTGCAACGCCCCTGCTGTGTGCTGGGACACCTTTTACTGTGGTGCCTTTTACTAGACCAGGTTGCTCCAAGCCCCCTCCAACCTGACCGTGACCTTTACCACTTCAGGGATAAGGCATCCACAACTTCTCTGGGCAACCTGTCCCAGTGCTTCACCACCCTCTAAGGGGTTCATGCACTGAGTTGAACAGTGCAGGTTGAAAGCTGGGTGTGTGTAAGCATGGTCGCTAGCTTTTGCTTTTAATGGTAAGTGTGATGAGAGGGAGAGGCAAGATTTGCTTATGGCATTAACTATATTTCTGATCACAGCCTTTGCAAATGATCTGTGAGAGTTAACATCCCTCAAAGTGACTGACTGAGTGAAGGTCTCTTACGTGGCAGGTGGGGGGAAACCACAAGCTTGCAAAGTCTGTGTGTAGACTTGAGTGCTACTTAGCTGAGAACTAGGGTCTTCTGAGGTTGTTGGTTGGGTTTCTAAAGGTGAAGGAAAGGAATTGAACTCATCAGCGGGACTTTGTGTTGAGGTTCCAGTTCCTTGTGCTTTACAATAGCTGTTGCACTTAAGTCTATTGCAAGGCTGGAGTGTATACTGTTAGAAAGAACTCTTTCAACTGTTTTTATTCTTGGCCATGCAGTAACAATCTTCTTCTTTGTTCTCACTTGACAGGAATAATGTTTCCAACATGTCTGTGCAGTCGCTGCTTTGTGAAAGAATTGCTGTTGCCAAAGACTTGATTAAGAGAGCAGAAGCCCTTTCCAAGTCCCAGAAAAGGAGAATAGAAGGTGGGGCAAAGCTATGTAGCAAACTGAAAGCTGAGCTAAATTTCTTACACAGGGTGGAGGCCGGGAAAGTGGCCATTAAAGAATCCCATCTACAGAGTACAAACCTGACCCACCTCCAAGCCATTATTCAGTCAGCAGAGAACCTGGAGGATGTTGTCAGCGTCCTCCATGTCTTTGCTTACGAGGACAGGTTTGGAGAGAAACAGACACTGGTGGTAGATGTTGTTGCAAATGGAGGTCACACATGGGTGAAGGCCATCGGTCGTAAAGCTGAGGCCCTGCATAACATCTGGCTGGGAAGGGGCCAGTATGGTGACAAAAGTGTCATTGAGCAGGCAGAGGACTTCCTGCAAGCGAGCTGTCAGCAGCCAGTGGAGTACAGCAATCCCCACATCATCTTTGCATTCTACAACAGCGTGTCCAGTCCTATGGCAGAGAGGCTCAAGGAGATGGGAATATCTGTGAGAGGAGATGTTGTTGCTGTGAACTCACTGGTAGAACCATCTGCAGAAAATGAACACTGTGACAGCAGTGAATCAGATGAAGAGGGCCCTGAACTCCTGCAGGTTACCAGAGTAGACCGGGAGAATTTAGTGGCCAGCATTGCTTTCCCTACCCAGATCAAAGTAAACGTCTGCAATAGAGTTAATTTGGACATCACTACCTTAATAACCTACGTCTCTGCGCTGAGCTATGGTGGCTGCTACTTTGTCTTCAAAGAAAAAGTACTGACAGAGCAAGCAGACCAAGAAAGAAGGGAGAGAGTCCTGCCTCAGCTGAAGGAGTTCATGGAGGGAAAAGAGCTCTTTGCCTGTGAATCTGCTGTCAGAGATTTTCAGTCCATCTTGGAAACGCTGGGAGGACCTGGGGAGAAAGAGAGAGCTGCATTACTTGTTAAAAGAATTAACGTGGTGCCAGATCAGCCCTCAGACCGTGCCTTAGGACTAGTGGCTAGTTCAAAAATCAACAGCCGCTCTTTAGCCATTTTTGGGACAGGAGACACTTTAAAAGCCATCACCATGACTGCAAATAGTGGGTTTGTGAGGGCAGCAGCAAACCAAGGTGTCAGGTTCAGTGTTTTTGTCCATCAGCCACGAGCATTGACAGAAAGCAAAGAATCTTTTGCCACACCTCTACCAAAGCACTGCCCATCTGATAATGGAGTGTAACTCATTAAATGAGTTAGTAATGGAAAATAGTACAGGTACTGCAGTGGAGGCATTTGAAGAAACAGAAGAATCATAGCAATACAGTTTTGGGTGTGTATCAATGATGACAGCAACTAGCAGTGGAAGAGCTCCTCAAGGGATTTGTAATATCTTTACTCCTTCCTTGAGTCTATTTTTTGTCCAGCTGACCATTAATTTATTCACTGAAGTAATAAGAGGGCAATGGAAATTTTTAACTGGCTTACAATGTATTAATTGTATCCATCCCCATTAAAAAGTTCAGTTAAAGCACAGTTACTGAAGTCCCCTTGTTATTTTTGTCCTTGGAGAGGTAAAATTTGTCATCTTAGATGAACTTTGGGCTTGACTTACATAGAACTTAAATCTTTCTTTCCCCTATTCCATTCAACCTTGTTTTTGGTTGATTCAGAGGGACCTTGTGCAGAGACCTGTGCCTTTTTGGGAGTGTGATGTTTTGTGAAGATGTGACTAGTAGCCATGACTATAAAGCAGCTTAAGCCTTCCTTGGCTTACTGACAGCAACTTCTATGTGTATACCATGGTTAGGCTGAATTGGGCATCAGCTTTAAAATTCCTGGAAAAAACAGTTAAGTTGGAGTTTATTTGCATTAATATGTTGTGGCTCTTGGGCTAAACTGGACAACCAGTGGTAACAGGCCAAGGAGGCACATCCACTTCACTTTTCTCTTAGCTTTTGTCCAAATGCAAAGTCTTTCTGGTTGTAAAGCCCAGCTTCAGGGCTTTACAAAGCTTCAGGTAACAGAATCCTAAACTGAGCCAGCAGCCAGGTAGTTTTTGGTATTAGCATGCTCTTTGCTGAGTACTCATGGTTGAACTTGAACCTGACTTTGTTGCATCTGAATTACAAAGCCTCAGTGAGGTCCTTCACTGTTGGAGTGATGGAGGAGATTTGCAGGGTATGTTCTTAATTCCTGGTTTGCTCTGTAGAAGCCTTTTCGCTGGTGGTATAATTGCTCTTTTTATTCAAAGTGGAGAATAAACAACTATTTCTTCTGCTGTATTTTTTTTTTCTTTGCCCAGGAGAGATTTGGAGTTGTAGGAGTCTTTATCGTGTTTTTTTTGGGTTTTTTTTTGTTTTTTGGTTTTTTTTTGTTTTGTTTTGTTTTGGTTTGGTTTTTTTTTTCTGAATGCTGTAATGACAGCACTTGCTTTTTGGTATTAATTTTCATCAGTTTCCTAGTGGAAAATCTTGAGATGTCAGATTGAAGCTCCGAGCCCCAAGCTATACATTTTTTTCAGGTCAGTGAAAGAGATACTTATTGAATATTTTATAGGCTGTTGTTCAATGCAATTGCATTATTATGTAGCTTAATAGTCCAGACAGTGAACATTATCTTGCCACTCCACTCTAAATTTCTTCCTACAGTACAATGTATCTGCAGTGCTGCCCTTAGCTGTAGGCTTGAACCATTTCTTTCTGGCTGCTAGCAGTGGCGCAAAGATACTGAAATGCCCACAAGACCACTCTGCATGCCTTGTTCAGCTGAGTAAGATGAACTTGCAAGGGGCAGAAGTGTACTTCTTGGTGGGATTCTTGGTCTGCTCTTATTATGCCTATAGAGTAAAATGTTAGGAATGGTCACCAGTAACCACATGCTGAAAAGCTTTACCTGAAGCTTTTAGCAATGTGGAGGGCAGTTTGCTCTCTATGCTCCCCATTTTCTGTGGGTCTCGGAAGTAGTTTATAAAGCTTAAGATGGGTGGAAATGGATTTTGGGTTTTGCTGCTTCAGCATCCAGTGTACTACCTGCAAGTTTCTCAGTTCCTCTCTGGTGAGTTCTAACAAAACATCTAGCTTGTTCTTACAGTCTAACACAATGTAATGAAACCTAATGGCAGGATTCATCCCCCACTGTATCCGTTAATTTTCTTGAAAGTTTTTCTGAAGGGAAAGGAGGACCAACACCATGAAACAATAATATGTTGGCTGTGCTGCAGAAATGCAAGTCTGCCTTAGTAGTTAACAGCGCAAGCTTCACCATGCAGGAGCTTAGAGAGGTAGTAATCTATCATGGTGTGATGTATTTACCAGACACAACCAGAGATGTCTGTGAAGTGTTATAAACAGCTGGAAGGAAAGTACCTTTCATTTCTGCCATGAGAGCTCTTACTCTGGACGCCTGTGTGATGTCTTTCCTCTGCAGTAGGTGTGGGAATAAGGCTTGGGGAGGCCATCTGTCTAAGAGAAAAATAACTGTGTTTCAAAACTGTGTTTGTCTTGCATCACATGTCCTGAAAAAGGCTACAGGAAACCTCCTAGTTAATAATTTATGAAAAAAATAACCTAGGATGGAGGGGTTCTTTTTGTCTGCAGCTCAAAGTATAAAAGTTGAGGTTCCAAAAGACAGCTTCCTATTTCATAGATTCACAAAATGTTAAGGGGTTGGAATGGACCTTAAAGATTATCTAGAAACAACCCCACCTGCTGTGGGCAGGGACACTTGCCACTAGACCAGATTGCTCAAGGCCTTATCCAACCTGGCCTCAAACACTGCCAGGGATGGGGCATCCACAGCCTCCCTGGATTGTCTGTTCCAGTGTCTCACCAACTTGCAGTAAAAAAAATCTTCCTAATAATTAACCTAAATTTTCCCTCTCTCAATGTGTGCCTATTATTACTTTGTCCTGTCATTGCAGTTCCTGATGTAGAGTCTCTCTGGCTTGATGAAGAGTTTCCAGCTTCCCTGTAGATCCCTTTCAGATACTGGAAGGTTGCCATCAGGTCTCTATGCAACCTTCTCTTCTCCAGGCTGAACAGCTCCAACTTTCTCAGCCTGTGTTCATAGGGGAGGTGCTCTAGTTCTCTTATCAGCTTTGTGGCCTCCTCTGGATTTTTTCCAACAGTTCCATGTCCTTTTAATGTTGGAGACACCACAGCTGTGCACAGTACTCCAGGTGGGATCACATGTGAGCAGAGTAGAGGGGCAGAATTACCTTTGACCTGCTGGCCACATTCCTTGTGATGCAGCCCAGGATTCAACTGGCTTTCTGGGCTGTGAGCACACACAGCTGGCTCGTGTGGAGTTTTTCATCACGAGCAAGTCTTTCTTAGCAGGGCTGCTCTCAATCACTTCTCTGGCCAACCCATTGGTGTGTCTGGGATTGCAGTGACCCACGTGTAGGGCCTTGCACTTTGCTTTGTTGAACTTCATGAGGTTTCCGTCGGCCCCTGTATGATATTATCCCTTCCCTCCATGGTGTCAACTGCACCACAGAGCTTGGTGTTGTCAGCAAATCTGAAGGTGCACTTGGTCCCCCTGTCCACATTGCCAGTAAAGATGTTGAAGAGTCCCAGTACCATTCTCTGAGGGACACCACTCATCACTGGTCTCCATGTGTAGCCGTTGACCACAGCTCTTTGTATGTGGCTATCCAGCTTTATCCACTGAGTGGTCCGTCAGTCAAGTCCCTGTCTGTCCAATCTGGAGACAAGGATGTCATGCAGAAGTGTGAAACACTTTGCATTTAGTCCAGGTAGACAATGTCAATTGCATTGCCCCTGTCCACCAATGCTGTAGCCCTGTCATAGAAGGTCACCAAATTTGTCAGGCATAATTTCCTCCTTGGAAAATCATTTTGGATGTTACCAGTTGTCTCTTTGTTAGCCAGGTGCCTTAGCATATTTTCCACTAGAATCTGCTCTGTGACCTTGCCTGGCACAGAGGTGAAACTGACTGATCAGTAGTTCCCTGGGTCTTTCGCTTTCCCTTTTTTAAAAATGGGAGTTACACTTCCCTTTTTCCCATCATCAGGGACTTAACCTGACTGCTATGATTTTTCAGAAATGATGGATAGTGGCTCAGCAACGTTGTCTGCCAGCTCCCTCAGGACCCATGGATGAGTCTCATTGGGTTCCGTGGACTTGTGCACATTCTCAAACCTGGTTCAGGGTCTCGAACCTGATCCTCTCCTACAGTGGGCTCAGGGTCTTCATCCTCCCAGTCCCTGCATCTGCCTTTCTTGACTTGGGTGGCATGGCTGGAGCACTTGCCATTGAAGACAGAGGCACAGAAGTCGTTGAGAACCCCAGCCTTCTCTTTGTCCAGTGTAGTCAGGTCTCTGTTTTCCTTCTGGAAAGGGCCTACATTAGCCTGGTCTTTCACTTGCTTGGAATGTATCTATAGAAGCCCTTCCTATTATCTTTAATATCCCTGGCCAGACACAGTTCTAACTGGGCCTTGGCTTCTCTAACCTTGTCCCTAGCTTCCCATAAAATTTTCTTGCTCTTTTCAGGCCCTCTGTCCTCCACTTTCTGAAAGCTTCTTTTTTTCACTTTGAGTTTGCACAACAGCTCCTTATCCATCCATAGAGGCCTCCTGGCATTTTTGCTCAGTCTCCTTGTTGAGATACCTTGCTCCTGAGCTTGGAGGAGGTGATCCTTGAAATTCAAGCCAGCATTCTTGAACCCCTCTGCCTTCCAGGGCTCTATCCAATAGGACTCTACCAAATAGGTCCTTTGAGAGGCCAAAGTCTGCTCTCCTGAAGTCAGGGCAGTGAGCTTGCTGTGTGCCCTCCTTGCTATCCTCAGGATCATAAACACCATCTCCTGGTCACTGTAGCCAAGCCTGCCTTGAAGCACTGCATTCCCCACCAGCTCCTTCCTCTTGGTGAGCACAAGGTCCAGTAAGGTCACCAAAGGTACTTTTTTCCTTCTTTGTCAAATAGATCCTGTCATCCCCCAGTAAACCAGGCTTGGCAAAGCAAGTCCTATAAGTCTGAGTAACCAAAGTCAGGGCACCATTGCTGTAGCCATTTGTTGACCTGCCACGTTTGTCTGCATATTTCAAGTCCCTCTCATTTGACCTGGAGGATTAATGAAAAACGTACTGTTACTCCAGGACCCTTTACTATCTCTCCCAGTGCTCCTTAGTCCCTCTTAATGCTTCCCAGACTGGTGCCAGCTGTATCACTGGCTCCCACATGGAACACTAATAGAGGGTAATAGTCTGTGTTTGAGTAGGCTTGGGAACTTCTCAGTAATGTCCCAGATCCAGGCTCCTGGAAGGCTGCCCACCTCTCTTGAGAGTGGATCAGGCCAGCAGATGAGTGCCTCTGTGCCTGATAAAGTGGAATCACCCACTCCTATCACCTGCCACCTTTTCTTGCTTGAACTTGTTGGTAATTTATTTGTAGAACAGGTTGGGCAGCTCCAGTTATCTTCTGCTCTCTGAGGTCCATCTGGACCATCAAATTCCTTTTCCCAATGACTGAGTTGAAGGCATATTTGCTTATTTTCTAGTTTGATGGGTGATGACTCACTCCCTAAGTTTTGTGCTCTACCTTTGCACCCTGCCCATTCAAAGAGTCACTTGTGCTCCCTGGAGCTGTTTAAATCTCCCTCAGATGCTCCTGGCAATGCCTCCTCCTTGCCAGTGATTTTTCATTAAATAATCTGTTTTACAGTATTACAGGATATAGTCAAAGCTAGTGCATTTATGCACAGTAATAGTGCACTTATGCATGGTAATTCATTATGGCCTTTCAGTCCTTTGCATTTAAGTTAATATGCTCACAGCCTTTACATCCTGATAAGGACTTTGAATGGGGAAATGGAAGACAGCTGCTTTGTTCCACTTCTTGCTGTGACTCTAAAGAAGTGTGTTTCCATCATTTTCCCTGCTGTATTGCATTCAGCAATCTTGAATATCCTCTTGGGTACCTTCTAAAGAAGTTTCTCCATGCCACTGGTAAGAGGGCACTGGCCTGCATTTTAACATGGTAGGTGACCCAGAGAAAGCAATAAAAAGCAAGTGACCTCTGTATTCCTGGGATCAGAAGTAAGTTCTGTTTGCAGTATTCCTTCACAGCTGCCGCTGCAGAGCTGGCAGGCTTGTTTTGCAGTGACACTTTTGTGTGACCAGTAAGTGCAACTGTTGGGAAGCCTCTGTATCTGGAGCCACCGTGTGGTGATTTTTTCATTAACAATCCTTTTTGACCAACATGGTATTTGTTATTGAATCAATTTTCTTTCTTTTACTAATTTCTGCCAATCATATAAGCAATATTTTAGGAATATTAAACCCTTTCTACATGCCACTGGGCAGCTTGAGGGTTTTATTGTTATTTTCTGTCTCCCTGTTGCATCTTGCAATGAAAAACTCAGAATGTGGCTGTTCTTTTTTTTTTTTGCTTATCAGTCAAACAGAATTGTACTGTTGACAGACTCTAAAAATTGTTTTATAAGATGAAAGAATGCTGGCTTGGAAACGAAATGTGTTTTGATTATAATATTGGGTGGCTTTTATATTGCCTTTGAATATATTGGTGATTTGCTCATATAAACCAGTGTTCTGGTTTGGTGCATTTAGGTATCTTTTACTTAATGTCACCAGTAGGGGATTAGATAATGAACTTCCCTTATTTATGATTTTGCAAATGAGCCGTTAGAAGATGGAAAATTATATGTGAAATTAGTTCAAATAAATGGAAATCCAAGACTGCTTTTCCTTTCTTCCAACATCACACAACTGCTTTTTATACTCTACACCAGGCACGAGAGGATATGGAGATGTCTCACTTACTGCTATGGATTTTGAGGGATTTTTTTAAGTGGAAGTTTTCAGCATTAAGTTCCTTGGGAAACATGGAGTCCTAAATTTTTTTAGGGAACCTTTTTCTTCTTACACTTCTAATTTATTTTAGATTATTTGTGTATGGTCTCTAAGAAGAGCCAACATCTCTGTTCTGTACAGCACTCAGCCTGTTCTCTTTGCTCCAACAGTAAGAATATCAAATGAAGAATGCTGCAAATTGATGCCAGGCAGTAGGAAGCATTTGGATATTATATGATAAATAAATCAGTAAATTAAGTTTTTAGTACATTCATGTTTCTGTGTATGTTCTTTACTTGCTGTTGTTCTGGCTGATAAAACTTGAAGATCAATGATTCATTTGCCATTGTACCTGCAAGCCATGAAAACACTCAGAGATAGTTTTGGCATGTTTGTAGCCACAGCTGCTTAAAAAGTTAATGGGCTAAATAGTGGTTTGTGTTTCAAACTGCCCCTGTCATCTGAGGATACCTTCAGCAGATATAAAGCATTCTGAAGTCCGCTGGAGCCTGTCTGAAAATGCTTTCACAACTCTGCTTCTACTTCCTGCAAACTGAAAGTAAGCTTGGCCATAACAGGAATAAAATAAGAAAACAGAAGCATCAGTTGTACGAAATATGTTTGAGAGGCAACATAAAACAAACAAACAAACAAAAAAAAAAAAAAACCAAAAACACCCAAAAAACCCTGAAAAAACCCACCCTAAAATCTTTTTAATTTTTTTGTTGAAGTGGACAAAGGAAAGGACTTACAATAATGATGAAGCATGTACTTGTGATGACATTCTTTATTTCAGGTTATTATGCAAGCAAAACAGCACAGGTCAGCTGTTGTCTAATTAATCTGGTAAAGTAAGCAAGAATTAGATGGAATTCTGGAACTAAAGGCTATGGTTACAGTTTTCCTGCAAGATATTGTTCTGGGAATAGCTCTGCCATCTAGCTTGCAACAGGCACCTCGTATGTGTTCTTGGTGGTGAAATCACCTCTATAGGTAAGTGGGTGTTGCTTTTCCATCAAGTTTTAATGTTGCAATTTACTCTAGAGAAAAAAAAAAAAGAGTGAATATGAAATTACTACACTGCTTAGAATTGTGACTTTGCAAGTTGTTCCCTATGAACACCATGGAAATTAAGATTGTTCCTACATAAACTATTGTAAGGAATATGCAAACAAAACCCCCTTCTCACAGCTTCATTATTCCATTGTGAATATTTAAATGAGCCTCAGTTTTACTGTCTCTTACAGAAGGTGAGTGATCCTCACATATAAGGAAATACGTAATATGAATTAATATAATAAAAAGACCCCACATCAAACCTGAAATCAACAAGATAAGAAAACGCCCACAAAATCCCCAAAAGAATTAACATCTGATAATGAAGCTGTGCTCCTTTATTTATTAATCAGACTGAGTACATGGTAAAGCAGCTCAGTGTGGTAATGGAAAATACGGAGATATAGGCCACAGAACTTTCTACTGTGTAGGTACCAAAATCCTTCTTAGGTCTTTCTTCTGCAGGGGTTAATTTGGCACATCTTTATTGAGATGGTGTTCACCAGAGTGAAATGTCACTCAGACATACCACAGGCCTTCATAAAAATGGAACTTGACCATATAAATATGTTTTCATTTTTGGTGTGGTTGGGTTTGTGTATTCTTTCCCACATTAGAAATGTGCATTATAAGCCAGCATTAACTATATCCACAAGAGAAACTTCTTCCAGGTCAGGGGAGGTCTTTGCTTCACATACAGTTATAAAATGCACTCATCTATGATAACGCATTTTGTCTTAAGGAGTGTCATCTTCCTCTCAGTTGCAGCAATTTATTTATGTTTTTGGAATAAGGAGAGGCTAGATATCTGGTATGCCACATATCCTGCCAAAAATAGACTAGAAGGAAAAGCAGTGTTTTAATTCATCCTGCTGCCTTAGTGCAGGAAAGGTGGGAGATTGGAGTAACAAAACTGAGATATCAGTAACGTGGACAATTAAAGACAAAGACTTACCAGATAGTTCAGTGGGTGACTCCTGTGTTGGTTCTTGGCTTGGCTCCACACTGGGCTTAGGGGTAGACTCAGCACTCGACTCTCTGCTCAGCTCCCAAAAGGTCTGTTCACCTTCTTGCACTCCATTGTTCCCAGCTTGCTCTGTGCCATTCTCCTTGTGTGAGTCTCCACTGTAGTCCGGGGGCAGCTCTGTGCTTGGTTGTGTGCTGGGATCGCTGCTTTGCTCCATGCTTGTTGCCTCAAGCACTGGGGTAACAGGGGTATCTACAAATAAAGTGAAAAGAATTTACAGGATGAGGAGCATGGTTTGAAAAGTTATTTCTAGGTATATCCATGTGGGTAGTTCTTTTTATGGATCAGAGATCCCAAATAGGAGTTAAGGGAGGAGGAGAAAATTCACTCTAGGAGTAAGTAAAATATGAATGTGAATCTTAAATTGACAAAGGTGGATTTGCCAGTACGTTGTTGACTCACCTTGTGCCTTTAGTTGATCAACCAAGATCAGAATCAGCAGTGCTGAGAGGACTGTCATCTTTTTCAGCATAGTCACTGAAATGCTGAGTAAAGAATAGGCCTTTGGAGCAAAACTTGAAATGTGTGGTGGACAAAAAGCCCTGGGTATTTAAAGGCAAGCTCCTATATCTGCGCACTTTGACATCTGCCTGAAAATAACAGGTTACAAAACCAACATCAAATTACATTCTCAAAACGAATGTAGGATCTGTCAGAGACTGTAATCAGGCAATTCCTGCCCTTTGCTTTGGCATGAGATAACCTTTGCTGCAAGCAATAAAAGACTGTGGGGGCAGAGAGGTGGGACTGTGGCAGCCCAAACCACAGTAGCACTGATAGTGATGTCACCGTGTGTCTCTGGCAATGCTGGTTTCTCCAGGCAATTGGTCCTGTTGGTTTTGAATGAGGATCTTCAAAAATCCTTTGATATGACACTTGACAGATTGAATATTCCTTATGGGTAACAGGTGAAAGGTGAAATGTGACTAAAAATGTGCACCTGGCTTCTGTGTTGTAAGGAAGTAATAGCAGTGTGAAAGAACTGAGATGTTTTGGTCAAGCATTTCATTGGGAAGACTTCCTTTCTCATTGTTGAAAACTTGAGTGTTTGTGTGTGTATTTTTCAGCCTGTGATATCTCAGTCCCATAATGGACTTGAAAGGTTTGGACAGAACCAGAAAGTCTAAAGAGGACCTGTCTCCTGTGCATGGTTCGATCAGCACAGCACAATAATTGTTCTAAGGGCCGTTTCTGATGCAGAGAAGTTGCACTGATTGCATTCATGCAGTTCAGTTCCCCATGACCTTCCTCATCCAGGGAAGTGGGTAAGTTATGTTTTGGGATCTGCTGAAGGAGTAGTGAACCTCAGGGCTGTGTGAGCAACTCACTGTGTTACAGACAAAGAATTGTGGGCCTGGCTCTGTATATTACACTTGCATGAGTGAGTGGTGTAATTGCTGCAACTAGCAATTCTGCAGTAATTAGCAGAATTAGGTTCATGTCAAATCAAAGTAAAAGAATTCAGTGTCTGACTCTGTAAGATTTCCCCCCACCCTGTTTCCCTGATTTCGCTTGTTTAATATTGCATCAACTTAGTTTTTGAACACAGTGTGTCTTTCAAGTTGTTTCTTACCTCTAGGGTTTGCCTGAGGCATTATTCTTCTAATCAAGCTTTTTATGCTGCAACAGAAGGATTTTATTTTTTTCTTGAGAAGAAAAAGAAATACTGCTGCCAATGAACACCTACCGGTACATGGCTGCTGCAGTAGATTTCTCCTGTGTTACTGGTTTCAACTGAATGTTGATGTGTAACATCATCTTATTTTCAAATGTGGAAAAATTTTTCTTCAGTATGGAAGAATTTGTTGCTGACTCACCTATAACAATATGATGCAAAGGTCAGAAATATGGAGATAACTATCTGCAATGAGCAAAATTCCCCAGTGTAGACTAAAAACTCATTTTTCATTCTTGAAAATGTTTTTCCTACACAGTTTTCATTAGCTACTGGATCTGCTAGTTTTGAAGGAAGTGTAAATAAATATGTTGCAGAATTTGTTACTCTTAATGTTACTCCTAGAGAGGAGGACAGATCCTCAGAGGATCTCTAATTTAGTTTTGGAATAGTTCTCTTCCCTTTTAATGAGGCTCACTGAGCACAGTTGCTCATCTTGCTCTTCCCAGGTTCTTCTGTTCATTTCATTGTTACAGTTTCTAAAAATTTGAAGCAGTGAATTTAGGCATTTTAAGGCAGGGTTTCAGGTTAGTTGTTTGTCTGGAGACAGTTAGTTTCACTGTTTTTCCACTGCTCCCAGTCATATTGTTAAGGGGAAATCTCAAAAAGGGGTAACAAAGGGATACATTTTGAGTGGGATTTCTTACTGTCTGAGGTTGTGGGGTGTTTTTTAGAATTAATACAGAGCCTGTCACTATTCAGTATCTTCAGTGATCTGAAGGTAAAACAGTTAACATTACTGAAGGAATCATCAGATGAGATGAGAATCCTATGGAATAAGTAATGGTGAGGACAGAGGTGTGTTACAGGTTTATTGCTTTTAGCTACAATATTTTCTATGTGCCCCAGCCAACAAGGCAAGTTACATGTACAGCATAAAGGAATAGAAGCCATACTTAAGAAATGAAAGCTGCACCTGGAAATATCTTGCTCCAACTGTTTCTGTCCCCACATTCCCAAATATAGCCCTCAGGCCAAATATTAACATCCATTATAGAATATAACCAAACTAGAGAGTGTAAAGAAATTAACCATGAATGTTGAAAAAAAGTCCTTCTTGTGTAGGGACAAATATTTTCAGATGTAAAGTCTGTTTATTTTATCAAAAAGAAAGATACAGGAGTAGCTTATGTTTTGTCATTCATAAAGGGGGAAAAAACCCCAAAAAGCTAGGTCCCAAAGCAGTCATTAATGGCATAGATGGAGGCATAGGTAGAGACTGTGTCTTGATGCTAAAGAAAAATTCATTATTTAGGTACTAATCACTAGATTTACTATGAGGGAACTGGGTGCTATTGAAGAATCTAGTGGATTAAAAAACCCTAGGTATGATTGTCTAATGGTTCCTCTTAGCCTTGTCTTTTGAGTGTCGGTTGTCCAGATTGATATTTGACTCCTAGGAAGAAGCAAATACTATGGAGATGGATTACCACCTTCCCCTGTGAGGGGTGGTGGATATTTGGTCTCACTGTTAAAATTGAAGAAGGTTTTTACAGCATTTGTAACTCTCTGGTTAGAAATGGACAGTTTGTACAGACTGTTCATATACTGTGTCTGCCTCACTCATGTGCAGAAGGTGGAAAGCTGTGCCAGTGTCCACTTGTCTTTAGTCAGGACAATAGGAGTGAACTTCTCCTTAACTGAATTAGAGTTTTTAAGGATGTCTGATAGAAACCTGATAGTGACTGAAACTCTCTGCTCATACCTGGAGATAACAGGTTGTGATGCCACGGTGTCAAACCATCTCTGTGCAGGGACAACTTCACTTGTTCTCAGTACCCATTTGGTCCAGGTGCCTTGGTTGATATGGAGACTGGCAACTGGGACTCCAGCAGGTGTGGGACAAGAAATTTTTTCTTCATATGCTTCTGTGCCTGTGCAGCAACTGGATGTGGGAATTTGTCTTGCATTGTAATGATTGAGTGCAAGAACTCCAAAGGTGTGCTGTGAAGTCAAGCAGAGTGCTGGTAAGTTTTGACAGCAAGTGGTGGTACCTGAATATGATATGTAACTGCCCTTGCCCCTCACCTCCAAATTCAGAAATACAGTGCAGGGTATTTAATAAAAGTGCTTTCACATTCTAAGAATAGTGTGAATAAATGATACTAAAATAATTTTTAAAAACTTGTTTCCTTCTTCCCTTGCACATATTTTTTATATTTCTTGCACTTGAAAGCAAGCCAGAGTCATGAAATGAAGTTCAGTGAAGCTAGGAGCAAAGCAAGGGACATTGTTTGTCAGATGGTGGAGGAACTAATTGTCAGAAGTTTGCACAGGCTCAGGAGAGAACTGCAAATAAAAGTTAAATTGTGAGTAAATAACTTGGGACATGGAAACAACATCCAGACCAAAGGTTCCTCAGATGAAAAGTAGGATCATAGGGTAATTCAGCTTGGAAGGGATTGCAGGGGATCTCTAGTCTGATACCTCACTGCAAGCAGGGCCACCTGGCTCATACCATTTTACTCAGAGCTTTATTCAGTCTGGTTCTGAAGTCCTCCAAAGACAGAATCTGCAAAACCTCTCTGGGAAGCTTTCTCCTATGCTTGACAGTCCTTATAGTGAAAAAGTGCTTCCATATGTTCCATCTGAACATTCCTTGTTTCAACTTATGCTTGTTGTCTCTTACCCTCACAATCTTACACTCTTATCCTTATGTCAAGCATGGCTTTTGGAAACCTTAATAAATGGCTGCAATATGAGAGAATATTAGTTGAGGGCTGACATATTACATGTGTTTATGTGCATAAAATATAAAGAGTCTCTAAATTCTTACTTTTCTCTGGGCATCAACTCATGGCCGCCTTTGCAAATAGTGCTCTAGGTTAGGTGAATCCTCGGTTAGATTGGGTTATGTTAAGCATTATCCTTTGCTGGACTAGTGTAGGGAGGGAAGGGTGTTGATTCTAATTTGAGTCTCTGAAACAGCTGCAGAACACTTAAAAACAAATGTAGGTGGTTATCTTCATTGCTGTTTGAGAAATTTGAGTAAAACAAGCAAATTCTTATAATGTTGTGTTTTGGGGTTGGTTTGGTTTTTTTTTTGTTGTTGTTTTTATTTTTGCATCCTGCCAAAAGAGATCATTTGGAAAATTGTTTAATTTAGAGAAGTTGACTCAGTGGTAAGGAGCTGTGAGTGTTGCACAATACTAGACAGAAACTACTGCATTAAAAACAAGCTTTTTTTTTTGTTAGCAGCAAGGACCAGACTTTCTGGAAAGGTAAAGAATGCCAAGACTAGTGCATTATTTTCTTGTGAGCTGATGCCTAGGGCATTTCATGTCAGATATAACTATTTATATTTTGGGAAAACTATTGTCCCTTCAGGTATTTAATTTTTGTTTTGCAAAGAGTTCTCTTTCATGGAGATTAGCTTGAGAGAAAAGGAAAGTCAAAGATTCTAGTCAAATTCTACAGGAGAAAAAGAAGAGTTTTTTGTACGTCACTTAGTGTTTAAGGTTTCAGAATGGTTTCTGGAGCGAATTGATTGATTTATTGGTTTGGTTTGCCAATAAAAAAAAAATCTGGGCATTTTCCAGAGAGTCTGAGAAAAAATATAAAGTCAGGATCTTTTGTGTATAGATAAGGATATGCTAAGTTACATATCAGAAGTTCTAAATACAATGGTTTGAAATAACTTTTTTTGTTATTCAAATCAGACTTTCAGCACTACTTGGAATACAGACATTTTTCTTTTGCCCCAGAAGTCCAATGTAGTTTATAGAGGTATGTAAATTTTTATCACTTCACAGCTGAAGAAACTGAGGCACAGACAAGATTACAAGACTGACTGAATGATAACCTGCTGTCTCTCAGGGATGTCTCAAAATAAAGTAAATAAAGTATTTATTTCAGGTTTTCCAGAAGTTGGGGGGGGGGAGGTTGTGTGGGGAGGGGGTAGGAGGAGCCATGGAGAGGAGGTGAAGGAGGTCGAGAGAGAGAAAGATGCTATGAAAAGTTAAGATACCTTTGGTAGGTCATAAGAAATTGGTGGTTTGGGTGTGTGCTCTTTGTAGGCTGGTAGAATAACTCAGGAACAGTGAAGTTGAAACAGGTCCTGCTGTCCTGAGTTGAGCCCTGCCCAAAGCTGAGAACCACTTTTATCAGACAGGGGGTGAAGAAGCCATTTCATAAACTGTTACTGAACAATTTTCCCACAGAGATACCTTCTTTCTTGCTGTCAATAATTATGTGCTTAGGAAGACCTAAATCCTGTGTTTGTTTCTGCTCACTGTGGGTGTTATTTGGGCTGCCTCATTCTCTCCAGTATCATTAGGTGCTTTTGGAATCCTGTTATATGTTTTGTCTTATTAAATCTGATGACAGTGCTTTCCATAAGCTAGTGATGGAAAAATGAATGGTAGTTGAGAAATTAATCCATTATGTGTGATGAATAACAAGTTGGAGAGTTGATCTTTGCAGAAGAGTTGTCAGAAGTCACTTGTTTCATGTGTCTTCATTTCTAAAAACATTTCAGAGCTGACTGATGCTTGACTGACTAAATCAACCCACAGGTTCACTGTACAAGGCGAATATCCAACTGCTCAAGTAAGGCACCTTTAAGCCACTTCTTTGTATTGAAGAGAATGATCTGTTTTGCTTGGATGATCATCTCCTAGGAGTGGTTCATGCAACTTCCATAGAGAATTGTGTTCTCTATTTAACACTCAAGGAGTCATTAGGTAATAATGTAACCTAATATGATGCTATTAAGTGAATGTAATGAAAATACTGTAGCTAAATAAGAGGCAGATCCTCTAAAGCTGTAACTCAGTTGGACTCAGGAGATGGTTTTATATCTTGTCTTTTCTGCCAAATCTTTCAGTTTATAAGAACATGGTAAACTGGGAGCTCTCTGAAGCTGTGCAACCCTTTGTTCCTCTGTAGAAAGTTTCTACATTGCTTAAGCACTTCACTTTGTTATCCTATTAGTTTTACCAACTGAAGGAGTGAAGAAAGGACAGAGAATGTAAATCTTTACTTTTCATGTTCTTTATTGAGAGTACTCTAATTTTGGCCATGTAAATTTGGATGTTAATTTGAATTCTTGCATATGAACTGATATAAAAGCCTTTACAGAAGCTCCCGTTTAATTTTGAAATGTGTAATTTGCCACAACTTAAATCAGACTGTATTATGACTTGCATGAATTGAACCTGGGTGAAATGATAAGCGATTACTTGATCAGCTTAAGTAACAAAGCAGAAATATCACCCAGGAAGTCTTGATTCTCTCTCCTCTTCTGCTTTGTCCCTCTGCTTTCTCTTCTGGTACCAGTGGTGCTTAGCTGCCTTCGGGGATGCTGATTCAATCTGCTGATGTAGTAGAAAACTTTCTTTTCCTACTATATTGGAGAATTAGGATACCTCAGTACAGGTCAAGTGGATACTGGAGGTTATACAGAGAAACGGTGGAAACATGTGGCCAAGAACAGAGTATGTCAGTGGCTGCTGGTCACCTCAGCTGATCTCATCTGGTATCTCCATAACTCTCTTGAAAGAGATAAATTGAAATGGCGGGTTGTAGTTACTTTTGTCTGTGTAAGAACAAATTAGCAGTAATTAACCCAAATGGAGCTGATGTGGCAGTAGCAGTTTTGGGCCAGACACAGCAGAGCTGCCTCAGAAGAGCCCTTGTGCAAGTTCTGGCACTAGTAGACTTGGCAGCACCAAACAGGGCTGTGGATTGTGGTACTATAGCTCAGAAGCCCACTTTAAGCTTCCTCCCAAGCCTTGTTGATTTTAATGAAAATTCTCCTGCCACCTCAGCCTTGTCCATAGTTATTGACAGTGACAGGGATTGGCATTTGAGACCAGGCAAGAGTGTATAAGCCAGCAAAGCAGATGTGTGGTTTGCAGTGGTGCTGTGCTGAGAAAAGACAGGCAAATGGGATTAGCTGATACATTCACCTGCTAGTTTGTTTAGTAGGAGATGCAGGCTTGCTTTTATCAAGACAATATTTTCCACTTTGTATTCTTGTTCCATGTCCTTTCATGTCACAACACCATCATGTCCTTTCAGTCTTTCATTTCTGCCTACCTTTCTCCTGCCATTCTTTTCTAAATGCATGTTTGTCACTATTTCATAAGACAGCTTTAATCTCCCCTCTATGGAGTGTCATCTGAAAGAGGTCAGGAGGAAGGAGCTCACCTGAACTTTGCCAGGAAGGAGTAGATAGAAGCATTTCCTTATCTGTAAAACTTCAACCTCTCAGCTTTCTGCCAGAGGGCAAAGGGTGCTTACTTAGAAGTAATGTGACCCTTCTCAACTCTTGAAAACTTTGGTTTACCAAGCAGCATATTTGACTCCATATGTCATGGCTTTCCACTGTCTGTGGGAGCTTTTCTGAAATGGAGTGCTTTGTGCAGGTAAAGATTTATGAAAAAACAAGTGCCAGCACAGCACAGATACCAGAGTTCACCTGTTCTGTCAAGTCTCCACTGTAGTATCCCAGTTCCAGCAGGTTCTTGGGAAAATGGGAGAGTGCTTTGAAAATGGCTTGTGAGCATCATAATAAAGTCATAGCTTTCATGAGCATTTTTCTTGTATGAGGGAAGCATGTTCCATTATGAATTGTTTTTTTCTTCTTTAGGATTCAGTATTTCTAAAGCTAGTGGAAGACATATTATCAACTTCAATAAGAGTAGTTCTGAGGAATGCTAGAGCTCATATCTTTTGCCTTTTTCAATCTTATATGAGTGAAGGAGTCATCTTCCTCTCCTGGAATGTTCCTCTTCAGGTTAATACCACACCAGTAAATTGGATTCATGCATCTTTTTTGATTCTTGATGGATACCTTTTTTGTATGTGTCTTTGCTCTGACTTCATAACTTTATTGTTATCACTCTTGATAATTTTCCATATCAATAGTCCTTGAGCATAGCAGCTGTTGGATCAAACAAGAGCTTTCCTTAGCATTCTCTTAGATGTGGGCTTGGATAGTCATGGATTCAACTCAGTTTGAACTTATGGTATGTGCTGTTTGTCTTTGTGAACTGGATGGGTATGAAGGATGTTTAACCAGTCAAATGGAAAGGGATTATGTGATCTGAAGGGGATAACTGGGGGCTGGATGCAGTGATCCACAATAACTCTTCCAACTTTCCCTTTATCTGCCTTCTTCCTGAGACAGAGCAAGCTGGGCAAAAATAAATGTTTCAGAATTTCTTCCTCTACAACATTTTACAACTTATGTCCTGTATTCAGATGATTTCTATTCCTCCTTATTCTGCCCACAGAAAAATAGAAATGGAGTTTTCACAGAGGCAGGATTGCATTCTACAGTCTGATTTAAATTCCAGTGGCATCAGGAAGGGTCTTTCTCTAGGCCCTTCCTTGTTCTCCATTGTTTGGTTACATTAGTTTCCCTATGTAACAGTGTGAAGCCAGGGATGGAAATACTGGTCAGCTTGGCACCATGGTGCAGCCCCTAGGTAGTTCATACTACTGGGTAATGTATATGCCCCCCAACTTCCTTTAGGCTCCTAGAATTTGATATTGAAAGTTCTATTATACCTCTGTTTTAGTCTGTGGTTACTTTTTAAATGCAACATAAATTCCAGCACATCCCCAAGCCTGGCTTCTTATTTCCACCCTCTAAGCTTGCCTCTGTGACATTTGTCTGGCTATGCAGTGAGAAAAGCCAGAGGAAATATTGTGCTGAAAAAAGGGTCAAAACAAAAAGGGTGATTTCTGCTGGATTTTTTTTTCCCAGTCCATGGTGCAGCTGTGCAAATATCCAAAGGGAGAGCACAGTAATGACTGTAGCAGGGCAGAGGTGTGGAGGATGGCCTACACTGCTCAGCAGTGATCTGGCTTTATTTTGTGACTTTAAAAGCACCTGAGTTCCAATGAAGGCTGAGGCACGCAAAGCAGAACGGATGTCAGAAATGGAGGCAAATCTTGCCTTTCCCTTGTCAACAAAAGAGTTATTTGTAACACAGGATGCTGACTCCCACCTGGGCGACAGGAAATTCTGGTCTTGCAAAGCATGCCTGCTACTTAGTAGGTGAAGCTGCTGTGATTTGTGGCCAACCAAAAAGGCACTGTTAGCACAGCAATTGAGATTTCTGTTGAGAAAATAAAAAAAGGGACAGTATTAAAGAAGAAATATTCTTTGAGTTAGAAGTAGGTGATTGGCTAGCAGAGCTATGGTTGTCTGCTTCTTATCTTAGGACTAGAAATTGAGCCCTTGTAATGCAATGTTCATCTAATGCAGGTGTAAGTACTTTATCAGAAAATCCTGATGGAATCTGCTCTTTGTGAGGTACTGAAAGAGTTAAGAGAAAACTTCATCTCTGCTCAACCTAGAAGCATCCAGTTCAGAAGATAAAAGCACCCTTCAGTGTGAACATCCTGCAAAATGTATTTGAAAATAAATTGTTTAATGTTAATTAAATAATGCTAATGCTCATCAAGAATTTATTTTCAAGAATGTTTTGCAGTTTGCTCATGCTGAAAGTTCCTTTTATCTTTATAAGTGCCAGACAGTGGGACTGAACCAAATAGGTAGCTTTCCTTTTAAATAAAGTGGAAAATATTGGAGCAAGATTATATCTGTCACAGATTATAATATTTATATATATTTTACATCAAACCCAAATTCCCCAAGGACTGTCAGATTTGTATGAAGTCACACAGTCCTGGATTTTGCATTAGGTGTGTGATTGCCTTAATGGAAGACCAAGCTGTTTGCATTTGCTCTACGAACACTCAGTTAGACTTGGTCACATGAACATAAAAGCCAGTCTAAAGCTGTTTATAAGGATGATACTTCAGGTAACACAGTGAGTGCATGTGTCATGGCTCAGCCTGACACTTAGGTTCAAACTTGGCAGTCCTGGCCACATCTGTTATGATTTGTTAGCAACCTCTTGGTTAGGAACTAATACCATGGTTAGCTGTAGCCTGCACTCCAGAGAACTCCCTGAGTTCTACCATTTTCTGGACAACATAAATTATTTTACCTGCTTAAAATACTGTGAATCCTTTCTCTTCTGGAAAACTATGAATTCTTTTATCTCTTTCACAGAAGTTCCAGAGGAAATGTAAAAGTCCAGTCAAACAAGTTTTGTTTTGTTCTGTTTTCACTTGTTTCTGGTACTGTGCTGACCTCTAGAGAGATTGAGCTTGTTAACCATTTAGAAGTGGAACTGAATTTTGGATGCAGGACTTACTGAGGTGTTTTAATCAGTTAAAGAGTTTGCATTCTAATAGAGCTCAAAAATCCCTGTTTAAAATCTCTGTAAAATATAGTTTGAATTTATCCTACATTATTGATTTCACAAAATAGACCCCAAGCACTTGGGCAATGTAATGGAGTTCAGGGTTTGGTCTGTTAGAATATTTGTAAGCAAATGCAACTGCTCCCAAAGAGGGAAGTCCTTCTTTCCCTGTCTCCCATCATTAGAGGCATGTTTCTACCTTTGCCCTTAGGGCAGGGGTGTCTGATCCTCTACTGAAATTGTTCAGAGAACTAGACAGACAGAAGGCTGCCAGTGCCAAGGAGACAAGGAGACACTAGGAGCACACAGGTAGGGCAGAGACTGCTTCTGCCAAATGGGGCAGCAGCCAGCTATGAAGCTGTGCGGCACTGAGATGAACAGGCATGTTGCAAGTGTTTTAGGTATGTTCATGATATGCTGGAGGACTCCACAAAAAAGTGATGAGCACTATGGAAAAGCCTGTTAGGATTTGTAATTCTGTGCTTAAGTCAGCAGGGGGAAGATATGCTTTTAGTACCATAAACTGAATAATAATGGTAAAACCAAATAGCCATTCCCTAGTTCAGCCATCCATCATGGACTCTGGATGAAGCAGCAGACTTAGGTTATATCAGCACGTGGCTCAGAGGACTTGTATAAATGTTGCATGGGAAATCAAATCTGCCACTTCCTGAAGGTGGAGTAGTGGACTATGCAATGTTCACAGCAATATTTGAATGTAATGTTATGTATATGATAGACACAGTAAAGATGTTCAGATGTATGACAGATCTCCAGAGGTCTGTGTCTTTTGGTGGGAATAGGTATGTAGGGCATAGAAGAGGGCAAAGTCTTACCAGATCTCTGTCTTTCTGTTGTCCCAGTAGTCTGTACTACCCTGCTGAAGTATATGAGGAAAGAGCAGAAAGTAATTTCTAAGCAACAGAGAGGACAAAGCCACAGGCCAGTGGGTACCAGGAGGTAATGATGATGATGATGGGACAAGAGATGCATGGGAAATTAGAAACTGTTGGTAAGGGTTGTCATAGGAGGATACAACAGAAAAAATTAAGTAAGTGTTAAAAGGACAGTACAGGAATCCACCTGGAGGCATTGGACATCACCATTAATATCTGCAGGAAGAAGAAGGATGTTTGAAGAGATGAGGAAGGAATAGCAACCTCTCCCTGGCACGTGTTCTCACAGGTAATGGGAACTTTGCAAGGAATGAGGCACAGCTCGACAGCTCTTCTTGCAGCTAATAGGAATTTTTTTGGCAGCCTGAAGCTTTTTTCCCGGAAACACCCGATACCGTGTTCTTGAATGAGGTTTGAATGTCTGAATGTAACAGAATGAAGCTCCTGTGTTTCTCTGAGGAATAGCTGTAGTAACAATCTAATGAATATGGTATGGGATTTTGTCATGTCAGTGCCTTGGCCATTTGTGGGGAAAGGCAGGAGGAAAGCAGCACAATATATTCCCAGAGAGGTGATGTGGGATAGATATTATTATCGAAAACCTTGTTTCTTGTCGCAAGCTCAGTCTGGTCAAGAGTCATAACTACCAGCAGAGAGGAGTACTGAATATTAAGAATTGCCCTGATTCCTGTTGTGAGGTGGATATTACCAGGCACTGCCAGCAGACAGGCTGACCTGAGATACAGATGGAGGCAGATGTCCTGGGAGAAAACAAATGAAGGTTGTCCTCTCAGATTTTCTCTGTGGGATAGTTAAACATTGCTTATGCCTGTTCTAGTGTTTTTAATAGTTCTGTTTTTTTTTTTTAATGCTTTATGTCACAGGGCTTGTCAAGTGGTTAAATTTGGCATAGCTCTGGAGGGAGCCAAGTGCAGGGCTCACATATCCCAGGCAGACACTAAAATGCAGGAGGATTGTGGCCTGAAGCACTGGGGAATGTTGATCGTGTTGAGCAACTCTGCCTCAAGGAAAAATGAACTCAAAGCCTTACCAAAGATAAATTAGGGTGCACTAGAAGAGACTAAAAACTTTCTGTTTCTCAACAACAGTCTGTTGTAACACCACCAAGTTGTATGCATTTGAAAATGAAGTTCTTACTTTATTTGCCACACTTAAGTAAGAAAACAATAGGCCTTTTTATTTATTTATTAATTATTCTCTTGGAATTAAGAATGTTCTTATAATGCTGGTCAGATTTGCTGTGATCTCTCTCCTGGCAAAGCTAAGTACTAGGAGTTTAGTATACATCACAACTTTTCTCCTTCTATATTATGACAATAGTAAGTATTTAAAAAGTGCAACACCCTCCCAAAACTACAGGGCAAGTCATTGCAGAGCTATAGCTGTGCAGTTCAGCAGAAGGATGGTTCTTGGCTCTATTTTAAAATTTTATTTATTTATTTAGTGCTGGAAGTTTTGGGGAGCTCTTATCCTTAGCATAAATTTCTGCATAAGCTTGAAGTATCTGTGTTCCACTATTTTATAATCCCTTCTTTGACTGTAGAATCAGTTTAAGGGCTGTAGCTCCACAGAGAGCTCTGAGCTTGTTCCTAAGAAGCCCATGCTCTGTTCCTGGCTTTCCATCCAGTCTGCTGCTTGGCACTAAACAGCTCACTTTCCTTCTGTTCTTCCTCATACCCCTTACATGTCTCATCTTTGTGAATAACAAATGTTGGGGCTGGTATGCTTGCTTTCAATGAAGCCTCAAATCACTCAGGGCAGGGAGGAACCACCTGGTGTCAGCTGGGGCTTTTCAAGTTGGTGGTTCCCAAACTGAGCTCTGAGGGCCTGTGGGTGGGTCTGGGAGCTCACAGTAAATAGCCTGCGGGTACTATGGGCCCCAAATGTTGACTGGGCTGATTGTTGTTTGCTAATCTGCAAGTTAAAAAAACCAAGATCCCTTGGTTGGGACCAACCTAAGTTGGTCTTAGATGAATGCTGTCTTGTGGGCATCAGCAACGTTAGAAGGCAAAGGCCTGCCGTATATCAGTGTAGAATTCTCTGATAAAGGGCTTTTGTAACCTCCTTGTTTACTTCAAATTTGGATTATTATTCCATTTAAATGAAATGTACACTTTGCAGTCATTCTTTAAAATCAGAGATATCTGATGCTTTTTCACTAAGCCATACGTATACTATTACTATTATTTAATTTTCAGCAAAACTCAGTTTTGTTTGCATTCCTATCCTTTTCTGACATAAAAAATTCTCCTGTGGCAAAGATAACAGTCTGTAGGATAGTCTTATAGATATATTTGCACTAGGGTATTAAACTCAGGCTGTATTAAAGAAAAATCTGCCTTGAAGCAGATTTCTGCCTGGAAAGGTTGTTCACTTTAAGAAATGTAAATTAATCAAAGCTGCAGCTTCAGTTTCTTGCAGTCCCACCTGCCATTCAGGAAGTGTCTGTTTTCAGATGGAATTCCTCTGGGGGAGGAAATTCCCCACAGATTAGGAAGGATATTTTATGTAAGACTGTTTTGATTTCTGTAAGGAACTAAAAGGCTATTTTTCATGTCACTGGAGAACTTCTAGCCAAACAGATATTTTTCTTTTTGAGCTCCTTAACTTGAAGGTATTCTTGGTCAGAAGTAGGGTTCCTAAGAGTTGTTGCAAGTAAGACTATTTCTTAATGAAGTAATTATCCAAAACATGCATTTATATAGCAAGAAAAATAAAGAATCATAAGCAAAAGTAAACCCTTATCCTTGTACCTAGGACATCTGTAAACTTAAATATACAAATTAAAAACCATGGTGTCAGCTCCCTTTCTCTCCAGCAGGTCTGTGGGGCAGATGCAGTTGGATGTGCTGCCCAAAGCCCACATCCCCACAGTGATGTGGGCAGAGGCACTGTTTGACTCTGAGAGTGCACAGGGACTCTCCCTGATCTGTTTTCTAGTTGAAAACACATTTCAATTGCATTGGAAAAAATAAACTGGTTTGGGAAATATGCTTCAATCAAAATCCAGAAGAGGGAGCCCTCCATCAAAATAAGGCTCTGAACTGGATCACAATCAAGATTCACAAAAGTTTCCACTTTCTCATCCACCTGCTTGTAAATCACTTGGTGGATTTTCTTGCCTGTCTTCCTATTCTTTAAAGCCTAACAGATCACAGTTTCTAGCTTTAAACAATATCATTCAATAACTGACATGCATGTGTGAGATTTTTTTAAAAAACTGTGGTTGGACATAACAGATATAGAATTCAGCCCCTATAAAAGAAGGGCTTCCATTATCCTGCAAAGCAAAACAACTTTTTTGTGCCATGCTTAGTGTATCAAATAGCAAATTCTGATTTTCACTCAAAGCAAAACCTTCCTCTGCTTTAAGGAACCTTGAACCTGGTTCTTGCTTGGCTGAATCAGTAGAGTTTGCTGTTGTCTTTCATAGAAGAGGGAGCAGGCTCTTTAGTATCACAGACTTTTTATACAGGAATTTCTCTCAGTTCCTCATGATGAGTAATTAGCTCTGAGCAAGACCAATCTGTAGCATGTTGAAGCCAAATCACCTCTGATGCTCTCTGTGCTATTTGTAATGTTCTCTAGACTCCCTTTTTAACCTACCCATAACGGCCCCAAATGTCCATAAATGCTGATTCCCCAAGTTACATCAATTTCCAGCCACTGAGATTTTGGCTCTCAGAAGATATTGGCTTTCAGATCTCTAGAGTTTACTGCTTGTCCTATCAGTCTGGTTGTATACAACAAGTCGGAGTAGGTCTGAGGTCCAACCCACTAAGAGTGTTCTGTTACTTATGGTTTTGCTTCTTTTTCTTTTTTTTTTTTTTTTTTTTTTTTTTTTCCTTCTTCCTCTAGGTATAGCTCCAGGGTGAAAAAGATCCATGGCTCTGGAGTCAGTGGCTTAACTTCCTGTTAAAGAGATCCCAGGCAGCCTTCCCCTTCTTTTTTTTTTAATCTTCCTCTTTTTCATATTTTATTTTCTTATATATTTTCTGTTTTCTTTTTCTCTTTCTCTTCTCTCTCAGTTTGAGCGAAACGCTCAGCTTTCCATATACCTACCCAGGATTGTTACTCTACTTACCTGGACTATGCCCTCATCTTAATTTGTCCCTTGATGTAAGGTTGAATTAATACATTGAATAGCCATTCTAGTCACAAATGTAAAAGGGATGTATTGACATAGTTTACAGTAATATGGAAAAGTCTAATTAAAAAAGGAACAGGCTAGGTTCTTGGAAATCAAACTTTCATTAAATTTGTTATCCTGGATAATACCTCTGAGGTGAATGGTAGCTGCCAGTGTTTTATACTTACACACAGTGACTTGTTTGTGCTGTCTAGAAGAAGACAGTAATGTAAACATATTTAGAGCACAGTATGTGTATGTTTCCTTGAGCTTTAGAAAGAAAAACACACGTGTTTTACTCCTGAGCTGTGTGCTTTGATTATCCATTTCAGAAAAGTCTTCTGGGTATATTTTGGAGATGGCAGGCACTGTGACTGATTGGGTAAGTTATGGCATCCTGAGGTCCGCATGTTATCAGTGAGAAGGCAGTAGTGGTCAGATTACTTCCCTTCCTTTCCCATTGCCAAAACACAAGGTTAGACAGTCAAATTGCCTTCCCTTTGGGTCTGTGCACTGGAAGGTGAGATCAGGCTGTCACATTTCCTTCTGCTGGAAGGGGAAAATATATTGGTAAATTAGACCCCTTTCTGCTGCTGGAAGAAGAGTTTGGATGGGAACACCCAGAACCTCTGTTCCTGTTGGGTAAATCTGCTGCTGGCCAGGAGGCAGACAGGGAGTGGACAATGGGAATGGCTTACAAGCCAGTACACAAGGAGTGCTCTGCTTTCCAGGCCAGAGCAGCGTAATAAGAAAGGATTCAGTTTTTTCACACTGGCATTCGGGTTTGCTTTTTAATAAAACACAGTGTAATTAAAAAAAACCTAAATCAAATTAATTCTATAACAGCTCATGGGCTGATGCAGTTAATGCCCTTAAAATAACCCAGTAATATATGAAAAAGTCTCCTACTGCCCAGAGACAACCAGTTAACTTCCTTTTATGAAACTGTAGGTCTTTTTATTAGGCTACAAAACTGTTTCAAACAAATGAAAACCAAATGTGTAAAAAATGTGAGTGTTTTTCTTTAAACTCGTACCAAAATAGCGTAAACTACGGGGCTCTTCAAGTGAAGCTCTGCCTCAGTCTCTCCTGCAGGCTGGCTTGGGCTTTTGTGAGTGAATGCAGGGCTCATCTATTGAGCAGCACGCTGAACTGTGCTGTTAGAGACAGGACCTATACGCAGTAACGGAGATATTAAGCAGCCATTCAGTATGGAACTATTCAGAGTAGCGAACCCTGAGATACGTCAAAGCATTATGCAACTCAAGATTGGCACATGTTGTGTTCTCCAGCCCAAAATAGTTGCTATTGTGGAGGCAGGCTATTTTAACATTCACAAATGCAAAAGCTTTCAGCACGCATGGTGAACCCGTGCCCTGCCTTGTAATATTATTCATTCTGTGATGAATGCCATTCTAAACAGACATGATGCCGAAAGCAGCCCTGCTATAAATGAGTGCATCCACTATTGAGATCAATAAGAGCTGCACTTGCTTGCACCAGGGCTGGATTTTTGCCTATAAATTACACACAGTTCCGCTGTGGATGGAAAATATATTAACCTCCTGCGAACGTAAAACTCAGCGTGTCATCTGTAGGATTTTGCTTTTCAGTGATTGCTTCCTTACTGGAGAACAATTATGTTCAAGTGGGAAATGTTTTAGCAACAAGATCTTTGTGTACTGCCTGAATGTGCTCATGTCTTGGCCTCAGTGAAAACAATCCATGTGTAATGATTATGGTCCAGGCACTTAGGTCTTGAATTCTGATAAAGCCCTTCTAAAGACCAAATGCCAGGCTGTTTTGGGCAAGACATCAGTAAATGAGACTGCAATAAGGAGTGTTATTGTATAGAGCAAACCTTAGTAAGCAAAATACACAGGTTTTATTTCCTCTGTCTGTGAGTCTTGTCTGGTGAGTTAGTCTTGCCATTAAATACTCCCTCATCTGGCTCATATTTCAGTCAAAGGCTGGATCCCTACTCATATATTTACCTGACCATGCACATGGTACCTGTTGCCAAGACCCATGAAGATAAGTAGATTGTCATATTTTCCTGTAAAATGAAGGAGAAATCCAGCTCCAAAATGTTCTTGATGCCTTTGGGCTGCACTGGATTTAGAAGCTGGCACATGTTACCAACTTTTAAATTTCTTTCTGTGTCACTCTAGCTCGTGAAATTTTTTTGCTGTGTGCTCCACAGGGGGAGAGGGCTTGGAGAATGAATAGCCAAATGGGTCTAGGACATGGAAATCCCAGACACAAGCATCTAATTCATTAGAGATATTGGGCAAGAATCACACAGCATGCAGAAGGTCCACAGAAATGTTTTAGGCTTTTTTTGGCTCTCCTTACATTACATGTGTAAACAGGCTTTGCGAGGTCCATGGTAAAAGCAAGTTGACATACAGAAGATAACGTACTCTATCTTAAAAATGAAAGTAATTAGAGAAGATGATGCTGCATTTGAGGAAAAACTGTAATATTGGAGCTAAATTGTGTAGAACAACTTATACCTTTGAGAGGTTTCACATTGACCCTTCATTTGAAATGTTTTCTGAATATTAAGTGTTTAATTGTATGCTCTCTCAAAGCAGTTGCTTCTTAAAGGAGTATAGATTATATATTCCACCTAGTTTTCTATGGAATGATGTACGACATTTGGTCAAATGTTTGGGCTCTCAGGCTAAATTATAAAGTACTTAAATGTACTTTATTACACAATATACTTCATCTTCAGGCAAAAATATGTTTTGTCAAAATATTGTTTTGTATTATCAGGGTACATTGTATAAAATCCAAGACTGAATTTCATTTTAGGGAACTGTGCAATTTGTCTAACCATTCCAAGGAAAAGGACTTTAAATACATATGAGCAACTGTGTTGGTGAAATGAATTTTAATCATGTTTAGCATCCTTCCAGATACACTGTACAATGGCATTTGATAAATTTCACTCCCTAGACCTTAGTCTGATCACTGATGAGATAGGAATGTTACAACGTCTTAGTGGCATTGAGCTGGATTCCTGCTCTTAATAGAGTGCTGATAATATAGACACTAGTAATTTATCTGTTACTTAAGGAAAATTAAATCTGATTTTGTGAAAGGAGGAAAAAAAAAAAGAATATAGGTGAGAAATAATGTAGACATACACTGCAGTATATAATTGGTGTCTAGAGGTTTTAAGGACTGAATGTATTTGAGGGATTGTTTTTTCTTTCCATTGTGTGCTTAAAACTTGAGTTATGAAACATAGAGTGTTTAATTTTCATTTTTTCTTTTTGTTTGATTTTCCTACAGATTTTCCAGATGACCTTGGAAAAATTGAATGGGGCTAATTCTGCACTGGAAATCAATGGGCCATATTCCACAAAGAGATGAGGACTGAAACTGCATCCTTCCTGTATCTTCTGTCTCTGCACTAATAAAAAGAGGCCAACAGTGTACTCCTACCTCCTCTTTGGGATACAGCAAACCTAAATCATCAGCTATTTGCAAAGAATCTAGTGTCAAAAATATGTAGGCTGCATCTTCTTGAATCTGCTGGGACTCTGAAGAGCAGAGCTTTCTCAGGTTGTGAGTTATCCAGCAGAGGGCAACGTCACTCTCACACATGAAAACTATTTGTATGCTGCTTGATCCAAAACTTGCTGAAAGCACGAGGAATCTTTTCTTTGGCCTTTATAGCTCTGTTTAAATGCAGATTTTTACTGTATTTCAATATTAGCCTTGAAATGAAATGGCAGCCTGTGAGCGCTCCCATGGCACTGTTGGCAGCTAGCCTTAGAAAAAAAACTTCAAACCCTTCCAATGCTGGCCAGGAACACAATAGCAATTTTTATTTTGTTGGTGGTTGATACAGTGCTAATATCCTTAACAGCTGTGACTGAGAGGTGCTTTGAGTGTTGCATGGCTTTAGTTAACTTTTATCACTCTTATCTATTTATCTGATATGTGACCCAAGGGTATTTGAGGTACATGTCACAGGAGCGAGAAAAGAAGCACATTAGGTGGATCCTGACCTCATGGAAACTAATGGTAGGATTTTCTTTCATTTTCAATGAGGTCAGGCCTGAGCTTCCTCTCAGAGCTTATGGCTCTCAGGGTCCTTGGGGCACTATTGAACCTTACTGGCTCTGACCAGCTCCTCCCCTCTCTCTCGGAGACCAGTTTCAGCTCAGGGCTTGGCACCCAGTCCTGGCTGGAACTATGCAGGTTTATCTCTGACCTTGCCTTCTGGATGGACCCCAGTCCTGTCTCCAGTCCTACCTCTTGCCCTTGTCTGCTGGACTGACCTTGGAAGTGCCTGGTTACTTTGTCTGGTCAGAGGCTGCTGGTGAGATTCATTGCTGTGACCTCTGGGCTCTGCCCCATCCTCAGACCCCATGGGACTGCCACTCTGCCAGTGAGGGCATGACCTGTGCTGGGTCACCTGTGCTTCCTGGTTTGATCCACTCATGGCACAGCCTTGCTCCCACTGCTTGTGCAGAGACTCAGTTTATGCCTGTGAGAAATCCCCAGTGAGAAATTCAGTCAAACCATTTAGAGCACTTGAAGTGAACAGAGGGGTTATAATAAATCTTTGCAGGATCACAAGTCTGTGTAATGCAAAAATGTGCAGCCCAGGAAATAGAGATAGTTGTATACAGCTTAACTGAGTGATAAAGCAGCTCTTGCTGGAAGCCAGGCTTTTAGATATCCAGATCTATTAAAGAAATGGTTAGTCTTCAGCCTTGCAGAGAGCAGCTTGAAAAGTGAAGAACTATAGAGGTCAAAAGAATAAGAATTGAAAATAGAATCCAGACAACCCAACTTATTATACTTGGAATTTAAGAAATCAGGTAGATTTTAGGTTAACTTTATGATTATTGCAGTTTATTGCCTGATGCTCAGATGCCTGTGACTAGCCAGACACAGAAGATGACAGGCAGTGATATTTTTTGTTCACTGTGAGGCAAAAGGGGCAAACTTCACTCAGTTTTCTATTAATCTTTCCTCTCCAAGTATCAAAACAACAAATGCATAGAAACAATCTGAAATTCTGTTGGTGGGAAAACAGCTATCCTTAGGGTATTTACCTGTAGGCTAACAATTGATTCACGTTTTATATTCCCTTTCTTTTTCTCTTTTTTTTTCTTTTTTTTTTCTTTTTTTCATTTAAGAAATACAGCCCTCAGAATGATTGGGATTTTCTTTTGTTGTCGTTAATATGAAATGCAAATACTTTTATAAAAAATTGGTACTGAGTAGTTGATTTTTCATATGTGAGCCTCTGGGTCCTCTATCTTTCATGTCAGGAAAGGACTTTCTCAATTTCAAGGGTGTTTCTGCATGATCCCTGCACTGGCTTTGTTTCTTGAGTTGAACTGGGAGAAGTGTCATTACAGCTAATTACAGGGAGAAACTTGTCCAGCCCCTAATGGGAACTGCACCATTTAACAGGAGCTTCACGATGAATGTGGGGGATTTAAAATGCCTAAGGCTTGTCTGCTTGGTGTAAATAATGCCTCTTCCAGCTTTAATAGATGCAAGGAGACAAGAGGTTTTGTGTGGAAAATCTACCACTCCAAAGTGAAAACAGGATACTGTTCGCAAGCTAGATTTGGAGAAAAGTGGTATAACAAAGTTTAAATTCCTCATTTGCACAGTTCTCCTGTGGGAGAGGGCTTTGAAAGTGCTTCTTGTGGCTTTTTCCCTGTAAAATGACATTCAGATCGATGACACTCGGTGGAAAGATTTTGGGATCTGACAGTACAGGTCCAGGAGCAAAATTTGCCCTGTGCCATATCCCTGGCTGTGCTTGCACTTTGTAATGAACACAGTGCAGCACCAGGAGGGTGCAGGAAGACCTGCTGTAATTACTCATTTCAGATGAGTTTAACAGCTTGTGTTGGATCTTGGGATAAGGTGGTCATGCACTTCTGAGAGCAAAGATTGTGTGAGGGACTGCACCGTGTCCCTTCCATGTGACTCTAGGAGTAACAGGACTGCTAAAAAGAGGTGTTCTTTCTCTTCTC
The DNA here is from genome assembly GCF_026979565.1 of Vidua chalybeata. Classification (NCBI taxonomy): domain Eukaryota; kingdom Metazoa; phylum Chordata; class Aves; order Passeriformes; family Viduidae; genus Vidua; species Vidua chalybeata. Next base: position 52,611,116 of record NC_071530.1, read on the forward strand.
CTTACTAGAAACCTCCAAGGTTGTGCTAATACTTCAGACAGTTACTTGTTTATATTTGGGTAGCTTTGAAAAAGTCTTTGTAGCAAGGAAGATATTATTTATTGCTAGTCTTTACAGATCACAATTCACCTAATGCATGAAGTCAGTATGTTTCTGCCTTGAAACACAAGTGCTGTGGCTCTTACTGCTTTTTATTCTCTTGTTACCTTCCTCCCCAGTTCTGAGAATTGGTCAGAAAGAACATCCTCTGTGGGACACTGCTTTTCATTGCCATTTTGTCTTTCTCCCTTATTTCCTGTTTTCCTGTTCTCATGTAGTATTAATGCATAAGATGATGATTCTGGAATGAGTTGACAGAGGTTTCACGGTGTGTTTTACTGGTAAATTTTTGCTGAAGTGTTAGTCACTAATGTGAAGGCATTGATTTGTAGTATGTACTAACACTTTTAGTTGATGGCATGAATCAGTGGGTTTTACTCTTTGATTATCAGATTCACACATTTCCTATTATAAATTTTTACATACATAGATTTCTGCAAAACACATATGAAATCACTTATTTTAGTCAACTGTCTTGGACCTCATATAGCTTGAGTTCATTGAGCAGAGACCTTCATTTAAAACAAAAGTGCCTGCAGAGTAAGGTGTCTAACCTTCACAGACTGGATTAATTAATGGAAACATTTGTTGAGTTTTTATTTACAAAAATGTACTATTTCATAGGAAGGTAATATGTATTTTTCCAGTAGATTTAATTGTAAAGATGATTTTGAGGAAATTACACCTCACCACTACTAGTGAATAAGGCAGTTGAGATTCCTCCAAATTCATAACCTAAATTCAAGTTCATCTTCTCAAAAGATTGTGTCAGTAATAGTGTGCAAATTCTGTAAATTGTAGGAAGCTTAGAGAATAAATTATTTGGGCCTGCCAGACTGTGGAGAAATTGTATCACTGGCGAACAAAATAAAATTATTTGTAATAAGGCACTCTGTTTTTGGCTTCTGAAGTTGTTGCTATCAAAAAACCACGTTATGGATGGCAAATGCTACTAAGGCTCTCTATCAGTATCTTGTATGGTTGATGTCTGTAAAATATCTAGAAGAGTTCTTCTGATGATCATATCCTGAACTGAAAACAGCACACCACCTGGCCATAAGATTGCATACAGCCTACAATTAGTTTTCTGGAGTGAAAACTGGTCAGTAAAATTATTCTGAATTTAATGCTGTCAGTTTAAGTCAGTGTTATCAACTGCATGATTTCCAGTCAGTATTTCTACCATAACATGAAGCCCATTATCCAGCACTGTTGTGCTTAACTATCACAGAAGTGGCATATGTCTGTCTGGCATAACACATGGCATAACCTTTGATCAATCCTGTCTGAATGAGAGCACTAGCTCCTTCTTTGGTATGTTTTTATAAAACACATATTTTCATTTTAGGAAGGTGTTTCCAGCACATGTTGATAGTCTTACTAAGTATGTAATTATGCTTATAAATGAAAAATACTTTTTTTTTTTTTTTTTTTTTTTTTGTGTGTGTGTTTTACTGTAAAGGCAGGTATAGTCAGTGAAATATTATCATACTCTTTTCAGGTTTTGATATCTTGACTATCAAACCCATGAATTTTTCGGCCTGTGTTTCTTTTGGCATTTGTTTAGTTGAAGAGGTCAGCGCGTCCCGGGGAAGTACAGTATTCTCTCTCTTTTGTAAAATCCTCAGCCTTAGAGCTCCTTTCTAGTATGTAGTTGACTCTCTCAATATTTCTGCCTTCTGTCAACTCCTGCTTCCAGCACTGGAGTGTTTTCTAAGAAGATTGACTAAATACTTTTCTTCTTTAGTATCTGTCCAAATCTCCTGACATTGTCTATTGTCTGAGGCACATAAAAATTTATTCTAGAGGAAAGTGCCAGAACACTAACACATATTGAACACAATGTTCAGAGACATTGTTCCAGTACTCAGAAATAGACTCTGATATGCCATTCAAGACTGTTATAGCATAAAGCTTGGGGCAGAGATAAAGAGAGATCCTCATCTAAGACACTGGAAGGAAAAGAAACTGAAAACAAACTTAGGAGAAAAAAGAGATGGCAGATCCTGAGGCAGTTTGAATAGTATTTGAGATTGGGATAGATTTTATCAGCATGGTAAGATAAGTCAGAGTTAAAATTAATCTGTGAAGAAGCAAATTATTTATTATTACACTTATTAGGAATTTAATGATTTTTGAATAAATACACTGGAATTCTTTTCAAACAATCTAGAAAGATTCAAAATGTGGATGCAAAATGTCCACAGAACTGGGCAATATTTCCAGCAGGATGCTAGTTATATTATTATTTTGAAGTTGTTAGTGGTGTTTTGCTACTGACGTACTTCTGCAGCTTCTGTATTCATACATGTAAATCATATATAACATCAGCAATTTATAGTTTATTGCTATTTAATTGCCAGTCTTTAATTCTACCTGACATTAAAACCATGTCAAGCAATTAGCAAGACCAAAGTCATCCCTGATATTAGGAACAGTTTTTGTAGTGTTAAATGTTTCTGAATCAAAGACTGGCATTTCTCAAACACATATTGGATTATTGGGCCAGATCCTTAGATCTTAAGAACTCTAGATTTTGTGTGTATTTGCACAAATATCCTGTTCTGAAATCCTGTTCTGTATATATGTTTGAAAAATTATTTGTGCTTTTTCAGAATATTTCCCATTTTCTGCACAAATTTTCTGCACTGTAAACCATGTCAAAAATGATGTGTCACTGAAGATACCAATTTCAGTCAATTTTCTCAAAGGAACTCACATTCAGCGAAGTGTAGTTCTTCTAATTCCATTTATTATTATTACTTAAATAAGAATTTATTATTATTGAATAAATAAGTTATACCTATTTGTTTACTATTTAAAGTTATTTATTTATTTTATTTCTCTCTAGGATTCCTATTGTACTGCCTGTTTAAGCACGTCCTGACATTTCATACCTGACTGGAAGGAAAAACCAAATGTAGAGTTAAGCTGGCAAAGCTCCTCTGTAAAGTTCTTTTCCTTCACAACGAGCACGCTGTGTTTCCAGACACTTCACACCTCATAGCCATTGAGAAATGCAGCCCTTCTGACAGCAGAACGGGTAAAAGGTCTGTAAATGTGAAACACGAGTGTGTCTGAGTGCTGCTGGGCTCCTTACCTTTCCACGCAGGGATGCGACGGCGCAGTGGGGCGGCAGCTCCAGGGCACAGCGGCACCGTGTCCCCTCCATTTGCTGTGGGCAAAGCAGGAGCCGGGACCCTTCTCTCGCTCAGCCCCTCCGTGGCTCCTTCCCTCGATGTGTGCCTGGCCGGTGGGGACACGCGGCATTGAATAACATTGCAGCTGAACTCTCCGGTGCCCTCTCCTCTCTGTTAGCCTCGAGATTCCTGTGCCTGATGTAGAAGCACATCCTTTCATCTCCGGGTGTTCCTTGATTTGGCAAACAGGACGAAGTGAGTCCTTTCTACAGCCTTTCCCATCTCAGCTCTCCTGGAGAGGTTCATAAAGACTGACACTTCTCAAAATCCCCGGACCTCAAGAAAAGTGTTCTCTCACCCCGTTTTCTGGCAAGCCTTTTGCCTCTGTTGTGTATGCCCTTGGAGCTGTTGTAAGCCCAAGGGGTCTGCACAGCAGAAAGCAGGGTGTGTTCCCCTGTGCAGCCCTGGGGGTGTTGTCACTGAGCTCTCCTGTGCTTCCCTGTCTGCCTTTACACCTACTCAGTTTGCTGTGAAATCTGTGCAGAGTAAACAAGAAACTGTCACAGCTTTTGTCATCTTGTGAGTGATTGGGGTATGGTCTCGAGTCTGTAAGGCAGAATGAGACTTCGAGCAATGGGAGACCAGGAAACAGAATGGAGACACGGCGGGATATGAGGGTTTGGCCCCAAGGTGAAGTGGAGGCAGATGTAGAGGCAGGAGCTGAGGATGTACACCTGATGTGTGTATCCCCCTGCCTTATTCAATGAAAGGGTATTTTGTTCTCCAGGAGTTTTCCTGAAGGATTTCTTTCACAACAGCAGAGATCAGCTCAGAGTTATGTAAAGTTGAGGGGAAAATAATGCAGCAAGGCTTGAAGCACAGCTGGAGCTTCAAAACATCTGTGTGCATGACTTCAAACCTCTCTGAAGGACTGGAGCCCTGCTTAGGAAGAAAATTATCTTTTAAAAATTCCTCTAGAGAAGAAGGTCGTTGCTCATATTTGCTCATATTTGCTGCTGAAGCACCCCTGCATTTTGCATTAGGAGGACATTTACAAGGACTAAGAGGCAAGATGTATAGGAGAAAATTGACTAGAAAAGAATAACTACTGCGTTTTGAAGCTTGCAGAGGAACAAGTGTTAGATAAATGCATATGATAAACAGATCCTGTTTGATCTCTGTAAGAAGATTTGACAAGTCAGACACACAGGAGCCATAAATTACCTTTAATAGCAAAAATTGCATCAGTTATAACCTTTTAAGCAGTTGTGCCTCATACAGCATCAATTCAGAGATAGTAATCTAAGGAGAACCAGTCTTTCTGTGCATGATTCCCTTGTAATATACAGCTACAAGAGTAAGCTGTGTATGATTTTCATAAGACATGATAAAAATCTAATGGTTCTAGGCTGCATACCGTAAACCTGTGCAGATAACTGGCTCAGACTCACTGATAAATATACTGGGCCAGAAAAACCATTTTTTACTTTAAAAAAGAAATGGAAGTATGATTGAGATGTCATGGTGTGGGGGTACCGCATGGGGAAGATTCCCATAATCAGTCATCAGGCTGTTTCAAAGACAAGTTGTGGAGGTGGAGGGGGGTGGGGGCTGCCAGTGCCGCAGAGCAGCCTGCAAGGATTTTTGTACCTGTGAGACATTCTGTGTCTTCTTTAGAGGATCACCCTGGAAGAGCAAGTTGTCTTTTCTTTGGTACCTGGCTTGCAAGTTGGTAACAAAGATGGGATGGGAAGGGAGGCAGAATCACAGGTTTGTTAAGTTTGGAAAAGACCTCTAAGGTCATGGAGTCCAACCATGTAGCACCATATACATCACCAAGCCACCACCACTTCCCCAAGTGCCCCATCTACACATTTGTTGAACGATTCCAGCAGATGCAGCAGTTAGCACTTAGGTACTGGGCTGACCACCACTGGCACCTGAGGATTTGGCTGGTGCTGATCAGAGCTGTGTATGACACCCCTGCCACCAGGACATGACAGCACAGATCCTGTCAATGACCTCTGCTAGGGGCTTGCTTCCCTTTCTCCCGTAATGGCAGAGCTTGATTTCCCCTTGAGCCCAAAGACCATGTAGGAAAGACTATTTCCACCCTGTGCATGGCCTTGCTTGTGCTCAAGTGGCTGCTCTTGGGGCTGGAGGAAAGACTTCCAGGGCTGGGTTTGCTTTGAAGCAGTCCCTGTGCACATCTCCTCCTGTGTGCTGCCTCAGCTGGGAAGGGAGGCGATTTAGGAGTCAGATGGATGAAGATGAAATAATGTTGGACCAATACCAGGCAGCCTTGCAGTCCCAGCAGAGAAGGCTGCTGGTGCTGTGGCTTGGAGCATCTTCTTTTAGCTTTCAGCTCAGTGGTCATTTTAATTCACTTTTTATTGCTGCCTGTTACTTCAGACCTAAAGGCCACAATTCTTGCAAGGCTGCTTTCCCCAGAAACTTCCCCAGCAAGTTGAATCACACTGGGAAAAGTTGCTGCCTGGGATTTCCCCCCCCCCAAAAATAATTTGTTTATATGGTAAGGAAAGCTCTATTTGTACCACCTTTTTGGGTAGGAAAAGAGAAAATTACCCACTGGTTCTAAGAACTGCAATTTCTGTCCCTGTGATGCTTTCTGTCAGCACACTATTCACATGTGCCAGGAGCATACTGGATGCTGGCAGGCTGAGGTGGGCTGGGAACACCCTTGGCTGGGGGCTGCCGGGCACCCCACAGCTCCCCAGGGTCAGTGGCTGATGGCCCGATGATGCCACAGGCCCCAAAAAGGCACTGGCTGTCATGTTGCTCTTCAGAGTGGCCCTGGGCTGCAGGCAGGTTCTGGTGGTGGCCACAGGGCTGTCGATGGGGTAAGGCTGTGCTGCCTTGTGCTGAGCACAGATGGGCACAGCCCCAGGCTGACTGCAGGGACCCCTCAGGGCTAGGGGAGTGGAGGAGGCAGGAGAGAAAAGGAGTGGATGGTAGCAAGGTGGTAATTTATTTTTTCTCTCAGCATCCAACTCTATTTTAATTGTCAATAAATTACATTAATTTTCCCCAAGTTGAGTCTCTTTTTGTCCTTAAGTGATGTCCTTGACCCACAAACTTTTCCATCTCATTTTCTTCCCCTTTCAGAATGCATTGCTGTAGCTGCTGCATGGGGCTAGCCAGGTCTTCAGGAAGTCTACTGCAGAAGTCTGTCCTCCTAGGGCATCACTTTCATTTCAGGGTTGAGGTGCTAATCCTTGATATACAACTGGTGGTTTTTTTTCTTTTCTTCTGTCAGTACAGAAAGTGTGGTAGTTGCTGCTTTAATTCAGGGTCTTCTGAAGCTGTGGGACTGCAGAACTGGATGTATTGCTGCTCTGGCCCTCCTTGGTCCAAATTCTTCTTCTGGAACAAAGAAAATCAAGAGGATTGGGTCACATTCTATGGATACAAACAGCTGAACAACATGAAGGTGATGAAGCTCAGCTATGTGGGAAGGTTCAAACATAGCTTCTGATTCAGAGCCCAATGTGGAACATCTTTTTTCTTTAGTATTTTGTGTAACCATGACCAGACCATGAAGTAGGTGAGAACAAATCTCTCGAATGGGCAAAAAAGTGCAAGAGGATATTTTACTTTCTTAGAGATATGTGATATATCCAAAGTATATACCTGTCACTTCACAGAAACTTTTAGGGCTGCTACACAGCTTCATCTAGACCTAGAAGAGCAGCAGATCCCAGAGGCTCTGACAAATTAATTGTAAAAAACTTGGTGGATGGACAGGCCCCAAATGAGAGCAAACACTGAGGGAAAGATGGGAACTCAGCTGTTATATTTTGTGCTTGGTAGTGGCCTGGCCATGCCGTGCAGGTGTCCTGTGGGGCTAATTGGAGCACAGCAAGGTGCAGGCTGGCCTGGATGTGTCCCCTCTCCCTTGCTACCGGTGGTATTGTGAGGGAGAGGTGCAAGTCTACAGGAAACAAAGCTTTGTTACTTCTGTCTTTATGAAAGAACATACATTTCTCCTAGTGCCTCAGAAAAAGTGTATTTATTTATTTATTTTTAGCAGCATGCCTTTCAGTAGGGTTTGCAGATGGAAAGGGTCAGGGTTCTGTGATGTTCTGTGTGTCTGCCCTTAATTCCTTTCTTTTGAACTCACTGTGACTTCCAGCAGAATCCTTTCTATTTGCTGGTATAAATGGATGCAACAGTTCATCTTTAGTGTAAATATAATTTATGTTATTAGCAAAAATAAAGACATAGATTTTTTTCCTCTGGATTTTTTTTTAATGAGTTGTCAGAAAACTGAACTCTTGCTACCCCAGAAATTTGAGCCTAGGGAGTTCAGTGGTTAGTATATGACTACTCTAGGGGAACAAAAGGGACCTTTCCAATTAAAGTTAATAGAGGGATAACTTCAGACACACAAAGGGAAAAAAAGACACCTATAAGTCATGGTGAGTTCAAAAGGAAAGAATTAAGGTAGGCACACAAAGCATCATGGGAAGTGCTATTCAAGGTACCATGTCAAAAAGGCTGATTAACAGCAGTTCCAAGTCTACCTGATCACCAGGGAGTCTTACTGATAAAAATTATTTCCCCTCCAGAGAGAAGAATCTCCCTGAACTGAACAAATGTGTCACTTTTGAATAAGGATTCATGAAAAGGCAGAAGAGGAGAAGAAAAAAGAATAAAGGTACACATTCACCAAAAGATCTGAAATTTGTAACTTGTGACTGTTTATCAGTCTTAAAGTTCTGAATGAAACTGCAAGTCATATGTCAGTGAGCAGGATTCAGATCACTAGCTTTGCATTTCTTTTTTGTTTAAAAGTGGCTGTTTGCAGATAAAATTCTCTGGTGTTGGTTGTAATTGCAATCAGAGAAATCTAATGGCTTTGTTTGATATGCTGCTTAGACCTTCCAGGCTGTAAGGCTTTTCAACAGTCTTCTAAAGATACTGATTTAATTCTGGAGCTACTTTGTGGAATCTGGTGGTCTGTGTTGTGTGCAGAACTCACACTAGATGAATGTAATGGTAAACTCTAGGCATAAAATAGATTTATTTTAGGTAATAAATTAATTTTTATTATATTTCCTCCACAATTTAATTTCTTTAGGTTGTTTTAAATGCACTGAGATGTGCAGAAGAAAAGAGACATGAAAGGAAATGCAATTGGAATGTCTTTTTATGAGCCTGATGTAAAAATGCCAGTTTGTTTTTTTTTAATTTGGCCCTTATCTGTTGTTTGACTTTTTATTACTCTCATGTATATTTACATGGTGTTTTGGAGGAATATCTCTTTAAATTACCTTTTTATGTCTTCTTTCATACCCATGGTCCATTCCTCCAGTTGTGGTGATGTGGAATGGGTTAGAGAACACGATTGCCACAGGTGGGGAGTAGATCAATATGAAAATGTTGGCACTTGAGATGTGTTGTGCAGGGTGGTGTTTGGAAGAATTACAGTGAGCTGCACGTTTGAGCTGCTTTCTCAGGGCTGCTGCAGGAGACGTGTGTTAGGTGTGTCCCGTGCTTTGACATTAACTGATGAAATTCAGGAAATGCTCTGCACTCAGTATAGTAGTTTACAGGTTTTGTTGGACTGCAGCAATTTGAAATGCAGCAGAGGTGAAACAAATGGAAGCAGTGGGTTCTTTGGCTGCAGCTGGACAGAAGAAAATGATCAAGTCCATGCTGTGCTGTCTGGGCAAAAATGAGATGACCTTTTTGAACTTCAGGCAAGTTGTGAGAAACTTCACTCAGTACAAGAAAGAAATTAATGTTGTTTACCTACAAAATGGGTGTAGAAGACTTTAGGTAGCAAACTGCCAATTGACCAATATTCTGTCTTACAAGGAAGAGTTTGCCTAGCTTACTGTATCTTCTAGATAAACTATTGCCTTCTGAGGAATCATTCAGGGTTTTCCTCCTGTTTGGCTTAGCACTTAGAAAACCAGTGAGCAGTGAGTTTCATCTTACATTTGTGATGTTTTGTAAAATAGGAATTCTAATACTGTTCACATTCCTTTTTTTTTTTTGTGGGTTTTTTTTTGTTTTGTTTTGTTTTTTTTTGTTTTTCTAGATGAGTTATGTTCCCATAGGTTTTTTTTTTTCTACTTGAAGTTTTTAATGTTATGTGCTGGTATTACTAGTATTTAAATGTTAGAGTGGGCTTTTCTCAGCTCATTTCCTGACTCTGCTGTCCTTAACACCTTGGGGAACTGTAGAGCATGAACTATTTCATTCACTTTCAGCATCTCATTGTTTATTCATAATGGCATAGTAAATAGGAAGAAAAACACAAAAAGAGCAGTCTTAATTGTAGTATACATTTCTCCTAAAATGTGTATGTGTATGTATAAAAATATGTGCACCTGTAAAAGAGATTAAGTTAAATAATGTTTACATTTTTACATTATATTATGTTTTATGGAATATTTCAGTAAAACTTGGGAAAATTCTATGTATAATTAAAATACATTTTAGCATTTTAAAACAGATGCATATTGCACACAATTATCTGGAATATATATTTAATCTATTTGTCCACTTGGTGTTGTCCCAAACAAGAGAATTCAATATTTAGTAAGGGAAAAGGAAGGTTATTGTTACTTTCTTTATTTGACTGGAGAAGACTACCACACAGAAAGCAATTTATATGCATTAAGTGTTAAGTTCACAATCACTAGGCAAGTTTCCCTAGAGGGAAAAAGAAGCAGTGTTGTTTGTGTTCTGTTTGTTTGTTGCTATTAACATTTCTTTGACTGGGTTATCCTTCGTGGAGCCAAGAGAACCATGTCCTTGCAGCCCACATGACCATCATCCAGCTTCATGTGTAAGAGCCTGGATGCATCTCTGAGCTCTGAGCTATTCAGCTAGATTTGGATCCTGTAGTTCTCAAGGGACTGTTGTGTTGTTTCTCTGCTCTTTACTTGAGAAAACATTGTAGGCTTCTGGCGCTGTTGATTTTCATGCAGAAGTCCCTGTGTCATTATTCTAGCAAGCAGTTTTGAAACACACATGTTTTGGGAATTCTGTTTGAAGGAAAATGACAAGCATATTTAGCAAATCACAGTCTTGTTGGCAGGTGAGCTGACAGCAGGCTTCAAATATAATTGATTGGTAGTTGATTTAACATCAGTAATTTCAGCAGACTGTAATGTTTGATACCAGTTTTCTAAGGCATTGTATAAGGTGGGAATAGTTTCTACTGAATGAAGGATTTCTTTGTTACAATAGGAGGAAGTTAGGAGAAGTTGGGTTAGAAGTGAAGAAGGAAAAAAAAGGCTTTTGGTGAAGGTGAAAAGAAATCATATCATTACTTGCTTTAACCTGTCATTGGTTTCCTCTCCCCCTGAAAATTGATGTTCGCAAAAGTTTCTCAAGTCAAGTGAAGAGTTTTTCATCTTGCAAATCTTCAATTTATTTATTTCTCTCTTGGACATTACACATAAAAATTCTCTTTAATCTTTTAAAAGTTGCTTTAACAACATGAATCTCTCTTAGTGAGAGGATCCCTCCTCCTTGTAACTTCTTGGATTCAGTTGTCTTCTCATTTGAACACATTTCATTACAAATGTGGTTTTGCTAGAAAAAAATAATGGTTTGTGTTTATTGTTTAGGTTATATAATACTTTCCCTTTAGTTTCCTGTATTTTATCAGTGTTTAGTTGAAACTCTCCCATGTATCAAAATTGATGTCTTTGGTTTTGCCTATTTGCCTTTGCCACTTTATGTTGCTTTTTTTTGATCTTGCTTTGTTCTATAAAGTAATCAAAATAATTTGTTGTTTTTTTGATTAGCTTCTTGCACAAACTTGGCCATGCCATCTTTCACACTGCCTTTTACAGAGTAACCTTCCAGTGCACATAAGCAGCTCTGTCCTTTGTCCTGCTGAAGCCTACCCTGTTACATTCATCTCTACTGTGCTGTCTTAGGGGAAAATTGCTCAGTGTCCCATTAAAGAAGTATTGTGATTATGCTGGTTGTAGCTTTCCATCTTCCCCCAGCTTCAATTTACTCATCTGGCTTTCTTACTGTTTTGAAAAGCACCTAGGGTATGTAGTATCTGGTGCGCAGAAAAAAAGTTATTTGCTAATTATGTTCTAGAAAGTTCACCCTGGAGAACTGCTTCTGTGTAATTATTTAATTAAGGATTATCTCTGTCTTCCTGAATACTAAACAAAGCTGGGGTGCACCAACAGTACAAATGGAGTTTGGGATAGCACACAGAAGGAGCAGGATAATGCTGAGGACTACAAATGGGATAAAATTTCTGAATGCAGAAGGTAATGCATTCAGGGGCTCCTCCTGAAACCTGCTGCTCTAAGCTGGGAGGTCAGCAGCTGGAAACAACCCAGAAACATACAGTACTCTGTCACAAGCTGACTGTAAGCTGTAGAGGTATGAAAGAGGTAAATGCAATCCTGGGATGTCTCAGGAAGGATAACTCCAGATAAGGAGTTACTAGCTGCGTAGAGGAATCATAATCAGACCTCATTTAAGATAGCACATATGGTTTTGACTAACAGTGTTCAAGAAAGATGATCTGAAACTGAAGTTTGCATAGACAAGACCATAGGGATGATCAGGGAAATGGAGAATTTGTTTTACAAACAGGAGCTAGGAGAGGTTGGTTGTTTAAATTGGCAAGGCAAAACCTGAGAGGGCATACAAATTTTTTGTCTTTAAATACATTGTGGCAGAAAATAACTCTTAATCTGAAGGGCAATGTTGGCAAAGGAACAGAGGGGTAAACTGGCCGAGAATACATTTTGGTTTGGGTTAAGAAAGAAGTTCCTAACTATTAAAGTGGCTGAGCTCAGAACTCTGACTATTCCACGGGAATAGCCCAAGCACAAAACACAGTAGAACATAAAGGTCAGTAAGTTTATAAAGGGGATTATCTGTAAGAAGGCTGCTCTTGAGAGCCAGGTGATCGTTCTAGACTTACAGCCCTTAGGACATATAAATTTATATAGTTTTTAATAATAAATATATTTCTTTATCTGTAGAAAAGGCATTTACACTTTATTCATTGTTTCAAATAAACTCACCATTTGCAGTGAGAAGGATGTGTTTGTAACTGTGGTTACCCTCTAGAAGTAAACAAAATTTTCATCCTTACAGAGATGTGGGGTTTGGAGCAGTTGCTTTTTGAATCACATTAGCTCAGCTAAGCTAACTGAACTTGACTGAAACTCTGCTTTTCTGAAACAAAGATGTAAGTGTTGAAATCCTTCTACTGAAACAGTGTGTGTCAGCTAATTCAGTCAGTTAAACTGGTTTGGTTAAATAAAGCAGTTTTATGTCACTGACATACATTTTCAGCCCTTTGAATATCATCCACCATCTGATAGGAGCCAAATAAAAACACTCAAAAAATTGCATTGGACAACCAGTTCCATTTAAAAACAAAACCAAATCAAAGCAAAACTGAAAACCAAAACAAAATGAAGCCTCTAATGATTTATAGATTGGTCCAACATGAACTGCTGGTATTATCTATATAAGGCTCTAATGATCTTTAAAATAGAGGATTAATAGTGTTAACTTCTCTGTTGGACAAATCTTTTGCAAGTGAGAGGAGATTGGGATGCAAGACAGTTTCCAGTTGCTTTTATCAGAGGACCTAGTGAAAGGAGAAAACCACAGTCATAAAAACATTATCCTCCCATGTGCTCTGAAAAGATGAGTTTGGCATTTGATGGGATGCCAGTGTGCTGCAAGTGTTGACTGCTGTTCTTTAAAGCCTTATAAAGAAACAAAACTAAGAAAAAGCACTACAGACAATATTGCAGCAAAGAGTGTTTCTTGGATGTCAAACACCCTCCAGCCCACAGCACTTTGATCTTAGGAACAAACCATAAAGAACAAATAGAGTAATTTTTCTTACATGCTAAGATTTAACAGTGAGGTTGATGAACTTCTGGAAAACTAGCATAATGGGCACACCTTTTCCATTTGTTAAATTGGTTTGACAAGGGCATATTTCATTTAAAGAGGCTGTTTTCTATTCCTTCCCTTTTTGGTCTCTGAAAAAATAAAAGAGGAACCAATATAGAACTTCACAGTACACATCAGCTCACCTTCCACATGAGCCAAGTGGAAAAAATATCACTTAAATGCTCTTTTATTGAAGGGGGAATAGGAAAGCAGAGGAAATAAAAGCACATGTAGACAGTATAGCTGGGTATTTGTGAGTTTTGGCTCTTTTAGCCTTTTCATTGAAAGCCTCTGTTTCCATTAAACTTGCCAAAGAAAATGTATTAAATATATTAATACACACTTATGCACATTAGGGGTGGAAGCAGTGACTTAGAGTCTATCAAAGCCCCTCTGGTGCCCTCTCTGTGACTAGATAGGAGTATCAGCAGGCTCTACCGTGTTTGGTCACTATTTCCCATCTGCAAAAAAGATGCTGCTTTTAGATTTTTATATCTCACTGTCTTTTCACTTTCCTTAGGAACTGAACTCGCCAAAATGGAGGAGATTCCCTCTTGTGTTGCTATTCCAACTGCCTCAGAAGGGTTTAACACTCCTCCAAAACTTGCTTTTCTAGGATCCCCTCTTCTCAATTTGCCTTCCCTCTGTTTGTTATACATACAACCTTTTGGTATGTTAAAGCTCAGGCTCCATTAACAGATTCTTTTGAGATTCATTTTGCCTGTGTATCTCTGTCTTCCTGAATACTAAATAGATTTTTTTTTCAGGTATAGCTTAACAAACCAGAGTAAGAGACTCTTGAAGTCTGACTTTTTGGAGTCATGAGTTCAAATCCTGACTATATTTAACCCAAGCCTTTCATTGTGAGTAGATGCTGAATTATGATTTCTGGTGGAAAACCATAGCATATCCAGGGCTTGGCTACTCGGTCTGAGTGGATGCTAATAGTTGCTGGGCATAAGAGCTAGGATTTGTTCTACCAGGCCTATTCTTTCCCACTGTTTGCAGCAAAATACCTGTATTTCAACAGTGCTGTGAGACTCTATCAATTTAGATCTTTCCTATTGACTGCAAGACTTCATTTTCTTCTTGTCACATAGACAAATTAATCAGTTTCTGCTCTTGATGTTTGTTTTTTTTTTTTTTTCAAACAAGGCAGTGATGACAAAACCAGTAAGACACAATTGTATCCTTGGCCCTTTTCAGGGCAGAAACATCTCCTTCACTGGAAGACACTCTCATGAATCCTTGCATTCAATTTCAATTCCTTATTCAGCTATGCCCTGCAACATGCTAAAAATGAAACATCAGGATCTGATGTTTCTCAGATTCTGTCCTGACCATTTGCAGAAGGAGTAGTGTTTATACTATCTAACATCAGGCATCTGATATGGCCTATGGAGCTGCTTTGTCTCCTGGATCTGTTTGTGCTGCTGGATGGGATTACCATCTGCAGCTGGGTATCAGAGAGATGTGTGAGCTTGTCTCATTCACATCTGGGAACAGAACTGCTATCTGGAGCAAAATGAGCCATTCTGCAAAATTTTCTGCTTACACAGTTCATGCTAGCAAGGACTATTCTTCCCAGTTTGGCACATCTTCTCACATTTATAATAAAGCTTAATTATATGTGCTTGCATGTTTGCAGTGCATGTTTTGCTGCAAATTTTTCAATGCTTCTGCCTGATTTTGCCTAGGGGTAATTTTAACTGAGGTAGGAAAAAAAAATGGTTCTGCCAGAGGCAAATGTTCTCAAAAGACTGTTTTTTCTGTCTTCTGAAACTGCTTTCTGTCTCATGGCAGTTAACAGATGATCTCAGAGGAGTGTGACATCTGCACATAAACCTCTTACCTTCAATTTCTCATGCAAACAGAACAAAGAAATAACTAGTTAGAAAACAGCTACTAAAAATATCCACAGTTAATTTCTTTTTATGCTTTGACTTGTTGTAGCTTATGGGGAAGTAAAGAGAAATTATACACAACATGATGATCTTCCTGCTTTTTAAGAAAAATATTCTTTTCTCCATGTGATTGACTGAAATATTTTTTGGGAATCATTTAATGTAGGAATTTTCCAAAGTTACTACAGCTGTTAAAATTCTGCCACATTGGGCCAAACAATCTAAATTCAAATAGAAAGTCAATTGTGCTTAAAGATTTATCCTGTGGCTTCTTTCCAGTAGGAAGCCTTTTATGGCTTCTTTAAGATTTTCAGTCTAGTTCTTTAAGGAAAGCTTGGTAAATCTTGTGAAACTTTACTTTAGTCATGTTCATATGAAATGGGTATAGGCTTAACTGTGCCTTTAGGTACAGAAGGAGTATTCACAGGTGAATGGCAAGATGGCTTCTAAAAGATTTCCAGCAAGCACCCACAATTTGATGCGATACCTAGCTCTGGATGCACTGGAGCACCACCCCTGCCTGGAAAGCTTTGTGCTGATGCCTTTACCTTCGCTTCTCATGAAAAACATCTCAATAAACCAAGAGAACAAGTCTCCAGCATGTACAGAACTGTCAGCTACACTGATTAGTGCCTGCATTAATAATCTGCTTCAGTTATTTGCTGATGAACTGACAACTTCCATAAACTTTGTAACAAAAGCTTTTTCACACTCAAGTATGTCAAAACAGGACCAGTGTCATACCCCCAAGAGTTGAACATTTCAGTGGACAAACTGTGGGCACCTTTCTATTTTCCCAGCTCACGACCATTTAGAGAACATATGAGGCACATCACTGGGGCAACACAAGGCATCCTGCAGTGCTGCTGAGTCGCTGCCCTCTGTGAGAGAGCAGGGCAGATATCTCTGCATGGCTTTTTGTCTGGCTGACCCTGCTGTGGTCCCCACTCATCCCCAGCCTTACAGCCAGTCTCTGATCTACATGGCAGCATCTCCCAGTGTTCATCCTGCAATAACAGATTTGCTTCCTTTTGCATGGGGATTTCTGGATGGGGTCCTCAGTGGAAATCCGTTGACTCTTCTGCTTGATCTGGGCTGAGCTGATATTTGTGTCCATTTTGCCTGTATCTGCTTGGGTGATGACTCTCCCTACCTGTCTGCCACTGTCATCAGGCTCTTTCCCAAAAATTTGCTTTGAGAGGCAGGTCAGCAGTGTGCAAGGTGCTTGGAGATCAGTGCAGAAGGCTCAGTTACAGATTTCCTGACTCATTTCCCATCAAAAGGCTTCCCTTCTCCATGGAGGAGCTGGGGGCTGCGGACTTTGCAGAGGGCTTTAATTAGGAACATTGCTGCTTGCGTGTCTTTCTTCTCCAAAACAGAAGAACTTTGAAATGCAATTTTAACTTTTGATGTTGTCAGCTTGCTTGTTTTGGGGACAATATTTCTAGTGTGGTGCTGTTAGTGGTTGTCTTTTCTTTTTTTCCAATTGCCAAAATATTTTGAGTGCTAATGTAGGTGGGCAGTTTTTGGTCTGTCTGTATCTGTTTAAACTGTATGTGCATTGCTGGAATCCAATCTTTCATCCAGTGAGCAAAGTTTATTATTTGTTTGACTAACAGTGGTACATAATTCAGTACCATATTGAATTGTGGAAAGTCTCCATCCTTCCAGAGACAGCAAATCTCAATGATGTCTAAGCTCAAGATCACACCTGGTTGGAGTAGCAATCAAGCAAATGACATATGATGATTGTCCTGATTTTCTTCAAGAGACTCTAGTACTTCTTAGACTTCAGAATCACTGGAATTCAAATATCTCTGAAGTACAGAAATGTATACATTTTTTTCCTGCATGCACATGACATTTGGCAATATTTCTATTTGTCCTTGTAAGTGCATGAAAAGATGGTATTTCAGCCTGATGTTCACAATTCAGATTCCAATTTTTGAAAGACCTCACCAATTTAGTAACCTCATCCTGGACTGGAAACATTAAACTAGATGAAAACCTCAGGCTTGTGCAGTATTGAGGATTTTGGACATGCAGTTTGCTATACCAGGGTGGGCCATAATTTCAGTGGGGAGCTGTACCTTGTAACTTTGAGCTTGTCAAAGTCATATTACTTTGTCCAGAGTGTTAGGATCATTAGAATTCTTAGTTAAGTGCCTATCCCCACTTTGTCAGGAAAGTGTAAGAATAATTTTTTACCCTTGTGCTACTTTCTATCCCAAAATTGGAAGTGTTAGATGTGCAGTGTGCCTCATGCAAGCTCTGTTTTCAAAGGAATAAACTAAAATAAAGATGGGCCAAGCAACATTTTGTTGAACTGGTTCAAGAATCCTGAAACTGAAGAACAAGTCTTACGTTGTGACTGAAATTGTTGTGCTTTTTCCACAGAATTACTTTGTTTTTAAATATCATGTAGGTATTATTTTTCAGGGCATGTGGATTGTGGCTTTTCTTCTAGACAGACTGTGATTATCTGTTGATAACATCAGCTGCAATAAGCATTGCAGGCACACCACCTCCATGCCTTCTCCAAGGGAAAACTTGTTCCCTTGGTGAGGTTTAGCATCAAGTTTGCAGAGACCTGGGCTCAGGTGTCCATTGGTGAAACATGGATCAAGCCTGCCGTATGCTTTCCTATACCTCCTGTAGAATGTGGATTATACTTGTCTTTGCATTTTGTCTGTTTTATCTCTGACTGTAAGTACTTTAGGACAGATGTGATTTTCTGCACTATCTATGAACAATGCCACTGCAGGGTTTCAAGTTTCTGCTGTAACACTATGGGTTCAATAAAGTGGCAATTACCTGGAAAAACCTTGCTAAAAAAAAAAAAAAAAAAGCTAAATTGCTGTGAACTCTTCATTCAATGACATACTGAATTTTGGCAAACTTCAAAGTATCTGAAGCTCCAGAAAGAGAGGAGCATCTTCTGCCTATGATATACTGTCTTGAGTAAGAGCAACTTTCTCATGAAAGAGTTTGGTGCTTTCTTTACTCCACCTCATTTTACATCAGACTTGCTTCGTGTCCATTCTCTTGATTTTGTAAAGGCACACGCACTGTGTCCTGTTGCAGATGATTGTTTCTATCAGCACTCTGAGTGTGAGCATCCTCAGCCCTTGGAGGTGTGGTCACACTTGCCCCGGAGCACTGTGCTTCGCACTGGAGTCCTGAGGGAGCTGTCTGGGAGAAGAACAATGAGGTGCCCTGACAAAGTGTCTCAGGCTGCTTGAACATAACTTACTGTGTCAAGAAGAGAGAACAAGAAAAATGCACAAGGTGTTCTTATAAAAGGACTAGCACAGTGAAGATTCATTTTTCTTAGAAATAATCTTAAGAAGTTATTTTTTGATTCTTTCTTTTTTTCCCCCTCTGTCTGCATTATCAAATCTCTACCCCCTGTGTCTGCCTCTCTGTTACTTTCAATATGCATTGCAGCTTCTGTCTCCTCCTCTGTTCGTGTTAGCAATATGGGTCTTTCTAGGCGAAGGAAAGGGGACCTTTTGCTGGCCTATGGATCAAGTAAACCTTGTGAACAGTGGAGAAGGCAATCCAGATCTCTTAGTTCTGAATCTCTCTTTTCTTTCTCTTGGATTGTACTTCGAAGTAGATGTAGGGGGCTGTTGGCTTTGCTGCTGTTTGTCGTTTGATAGATGCACACAAATCCAGGAAGTGATCCAAATCCTGTATGATTTCTTTTATCCCAAAAAGATCTTCCTGCAGAGGAAATAATTTGGGTGGCTTTTGTTGGTTTGGGGTTAAAGAGAAGGCTGCTATCAGATTTTATTTCTACTAAAAGATGCAACTCCTTTAATATTTCACATCCTGAGTTGATTTGTGAAGAAAGCTACACTGATCAGACTTTTTCAGTAGATGAAGAAGCTGCTCAGTCTCAGGTGGCTACAGGTTAGCCTGGAGAAGTTGCATCAAGCTTGTCATGGCAGTAGAGAAACCTGTATGACCTACCATAGGCTTCTTCTTTCTGCAGAGGTATCTCTTGATGTCACTGCAGTGATCTGAAGTGCTGTATTGTCTTGCCACCCTTTTGCAGGGAAAACTTCCTGACTTCCTTTGTACCTATTGTTTTCTATGCCATTGCAGTATTCTTAAACTTGAAAATAATTTTGGGCGAGGATTAGAGAGCATCAGGAGTGGCAATCAGAGACCTCCTCAGGGACTTTCCCACCTGAGGGACTCTGTGAATCTCTGATGGTCTGCTTATTACTGGCAGCAAATTCCTGTTGCACTTAATGTGTAGTGAGTGTGCACAGAACTGAGGAAGTGCTGTGATGGAAAGTTAAAATACTGTCTAGGAAGGTTTATGAACTGCAGAATCCAAACTATTAATTGTAGCTTAAATCTGTATTTCTATAGCCAGAGAACTGAAGTAGGTGGTCATAATATTATGAAAGGGAGTGAGTGGCCTGTGTGACTATGTTCCTGGGAAGACTTGTGTGGGTTTTTTGGTATTTATAGGGAAGGTGTAAGTGATCCTTCCCACCTGCCTGTGGTGTAAGATAGAGGTTTGGCTCAGCCTTCTGCTCGAAGCAGTGCCAGGAAATATATTTGAAGACCCAGTTTTGACTCTGGTCAAAGAGGGAGGAAGAGTGCAATATAAAGATTTTGGGCAGGTGTTTAAAATAAAACAAACTAAATTTAGGAGTATCTTTTTTAAAATAAAACAAAATCTATTTGTCTTTGTCAAAGAAATTTAACAGTAAGGACTTGAATTCTGTGAAAAGTAGATAATTTCCAAAAGACTCATCTGTATTTGAATTATAAATGCCCTCAAAGCTCACGAACCATCAAATTCAGGATTTGAACCTGTTTGAGGAGGTGTCTCAGTCCTTGGATTGGTTTAGTTCCTGTCCTTGTAGCTGTTTTCATTGAAGCAGTTAGCTAAATATTGAGGGAGGATAGACTCAAATTTTCCTGTTGAGTTATACCTGAAACCTCTGAATTAGAGTCCAGACCATCATGGGATGCTTTCAGTTTTGCCCTGAAATGGCATTAATCCATGTCTTATCACCAAGGGCCACAGAACAAATGCATGCACAGAATTTAATGCTGTTAGTTAACATCATCACACAGAAAACAAATGCAGAAGGCTTCCACAAACCAAAGGAAAGTTTTCCTCTGGCAGAGAGAGTGTAGCATGAGGCCAAAAGTGAATTCATACAAGGCAGGACTGAATGCTGTAGTCCTGTGATAGATGGAGGAGACCAGTATAAATCACAGGATAAAATAACTGCTGTAAAGAATGCTTCTTGTCCTACAAATGCTGTGCAGTTATGCTCCCTCCTAGGATTTATAAACTATTTCAGTCATTTTTTTGCAGAACCTTTCAGCAGTCCTGAATTCTCTGAATCAACTGCTCAGGAGAGAATTGAAAATGGCAGTGCACTGATGCTATAAAGGAAACCAGAAGACTTAGATTGCATTCATCTCTGATTTAACCCAGTGCAATACAACACTGAAATTAGTAGGGTTAGAATGATGTTTGATGTTGCCATGAGCAGAAGTTGCCCTTTGCAGTTTAAAATGTGTGGCTCCAGCTCACAGTGGTGTAAGTTACACCCCAGGCTGGAACACATAGAATGGAGCACTGAGCACAGGTGCTTTGTGGGTGTGCCATGCTGGGTGCATAAGGCAGGAGTGTGACACTGGAATAATCTGTGTCTATACATTCCTCTGAGGAGATTTGATTTTGCTGCAATCCCTAGGGCAGTTAAAGAGGCTTCCTGGCTGAGAGTGGCCCATGCTTGGTCACATGAGGATTGGGAAGAATGTGAGTGCATGCTTGTATTAGGCTTTGCTTGAAGTGGCACACAGAAGTGTAAAGATCTAATAACTTGCAACCAATTTGGACTCTTACAAAAACCAGCATGAACACAGTGTTTTATTTTTTTCATGTGTACTTTGGCTTTAAGTAATGTGTATTAGGACTGGTAACTACCTAGGTTACCAGTTTTGCCCTGGTACTCACACAGCCTGTGCTGTGGCATTGATGCACAAGTGCCTTGCAGAATTTCACTTTATCAGCCTAGGCTAGCACTGTTGGCTGCCATTGGAATGTATTCACACTTGCATTTTACCCTTCCTTGATTCCTTTTTGTTGGAATTTCTTCCACCTGATTTAAATGCTTTGAATTGGGTCCTGCTTATAATCTCTCTCTTTTTTTTTTTTTTTTTTTTTTTTTTTTTTAAGGGCAAATTCTGCCAGTGATCTTCTGTCACTGCTCTGTCATCCTGATTCTGTGGTGGTGAAGCACAAGCTATTCTGGTGGTAGCTGAGCTCCTGCAAATGCTGGAAAATTTGGTGAGAACAAAGCTGCACCATGGTTAGAGCTGAAGGAAGAAAATGAGCCCATGTGAAAATATGAAACTTGTGAAAGGATTTGGTGGGCAAGCTGGGACTCCAATTTAGCATTTTACCCTTATTCTCCATCATCAGTAAAATCAAGAGTGAGTTGTGCTTGGGCCCGCTTTCTAATAAAAAAAATTATTGAGGATCTATTTAAGCCAATTCTTTTTCTATGTAAATAAACTAGTATACTGTTAGCACATACTGCTATGGAAGAGGGATTGACATGACTATTTGGAAAAGTATGTTCCTAGAACTTATAAAGCATCAAATAGTAAATATTTTAGTAAGCAAAGATATGGTATATATAGGAAAACCTCTGCGTAATCCAAACCAAACAAACCTAACTGTTTATCCCGATAACTTGTCAAAGACACAGTACTTTAGAACTTTTCTCACCCTATAGGCTTCCTGCTCTTGAAATTTACCATCTGTGTTCTCCCTAGTACTGAAAACTCTCCTTGGAGGAGTCACTAGTGGCCTGAGATTTTGCCTTTATTCAAGGAAGTCCAGCTGAAGTGAGCAAAGTTATGAAGTGAAACCTCAGCAAGCCCATTTGTGGCTCCTGCTCAGCAGTGCTGCTGCTGTCCTGGGTGTTTGAAATATCCATGAGCCCTAACCAGAATTTTTGGATTAAATATTTTTTTCTGAAAAATGGATCAGCAACATTTTTCTGGTTTTCCTCCTTCAAGCCTATGAATTTCTTTGAAAATTGAACCAGTGGAAACTGCTGACCACTGGGAGGAACACATAATGGATACATTCCCAACAAGGATGGGATGGATTACAGTGCTTCTCCTGTAAAAGGCAAAAAAAATCTCAAACTAAAAAATTACTTTCAGATCTCAAATAAATTTCTCAGAGTTTCTTTCAGTGATTTCCTCACACAAAGACTTATGCAATAGTCACCTCCTTAATTTAAAAGTAAGCTTTTTCTACCCAGTGTGGGAAAGATGAAAGATTGTTACCAGTTTGTAAGTACTAGTGGAAAAATTGTAGAATTTTTATAGTTGGATTTGTATTTTAATTAAAAAGGGCTTTGAATAGTGAAAATAAAGAGGATTTTGGCAGAAAATTTTAATTATTTTTAAATTTCTGGGGTTTTTTTATGGAAAAAAAAGGCAAGCATGAAAATTTGTTCTCCTGATGATTTATTTTTGTTAATAACATTTTTTAGGTTAAAAAGTGACTTTTATTTTTTTTTAATTGAAATTACTCATGCAAAACCAGGTAATTTTTCATATTTTCATCTGTGAACAAAAAAACAGTATGAATACCCCAGACCAACACCCTGCCACCCCACCACCCAAACTCCTATCTTCCCTGCACCCCTAAAATACAATAGACCCATTGATGCTTACATGGGAAATTTTGATGTTCAGTGTTTAAAATAAATGTGAAATTTTCTTTTTAAAAAGATGGTCTTTCTACCTCTGCTATACCTGAAATATTTTCAGACATTAGTGATATGAATCACACAAATGTTTAGCAAAGAAACACGATTTGTTATCTTGGCTGGTAACACATCAGTTCCAAAATCTCTGCTGAATTCACTAGTCCAATCTCTGATGGAGGTAATGGTCACATGCAACCAGAATTATACTTAACCTGTGCTTTTGTCAAAGAGGAAGTCCCCTTAAACATGTTTCTAAAGGAAAATTGTGGTTGGTAGCCCTTTTTTTTTGTCCTCCAGATGTTTTTAAACACTTCAATGTTTTTTCATAGTGAAAAATCAAGACAAATTTTTATTGGTATGTGTCCATCAGATTTACATTTGTGTCTGTGCTCCGTGAGCACTGTGGAATTTTAATTTACTTCTATCCACCCAGCTGGGTGCCTGACTTACAGCCATAGCTCAGAGAAGGGGTTGAAAGAAGTTAAGAGCAGAGAGCACATATAATACCTGTATCAGTAAACTACAAACTAGGGGTTCAGGTCACAGCTTTCCAGCCATGTCTGGCCATGTTAGAGCTTACCAATAGATGCAATGAGAAATTCTCCTCTGAAACAATTGATTTTTGGCATGTGAATATCTAATGAAGAATGAGTTAGTATCATGTAAGATGTGGTTGGCCAGCAAAAGAACTAGAGAAAACTGGTGTCTTTTTTGTTGAGAAGGAGCTCTAAAAATTGAAAATCAACCTGAGATTTAAGTTTTGTATGCCAGAAGTCTCCAGTTTTAGAACAATAAAACATTCCTGTCTGTGACAAGAAAAGCAAGAACATGGACATCAGTGATTGAGAAACTTATTAACATTACAATGACCATGATATTAGATAAACAATTGAGAAATGCTTTAAATATTTGTCAAAGAATGAAAGAAATTAATAAAGCTACTGGAAAATATGCTTAATATGTTTTCCTGAGTGCCTGGAGGTACCTTCCTGTTGCATGCCAGTGCTGCTGGTTTCATCAGGAGTAACAGCAAAATCCCTCCCACTGCATTTTATTGAAGGTTTAATTTTCCAGCAGGTAGAGGCAAAGCAGAAGTGCCTGCACCATAGAGTGAGTGAGAGCTAGAGCTTGTGAAGGACCTGCATGGGCCATTCTTTTGTATAGGGATGTGTGGGAGTCTGTGGATAAAGTGAGTCTTCGAAGAGCTCGGATTTGAGTTTAAATTTATCTTTTGTCACAGAAGATGAGTTTTTCAAATATTTTTCTTCCTCTGCAGGAATGAATTTGCTGAAAGGGAGAATGTTGTAACTCTGTGATATTTTTGCCCTGTTCTAGTCCAATAAGCATTTTAGTCTTATTTTATTTTAAAATAAGGCTTATTGAATATTAACTTTTTTTTGTTTGCAATTTTTTTCTTGAAAGAAAAAAAATAGTTGCTTTTTCAGGAAATACTTACATTTTCTTTGATATGGCTCAATTGGCTGTAGTTATTAAAGGGAAGTCAAACCAGATGCCGCCGTAGTCCTCATCTGCTTCCACTAAGTCTGACATGGACTTAATGTTGGAGTATAGCTTTGATGACAATTTGAATGGGAACTTGGAGACTGTATTTCAGGGTCTGAGGGCTTCAGTACTGATCAAGCCTTAAACTAGGTGGTTTTGTAATTTGAGATTTCAATTGTTCTCTAGAGCTGCATGAGACCAATAAAGTGTTGTAGATAAAATGAATTTAGCTGACAGATATGCAACATGTTCAATATATTTTTATTATTTCTTTACAAAGGTAAAGGCAAATGCTGAAATCTTTATGCATTTGTG
Organism: Vidua chalybeata; assembly: GCF_026979565.1. NCBI lineage: Eukaryota > Metazoa > Chordata > Aves > Passeriformes > Viduidae > Vidua > Vidua chalybeata. The sequence goes on from NC_071530.1 coordinate 52,635,776, forward strand.
TCTCCTTCCTTATCCAGACTAAACTCCCATTGGCTCTAGCCTGTCTCTGATTCATTAAAATCAGTGGAAATGTATCCCCATAAAGACTTCAGGATGCAATCCTCTTTGTTTCAGCCTTTCAGGCCAGCATCACTCAGACTCCCATCACAACACTCAATGTCACAGAGGCACGGACACTGCAGGAGCAACATGGCTTTCTTGGAAAAACATCTGCCCGATTTTGTCAGTTCTCACTCCAACATTTTTTAAAGTTCCTGTTTTAACAGTTTCAGTCACTGATTAATTGTACGGCTATTTTCTATATGAAGGTTTAAAAAAATATTTTGTGGTTGTACTGTAAATTGTGCTTCTGCCACTGCCTTGCTGGGCTTACATTGTCTGTGTCACACTGTCTAGTTCTGATGCCATGTCCTTTCTCATCCATGCTGATATAGTCAGGAACTACTCTGAATTTTGCACAATTTTCTAGGTGAAGGTTTGGCTCATAAGAAGGTGAAATCACTTGTGGATGTATTTTTATTGGTGTTTCAGTCAGTTCAGTCTGTGTTTCATAGCAAGTGCTAAGAGTGTCTCATATCACTCACAAGATGTGGAAGCAATGTGTGACACACAGGTGCCATTTATTCTTTGACACTCTCTTGCATCTTTCCATTTTTGAAAAAAAATGTTTGCAATGAGATTCCCCGCAGAGTCAAATGCAAAACTAGGTACCTTGGAAGGTTCAATCTTTTTAAATAGTTAATATAACTTAGCATTTATATTTTTGTAGCTTGGTATGTGCGATAATAGAGCTCTAGCTGTCTCTGTAGGAAAACTCGAATTCCCACAGTTTGATGATTCAGCTGAACCCTTAACCCTTTAAAATTATTTTTGAAAACCCTTTTTTCATGTCTTGTTGTTCTGTAAGATGATTGGATGTAATGGAATTCTTGCTTGTTTTTACTGGTATAAGACAAGAGTAGGATTTGAAATAGGTTTGGTGATTTATTTATTTTTTTTAGTAAGACCAAATTACAATTTGACCACTTTCATTACAGATGATCAAACAGAACTGCAAACACAATTTTCAGATTAACATCCATTACAGCATAAAGTATTCAGTGGCAGCCTTTGCCAAGAGCTGTCCAAAACCTAATTATTCATCATTAAACTGCAGCCTGAAGACACAAAACCAGACCAGAGGTCTGCTGTATAACATTGCTGCACATGCACATAATAAAACAGAGGGTTGGATCCACAGGGGACTTGGGTCGCTGTTTCTGCTTCCTGCTCTTCACGCTACACACCCAGCAGTTAAAAAATATACTGTGTTCAGAGGGAAGGGCCCTGAAGCACTGCTGGATACCTGCTTCCCCTCCAGGTGACTGCCCTGGATGCCAGGCTGCAGTCATGCTCCCTGCTGTGCTCTCCTTAGCCCCTCCACTTGGGATATTGTGTAAGGGGTAACAACTATGGTGGGACAGATGGAAAATGTTCCTGCAGGCCCTCCTTAATGCCGGGAGGTGTGGGGTTGAGATGCCCTTAGAGAGGCAAAATTGAGGCCAGTCCTCTCACAGGCTTGGGTTGTTACAAATTCTCTACTCTGGGATGTCATTGCTGCAGCCAGGCACTGTGGGAACTCCTTGGTGAAAACTTGAGAGCCTGAAGGTGGGATTTAGGATGCACCACTTGGAGAAGACATCTCTTTTCTGCTTTTGTAGTGCCCCTCTGGTTACAAACCCCAACAGTGGACAGCAGAACAGACAAATAGTGGAGAGGGGAGAAAAGAGGAGCACAGAGGCAGCAAGCATCCTGCCTGGGCTTATAGAGTAGGATGAGGCGGAAGCACTGCTGTCTGTGCAGGATTCCCCACGCTGCTGTGACATCCCAAATCCTGGAAGATATTGCTCCTCTTAAGACTGGTGTGGCGTGATAATTATATTTGGTGTTTGAGATTCCAGAGTACAGAAGTGAGCCACAACACACCAAGGGTTGTTTCTCTTTGTTTCTCTCTTCTCTATTCTAGAGAATACTCTGGGTGGTGGAGGGAGCACACGGGCAGCCCAGGAGCTGACTCAGTGCACTGGTTTACATTTGGACATCTCTCCATGACAAAAAGGGTCCATAACTTACTGCCAACCCTCTAAATAGGGCTGAGCACCTGCAAACTCAACAAAGCAGAGCTTGGAAAACATAGCACTCTGAAAATCAGATCCTCATTGGTTCCAGCTTTCCACATAGTATTAAAAGTAATTATGTACAAGCTCATGCTTCTGCTACTTGACTTGACCAAAGACTTCCCACTTCTCATTTATGCGCTCCACTTCATATTTTACTGGAAATTATACCTTCTAATGAGAAACAGGAAAATATGTTGGGCTGTTTTTCCTTTTAAGGATGGTATATGATGAATTGGAAATAAGCATGGAAATTAAACCACTTAATGTCTCCATAAAATCATATTCAGTAAGCCTTTAAACTATTCACAGTTTGAAACTGTAATGCCTGCAGCTAAAACAATTGTGTTTAAAGCAACAAAGCAGACTCACAGTATAAACTTCTATCAAGACGTTGAGCCTGTACTTGTTTTCTGTTTGCTTTCTCTTCTATTTCAAGCCTTAATCTTCAATAAAAGCCATGGAATAGGGCCAAGTAACATGGAAAAGCCTATGTGCTGCTGCAATAGTGAAATCCATGGCAGAAGGAAAAATCTCCTTGATAAACTGTTCAACTGCCTGTGCTAGATGGTGATGGTTCCTGCTGTTATTATGGGGGTTGTAGGTTGCAAAATTTCATGTCTCACTTTTTTTCCCCTCCTGGCATTAAAGACTCAAATTCAACTGTTCCTTTCTTCTCTTGTCTTTTCTTTTTGGGTAGAACAGGCAAAAATATGAACTCTCTCTCACCTTTCTATATCCTCTGCTTTTTTTCTTTAGGGTATTGTATTGCCTTTATCGGAATTATCTCCTTTTCTTTAAATCTTAAAAGTTTGATTATTACAGCCCAACAAGATTCTTCAACAAATGGACCTGGAGCTAGAGACCTATATGCCCTTTCCATTTCAAAAGTGTCAATATCTTCACAATACAAAATGGCTTTCAACTTTTCTTTCTTCCTTTTTTTTTTTATTCAATAAAGTGATTTCAGTAAAAGTAAGCTCCAGAAATTTATGCCACGTTCTCTTCTGCCAAATATACATAGATTACGTATATGTTGGTTTTCAACTAAATGCAGCCCCCTTGAAATGTTAGTAATTTGTTGCTTAGAAACTAAATCTGCAATAAAAATAGATATGAAATGATGTTTTCCATGTTAGATACTTTCATTAAAATTATTGTATGATGACAGAAGTGCTTATGATCTGGAAATAATCATAAAAAATTAAGATACTGATACCTGACCTGATTCTCTTTCACCTCAACATATATTTATGGCAGGACTGAATGCCTTATCTGCAATTCTTTCTTTTGGGTCAAGACCTCTTTTTGGAGGAAGCTACTTCAGAACTGGAAAACCATTGCTTTTCAGCTGTATCTCTCCCATTAATCAACTGTTTTTCAAAAATCCCACATCTTTTTCTATGTCCATAGAAACTTGGATTGTCTCCTCACCATCTTGTTCTGTTCTACACTAGTGGATCATGACTGATGTCTCTTTCAGATTTGATTTTTGGAAACCCAGCTGAAAATTACTTGTGAGGGTCTGGATTTTAAAGGGAAGGCCTTCACCCTCACTTGAACCTCCTATGTGTTGAGTGACTGATCTGTGTCTCTCATTAGAGCTAGTGACAGAACTGTCTTGTGGGGTCTCCCCAGGCCTAAAGATGAATTTGGCCCCACTGGAATCAAAGGCTGCATCTTCAAAACACTCTTGAGTGATACATATTTATGGGGACTGGTGGTGTAGTACTCCCTCATGATAAAACTGTCATTCATTTCTTGCTAGGGTTGTGTCCAAGGAGGGAGTGGAGGATTAAGCACACAATTCCTGCTAGCAGCAATAAAACCTGGCAGACTAGGGAGCAAGCAGGCTCCTTTAACCCTCGAGATGAAAATCTAGGGGCTTGCCTTCTTACTGAATACTAGTTTTTGGTGTGTTTCATAAAGATTGGTGCATATTCCTATCTCTCTCTGGATATGGTCAGGGGTAGAAGACGAAGAACTATGTGATTCAAATCTCAAAATCATTATTACCCTCTGGTTTAAAAGACAAGCCTTATTTTTTGTTATTAACAATGGTAGATCTACTTTCCTCATTTTTAAACATAAACTCACCAAGTTGAAGGCAAAATCAAGCTAAACAAAATAGCATGCATATTTATTGCTTATCTGAATTTAGCATGAAATTGGTGCAATACAAGGAAAGGTCTTTATTTAGGAGTGAAAACATTTTTATTTAGGAGTGAAAACATTTTTCTGAAAGTTATTTTCCCTGCTTTCCTGTACTCTTTAAGGAAGTTGAAATTTCTTTTTTTTTCTCTGAAGGCAAAGAGAGCTTTGGCTTAATTACATGGAGCCGATTACATTTTGAGGTGAACCGGAGTCATTCCAGTGATGTTATGTGGTATGCATCCATCAGAAAGCTTGAGTGTGGCCTAGTTAGAAACTGTTCATGGAGAAGTAATGAAATCAAGTCTGGTACATAGCAATAGCTGTCATTTTTACCTTGCATGGTAGTCTGAAATTTATCTACATGCAGAAGTTGCATTGCTTTAATCACACTCATATAAGTTAAATGATACAGTAACTCCTAATTTTTTGCCTGTGCCAATATGGCTATTTCAAACCAAAGAGTAATATTGCTTTATGTATCTTATCAATAGTTGCATTTCAGTGAAGGGAAGAAGAACTAGTTGAGGATAAGCAGACTTCCAACTGACATTGTCGCATCAAAGATAGCTGTACTAGGTGCCTTGTATATATTTCTCTTTTTTTGGGATATAAGGCCACAGTCAGGAGAGCCTTGGGGAGGAGAATTAGAAAAGTTAGCTGCTCTACCTTTTTGCACACAGCTCTTCACTGCTGTCTCCCCAGCTGACAAATGGTTACTGGCTGTGTGAGTGTTCCTAGTTTGTTTCAACGCCAATAAACTTGGTTAGATTAGATCACCATCATAAAAGATGGGTAAATTAGCCCATGCTGGGCCAGGGCTTTTATATCTGGCCTGTGTCCAGGTCCACAACTGCCTTGTTAAAAGCTGAGCTTGAATGGCTCTGCATTCCAGGCACTTCTGTGACTGGTGTGTGCATATCCCGCAATGGTTTTACCAATTGGACAACACTCACTTTTGTATTTAATCACCTAGAAAACTTTTCTTGCAAGGGTTCTTGCTGAGTACGCACATTTCCATATCTTTCTCAGTTTTTATTTTATTTTTTTGGATTGTCTATAAAAGATTGACCTTCCACTCTCTTAAATATTCTTGCCATCAGATATAAAGCACATGTATTGGCATAAAAACTACTGTATATGGAATGAAAATTACTGGCAGTTCTTGAAACACATTCTGCACATTAAAGCCTAATTGTATGTTGGACAGTGGCGATCATAAAAAAGCGATCTTGAACACTTGTGGTTTAAATCAATGACCTTTACTTCTGTGAGTGGCTGCATTGATACCGAGGATGTCAAGTGCTAAGCCAAGGTGAAACTGTATATTCTGTGAAAACAAAGACTCGTGCCAATACTCCCTGCCAACAAACAGCATGCCCTAAGCGAGGGTGAATGAGGAGACTGATGAGGGGATTTGCAGGTTAAGGTGCAAGGTAAGACCTTGTTCATGTGAGAAAGGAGTGATTCCTACAACCTTGGATGAAACAGTCTGCTGAAATTTGATTACTCTGAAAGGCTTGAGGAATTGCCTTGCTAACCAGAGTATCTGAAAACTTCTCCATCCAACGTCCACAAGCTGGAAATACTTTTAGGATGCAAATGTTCAAAAGTGGGCCAAATTCAGTTTCCAGGATTTTGTTGACATAGCCATTGGTCTAAATGGAGTTTCCTTGGGGTTTTTGTAATGCTACAATGAACAGAACTGATCGCTGAGATACTAGTGCTAAATGAAGAGTCTTTGTCTTTCCTATTTTGGGATCAGAGCAAAGTCAGAGTGATTCACTAGAAGAGCATAAATTCACATTAGCTTCCCTGTAAACATTTTCTGTCTGGCTACACTTGTTCACATTGCATCAAGAATACCCTGAAAGGGAGATCTAGTCAGAGTGGTGTAGGCAGTGTGCAAGCAATGTGCACGAAATATCTGTTTTACTCACCTTACCTGTGCAGAGAAACCTTTATGCAAATGCAGATGAGGAGTTAATTTAATCTAAATAGTTATTTTAGCTATGACAACATGTGTGGGAAGAGGATCAGACTACCACTGTTTTGCAGATGAGTGTTGTTTTTCCTGCCTTGTGTTATTTGTCTAGGAAACAAAGTAAACAATCCAGTGCAATAAAGCCTGGCTCACTCCTGTAGTTTTTTGTGTTCCCTAGTACTAATGAGAGTTTGTTTGCTGGTGTTAGTTAAAGGTGTTAAGAGATAGGTCTGAAAACTGAAGTCACATTTGTCTCCTGCCTGAACACACACATTCCCAATTCATCCTCTACAGCTTCAAGAAAGGAACTAGGGAGGGGAGGAAGTGCTACTCGCAGAATATCTGTGTGCCACTTCTCTATTCAACCCCCTGCTGAGAGCAGAAGCAAGCCTGAAAATTAGCAGCATTCACACTGTGGGGTTTGCAGTGCTGTTCTCTGTCTCTCCAGAGCAGGACTGGTGACACCCACTGCTTTGCACCTGTACATCACAATGGCAATCACAAGGCAGAATCTTGCCCTTCCTAACAAGACACCTCAGGTGCCACCAGCAAAGCCCAGGCAAGGGAATGGATAGTGTAGATACTTCTTGGGCTGAATTTATACACACAGAGCAAAAGGGTATGTACCTCATGGATAAGAAAATAGTGCTTTCCAAAGTGAGAATGAAGGGGGAACTCTGCAGGCAAACAATGTGGTTAGGCCAGACTGAGAGCTCAGGGCTCACTTGTAGTACATAGAAAGACCTCTTCACCATTAAATCACCTGTTTTCTGTTTTCATTAGCACCAGTGTAGACTCCGACTACTGCAGATTTAAATCAGTAAGAGATGGCTGAAGGCCAAAGTCAACTTTGTTTTAAAGTTTCTTCTACCAAAAATTTGACTCTGAAAGCTTGTATTTGGAATTGTACAAAGTTTCATTTTATTATGGTATGTTTCCCGCTCTGTCCCAAAATTGGTGACCGTTTATATGAATTTTGGCAGGAGACAAATTGTCCTTCACACTCAGCCTGTAATTTACAGCTATGTTTGGTTTTACATAATGTACAATTTCAACGTTGTCTAACATTTCTTCATGTATTGCGGAAGACTTTCAGGTTTTATTAAACAGGCATAGATAAATTGATTTTCCAGCTGGATGCAGTCACTTAGCAAACTCTGCATATTCTAACTACATATGAGCTAAATTACACACTCTAATAGTGTGTTTGAATTATTTTATGGCAACATATAGTTGCAGGAGCATGTGGCAGTTTCCCAGTGCTTTGCCTAACTAAGGTTTTGCTCCTAGCTAAAGGAACTGTTACAGAGACAGACATAAATATTGCAGTGAAAGAACAAGCAGGCTGTGCCTCTTGGTAGGACAGACTATTGCCAATTTGCACTTGCTGAGAAGAGGTTATACTGTCTCCCCATGATATGAAGAAGTACTACTTAGGGCAAGTCTAAGTCTGCAAAATTACCACTTGAGTTAGAGGGCTTTATGGCTATGAAGAAGAATAGAGTTAGACTGTGGCACTTTCAGTGTCAAGGGGACTTATTTCTTATGCAAATAGATGATCCATGAGAGACAGAAGAATTCTGCAGTTTGTCCAACAACTTTTTCGTGACTGTATTCTGGAAAACTTGGACATATTGATTGGATTTCCTCTTTTCTAAAATGAGTCAAGATGACATTGTTCACCTCTAACATGCTCGCTTCCCAATTATGCCATTCTTGCTCTTTGAGAGTAAGCTTTAATCCCCTCACAGCTTCATTTTTGCATTACTCTTTGTGAAGGATCAGAGTGTAGACAATAATCTCAAACAAGCTACCCAAAAATGAGGACTGGGGAGTGAACTGTGCTGAACATTTTCTCACTGAAGACAGACAGATGACTTCACATGAACCCCCAAGAGTGTGGCCTGAGAGTTTTGAATTTGGAAATATATTTGATGCCACCTGCATGCTAGAAGGCTTGGCCTTTCATGGAGTATAGTCCCTAGAGTTTGGGATATTTTTTATGATGCTCACATTTACCAGAAATCTTCAAATATCTCTGTCCAGAAGGTTATCCTACTCCAGGGTGTAGTGTCCAACTGAGTAACAGCCACCTCCATCTCATTAAGGCAGCAGTCTTGCTCACAGGGTGCTATCATGGAAAATAGATGCAGATGGTCACACCTTACTCTGCTGGAGTCAGTTCCTTGGGCCATGCAGGCTGATGCAGGAATCGCAGTGGCAGTGGTGGCACTGGGAGCTGTTTTGTTGTGAAAACGTTTCACTCTGCATCGGGAACAATGTCTCATTCTCAGCCTCCTTGTAAAATGGAACTGTTAGGTTTGAGCCTCTTTTGTGTTGAGATGTTGCAAGAGTTTTACGTCAGGCTGCAAACCCTGTAATACCCTGCTCTCCTGGTAGAGGAAAGATGGAGGAAAGGAGAGTAGTAATTGGAATGTTGTCACCAATAATCTTTTAATTCACCAGATATTTGAATATTACTGGAATGTAATGTTTCCTTATTTCCTGAGGGATGGAATTAGCAATAAATTCTGCCACTAACTTGCAGAGTTCTGATTTTGTAGCCATTGCTCCTCTTACAGTGCTTCAAGTGTCAGTTGTGCTATCTATTTAACACATGGATAAACACATAGCAAGCATTATATCACCTTATTAGGCCACTAATGTCCAAGAGCTTTGTCTTATGACATGGTATAAACAATAAATCATATGCTCATTGCAGTTATTCTTTATGTCAAGTCTTATTTCTACATCCTGGGCAGAATAAAGTGTTTGGTACAGCTTTCTTGTTATGCTTTTCTGCCTCCTTTGTTGTTATTAGTAAGACAGTGTGCCTGATTATTCTGCCAGGGAAGGCAATGAGGGATAAATTGTGGGCTCAGATGAGGGAATTGGAAAAAAATGTCTCAGTTCTTACACAGTACTCATGGCTGTGATTTTATTTGGGAGAGCTGGGTGCACTAGGGACCAGATAGCTGAAGTTCAGACAAAACTACAAAACTGCTTAGCCTAATAGTTCCTATTGAAAAGGGCACTCTAGATGCCAGGGAGCTGAGGTTGTATGTAGCATTTAGGACATAAAAATACAGTTCAAGGTATCACACTGGTAAGAGGTCTTCATCAAAGATTTGTTGTGTGAGATGACCTGTTGAGCAATTTCCTAAGCTAACAGCACTCCATACAGTTCCAGACTACGTATTTCTGGTAAAATCATTAGGAAAACCAATAGATTTGTATTTTAATGAAGAGGTGTATTCATTTTGTCATAAAAGAAAGAAGTATTTTATGTCATCATGAGCACACCCATCTGCTGTGCAGCATCTATGGTTCCTGTCCATCAGAGCTTTCACCTTCAGTTTCCTGGTGCCAGGCAAGACCATAGAAGCTTTCTTAGCTGCAGCATATTGTTTGTTAGTATCAGTTTTAGTCTTTTAGGAGAAGTAGCAAGTGAACTTTAATTTCCCTTTCTTCTCTCCCACTTGATTAGAAGCAGGTGTGAGGAGTTATGGGGCAGAAGAGAAACAGAGACATCAGCTGTGGGGCTCCAGAATGCCTTCAGCCTGTCCTTTCACCTATAGCAAGTTTAATCCAGGCTGTGGAGAGAGCAGTCCTTGCCTGCTCTAGCTGTCCAAGGCTTTCTGCATGACATTCTTGAAGATCCACTTCAGCCAAGCATTATAACAAAAGCAGCATTGACTTTGTCAGACAGCTCCTTGAGATAAAATCCCCCTGATTGAGATTTCTTACCATAGTCATGGTGAAGCATATGAAACTTTCATAAACAAGATTCACTAAAAACCTTGAATGCTTGACCTTTCAGTTCTGGAGACTCTGCTGGGGAGCAACCATATACCACATTGCATATTTTCCAAAACCTTTCTTGATTGCTATCATTTCTCTCAGCTGATTTTCCAATGGGTAGCTTTAACCACTGAAGATTATAGTTATTTCTGTGGATCTGAAGGAATGTTTCAGAACAGCAAGTGGATACCAGGGATCCCAGAATCTTTCCTGACAGAGATTGACTCAACTTTGCAGGTCTTTCAGGAGGCAATCAGTTTACCTTGTTGTCCAAAACTACAGCATCCTACAAAAAAACTCAACCAAAACAACCGACCCAACATGGTATAATCTGAATGTCACAGAGCATTAATCTATATCAAAGTCTCTCCCTTGACATACACTTTTCCTGCTCAAATCCCTTGTTCGTCATCTTTTGTAATAAGATAGTTCAGTAGTCAAACCATTTCTAGTATGATTGTGTGAATAAATGCATGAACAGAGCTACCTGGTTAGCAGTAAAGTTATTCTGACTAATCATAACCTCATCTCTCTCTAATCTTGGTTCTGGAGTGAAGAAATGGAAAGAGAGAAAGGCTCTGTTATTGACTTGAATTAACCTAAGCCTGCTCAAAAGACAAGATTTGGCCTACAATGCATCACGTCTGTAGGAGGTAAAAGTTTGGGAGAGTCTTTATGTTGCCTTATGTCTGTGTGGAGCAGCTGCAAGGAGAAGGAAGAGGTAGGCTTCTCTTCAGAGTAACATCTCCTGTCTGAGTCTAAATCTGGGATTCTCTATCCAGTCTTGCAACTTCAAGGAAAATAAATGCCACACTATCTAGTATGTAGATCTTAGGGCATTAGCATATTTGTTCCCTAATTCAGGCCTCTCTTCTTTTTGCAAATCACTCAGAAAGACATCCTGTTTTCCACAGATTTTTGCCAGACCATTTGGGGGAATTCAATTTCAGTCTCTGCTTTGTTAGCAGAACCCACTCCATCTGTTAGTTGTTTGGTGTTTGTGAGGAGTGGTTTGTGGCCTAAATTGCATAAAGTCTTGTTCTTGGTGGAAATCAATCACACAGCTATACTCTTCTGCTCTTCAAAAAAAATCTGGCACAGTGTTTTTCTTCCAATCCAGTTGATTGGTTGCCTGAAATTTTTGGAGAAGAAAATAATAACCAATGAATAGCGAAAAGTCATTAGCATATAAATGCACTTTATTTCTAAATAAAATTGTCATTCAAACAATTTTTTACCATGAGGAAGAGGAAGCATGTAGTATGGGTAACTATTGTACATAAACACATCAGGATGACATACCTTTCCTGAAGTCAGTTGCATATGTAGTATTCATTTCCATAAGGTAATTGTTTTATCCCACTCCTTTTGTGTTACTTAGAAACTGTGGATTCAACATCCCAAAGAGCTGTGGTGGGGGTTTTATGCAAAGTAAAAGCTTTTGAGTGAGGATCCCTGTAAATAAGAGTAGAAGTTTGGTTGTGGTTACAAGCATGTGAGCAGTTTGGGTTTAAGGGTGGCAGTTTGCTCAGTGGAAGAAGAGACTAAAAAGTGTTTAAAGGCAAGGCCAGTGTGTTGAAATATGTTCACTAGAAAGTGGCTTAGGCCGTTGTCATCTTCCATAAACACAGACATGTTGTGGGTCGTGGGAGTGATAGGCTGAGAATGAGCATGCGATGTCATTAAGGGCTACATCTGTCCAGCTTTGCAGTTGCTCCTAATCCAAGTACTGATTCCCCCTCTTCCCTTCACTGCCCTCCGTCAAGGTGCCTTGTGCCTCCCACATGCTGCAAGGAGATGCTGACAATGTGGTACAGATCAGACGACGCATCGGGAAGGGAAAAATTCGACATTGACTAATGCCCGATTAAATCATATGTTTGGGATCTCCTGGGTCACGAACTGTGAGAACTTTCCATGAAAATTATGAGCCATAACTCAAGCAGGCAGCTCTGGGACAGTTGCGCAGCTGCACGAGGCATGCGAGCTACCCTTTTGCACTCCAGGTTGATTTTAATTTTTTTTTCCCCTTTTTTTTTTTCCCGGTAACTTCGTCTGCGAGCCGCAGGTGAGGCCGGAGCGCGGCGGCCCCGCGCGGCCGCGGTGCCGAGGGCGACCCCGAGGGGGCGCTGGCGGCATGGCCCGCGCAGCAGCGGCTCCATGGCTTCGCGGATCCGGCCTGGATCGCTCCCGCGCCCTCACGCCGGGAAGCCGGCGCTGCTCGCCGGCTGCTTGTCAACGCCGTGCCTCCCGCGGCAGGCGGAGAGCGGCATCCATCAGCTCCGCTCTCTGCTGCCAGCCGGAGTGATCGCCGCGCCGGGGCTGGGGCACAGGGTGGTATCCTGGGGGGACAATGGGGACGCCTTCCTTCCTGCGGTGGACGGAGGTCAGTGGCAAACTGGGCGCCGGGCGACAAGTTTTTTCCACGTACCCTTTGTCCAGCTCCCTGCTTGGAGGGGAGAAGTGCCCCACTGCATATGCCTGTGCCCAGGATTATAAATTGTACTTCCTGGGAGGAGAGAGCAGGAGGAGCAGTGGGGTGCTCTGCTGTCACCCCATGACGCTGTTGTGCTTGCTCTGTGTTGCAAAGGAATGCAAGACGTGCAGAGCTGCAAAAACCATGCTTAAATATTTTATTTATCAAGGGGACGTTGCTGCAACAATATGTGATTTCAAGAATCTCAGAGGGTTTTCTCAGCAAGACTTTCTGGGGTAACATTAAAAAAAATACTATCAGGGATCGAACAAGGTACTTTCTCTATGTCTCGCTTCTCCCACACTGTGTTCGAAGGGAAAGAGAAGCATAGGAAACAGGCAAACACAGATTAATCCCTTTCTGCCAAAATTTCCGTTAGCAAACACCTCAGTCTCCTACTTTTGCCATTTGACTCTTTGGCCGCTTTGCGGGATTGATTTGATACATTGATTCTATTATGGCAGAGCTTGCAAAGAGTGAAAAAACATGAAATATAGTCCCCCAAAGAGCAGATTTCTTGAGCTAGGAAGATTCGTACAGACTAGCAGCAGAAAGAGAGCACTAGCAAGTATACTAAATAGAAGCAGATACCAATCATAAACAATTACCTATGTGCTTAAAAATTCTCCTCCTGACATCTTTACATTTGCTGGTGGAAGTCACCTTATGAATATCAGCAGATGAATTATTCTATATGGGTAAAGAGTTGAAAAAGCAAAGGACATCTCACTTTTTCCTTTAACCTTGGGGAATAGAAAAGATCTGGCTCTTGCATCTCTTTTGAGTGCATACGGTGACTGTAAGGGAAAAACTCATATGCATCAGAAGGCTTCTGAATACATCTAAATAACAGGCATATCAATGAAATGTCAGACTTTGGCTGAATGATAACCCATATATAAATCACACACTGCACTGTTTACCTTGAATATATGCTGAACTGAAAATCTAGCTCTACTGGGAATTTCGCATCAGTGGACCAAAACAGACTGGCTAAGAAGTACATGGTCTGAAACCTGCAATGGAAACTGGGAATCTGTTCATATTCTGTCTAGAAGAGCACCTCTGTTTATTTGTTTGTAGTTAGAACTAATAAGTTGTGGTCATCCAAGTATTAATTCTAATGTGAATGTAATTGCCTTTCTGAGTAACACATACTCTCTTGCAATCAGTCTAGCTTTTTGAGAAGGTATTAATTATTCTCACTTCTTAGCTGAACAGTTTCAGCACATAACTTTCAGCCTGAGGTTTGGTTGCTAACTTTCTCCTTTGAATATTCGTTATGCATCTCGGATGTCTAAACATACAGCATGGTATTGTTTCTGGCTGCTGAGCGTGTGACTCAGATTTTTGAGCAGTAGATGGATAATTGGCAAGTAACAAACTTTCAATACAAATTAATCATTCTGGAATCATGGAAAATGCAGGATTCTCAAGGATTTCCAGAAATACCTACTGGCTATATGAATATTCTGAAATAATGAATAGCATTACTCACAGCCAACTGAAGTTGGCTGTCAGCTTGGCAGTCATGCTTGCAAAATATTTTTGAATAAGGTTTATGCCTGTTTGTTTTTTGCTGTTCAGCTAGAACAAGTGCTATCACTTCTTAACTCATGATGAATTCAGTGTTGCCAAATCCTGTGATTTTTATCGCAGGTCTCGTGATACTTCATGTTTTTTTTCCCTGTAACTTCTCATTCCTAGAGACATTTAATTAGGTGAGAATCTCAGTTTTCATTTTTATAGAAATCAGTTTCTACTCCTCAGACTGTGAAGAAGTTTGAAAGTATGGCCCAGGGGCATTCTAAAGACAGCCACAAACCCCAGAAAAAATAAAAATGTTTCCAACTTTTTTTTTTTTTTTTTCCTCATGACAGTTCCTCAAACATCTGATTCCTGATTCATGACTTCTGAATATTTAAGGGTGGGACTACCCTTAATGAATTTTCCCCTTTCCCTCCCTAAATTTAAAACATCTATATATTTCCTTCAAAGGGGGGGACTTGTTGTTGTGGAGCCACAGTGAGGCCACATGGACAAGGTTCAAAGCACTACCTCACCACCTGTACTCTCAACTCAGCCTAACTGTGATCTGAATGCATTTTTTGCTTCATGTTATTTCTCTCAAAGGTCAAATTCTTTGGTTCCCAAGTGCAATGAAACCCATTACACTCTGTGCTATTACAAGGTGACCCTCCCTATGGCCTGAAATGGGAGACCCATTGCCTTCTTAGGATAGCCTGCCATGAACGGTAAAGAGTGAAGCTTTTCATGGCCAGACTTGTATGATGTGGGGAAATGCAGACATTTGTAAGAAAAATTTTCAGTTACAGGAACAGGAGATCATCAGGCTGTTCACAGATGAATATTATACTCACCATCAAATACTCCCCTCTCATCTCACTTTTTACTTAATAATGCATGAAACATTCCCAGTTTCTGTGACTGTACATGCTGTTTCTAAGTGTTTCCAAAAGGAGAAGTGTGTATTACTGCTAGGGTAAATAACATACAGTTGATGGGTTTTTCAAACTGTTTGATTAGGCATTTTCAGAACTTGCTGAAAAGCAGTATTTACAGTTTTTGAGGATTTTTTTTTCATTTTTTAAAAATTTGACTTTGTTCCCATTGGCCTGAAAACTCCTTTTTAAAAAATTTCCTATGAACGGGAAAAATGTCCCGCAGAGATATTGGCAAGGGATGTCTCATGAACCAGTCAAACTGAGGAGAAAATCTGTCTGATTTTTCAGCCTCTTCTCCACCCTCCCAAATATTTTGCTTTTCTCTTTCCCTGCTGCCAAGCTGTAGTGTCACTATCCCTGTAACACAGCCCAGCCTAGCTCTGGCCTGGGCATTCCTGGCCTTCTTCTTCTTTCTGCTCTTTCACCATCTTCCTCACTACTGCAACTCTCTGCAGAGTATGAGAGGAAGTATTTAGAAACAGAAGATTCACTTTGGGCCTCCTCCAAAACTGGTGGCTATCCAGGGAAAAGGGCAGAACCTAGGAGAGGGAGACAGCTCTTTCCCTGGCTTATAAGAAGACATTTTTAGCAGGGATGAGGCTTTTCCTTCCTCCCCTTCGGGCCCTAAGAAAATTGATGATGAAATGAATGATTGCTACTGGTCCTGCTGTTTATGCCTAATCTGAAGGAAAGACTCTGATTTATTAAAAGGAATAATTAAGAAAATAAATTTATTTTGTTACAGAACGCAAGTCTGAAAAGGTATCTGGGTAAACTAAACCCAAAGGACAAACACATTTATTGCCCTGGCCTGCATCTCTTCTTTGACCTAAATGACATCTTCTGCCTCCAGACTTTCCCTTAACTTGTGAGTTTTGATCCTGATCTGGCCATTGCAGCTGAAATGGGAAGGGGAAAAAATTGCCAGTAAGGAAAAGGCTCTGTAAAATAGACTATAGTGGAAGGAAATTAAAGATAAGGAGAGCTATGAGAGACTCACTGTTGAAATGCACATTTCACTGACAGGGCCTTCACAAGGAATAATAAAAAGGAGCAGGGGGAATATCCTGCATACATGGGAAGTCAGAGAGCTTTCTTCTAAGTACAGGAAAAGGCACTGTGTGTGACAGAAGGCCTGGAGCCCTCTCTCCTTCTAACTGACCCACAGTGTGGATGGGTATCATCTCAGATGGATTTGTCCAAAATATTTTCTCCACCAGTTGACTGGCCTGCATGGTGAGGCTGTGTGATGAGACATAGAGGTGCCCATTCCCTCTTACCACACTGTCAGAGTATGTGACAGCCACCTGTGTACTGGCATACAGGTGCCTGTGTTCTCACTTGATGAGTCAGGAAATCCTCCCTCATCCTCTGTGCATAAGTTAAAAAATGCTGATTTAATATTTTTTTGGGGATTTGACTAGAGCATTTGGGAGGTTTCTTTCCAGTCAAAACAAAACAAAACAAAACAAAAACCACAAACCACATTGCCAGATGCTACGCTGCTAGTATATTATAAAACAAAGAAAACTGTAATTTTGTCAGATACATCTGGGACAGGGCAGATGGAATAAGGCTGAGGAATCAGAGCCTTCAAAGAGACCACGAAACAGGCCACGCAATAAGCCTATTTTTTTATATGATTAGAGATCGTTAAGCATGTGAATTTGTATCACAAAATAAGCTCCGGGGTTCTCTTCCTGATGAGGCACAAAAACCAATGTTTAAATGGGAAATGCTGGAAGTTGCTGGCCTGATCCCTGTGTCCCATGTGCCTACCACAGTGACTCATGGAAGCTGCGGTTCTCGTGATCTGGTCTCCTCCAGGGCTGACGCCCCCCATTCAGATGACTCTTTCCATAGTGAGCTGTGGGAGTCCAAATAAAAAGAATACTGTGGTGCACTGTGGAAAATGCGTTCAGGCCTAAGAGCCAAAGAGGAAGGAGAGGGGGGCACACAGCACTTGAATTACTGCTCCCATGAGACAATAGGACTAAGAAGATGACTGGGAAATGGAGCTGAAAAGAGACACTATGATTTTTGTTACGACCGCTTTTTTTGAGTTGTGTTAGCAAATCCTGGAGCTAAAAATTTTAGGTTTTGTGATGGGAAATCAAAAACTTCTGAGAAAATCAAAGCTTTCTCATGGAAGGTGCATTTGGCAGAATTCACATTTTCCTTTAGCAAAAGTGGTAACGCTTCAATGAACTTTCTGATCTGTTCTGCTTCCCATATTTAGCCCTGTTTCAAATGGGACTGAGCATGGGGTGTAGTTACTGCCTCCACAACTACATTTGTGCAGATGCCTAATTAATCAGTTTGATCAGCTGTCACTGGGCTTGTCTCTGCAAATGTGCTTGCAATTCTTTTTTGAAACTGCTGCTTTAAAAGTACTGGCTCCCCAGAGACTGAACAGTAAGAATAGCATGATATTACAAATGATGATATATGATGTCCCTTCTCTTCCCTCTAGCTGAAATTCTGAACCCATGTACTTGGCAGAGTGATGCAGAAAACCAGAAGAAGTCTAGTAGAACATATTTACTAGAATTTCAGGCTTTTCCATGTAAGCTTCCATGCTGAAATATGTAACTTGAGCATTCAGTAGTCACAACAAAGCTTATTCTGGAGTTGCATAGCTTCTAGAGCAAAACATGAGCACAGTCTGTAAAAATGAGTCCCTTTATGAGTTCTTGGTCTAGTGGACTTGTGAAAATAATTAACAGGGTGTCCACCATGCCATACCTCTGTGAGACATGCCAGTGCTTTCATTTTTTGTCAAGCTAGGTGGGATTCAGGAATTTTCCATAAAGCCAAGATCACAAACTTTGTGTGAGTCTCCAATGTAATTTTGAGGGAAAAACCCATACCTTATCCCTACAGAGATGTTCTTGAAGGTGACTCAGTTGAACTTGAAGGTTCAGAGTACTTGAAGCATCCTCCTCCCTCTTCTATATAGGCAGTAGCAGAGAGGGTGAGATGGTACAAAACCTGCTGACATCAGCATCCTTTCCCTTTTCCTCTTTATAAGTCATGCTCCTCTTTTAAATGGCTCCTTCTATCTCAAGTGGCACCAGTTTAGTCAGATAGGAGATTGGTGTGCTGTGAGAAATGGAGTTCTGCTAGAGAGCCAAGCGTTTTTAAGGGGAAAAACCCAACCTCTTATGTACTCTGCTTAGCCCCAGAAAGCAGAGGATGATTCTACTTTTGCTAACACTATGGAGGAAGTCACTCACCTGCCATCGTGATGGCCTTGTGAAATTTATTGTATGGGTGTTACACAGCATCTTCTCCTTCCTGGGCAACAGCATTTTTAAATATAATTGGCACTGGAGAGCAGAACACCACTGGACAGAAACTATCACTTTGTTCTTCTGAAAGCAGGAGATATCTGTAAGCTGCTCCATGGATTTCCAATACACAGAGAATGTGCCACCGAGGCTTATGGGGAGGCTACTAAACCTTCCCTTCCTCACAGTTACTCTGCTGTCCTCCAAACATTAGGTTTCCATGCTTGACTTGGTCCAAGAGCTTCTTCAAGAGCTTTATGAAATTCTAAGGAGAAAGTGCCTGCAGTGTAAAATTAGAAACAGGAAATGACCACTTCAATAATTTGGCCTTTGACCAAGAGCCACCTCCACTGGGGGTAACACTCACTTTCCTAGTGACCAGAGAAGGCAGACAGGGCAAAGCAGATAATTTGCTTTGATGAACTACTCCAAGTGACCAGGAACAGGGACTGAAATGGCAGTTTGCTCATTTTATAGATACATGGATTACTTAATCAGAGTAAATGAATAGTAGCATCTTAATAATTTTTCTCTCCTGAGTAACAAAGTAACAGAGAACAGTAACATAGATGACAGGCAAAACAAAAGAAATTTGCAAATAAGGAGGAGAGATTTGAACGGGCTTATAAGAGGCAGTGGGCTTCATCCTCTGAAGAAAACAAGAGTGGCTTTTAGAATTATGAGTTTGGTGATTTGTTTTCTGTGCTTTGCACTGAAACTGTGAGTCTTATTTGGACCATGAAACTCCTAAGGAAATGTGAAATGCTACCACAAGAATAAATGTAATAAAATCTGAAAGGCAGTAGGGGAAAGGACACATTTTGTAGACTTTGTTCCATATAAATGAGTGACTAAAACTTGGAAAAGATAACTTGCTTAGCATTTCCATCTCTTCAGTTCACAATGAAAATTCTCAAGCTCTCCATAACTCTTTTAGATAAATTAGGACATATCCAAGTGAAACATGCAGATATTTATAACATGGAAAAATTTCAAGAGTTCAATGCAAGAGGAATCAGGAAGCTGAACTGGGAAGATACCCAGATTGGCAGATCTGGAAACAGGGAAGGGGAGAGGAAAACAGCTTGAAAGGAAACATGTGAGACCACAAACATTTTTTATGCTTGATCCAGTAAGAGGAGGGAGCTGTTTCTTATCCCTTTTTTGTAAGGTAACTTTCTTGATGTGGAAAAGCTTCTCAGTGAACAAGAGCAGTCTTTGGGTACCACATATATTGGGTAGCCCAAGAATAATGAGCAGTGTCCATGTATTTTTCCTGTTTGGGAGTGGTTTCATTTTGGTTTTTCTTAATTTTTAAGTACTTTTTTCTGTGGTTACCTGCATTGTTTTATCTGGAGAGTGATACAATGTATCATTGGGGACAGACCAGTACCAAAATGTAACTTAGCCTATTAAAAATGGCTCATTTTCTTCAGGCCTTTCTTTTGGAACTGTGGAGGTGTGCATGAAAGGGATACAGAGACCCCGTAATCTGGTGGCAAATGGTGAAGGCTAGGGCCCTGTGCCTGGGTGTTACGGGGT
The DNA here is from genome assembly GCF_026979565.1 of Vidua chalybeata. Taxonomy (NCBI): domain Eukaryota; kingdom Metazoa; phylum Chordata; class Aves; order Passeriformes; family Viduidae; genus Vidua; species Vidua chalybeata. The sequence goes on from NC_071530.1 coordinate 52,655,641, forward strand.
GGTCTGTTGTCTTTATGTGCACAATTGCAAACATCAGGAAGAGAACAGAGCATGACTCAATCTGCAGAATGAACTACGTGACCAGCAGCAAAATTCACAGAGTTCCCCTGCCCTCCCCTCTTATAGGAGTTTCCATGTTTTGGGGAGGAAAGGAAAAAGAATAGGTAATTACCTTGAATGGCTCTTTCTGCAGCAGAGAATGGAAATTAAATCTGTATGAGAATTTGGCACTGGGAGAACAGAGGGTACAGAGGCAGCTGAGAAGCAGTTCTAGAGTTCAGTTTATTTTGATTCAAACCTGTGAGAAGTGGATACTGTGATTTGTGTCATTATTTTTATTGTTTACAGGGGAAAATAGGCTAGGCCCAGAGAACTCTCTGAGTTGTCCTGCACAGGGAGCCTGGGAAGTCCCACAGGAACAGGGCTTACCCTTGCTACATTCTCTCTGCCACCCACAGGCATTCTTTCACACCACTCAGCTCCTGTTGCTCCCTTTTTTGGAGGGAAAGAGAAGCTGCTGAAGACTCCTCAAGGGACATTGGACCTTCTTTCCTTGTGCTTGGAGAATAGGGGAAAAACACTGGACCTCTTTTTCTTGCCCTAGTCCCAAAGAGCGAGAGGCAGATGAAGGTCTTCACTCTTCTGTCCTTCAGGCTAAGGTGGAAGCTGGGAGCAGAGCCTGTGCCTCTGCTTCCTGGTGAGCTCAGGAGACATTTCCCTTGTTATCCCCGCAGAGAGTGCTGAGGGCAAGGAGAACACAGCTACCTGTCCCACTGGGTGATGGTCCTGGCTCCAGTGCCAGGTGAGAACCAGCGGAGTAGTGCTGCACAGGAACCAGTCAGCACGTAGCTAGGTAGGGATGCAGGGAACCCAGCCACCAAGTTAACTGCTGTTCAGGCACTTCAATTCACATATTCAACAGTCCTGAAAAGTACAGAAACAGCCTCAGTTCCAAGCTGTCCCTTTCTTGTGTCAGGTAATTTAATTTCTTCCTGGAGGGACCAATGTTCAGATGATGAAAAGCCTTTGTCTTTGCATGGGGTTGTGTGAGATGGCAGCAGATGAAATCTCCCAGAATCAAAGAAAACATGACCACCAACTAGGTCCAAGTTACCATCCTTTGGATTTCTGTGCAGACTGCAGCTGTCCTGCTGGTGCCCTTTCCAAAATCAAAGCCCTCTACTCTGACAGCCAGTTAGCGAGACTACAGCTGCCTCTTGGAGAGGAGCGAAACAAGCTGGCACGAGTTATCTTGCGTTCTCTCAATTGAAAGTTACATTTTCCTCCTATGACAGCATCCACTTGGGATACTAAAATAACTTTCCAGTGCCTAATTAAGCTTCTACATCCTTATTGGAAAAGATGGTGGCATAGAAGGATTGAGATCTGCCCACTGCAAATAAACGGGTAGTCAGGGGATACAGACCAAGAATCCTGACTCCAGGGGGCCCACAAGCTAATAGCAGGCAACCCCAATTTGCCTGGATGTAGGAAGAGACATCTGCAGTGGACTGACTTTCTTTCAGGAATTTAGGCCTCAACCTAATGATAGATAATTGAAATACTTTTTTTTTTTTTTTTTTTTTTTTGCATTGGTAAACATTCTAATTAAAAAAAATAAAGCAACAAAGCTCATCGTAATTGTTTCTACAATTTCTCTCCCAGATTTTTTATTTTTTTAAGTCAAACAAGTAATTTTTTTTTCTTTTTGATGCAGTCATCTGTCCTGGGAATAGAAGAAGGTTAGGGAAAATATGACAGTATAACAGAAAAAAAATTCCTTTCCAGATACTGTGGAAAAAAAAATCTGCAAACTCTGTAGCAATTTTTTTCTATAGTACTAGTCAATATATAGGGACAAAAAAGTTCAGCCATATATTCTGAATTTACACTTCTATTCTGATGAGTCAAGTGGTTTAAACTACTTTTTCTCTCCCCCTTCCCTCCTCCCTTCCATTCTCTGCTTTTTTTTTTTTGCCATATTCAAAAACTGTGTAATAACTTTGACTGATCAGAAAAATCATTGTCTGCAACAGAACTTGTAATAGAGAACTTTCCTCTTGTCTATGAATAGATTGAAAAGACAATATTATTATGAAAATGAAAATTATTATGAAAATGAAAAGACAATAAATTATCTGGGATTTGCTGTTGATCATTGTAAACTTGATGTTCTTATTCATAATACATGCAGTGATTCCATTCATACTATTTATATGTGTATGTGTAGCACTCCAAGTGTAATCACCAAAAAGTTAAATTTACAGGCATACTTATGTATCTATAGAAAATATTTTATGCGTAACTCTTCTGGATACTTGAGGTTCGCAGAACTGTTTCTTCACTGAAGTTGATGGAGTTAGTCTTGATACATATCAGGATGTTAGGATCCCCTATTTTAAGTAATTCAGGAATACTGATTTTTATGGAGTTAGCAAGATGATCCCACAGTTGCATCAAGGCTGCAAGAAACTTATTAAATTGTAATTGTCATGAGATTCTTGAGATGAATTTTGAAGGAAGGTGTATTTTAGACATACGGTGTGGAACTAGCTTTTTTTGTGGGTAGAAAAGATAAGCATGGGGATAGATGACTTTGCAAAGGTAGCATTTAAGTAAAATCATTCAAATGAGGTTTTCCTGCTCAAGGAATTTGGTCTTACCTCTTAAATAATAAAAAATTAGGCTCTGTTACTAGAGGCCCTGACTAGAAGTACATTACAGACTGCTAATTCATCAAAATAGGTTTGTTGGGGCTATTTTTTGTTGTTTTGGTTTGGTAGATCTTCAAGTTTTACTATTTTAAAGCTTGTCTCTCCTTTGTACCACACGTATTAAATAAAATTAAATACAGGCTATCGTGCCTGTTCTGGCTGCTGATGGAATTATTCTGTGCTTGAGTATAATTTCTTATTGACCTTAGAAATGTAACTGTCAAAAGCTAAGAAATTTGTGTATTTTTCTAAAGCTGAATGGTGTATCAATTACCATGTAATAGCATTACAGAAGAAATATGGGACTTATTTGTAAGGTTTCATTTTATTGCCACCTAAATTCATGAAATTAATGTAAAGATACTTGTGATTTTCACAGGCCTTGGAGCTGCTCATGTAAATAACTGCAAAAACACTCCAGAATCCTTCTAACAGAATGTACTATTGTCATGGTGAGTATCTAAAATATTTGTTCTAATAAAGAATACTTTCTAAATTCTGGTGGGTAGCCTATTTTATTATTAGTAAGATAATACTTGCATGTGCTAATTCAAAGGAGCATGAGGAACTGGCAAATGCAGCAACAATTCTCATCTGCTTTCAGAGCTGTGGTGAATACAGCACGTACCAAACACGTGCCTGTTTGTGTGGACTCCAGCAGCCACTTTCTTTATGATAATACCTGGTTGCTACTGCTCTCTAGTGAAGTCAGTGCCATGCCAGAATCTGGGATGGTGGCACTCTGGTGCCAGCTCTGTCATGGCGTTGCTGAGTGGTCTCAGTGCTGTCGCTTCTCTTTGCCTTTCCAACCTTCTGGGAAATGAAGTTTTATTTGGTATTTTTTCCAAAGTGCTTTCCCAGAGTTCTACATAAGAGGAAGTGGTTTGCTTTGCAAGAGAAGAAGCTCTTCCAGTCCAGAAACTGCAGGAAGACTTGGGGTAAGTTAGAAATATGGCCCAACATAGCCCTGGTCCAGCAAACCGGCAGGAGTGTGGGCACAGCCCTGACTCCTGAGCAGCATCATGGATTCCGGGCACAGAGGAGACTTGTTCTCACCTATGGCCTCAAACAGCTGGAATCACAGCAGGCTCACATGAAAAAGAGGGAGACAGCAACTTTTCACCAGTGAGATCTGTTGTGAGGTATTTTACAAACACGCAAAGATAGGGTCTGTGGCCTGGGGAGCTCAAAGGCAGCCATAGCTGGAAGGTGAAATAAAGTTAGTTTGGAAGAAAATTCAGGAAAAAGTAGGACTTGTGACAACAGCGCTCATTTGCTTTTGGCTGCTTTTGTGGGGTACACTTAAACTTTCTTTACAACTTTTTTGTGTGTTCCTTACTGCAGAAGCTGAATGGAAACTGTTTGGGGCAATAATGACTGGGCAGAAAAGGTTTACCTCAGGTTGAAAACAAAAAAATATTTCTTCTTATTGTATTCTGTTGTATCAAAAATATCTTTGACTACTTCTGGTTTCTCATTGTCTGTTTGGATCATACACAGCACCCATTGTATATTCTAACCAGTCTTAATTATTTGCAAATGTTCAACCCTCAAGCTGCCTGTGTTTCCAGGCCTACTCTCATAAAAGTAATTGACTTCATAGGGTTATTATGCGTTTGCCTAATTACTGATACTTCTCTCCACCGTCACTTTTACTTTTTCCATCTTGGATTTATTCCTGTTTTTCTTGTATACTTTTTTTTTTTTTTTTTTGTCCTGGCAGAATGTTGGCCGGGGCTCCAAGTATCAAATTTAAGTGTGACAGAGTCTCTATTCAATTCTAAAGTTATTTTCCATTCTTTATTTTCCTCAGTATTGACAAGGGACACAGTTCCAATAAACAGTTCATATAGCCTAGTACCTCTGATGACATATGCATTTCTGCAAGCTGGGTTTTTGCAGGTTTTTTTTTTTCCATCTCTCCATATACCCCCATATGCAGAAATTGTATTTGTGGGATTTTTAGTAATATTTCCTCCACAAACTAAATTTTGCCCAAGTTTATTGCTCACTGGTTACACAGTTGTTCTTTATTAAAATAACCCTCCTTCCAGTTTTTAAAATAACATTCTATGCACCTCACCTTCAGCTATTTTACTATGTGACCTTGCATAAAACCGCTCCAGTACCTCAGATAAAGAGCAATGTGCAACTGCTCAGCTTCCAGAAGGGTGTTGGGAGATCTAATGCACTAGTTTTGGGATATGCAAACAGCCCTGCTTAGTGCAAAGGTAAGATGGCCCAAATAATTCAAAGATAAGGAAATACAAACAGGAGGTACTTACTAGCAACACAGGGTTATGAAATAAACAGTGGTTCCTGGTTTTTGATTTTAAATTTGCTACCTAGAAAATTTTGCTTGGAGGAAATTACCGGGCTTTTTTTGTCTATCTGCAAAAATACATGTGAATATTATAGTAGTCTGAATGCTTGTACTTCACATTTGGCAGCGTTTGCTAAGGTTTACACTGCCTCTGAAATGAATGTATTCAGGAGCTTGTGAATTTTGTGTCTGGTCTCACAGAGGTAAAATTGAGTACTGTGCATTTAAATTGTATATTTGGAAAGTGTAAGCAGAAATAGTGAAAGAGCCCTGTGTTGGACCTTTGCAAAGGGACTGAGTAGAAAATAGTAAGTATCTGAAACTGGAGTCAAAAATGTCTTCTCAATGATGTCACCCTCTCACTGAATATATTCACTTATGTAATCTCCTTGCTGCTTTTAAGCAAGGAGGAAAATCCCTAGTAAAAATATGTCTGTTCATGAGCAATTCATAAATAAGGAAGAAAGGTTGTGTCTTATCAAATAAGTGACACCAAATAATTTGCTCCATCCAGATTTTTTCAGTAGCATGTATAACTCAGTCGAATTGCATTTCCTGACATTTAATGAGTAATTTCTGGTATATACATTTAACCAGGAAAAACAGGAAATTCACCTCTATGGAGAAAGCCAACTAAAAATCTGCATGTTGTGACAAAGTTAAAACTGCAGTAGGAACTTAAACATATTCATTTCCTGGTGTCTTGCTATATTAATTATGCATCCTTTGCCTGCCATTAATTGAAGCCCAAGGCATTCACAACAGGGGTGTCAAGTTACGCTTATGGCCTTGTCAGACAGACAGTTAAATAGTTTGATTTTTCAGAAATACTGGATATACTTTTGCTGAAAAGCTGCACTTTTAAAAATAACATCATAGATATTGAATTTAATTTCCTGAATGGCAGCTGGCTTTAAACTCTGGAACTGGGGGTGGGGGGCAGGGGGGGTGGAAAGTAGTTAGAGCTGGTTTTTATACTAACAGATTGTGCTGCTTTCATTCAGCGTCTAGTGTATCTATGGTCAGCCTGGTAGCAGAGCTTATCTTTGTGCTACTTTTGCATGTTTTGAGGAGGAGGGGCAAGAATAAGGGCAACGAGCTTTTTGAATCTAACTGCTCCCAAGAAGGGATGAGTGAGTGTATACCATGTAGCATCAAGGCTACTGCCTCTGAAAAATGGGGGTTGCTTTCTGGTTTTGATTTTTAGTACACAACATGTGAAAAGTTTTCATGCCCTGGTACCTGGGCTTTATGGCAATAAGCTACATCTGGGATATCAGATGGGTCATCACCAAATCCCCATTAAACACCTCCCACATAGTTTCTCAGGGTGTTTCCTCTGTGTAGAAGCCTTGTGGGCTGTAAAAATCAGTGGTCTACAACAGAAAGAATGATTTGTGATTTCTGCTCTACAACTACAAAGGACTTTTGTTTATGTGATGTGCTGGTGTTACCTGTTAGTGCTGCCGCATGGCTCCAGCATCAAAGGCCACAGTATTACCAAGCAGGCAACGAGGACTCTGTACCAGGAATGTCTCTGTGAAATAGAGAGAAGTGGTCAAAACACACATCCTCAGCCCTCAATAGCTAAAGAAGTTCTCTAATTTGCTGATAGTGTCTGTGAGGCAGATACTGAACAGTCCTTGGTGCTGGCTGAAACACAGCTTGCTTATTAAGGTGTGATGGATTTAGTGCTCTTTTAAATATCACAGGATTTAAGCAAAACAAGAGCTATAATAAACAAAATTATTAAACTAAGTAGTACAAGTTCAAATGGGTCATTGCAGTTTGGGCTTCCCAGTGGAACTGTGGAAATTTTTCACAGGAAAAGTGAAGTCCTTGGCCTCTTGATGCAGATGTTAGGGCAAAGAAGCAATGTTGTCTTTCCACCAATGCTCATAAATTTGGAATAGGAATTATTTGTCAGAGTCATCCTGGATTTTTTTTTTTGTGTTGTTGTCCCTGAAAGGATACTGAAATGAAAGTTAGCTTCCTCCTTGTCTCCTTGTTAAGATGTCAAATTTTATTGGAAGAGCAGATGTGTCCCAGTGATACTGGGAAACCTCTCACGTTCCTTGTTGCACCACTTACCCCATTGAGCAGAGGTTATCAGCTTGGCAATTGTATGGCCAAGTCACATGAAGAGGAGCTGCTGAGGTGTTTTGGTCTTCCTTATTAGTACGGGACACTGTTTCCTGTATTTGTCCAGACACTCCAGCTCCACAGATCCCCTGTTTCTGCAGGGAGCCAGCACATGAGCAGCTTTGCCCTGTAGGTGTTGGAAGCACCTGTGTGGATAACTGTGCACATAAAAAGGAGAATTCTGAATTGTTGTGGGTAGTTACATGGTTGCTTGTGATTTCAGGAGACTGAGGGTGGTGATCCACCCATTATCTGCCTGTCACATACATGCCTCTATATTAGACCAAGCATTCATACCTGTTCAATGAGCCAAGGAATATTGTGAAGATTTTCTTTGAATAACAATTTAAAAACCTCACCATTGTTTCTCTTTTGAAAAAAGTTAAGCCACCTCCATTTGAAAATGGAGCATGAAAGTAAAGCATTGTATAATATTTTTACAGTTAGAGAGAAGATACACTAGAATTAATACAATTATATTCAGTGAAAGAAAATTTTAAGTGGTTTATAACTATAGAAAAAAACCCCAGACATTTCCTCTGTAGAAAATTAGTAAATTATGCATCTGGAGTGAAAAAAATGAGTATCTTTACACAAACTAATGTGGTAGATTTGAGTAATCCACACAAGATGTGATTAAACTAATTAGAATTTCCCCAAAGAACCATAATTCCATACATTGAGTGGTATAAATGGGAATATCACTTGTGCTGTAATCTTCTGTAGTCCTTGGCTACAAAAAAGACTTATTAATTTTGGAGTTCTTTTAAGAGGCTATGTAACAGACAAAGTAGTAGAGCATGAATTACAGGTTTGAATGTAAGAAGTAGGAAAGTGATTAAAACCAGGCCTGGCTCAGTGCAGACAACAGAAGCCTGGGAAGAGACACACAAACAAGAATGAGTGTGTCAGGGGGATTAGGGCTCAGTTGTTTGTTGCCCTTGGGCAATGAGGGTAGAAGACATTCATGGTCAGGGTGCTGCGGCTGTAACAAGCTGAATTCACACCACTTCCGTGGCTTCAGCAGAGTTATTCCCACTGTGAGTTAGGCGCCATGATCACTTGATCAGGGAAAGGGTAGAGTGGTGCAGAGGAGCTGGAGCTGTGGATTTTCTATAGTAGTAAGCAGGCAGATTTGCATATGCTGAATCGGTAAAGTTTTAAATGCTCTTCCTAAATTCACCACTAGTCCCTTCTGTCCCGGGTGACCCCTCTGTTGAGACATGCTGTCTCTTTTAATAAATATAAAAAGTGTCCTAAAACATCAGGATGGAGAGGCACAGTTGTCCACAGACAAAGTCTGTGTTGCCAACAGACCAAGGCAGGGTTATCATTGCATTTTTAGCATTAAGCTTTGTGGACCCAAGTAAAATCTTCTAACTGGTATGCCACAACTGGAAAAAGATGCTGTCTTTTCTTCTTTTTATCCTTTGTTCTCCTTCTCTTCTTTGTTTCAATAAGAGCTACTGCAGCATACGCATATCAAAAATCTGAAAGTTGTCTGGCACTTCAGATCAAGGAATGGATTCAAGTTCACTGCCTCAGGATATGTGTCAAGTCACTGCGCTTATCTTGCTCTTATGTTACTGACTTTCTAGGTTTTACTGGGGGTAGTTTTCTGTTCTTTTTGGTGTTCAAACCATGAGCAAGAGGAGTCGGTGGAGCACAGCACCTCCATGCTGAAATTGGGCAGGTTTCCCTCTTTTCTTTGCTCTGCAAGGAGAGGAAAAAAGGAGATTGGGAGCCCTGGGAGTTATGAGTGAAATTGGGCTGATGTCTGCCCGGTAGCTGTAGTTTATTATGTATTTTATAACAATTATTACTATAATTTTTATTATTTCTGTTTGCAATTATAAATGAGAGGTACTGTAGACTCCTTTAAATGTCTAGTGAAACCAGCAATAATATGAAAATCACAGGCCAATGTGTGAAGGAGCATGCTGATGCTATTGTTTTCCCAAGAGTTAATTTTTCAGCCTAAAAGTAAATGCATTATGTGACTTCTAGTATTTTTTCCTGCAGTTTACAGAATTATATTTTTAGCCTCTTTCTCTGGAGTTACTTTGAAATGTTTTCTGAGCCCCTTTAAAAAATCTAACAAAGCAGAATAATGGAGGATATATCTAAATCCAACAGGCCTTTAGAAACAAAAATTAATGCTCTGGAAATTCTTCTACCAGCCCAGCAAAACATGTTGGTTGACAAAATATTTAATCAGACATATTGCATGCAGAAGGGATATGCCTGTCTGTGTTTACACTGTAGTTCAGGTCTGGTTAGAGGCAGTGGGTAGGCAGCTGCTTTTCACACAGTCTGTATGGTTTTATATATATACACATATATATATGTGTGTGTGTGTGTGTGTGTGTATGTCTCTGTGCATCTGTGTATAGAGAATTTGGAAGTTTTGACCTCTGTCTACTCATAAGTCTAGAAAACTTTTAACATGTGTTTATATGCTTACATGCATAAATTAGCAAGAAGTATTAGGGAAAAAATGACAAGGAGTCAAGGTTTCATGAGATGTTAAAATACTGCTCTGTCTATAAAAGGCCAGATTCTGAATCTGGGGCTAAACTGACCCAGCACTAGGCCCCAGGCTCCAAAACTGACTTTGAATGCCACAGGAGTCCTCAGCTGTTTGGATTTGCCAGAACTGAGGAGAGAAGCACTGGCTTTGTGGAGAGAAGCAGCAGGCTGAGGAGCCTGTGCTGATGCAGGGAGTCCATTGATGTCTCTGTGTGGCTGTGCTGTGCTGTGTTGGTTCACCAGCTCACCTGGAGGTGGTTTGAAAGTCTGGGTGCAGCCCTTCTGGGTGCAGGGTAGAGCTGAGCACTTCAGCTCCTGTGGAACCAACACTGTAGCAGTATCAGTGCCAGCCTGGGCTTTAGGGTCATTGTGAGCTTTGCCTAGGGAGCAAGGAGCCAACTTCTCCTTTACCCATGAGATATGCAGTGCATGCCCACACAATTCAGCTTTTTGTATGCTGAATGAAGATACAGGAGGTTCTAATGTAGACCAGTTAGTAATTTGGGGTATAAAAGAAACACATAAAACATAGTACATTCTAGAAAATGAGCGAAGAGTTTAGAATCTGGAGTTGGAAGTCAGGAGACTTCTGACCCTGCCATGATCTCTCTGTGACACTTTGTACAACTCCTGCTACCTTTCTGCCTCTGTTTCTCCATTTATAAATAATTTCCTGCTCTGTGTCATATGAACCAATTCATCCTTGGGCAGTTTTGAGCAATAAATGCTCTTAAAAAGGCTAAGTAGTATTATATAATAATACCTTTTTCCCTGGTGTGATGAAGCCTGTATCTGTTCTCTGACTTGACGGCAGGAAGGAAGGCTCACTCTGAACAGACCAAAGTACATGAGGGATTGATTAGGGAAAAGGAGTAGGCAAAGGAGGGAGGAGAAAGGCAGTTGATGGGGAGAGGCAAGGAGTGGATAAATGTCAATTAATTGACGTGACTTAACACAGTGGAGGCTGAATCTCATCTTAAGTAATGTAACATGAGGCTTATTTTCTGCAGGAAATCCTAAAAGCAGTATATTTCATGAAATATCCTGAGGCTGGGGTGACACAGAAGTAGCAAGAGGAAGCAGATCCCAGTATATTGCAGTGCATCAACCACTGACCTAACTAGATGTTGTTATAAAAATGGACATAACCTCTATGTGGAAGATACTTTTCAAAGCAAATTGTGCCTCCCTTGGCAAATCAACAGTTCTTAGTTCTTAGACCAGGTCTCACAGCTGAACAACAAATAGGTACACAAGCAGTCACTTGTATATGCAGGCTGGCCCTAGGAACTCTGTCAGAGTCTAACATGTTAAGGCTCTGTGCCATGCACCTTTCTCAGAAAATATTGTCCTGTCAGAAAAAGGGTAAGTTTCTCTTTGGCATACTTCAGAAGAAAATGTCATCTGTGTTAATATAGCAATTACAAAAATAATTTAATATAATAAATAAGGAGGAATAACGAGGTGTATTTTCATACTTTCAGTTTGAAAGTGTGGGAACATCTGTTCAGAAATATGTGATCAAGACTAGTAGTGTAAGCTGTGCATATTTAGGATTGGAGAGAGACATGCACAAACACACATGGATGCTTTTTATACATGAAAATCAGGATGGTTTAAGATCCATAACTGAGAATGCAAGGAGTTAAAAGATGATATCAACTGAGTGTAGGTAACTGGGAGAGCTGTTACCTACACTTTGAAGATCAAGACTGAAAGACTGAAGATGATGTCATGAAAAAATGGGCAGTCACTGATGGTGTCAGAAGAGAGTTATTGTATTTAGGCAAATACAAGCAAAGAAGGTAAAGCTTCCAGTTCTGTTTTACACGGATGTCACCCCGGTAATAAAGAAGAAAGTTGTGCCTGTCAGAACAAAAACTGGTGAAGGTCTGGATAGATGAATAGACTTGAAGAAATCAGATTTTAGTATTACAGAACTAGTATCAGGAAGATACAATATGCAGTAAATATGCTCATGTTACAGGCCCTATGCAGGTGAAAAAGAGAAGAGCTGTGAGCTTTCTACATATCTAAGTGGAGGGTTGCTAAATTTTTAGTTGATAGTGAGATGGCAAAAACAGGAAAGAATGATAGTTCTGGAAGATAAGGCAACTTAATTGTTTATGGTTGTTGAAATAGATGAAATTTGAAACTTAGAGCTGAAATTACATGAAGTAGCCACTGGTTTGCTATGTCTTGGTTCAGGAAATTACGTACAAGAGGAAATAGCCAAGTCTAAGTAAATATAGCAAATGAAAGCATGAGGAAAGATATAGAACTTCAGGTCTAAATGTAATGTGTGAGAAGCTGTTTTGGAGGAAGAAAGTTTAATCTGACCCTAACCCAAACCATCTGTTCCTGTCTCTACTTTCACTGCTCTTATCTCTGATCAGAGAGTACTATCACAACAGTAAAATTTGGGATCTGAATCAAAAGTTCCATTAATGCTGACTTCACATTCCATATAATCACTGAAATTCCAGGGTTTTTATCTTCACCTGTGTATACATCCTACCTTCCCCCTCTGCAAACCCAAGCTGTCTATGCATACCTGGCAGATTTCCATCCACAGACTTCAAATAAATTTTGGCTTGTTTTGCTTTCCTTGCTGTTAGTGGAGACCAGTGAGGCAGAGTTTCTGAAAGGTCAGCCCTTGCTTCTCTCTACCTTGAAGAAAGGGGTGGAAGTTTTGTTCTTTTAGCTCAGGCTCAACTGAGCTAAAAAAACTGTGATAGTGGTGGCTTAGCCTGGGCACTGACCAAACTGTACTGGCACATCAGCTGCCAAAGCAATGAATAAGAAATTGTTTTTCCATTTTCAGGCAAAATTTTGCAGTTACAAACTTGTAATGGGTTAGCAGAGTTTCCCTGAGTTTCCCTGATACCAGCGGCCTGTTAAAAGCTGATCCTATGGGAGATCTGACACACCCTGGAACTCATGCAACTGCAAAAAGACTGCTTCTTGCTCTGACTCTGGCATATCTGACTTGGGCAAAAGAGCTTCTCCGGGCTTTTTTTGTCCACTTTGGACCATGGACTCAGAGCTCCTGAGCACCCCAGCCATTACTATCAGGGGCCATCTGAGGTTGTGTACAGATGTTAAGTACAGAACTCCTTGCTTAATGGTACCATACTAAATGAGAGAAATACTTATTGCAGGAGTCCTGCTGTAGCCAAATATACTCTTAATCAGAACCATTATGCTCTTAGTGTATTGAAGAATACACTAAGAATACTATTGGAATACCCATGGATGCAGAAAGCTCCTAGTTCCATCTTTCCCCTGGGTGAGTCTGAAATTTATGAAGGCAGTGGGGATACTATGCTCTTACTGTCCCCTGCTTATTCCCCTTGCTTGGGAATACTTCAAGCAGCAAGACATGCTGGAATAGTCTCTGCCAAGTACTGCTTTCACAAGTGTTGGCCTCCTCCCTGTTCGTACTGATATTTCCTCTATGGAAAACCATTTCCCTACAGGATTCAGGAGTGTAATCATTCCAAGTTGATAGCAACACACTGCTGCCTCAATAGGTTCTCAGTTGCAGTTCTTCATCAGAATGTCAAGCAACTTTTCTGGGCAGATTTGTCCTCTGACACATCATTTAGTATGTTTATGTTTCTGTTATGTTTGGACATGTGTTCAGTAGAACATGAGATGGATTTGCCAGTTTAACACAGACATAGCTTGTCCTGTCACACCACCTTCTGAGGGCACATCAACAGGGGCTGCAGACAGAAGTGAAGGGGATCCTGGGTTGCTTTTTATTCCCAGTTCTTGCTGCTGACGATGATTCATGACTCTATAAAATCATTTTGGTTTTCTCTGCCATTCTATATATCCTTCTCCCTCACCCATTGTGCCTACCATTCCTATGTTAAGTTTACAACAGAGAATCATGGAATGGTTTGGTTTGGAAGGGACTTTAAAGATCATCTCATTCTAACTCCCTGCAGTGGGTAGGGATGTCACCCACTAGACCAGATTGTTCAGGACCCCATCCAATCTGGTTTTGAACACTTCCAGGGAGCATCCACAGCTTCTTTGGACAATCTGTTCCAGTGTCTCACCACTTATAGTAAAGGTTTTCTTCCTAATATCTAATCTAAATCTCTCCTCTTTTAGTTTAAAACCATTTCCCCCTTTTCCTATCATTATCTGCCCTCTCTGTTTTTTATAAGCCTCTTGAAGTACTGGAAGGATGCAATGAAGTTTCTTCGGAGCCTTCTCATCTCTGGGCTGAATAACTCCAGCTCTCTTAGCCTGTTTTCATAGGAAAGGTGTTTCATGCCTCTGATCATCTTTGTAGCCTCCTCTGGAGCTGTTCCTACAGGTGTACATCCTTCTTTTGCTGAGAGCCCCAGACCTGGATGCCGCATTCCAGGTGGGCTCTAATGAGGGCAGAGTGGAGGGGAACGATGACCTCCCTTGATTTGCTGGGCACCCTTGTTTTGACGCAGCCCAGGATACCACCAGCCTTCTGGCTTGTAAACACACACCATTGGCTCATGTTCAGCTTTTGGTTCACCAGCACTCCCAAGTCCTTTTCTCCAGGGCTGTTCTCAGTGAGTTCTTCTCCCAGTCTAGACTCACATCTGGGATTGCTCTGATGCAGGCGCAGAACACAGTACTTGGCCTTGCTGAACTTCATGCTGTACTGCTCATCTTTGTGTTATCTGCAAACTCACTGAGGGCGCACTTGATCTCACTGTGTCATTGGCAAAGATATTACAGAATCACAGAATTGCTTAGGTTGGAAAGGACCTCCAATACTGCTGAGTCCAACCTCTGACTTATCACATTGTCAACTAGATCATAGCACTACAGAGCATGTCCAGTCATTTCCTGAACAAGGATGGTGACTCCACTGCCTACCTGGGCAGCCCATTTCAGTGCTTGACAAATCTTCCTGTGAAGAAATTGTTCCTGATGTCCAACATGATCCTCCATTGGCACAGCATGAGACTATATCCTTTCTCATTAAAGAGCACCAGTCCCATGACAGAGCCCTGAGGGACACCACTTGCCTCCACCTGAGCACATAGACATTAGCAGCTGGCATTGCAATTGATCCTGGTACTTTGGGTGGGACCTCGAAGTCCCAGTCCTACTACTGCAAATAACAGTCCTCGATGTTGGGGAAGATGAAATAGCAAAGCCCTATAAATATGATGGCCTGGCAAAAGAATCAGAGAATACAGATATTGAGATGAAAACAAGGTTTGAAATACCAAACCTTAATCACTGAGCATCTCGAAAACAATAATACAGCCAAGCTGAAAGCAATCCCCCTTTCTGATGATCTAAAAGGTCAAATGGAATGTTCTCTATCACCCCCCAATGTATGGTTTATCCCATACCTGTAACCCTCCCCTGAAGTATCAGGTATCTGTAACCCCATTGGCCCAAGTCCTGTCCCAGCCCACCTTGAAGCCCCCGATAAGGTGTGGCCGAGGGACCGGACGCTCTCTTGGACCTTCCTCTTGGGATGCCCACCTGGCACCCTCTCTCTCTCTCTCCCTCTCTCTCTCTCTCCCCACTCTCCCTGGGCCTGCCACGAGTTGCGGCTGGCAACTCCAAGCAAGGCCCTTCACCCTTTACAATAAACCATATGTTCTAAAGACCTGGCTTCAGAGATCCCTCATCACCACCCATCCAAACTGTCCTGGAGCCCAGCAGTCCCCGCAGATTGGCACTCAGCAGTCCCTGCACTCTCTATCACTGATCCTTATAACTGTTAACAGGCTGAGCCTGAGTACATGTGAGAGAAGAGTGTTGTGCACCTGGGTGCACAGCCTCTCCCATACCTCATCACCAAGGCTTGTATGTGGGGCTACTTACATGGCCTTCACATCCACATTTTCTGGTAGTGCTATCATTGTCCATATATTTAATAGTAAATAAAGGCTATAGGATGTTTGTAAATATACTCTTTACTTAAAGTAAAGAAGAGGAGGAAATAAGAGAGAAACATATAAAGTCCTAGAGTTTTTAATGTGAAATGAGGAAAATATAGGTTCAATCTGAAAGCCATCCTCTCTTGCCTGCAGTACCTTCCTTGTTATCTCCTGCTCCCAAAGCATCAAATCCCCTCACAATTCATGAGCCTTTTCTGACACTTACCCTTGTGACAGCCTCATTCAAATCTGTCCCTTGAAATTTGAGAGAAGAAGAGCTGTAACTCTAAAATGTCTGGCTTTTGCTTACTGCACCTTCCTTTCTGAAAAGTGCAGAGCATTCTTAAATTGTGGTGTGTTTTCCATATCTGATTTTGAAGGATAATGCTCTCTTACTGTGTTTTGCTTCGATGAAGAGTAGTTTTGCCTTACTCACTTCTCTGTGCTTGCCTACTTCAGCCAAAATACAGCACACTTGATTTCGGTAGGGTTGAACATGTTTGCAAGCAATTTGCAGATAGTGAGATTTCCCTCAAGTGCCTTCCTGATTGAGGCATGAATAATGTATCATCATCTCATGTTATAGCCTTGTTTGTCTTCCTTTTCTCAGTAAGAGAGTGAAGGATTTTAATGTTTATGAATGATGTCGCTTTACTTAACTTCAGAGAGATTAACCAACCATGGTCCTGGAAGAGGCCCTTGTGCAAGAATGAAAGCTCAGCCTTACAGAAGGGGCAATAACTTGAGATGAAAAGCTCCAACTAGCCATCACTTGCAGCATTCTCCAGCTGTATGTAGAGAAGTAGGATCAGACTGCAAATTTCTAGCACAGGCAGCGTAGTATGTTTTGCACATTTATTCAAGCATAACCATTCTTATGTTTTCCTGCTTCTGTTTTCTGGGTGTGTTGGTGGGGTTTAACCAAGCACTTTTTAATGCATCTTTTCAGCCCTTCAGAATGAGGTCCAGCACTGGGAAGCTATTGGTGTTGAAATAGTGAAGCAGCTACAGCAAGGAACATATGGAGATCAGGAATGATTTTTAAAACTGTTCGATTGATTCAAAGTCCAAGGAAATAAATTGGAAGATTTAATTGATGTTTTGTCAGGGTCCCTGACAATGCATTCTCTTTTCACCATCATTTCCCCTTCTATCAGTTCTGTCTGGAACACACGGTTTGTCCCAGGCCCCACATAACATCAACTGCAATAAATAAGTGGAGAAACTATTCTCACTTCACATGTGAGAACGTGCCCGCATTTTACAGCCCATCTATCAAACGTAAACATATTCCAGCTCGGGTATGGATGCAGACCAGGAGGATTTATGATCCCAACTCCCTGAACACAGTTTTAATAAGTGCTACTACAAATATTGCAATAATATAATACATTTTAATGTGTTGGAATGCACTCCTTGGGAGTCTGTGGGCATTTAAAAAACCCAGCCCAAATAACTAAAGCCAATGTTTTAATAAAGCAGCTAAAACCCCTTGGACTGAGAACATCTAACAGTGCTGAACTCAGTCTTCATATAGGAATGGCTTGTTGATTTAAGATTCTAGAGGAGCTAGTCACAGGCGGAAATATTTGTACAGGGCCTGAAACTATTTCAGCCACGTACAAGGTGAAGGGCCATGACAGTTTTGGCAGAAGTAATTTGGATCTCCTTTATCATTTACTATATTTGGGTGTAAGGTTCTGTTGAGTAAAGTAGTTACAAGTAGGTTGAGAGGGCCTATAAAGAGATGCAGTTTGTTGTTTTTATTACAAATGAACTAATGAAACAGAGAACACAGGTGCTGAGTGATCTTCCTGTCCTTATCTCAACCCATGAACCTTTAATTGTATTTTCTTCCCCTGTTCTGTTGTGGAAGTGAAGTACTTGGTGGGCACCTGACAGCCAGCCAAGGTCAATCCACCCTAATGCTAATTCACAGTTCATTTATGACTTTAACATTTCTGAGAGTTATTTGCCTACCTCAATTTGTGGAAAGATATTCAGATCTTATCTTAAACCCTAGCAAATATCTTGTTCCTTTAGGATTTGGTATTTTGAGTACTGAAAGAGTAAGGAAGGTATTATTGCTGTCATTTTATACATCTATGCCAAAATTTGTATGTACATTCAGACTATGTAAATAAGGGAATTGATACCATATAAATTCATTTCATTGTGACAGGGTCAGAGGTGAAAGGAAGGAGTTTGATTCACTCAGCATGGTCTTTGCAGAGATGTAGACAGCATGCAGGATTTCCTCACCATTCCTCAACTGTGCACCAAGTGACATTTGCTGGTACGTTTATGGTGAGGTCTTGAAAAAAACTGGAGGAATGAGAAATATCCATAGCGGTACAGGTGAGCTCTCACCAGGGCTTTACACAATGGCTGCCTTTCTTGCCTGACACACAGAAATGCTTTTTCCTGTATCCCATTCATGGCTTATTGTCACCCTCTGATCTACTCATGCCTCCTGGAGCATTTGTCTCCTCCAATGTCTTCTGGAGACTGGAGCAGAAACTTGTGTCACTCCACCTGACATGGTGGTACCTATTTCTACCCTGCAGTTCCTCATGCAAGGAGTGTTTACTGACGTAGGGGATGTCTCTTCTGTCAGAGCTTCAGCTGGTGGGGAGGATGAGGGCTGTAGAACTATGCCATGAGATAGAGCTTTTCTTTCTCAGGGGTGCCATGAAATCCAGAATATGCGGTGGACAAGAAAACCTAAATTCTTGAAGAATGGTTTTTTGCAATCTAAATTCAAAAGATCTGATCATGAACTTCCCTGTTTCCTACACTGGGTGACAGCAAAGCATGAAGGGTGGAGCCTGAGAGATGTGTCAAGGGGGCTCCACCTACAAATAACCTGCTGGAGTCCAGCTCCACATAGTTACAACCAGATCCAGCCTCCACATAGTTACAACCAGATCCAACCAGATCCTCGAGCCATGGACGAGGTGTGTGCGTGGGCTCTGAACACAGGGCTAGTGGTGTCAGTTCTGCTCCTTTCAGAACTGGTGTCTGCCTCTTAAAGGAGAAAAGATCCATGGCTGGCATTAACTGAGCTTCCATTGGGAAGTTCAATGGGAGAAAGTGCCCAGGCACTGAGAAACTTCAAGAGATCAAATTGTACTGGGCCGCTGTGATGCAGTTCATGTCCCTGCTGTCTTTGGGGATACACTTAGCTCTCCAGGAGTGTGAATAAAGCTTGCTGATGGACTTTTAAATGAATTCTGCAGTCACATAGTGAAGAGGAAGGTTGTTACTGGTAATGCTGATACGGATAAGGATAGGTGGGCATCCAGCACTGAAGAACAGCTGCCTCTGTTTAGAAGCCCTGTGTGCCTGGAGGATACCTGACCAGAAGATAGAAGACTTTGTTTCTTATGTGCCCACTTGAAATCATCTATGAACGTCAGTGTGATTAAATGATGATCACAAGAGTCCAGAGGAGCACTGATAAGGTGCTATGCTTTGTGCCACAGGGAACAAGAAGCAATCCCTGGGGTTCACCTTTGAAGCCACTCTGGGAATCTTGAAATTTTTCTCCCCCCAAATGAGGGGCTCAAGGACCACCTCTATAGAGCATGAGCAGCTGGCACCTGGCCAAAATGACCCAAAGGAGCCCTGACAAGTGGTCATGCAGAGAAAGGTAAAACAACACCCAAGGACCAGTGCCAATCTGCCCTGAGGGGACATTGCTTTCTGACCTCAGTGCTGGTGATCAGCTATTCCCAGAGCATGTGACTAAGTGTTTCTTCCCACAGGCTTCTCACACCTCCCAAGAGATTTCCCAAACCCCAGTCTGCCCTGCCTGGACCCATCTCAGGGGCTCCAAGAGTGGCCAAATGCCCCCAGTCTGATCTACCACGGGGAAAAAATATTTCTTGCACCTGGCAGTCCACCAGTGGGTGCTTCAAAACCCTGGGAACCCTGGCAACATCTCTGCATCCCATTTCTTGTGGCTGCCCCTGTCTTGTTAGGGGAGATGAGAATGACAAGCTCTGCTTTGCTCCTCCAGAAGACATTCCCTTGGTCTGGCTGTTGTTATCCAGCTAAAAAGGCCTGACATCCTCTGTGGGTATTCTCAGCTCAGTCAGAGAGAAAGAGAAAGGTTTTCTAACCAGGCAAGAGCCTGGGAAACAGTTGGGAAAGAATGTAAATAATTCTCTAATTTATCTTGTTATTCACATTGTTTATAGATATGTTCTGCTACTGTGCGTCATTCACTGCACACCAATGGTGTGATACGTTTTTACTCTAAGACCAATGAAATTAGTCTTCTCGATGTTCTCTATATATAGAGTGGTACATTTGAAATAAAGGGAGAGTTCATTTTCTTAGCCTTCTGATCTGGAGTTCTCTGTTCCTGTCCTGCTCAACAGCGTCAATCCTCAGGCACCTCCAGTGGTTGATGGTTCTCATGTCCTAAGGGGCTTGCATCCATTTGCTGAAGGCTGAAGCATGATTTGCATCCATCAGATGGACTTTGAATATGGCCCCAACTGGGAGCTGTTTTTGCAGCAGAGAACATCTAGCAGCCTCATCCATGCCCAGATCTTACTCCCTCAGCCCAGGTAATTCCACTGGCTCTTTGGAGACTTCCTCTCAGATGTCTCTCAGATGTCTTCAGGCTGCCCTCAGGCCAGATCTGTCAGTGGGGGACATGGGAGAACTCTTTTATCCTGCCTTGGGACTCTGTGATTGCTGCATTGTCGGGTGGTGGTGATGTGCCATGGGGGCCCTAAGTGCAACCCTGCCCACCACAGTCCCCAGAGCACCCCCAGAGCCCCTCTAGCCAACATCTTTCTGAGGAAGGCCTTTGGTGGTTGATGAAATGTAGTTGAGTGCTTTAAAATGAGTGACGGGATTTTAAGCTGTCAAATCCCAACTTTCCCTCTGAGGTCTCCCACACCTCAGGAAATATTTGCTGTCACAAAAGAGGAGATGGTGAAATTTGTTTCCTGTTGGGAAGGCTGGGGCACTTTAAAGCACTTTTACAGGACTTTGAAGAGATCAGTTAATGTTATTCTGCCCCTTACTTGAAAGCATGAATATATAAAAGTTGGTCAAGCTGGCGGTAACCTCTGTTCATGTGTCAGGGAACACCAGAGGGCTATAAATTGTGCTGTGTGGAAAATTCAATTCTACCAGAAATTACATAGTTATATCCAGCTACACGAGTGAGATTGGACACTGACCAAAATATTAGAAAAACAAGTGACCACAAACCACAGAGAATTTTCAGACCCACAGCACACCAAAAAGTGCTCCAAAGCAGATTTTATTAAAGCCATACACTCTTGGTTATGGATAAAGTACTGAACTGCTTTGAAGGGCTATCAGTATATTTAGCATTTTACAGAGGATCAGGCCAAACAAGCCCACATTTGGCTTGCCCAAACTCATCCTGGTGATGTAGATTCTTTTCTCCCTGCAATGTCACTGAATGTTTTAGCAAAGACACCAACTAAACAGAGCAGAGAGGCCCCACAGGACTCATTAAGTTCTGGCAAAGCAAGAGAGATGATAAGTAGGAAAGTATGCTCTGGTGCTACCCTTATTTCTCCTTCCGTATTAAGGGCCTGATTCTGTGAGTAGCCCTGTTTTGTCTTTGGTGCTGTTGGAGGCATTTGTGCAAATCGTCTGCACCGCTGCCTTTATGCACAAGTATCACTTTCCTGTCCAGAAATTAATTTGATAAGAATAACCCTCTGCCATGGCTTCTTCTCCTCACTTCTCCTCTTGATGAAAACTAGGGTTTTTTCATTTTATTTTTACTCATTGCATGCCCACCTGCCTCAGAAAGCTCTCCCACCACCATACGATGTGCTGCACTGATGGCTGATAGCTGCAGCAGGGCTCAAACCACACTGTTGTCATGGCTCTACACATAGGATCTGAACCTCTTGCTTGCTCTCCCTCTGGGGTGTTTTCAGTTGCTGTGGTCTAAAGTAGCAGCTGCAGCTTCCAAACTCAGAGTAAGGATATTGGAATCATGTGTGTGTGCCTGCCTGGAGTGAGAAGCTTTTCTTTGTACACTGCTGAACACTCTGCCTGGGAGCTGCACAAGCTTCCTTCCCTTGGAAAGGTGCCTTACAGAAAGTGAGCAGTGGTAAAGATTTCTACAATTAACAAATTACTGCTAGATATGCATATTCCAAATGGGGCTGGTGCAGTGCCAAATATGGTCCTGCTTATGTGAAACACAGAGTGCCTGTTTCTAAGAGAGAGGGTTATGGTTGCAATACTGAAAAACTTCTTTTGATGTATGCTGCTCTGGAGCTGGGGAAAGGGAAGACATTTTTAAAAGATATTGTTGGAGCTTCTTTCAAAAGAGGTCTCTAACCTATTTGTGTAATAGGGTTGGGATGATAGAGAACATTGTGAGTATGGCCTTGCCTGTATCAGCATATTAACCACTGAGAGGCAATCACTGATTCCATGGCTTGTATTCAATGGGTCATTCCAGCTCAATGACACTAACATGCTTTCCTGTCCTATAAGTGTTAATTCTGAAACTATGCTTCATGGCCACACTTTTGCCAAGGATTGTCAGCGCTAAATCATGGATTACTCCATTGCCATGCTCATAATGTTGCTATATCATGTCCTCACTGCCATTTCTACAGTTGTGTCAGTATTTCAATCAGAATACCCATGTTCAGGGATTAATACGTCTGGAGAACAATTAGCTCTGGAATTAATTGTGGCAGCCAAAACTCTGGGAATAAATTTGAACTTTTTCTTATTATTTTGGCAACATGTTTAAAAGATTCATCTGCAGCCTTGTAGTTGAGCAAGGATTTCTCTGCTAACCCCAGTTTTTTGCTCTGGGTGGTGTCTGCAGAAGGATGATTAAGTGATAGAAACTGGAAAAGGAGTTTCTTTGTTTGGGTGTGATGAAAAAGTTTGTCCAAGTATAGACAGTGGCCCAAGCAATATTGCATGAGTTTTGATTTCAAGGCTCTGTGTCTGCCTAGGATAAAGGAAAGGCATGCCTTAAGCACTTCTAAATAAATAAGTGTCATTTAGGTATGCAGTTGCCACCCTCAGAAACTTTCCAGTGCTTCTCCTTGCAATTAGATGTTATCTAAACTTCCCTGCACTTAATATAGAGAATGCTTAAGCAACCTGTGAATAATGAAGTATCATTATTTAGTTACCTCAGGCAGTTGAAAATATTTTAGAGGTGGCTGCTGTAGTACAATGGCTGCTATATCTTAATGAAATAACTTGTCAGCATTACAAGACTTTTCTGAGGTCAAGGAGCAGATACTTTCATTCCTGAGCATATAATGTCAGGAGTTTAAAAAATGAATTGCAAGACTGATTGTAAAATAATAAGATATTTGAAAGTATATAATTTAATTTCTTTGCATTGGGTACTATTTGGAGCCCTTAGATACTATATTTTGAGGATTTTTCATCATCTACCAAGGCTAGAAATCTTTCCTTTTAAAATGGAAACTGAGCTCCTCATGTAACCAGATGACTTCAGGAGTCAGGGCTTTCAGGAAAATCTGAACCATCTCAGTAACCACTCTGTGATCATCACCTATGGTCAGTAGCATTCAGGACCTCAACACCCTGTAAATCCATGAAAAGCATTTCAGCAGACCTGTGGTGGAGATAAGTCCATCAGCCACATTTGGGGGCCAGTGGTGTGAGGTGAGGATGCTCAGGAATGATCAAAGGGCTTTCTCCTCTCTTTTGCTGCTCCATGTGATGTTTGGGCTGCGAGGTGGACATGAGCTTACAGCAGCACCAGTCACCTCACATCGGCAGTTGCACCATGAGGCTCATGTGTTTATCATGAAGGGATGAAGAAGATTCTGGGCTTTGAGGAAAGCAGCAAATACTCCCCACCTGTCAGCAGGCTTTAGGGGTTTATCAAAAGCTCAGTTCTCATCAATTATACTGGACTGCATCCTCCCTTGCTTGTTTTGGTTTGTAAAATCACATCAGTTTTCCCCTCACCACAGTAATTGATAGTGGAAACCATCAATTTCATGTCTTCTCATAATTACAACAATTTGATTGTCCAAGGCTGCAATAATTCATCTTCCTAAATCTCCATCACCTGTAAAATTGTCAGTCTTCTTACAGGTAACCATCTAACCTGACAAAATGCTTACAGCAAAGGTTTTGTTGAGTGATACAGGCCTGATTTTGTATTTGTGACATGAAAGAAAAATTATTGTGAAAAAGATATATATTGTGAAAAAAAAATTCTTAGCAATGACAAACAGATTCCTGAGCACAGTCATCTCTTTACCTGATAGGTGACTGATAACGATGCAGTACTGAGTCATTTCCCTTTTGACTCTGACCTTGTCTGATGGATAGGAGTGGTTTTGAGCAATATCTCTCTGACTGGCTGGGCATGTTTCTTTCCATCATGAGTGTCACCAGAAGAGAGTTGACTGATCTTTCTGCGTGTGCCTGCATTGTGGGTGCCCAACAAAAGTTGCCTTAAAAGATGTTGGCAAAAAGAGTGTGCTGTTCCTTGTAATTTGTTAAGGGGTTGGTGTCTCCATGTCCTCCTCCCTGAAGGTCTACACAGGACATCTGTATGCAGAACACTTGCTCTGCTCCCTGGCCCCCCACCCCCCAAAACAAAAGGGAAGATACGGTGTTTCCCAGAAAGCAGGAGCAGAAATTATTAGAAGCATGGATTTTCCTTCAGTGCCTGTAGTTTGGCTAACCTTTTAAAGCTCTCCATCAAAAAAACCCAAAGTTATATTGAGATAAGTTTCAAGGGGAATATATCAATGAAACATCGAGCTTTCAGAATTTTGAAAAATAAATTAAGGGCTTATAAATTACATAGAATGAATTATAGTATGCCAGAAATGTCAGGAAGCCACACTGCTTTCATTACATTTTTATTATAGGATCCTCAAGTTTTCCCAATAAACAGAACCATTTTAGTACCTACATATAAATTCTGGATTGTTTTTATGTAATTCAGATCTGGAAACTTCTTGCAATATCTAAAAGAGAAAGTTGTTGAAAAATAGGATTTTTTAAAAATAATATTCAATGCTTGTTTCCAGACTGTTCTGTGTACTCTTGAATTTGGGATTTCTGTCTCAACACAGTTGAGGTGGAACTGCTGTAAATTTAAACTTTGGTAGAACCACGACAGCCAAATTACAACGGTGAGTTGAGGCACCATCAGATTTTTGGAATCCACAGTCCAAACTGAGCCTATGGGACTCCCTTGACGATAAAAGTCAGAAAAGTTTGAGAACAAGGTTTGGTTTGAATTAAATTTTCTAACACCTACTCAGCCTGAGATACTTGAAACCACACAGCTTTGGGGTATTTCATACTCTTCTTGTGCTCAAATATTTGACAACACACAAAACTTGCCAGGAAAGAGCTCCAGTACTGATATTTTTGTTCCTAAGTCCAACTGCTCAGATAGAGCTATGGAGATCTCTCATAGGGAAGTTGCATCAAGGTGATGGATTGGGATTCAGAGATTAGGCAAAACAGGATGCTTGAAACCTAGCCTAGTAAAGGCCAGACAGGATTTGAACTTCAAACAAATGGTTCTCATTTTCTCTTAGTAACTTAAATTTGCATGTAATCTGGAGAGGAGAAAGATCTTCTTAAAATATTCTTCCTTTTGGCAGGCTGCTCTTTTCTGAACCTTGTTTTCTTCTTTAGATCTTCAGAAACATGATCTGGGAGGGATGACTTGTAACCAAAGTTCCCCACTGCTGGTATTAAAAACAAAAAGACCAATGTGTAGCCTCTCCAACTCCCACCCACCTCTGACAGAATCAGTCCCTGACACAGCTTAGAGACAGATGTCCTAGGAAGTCTCAGATTGCTCCATATTATTTGTTCACACATCGCAACTGATGCTAGATCTTGCTAGAAAAGTGTTAAATGTCTGAAGATGACAGAGGCACTATCCATTCTCAGAATGAGTCACTGGGATGGGAGAGATGAGTCCAACTATAACTACCTGCCAGAGCTTCTGACACTTCCCCAAATTACTCCCTCTTTTTCATTTTAATGGAGATATTAATTCCATTCCCATGAATTGGAATTTGGACCCCACCCATGATTTTCTTATGACATATTAATAGGAAAATTGGAAAGGCACAGGATTTAAAAAAAAAAAAAAAACAAAAACCTGGTGTATGGTCATAAATGTATAATAAGAACAAAAATCTCAGCTTTTCTTAAATGGAAGGAGCTATTCTCCTTTTAATTAAAAATTATTCGAAAAATATATGAGAGGTCCTTGTACACAGAGAAATGGTTCTGCGAGGGGAGCCTGAAAACACTTCCTCTATATACCTTCCCTGAGAGAGGGGGGCCAGATTTCACAGATGGGGAAACAGAAGCATAGAAAGTGAAAAGACTTGTCTGTTGTCAGCTGTGGTCAGGCATCAATCCAAGCAGTCCTGATTTCCAGGCTTTGCTTTAACCTATCAAGCAGACTTGGCTTTTTCCTCCTCCTCCTGGCCTCAGTGGTTTTGACTCTCCCCTCCTAAAACCTCTTTCTAAGGTTTCAAATGAGGCCAAATGTCAGTCCAGAGCTGTGCATAAGGGAGCATCACACCATACAGTTTCCCAGTATAGAAAGTAAACACAAAAATACTGTTGTCCCAGACCTCTCAGCCTTATGCACACATGGTGCACACCCGGCTGAAACCCATTTAATATGTTTAATATGCATCATCCATGACTTACAGGTTGGATGCAGGAAAAGAAAAACAAAACATCACTGTAAAACAAACTATGATTTCAGAGAGTTGTTGAAAACCAAAAGCAGGAACAGGCACCAGGGATCTTTCAACAAATGTAATTTAAAGAGTTCACTTTCAGCTCTCTGGGCACTTTGACATGCATTTAGTGGGATTCAAGCAACTACTGAGTAGTAATGGGCAGCTGTCTGTGCAGCCTGGCTGTGTTGGCGTGGGAGGGAGGGGATACACGTGAGGAAGAAGTAGGGATGACAGGAGGGAGTAGGGCTGAGTGATCTGTGCTGGGGTCCCATATGAACCCCAGTCCAGAGCACACACTCTGTTGAGCCTGTTGTGACTTTCATGGGGCAGGGAGTGAACACCCTCCTTGGTAACAAGTCTAACAGTAAAACTGCCCTCTCTGAGCTGAACACCATGTGGTTTCCAAGACTGAGGAGGACCCCAAGGGGAGGGCTACAGCTCCAGGTGACTGAAGCATAGGGGAAAGTGGGGAGGCAGGAGACAGGACTGGGCTGATGGGAGGGAGCAGCTTGGCAACAGTTGAGGTTCGCCCAGAGCTGCAAAATTTCCCTCAGCTGCTCATTCCTTGCAGGAAAACTGCTCCTTTCTTTTTGGCAGAAGGAATTTCTTCTTGACAGCCAGCATTGGGCTGCAACATCCCCCCAGTCAGCCATTTGCAACCTCATTAGAATAACTTACGTGCACTGGAGAAACCTTTGTTGGACTGTCCTAGCCCACATTTTTATTTGCCAGCTCTGCAGACCCAGTAGTTATACTGGACCAGGCTTCCTTCACCTGTTTATCTTTCCCAGCACCACACAACAGAATTAGGAAAGATCTTCCCTTTCTTTGCTAAGCTCTGTATAGCTTGTGTTTCCACATCTCCCCATATAGTCCTTTGTCGCAGCGTGCCGTCGCGCGGGGCGTGCTGGGTGGGGAGTGCAGGGGGCGCGACCGTCCCCCTGTGAGGTCTGCAATCCCAGTTATCGGCAGGTTCGGCACAGGGACAGATAACAAAGACACAGGTCTTGGGGCAAGCCAGAGTATATTTATCAGAAGAACAAGATGGAGCCCCAAGACCAGACTAGGCGGGGGGGGGGGGGGGGGGGGGGGGGGGGGGGAAACAGAAGTTTTATACAGTAACTCAGGAGGCGGGGTGCAGGAACATTAACCAATGAGGGTAAAGCTGAGGAGTGGTCTGAGGTGGGACTAAACTATTATAAACCTATCAGGAGAAGTAGGGGAGTGGAATAACACAAAGTAACAAATAGGGTGTCGAGTACAACAAAATAGACAGGGAACACTGGAAGGAAGGGTAGGGATAGGGAGGATTGACAAGGAACATTCTGGAGAAAGGGGTGGAGAAAGGGAGGACTGACAACTTGGAATGGAGGGGGTTAGGGAGGACCTTGGGAAGATTGGCAGCTCGGGAGAGGAGGGGATTAAGGAGGAAAACAGGGGGCAGACATGAACTTTAAACAAAACACACTACAACAGTCCTTAAAATGGCGTTGAACATAAGTCCAGTTTACTTTGATGTCTCTTTCACAGAATCACAGAGGTCAGAAGGTGCCTGTGGAGGTTGCCTGCACCAATCCCTCTACTCAGAGCAGGGTCATTACAGCGAGTGGCTCAAGGCTGTGCCTGGTTTCGGTTTTGATCATCTCCACGAGTGGAGACTCCACAGCTTCCTTTGGAAACCTGAGTAGTGTTCAACCACCCCCTGTTTCTCAGGTGTTCTCAGGTATTTCTCTATTTGCTCTAGAACATGAGTTGTGCAAAAGCTTTTGTAAATTTTCCTGGGACTTGGTACTTCAATGGCATAGGGGCCCTTCTTTATTACTTGATAGTTGGTATCCCCTTTGTCCCTATCTACTCTCCACCAAATCTAGGTTGTGCATTTTAGGCCCACTTGAAAATTGGGTATGATATCCAATAGCACTGAATATTACTACAGTACATGAGTTACAAATCTGCGATTGTGATACATGTGTGCGATACATACATGCTTTTTGATTTATTTTTGTCTTCCTATACAGATTTTACTCGACGCACTCAGACATCAGTGACTTTTGGCTGGTAATACTTTACTTTCCTGCCTGCTGTTTATTTTTCTGTGTCATAAACAAGCTTGGATTGTTTTGTAAAATCTTATTCATTAATCATATTGGTTCAAACATTTAGGAGAAAACAGGTCTCTTTCATTATCTAGGTAAAAAGAGAATCAGATGGTATTTATTAGGTGATAATCGTGTTCCTGAGCTGGTTAACTTTGAAAACAGGGATCAATCAAATGGGTTTTTGCACTGGCTGAACTAGGCTGTTTCCTAGTAAAACTGGAACTCTCCTTCCTGTTTCTGCTGCACTTGGAAGTGGGCTTAGCAATGTGAGTCTTGCTGTGGAGGTAAACTAGCTGGTGGCTGCTTCCACCTGGCACAATCACCCGCACACCCCTTCAGTGCCTGGTCTGGAGCAGCTTCCCTTTGTATCTCTCCAAGGCAGGAAATACCCCCACGCACAGGCTTGGCTCCCTGAGTTATTTCCTGGGACAGGGATCCTTCTCACCCTTCAGGAGAAGATATGGCTTTTAGGAATGGGCTGAGAGTGCCAAAACCCACCCACTCAGCCAGCCAGCAGGAGAGCTCCGTTACTGGCCTTGTTGCCTCCAAGCCCCGCTTGGGTTTGTTTCCTCTGAGGTCGGAGCAGTGGGGGGCAGCCGGGTGGTTTTAACTTTTTGTGCCAGCACAGCAATTTGATGACGACACATGGTCTCCTGGGGTACTGGCCACCTGAGGTCACTGCCTTGCAAAAATACTAAGCAGCTCTGCATTTTGAGCATGATTTCTGTGAACCAAACCCATTCTCAGCTCAGTCAGCGCTGAACTCCACCTTTGACGGGGTGACAGCCATGCTGGGCCAAATGGTGAAGTGTGATGTTGCTAAGAGGGAAGATGTTTCTTGTTTTGCTGTACTACCATTATATTTCCACATTTGCATTATGGTTTTGCCACTGTTGCTGAGAGTCATAACTCAAAATCTGGAATTGGTAAAGACAAGATAGGCATAGGTTAAATGATGTTCAGTAGCTTTTTTCCTTTGGTATGTAAAGCACCTGAGGATTTCTGCTGCTTTTGTACTTCTTTCTGCCAGGCAGAGTCCTAACCATTGTGTGCATTAAAATAAACACCCGAGGATGATGGAAATAAAAATGTGAGACACCAAAGATGCTAGGCAGGACAGACTTTCTTGGGCTCATGTCTCCAGTACAGATGTAGGGCAGGTGAAAGTTGGTCTCAGCCAAAGGTAGTTCAGAGGATCTGTGCTCAATCCAGCAGATGATCCTTCTGGTTAAAAGGAACCAGGTCCTTTTGAGAACGTGATGAGTAGATGAGTAGTGTTAAATAACATGGAGAAAGAGAGGAGAGTGGCCCAAAGACTATGTTCAAAACCTGGTGTGAACTTGGGTCAGACCAGCATTACAGCACAGTAGTCTTGAGGCAATCATGCAGCCAGCGTGCTGCTTGTTTTGTGGTGAAGAGACCCAAACTCAAAACATTTTGAGGGGCATTACAAATCAAAGCATGGGTTGCATTCAGAGGATCGTTTGGTATGTAAGCTAGAGACACTTGGATTGATTAATCAAACTTAGAGAACTGCACTAACTGAACTTCCTGCCTGTGAAAATAGGTATGGACTGGGTCCTCCTGGGTATGTAAATTAATTCAGTGAAAGAGTACATGCCATGGGGATTGGATGCATGTATGTGCATACATCGAGAGATTTAAAGACACGATAGATTTTCAACATGTGCCACACATTGCATGTCAACTATCATTAAAATGTCATCTTCGGAAAATAATGCTTGTGTGGGGCATTGTCAAAATACATTAATCATGTTTATAGCCATGTATTAGGTTGAGTGTGTTATATATTTTTCCTGCTTAGGACATGAGGTAATTGACACCAGATTTGCAAGTTTTCCATTAAGTCAATTAAATAATCATCAGAATATATTTATTTTATATGTACAACATTTGCAGTAACATTTCTTTTGTTGGCTAAGAAATAAGCTCTGTGATTATTTTTTTTAATTAGAAATTTAAAAATATAACAGATAGTTTATACACAAAATCAAGGGATTAAATTCACTTTAGTTTTATAAATGAAACTCCCTTTCAATCTGTAAGCCAAAATCTCTTTGTATATGGAATTTTAATGATGGAAAACTTCAGGTAATGAATACATTTTTTTAAAGTATTAAATAGGGGGAGAGGGGAAAAGGAAAGAGGGAAAAAAAAGTATTGACTATAAATTCCTGTGTTACTACTCTACCTGCATTACCACACTCAGTTATGTTACCTTTGGTATTAAGGTGCTCACTGTAGTTTTATATCAAGAAATATTTAAACCAAGCCATCAAGCATGTTCTTTGAGGAGGTATCTTTCATTTACAGTAAAAGAGTAAATCAGCTCTGAAATTATTTCTATTCATTACTCAGTTGGCTTTGGTTTCAGCTTTAAGGCGGAAGGAGACCAATTAATGATAGCCCATAGAAGAAAAATCATGAATATTCAGAGGCCTAGAAAGCATGGCCTCCTGAGGAAAGACTGAAAAATTTGGGTTTGTTTAGTCTAAAGAGGAGAAGGCTTAGAGAGAAAGATGATCACAGCCTTTGAGTACATTAAAAGTTGCTCCAGAAGAGGATGAGAATACATAGTTCTCTGTGCCCTCTCTGGGTAGAGAAGGAAGTGACAGGCTGATGCTGAGGCAAGGACAATTTGGTTGCCACTTGGTTGGAGGTGCCATTACTGGTCTCTGGGAGGGAGACAGTGGAATTACATGTTTTAGGAACAGGTTAGAAAATATCATGTAGCTATTTCTTGTTCCTGCTTTATTAGTATTCCTTCTGGTTGGAATAGATGATCTCATAAAATCCTGCTCTCAAAAAATACTCCCTTTTTTGTAATCCTTGTTTTCTAAGATCCCACTTGTTTGTAATGAAGTTGGATGCAAATGTATCCATATAAATTCTTACCTGTATGTTGTACAGTATTATGCTGTGAAGCCATATATTTTAAAATTTTTGGCCATGAACATACTGTGAGCACAAAGAGAAAAACTATAAATTTGAATTCTAAGGCTATGTTAATCAAAGACATTCAGGTATTGTTAAGTATTAAATGAAGCAGGTTAAGGTGGAGACAGCACACAGAACGGAGCTGGAATGGGCAGAAGTCTGTTCTGGAAGAAAGTTTCAAAATAAGGAAATAGTGCTAGTTTTGGGGTTTTTTTTTGCATGGAGGGGAGGGGGGAAGGGAACATGCTAGGCAAGATTATTCTGCATAATGCAGGGTTAACAGGGAAAGCAAAAGACAGGCAGTCAGGAAGGGCAGAGTGGAAAGTGTTACATTAGGGTGAGTGAGAGAGAGCAGAGACATAAACCAGGCTGTCAGTAAGGGTGGAGGAAAGGAGTCCGTTTTCAATGCATTAACTGAAAAAGACCAGAGTGGAGCAAGGGACCAAATGTAACGAAGAAAGGAGGAATCCAAACTAACACAGTGACTGAAAACAGATTGAAGGAGAGATTAACATAAATTCTCATGGAAAGGGAGGAGATAGAAATAGGGAGGAACTAGGAGAACAAAGGAGATGTTTTATATTTGTGGTGTTTATGGAAGTGCTGGGATTTCCAAGCACATGTCAGTAGCTAGAGCCTTAGTAGCACGAGAGTCTTGACAAGACAACGCACACAAACTTAAGGTCATTTGTTCTAACTAAAACATTGAGAAATGCTTTTCATGAGCTAATTTAAATCAAAATTCTGTTTTTGCCTTGATGTGATGTCCTGTAGCACATGGTCAGATGCCACCTGTGAAAGACTAAGCAAGCAGACTGTACTGTGTCTTAATTAATCTTTTTTTCCCTACATGCATTGATAGATTTCAGAAGACTTATAATGCACCTTTTACTTGTGGCCTGAAGTTCAGATTGCTAAGGAAACATGAGTCCACAGAGTCATGGAATCTGCAGCATAACCTCAACAAAGCATTTGTTTATAAATAGGAAGAGAATATCTTAATAACAGGAGGCAGATGTTAAACAACTTGATTCATTTCAAATCTACTCAGTCCAGCTCAATGAACCCAAAGTCAGGCAACAGAGCTTTCTTTTTATCCTATTGGGTCACATTAAAATATATGTCATGTTTTCTGCAGTTTGTGAGCTTATTATGAAACAGTTTGGACAAATTTTGAGAGAACCTTTCAGGACTGATTATTAAAATTATTAATCATGTCCTGATTTTCGCTATTGTTTGTTTAATATTTTAAACATTCTGCATATTAAAATCCTCAGGAGAACCTTGGTGTTTGTTAGCTTGTTGATTATATTACACATAGTTTCTCCACCACCATCTCTATTAAAGACAGTGTTGCAACATCATAAATAGTTGAATTTTTATGTTGTTAGTGATTTTGGTGACGGCAATTTAAAAATATTCGTAAGTGTTCTTTTTCTGCTTGGACATGTGTACTTTTTCAGTGCTGTTCATACACAAATAAACAATTGGGATAATGCAGCAAAGTTATTTTTGAACTGCTGCCTGGGCTTGAAAAAGCTCAATGCACAAAATTCACTGAGGTGAATGGAAACATTCCAACATATTTCAGTGAGCTCTGGATCAGACTCCTGAGCACAGTGCTGTTTCAAAGTCTTTTTTTCTTAACATATTGTAAGAGACAATGTTTACTGAACTTATCTCAGGTTTCCAGTGATTAATATACATTAGCTCCAACATGTTTTGACTAGCTGATGATTTGGTATCACCGGGCAATTTCTTAGTTTTTTGTTTTGTTTTTTTTTTTTTATTCTGCCCTTCTTAGGCATTACACAACACTGCTCCAGCTGTCCCAACGTCCAGCTGTTGGCTGTAAAGCTCTCTGAATTTAATATTGTATGTAATTCCTGCCCCCCTCCTTACCTTTTATTATTTTTTCCTTAAAATGGTTTGAAGCTGCAATGTCTGTGTTAGCTGTTTTCTTATAAGTACTGTTTTAAGGCAGCTTTTATTCCAGTGTGGTTTAAAGGGAGCTCAGAATTCATCAGAACCTGTGTACAATCACTTTTGTTTGAAGCTGTCTTTCACATTCAAGATGAAAGAGCCTTCTGGATGTGCAGGACACATTCTACTCTTGTGTTGGGTGAAGAGCCTTACATGTTCATTTTTAGTCCTGCATCCTTGCCATGTCCCTAGTTAATTTAGAATTACTAAACAAACACCCCCTACAGAGCTTCTGCCTGGGTCCCTACACAGAAAAGGCACCGTCTTTGTTTTAACAATTCCTGTCACCTTAGGATGAATGATTTCTGCTCGGGTATTTTGAAGTTTGTTGTATATATGTGCTTTCCCTGATACTTTTGCATGGCTGGAATGCCTGCTGGTTGAAAGTCTCCAAGGCCATTATAGGTGCTAATCAATCTTCACAAATTGCTCTGTGGAATAGGTAGATCTTCTCATTCCCATTTGGCCCTAGTTTAGAAGCTGAAGAGCAGATAGATGTGCACCCATGAAAGCATGCGGTGAAACCCCTATTTTTTTCCTTTCAGCTAGTGTCCCTTGAATGTTGTTTGCTAAAAAAATGTATCAGTTTGGAAGGAAAGCAGTTAATAGTCCCCAGATATTCAACAATGTTTTTTTGGTATTGGTAACAGGCATGTAATTTCAGTTGTTGTATACCACTTATTGCTTTGCAGGTCTCTTGAGAGCTCAAAGAGGGTTGAAAAATGTTACTAATTCCTCTAATCTTTCAGCATAGAGTTGAGATGGGGCATGAAGTATGTCATTCAAAGGATACTTGAGCAATATGATTGGCTAATGGGGAGTCCTAGCAGCAGGTACAACATTTTAAATATGCACTAGCAGAACACAGGCTTTTAAAAAGCATTTCTCATAGCCCTCACCTCAAGGTTTGCAACACTGTAGATAGCTTTTCTAATTGTAATAAATCACAACAGGGCATGCCTTGTTGGGCCATAATCATACTTCTCAGGTTGCTGATAGCACTCCTCCTTCAGGTTCGTGGCTGGCGTACACCCGAGGAGCGCAATTATGGCACAACAATGATTGCCCTGTTGTGCCTTATTATTCAAGTAAGGCACTGAAGCAAGTGTTTGTGTGTGTGCACATGCAGAGACAAAGTACATCTGAGCAGGTCCTTACCAGATAATTAACAAACTTGTATTAACCCTATCCCAACATTTCTTTAATTTGAATGTTTCCTTTCACATTCCTGCCATTTTACCCTATTTGCCAGGTAGCTCCCAGAAAACCCACCGAAGACTCTATTTTCCTTTACTTTTTGCCACTTTTGGTTTTTATTTTTTCATTTTAGCATGAATTTGAACCCTGACAAAGGTGGCATTCTTCCAGCCTTGGAGTAGGAAGATGCCTGTTCACCTGTAGGACATCTAAATTGTACCTTGTGGTGGCAGGAGGTCCCTTCATATCAGGCTTTGGTGAGCTTTTGTGCCCTGATGGTCCATTTGCCCAGGACACTTGTAAGTGTCTTGATAGTGCTAATAACCAGGATAGGTCTTAAAAAGAGCCCACAGCTCTTCGTAGGCCAAGACAAGAAAAGCCAAGATCTCATTTCACAGAAATCCCACTTATTTTTGATGGGTGCACCTAAACCCACAACAGGGAAATCAAAGTCCAGTGACTTTACCAAACCCTTGAGTTATCTAGTTCCCTTTAAAAGATTTTCATGTTAATTTTTAGCTTGAGATATATTTAAATATGCAGAATATGAAATGTATTCATGACATATAGAGATGTGACATACAACAAGCAACACCACTCTCTTCCTATAACATCTGTAGCAGTGGACTGCTGCACAGGGCTGAAGGACATCCTAGGGTCAACACAACCATCATTTGTCATTGAAATTTGGAATTGAGGAAGCTGCTTAAACAATAGACAGGGAAGAGGCACTTCTCTCATTTTTCTGGGCTTATGCTGTCAGATTTTTAAGTCATAAGAACGGAATGAGTTCTATGATCCACATGTTTTTTTGGAAGGTCTCTTCCAACTCTGAGCATTTTTAATTGCAGATGTTGTTAGAGATGTCATTTTTAATGGCCTTATGAAAAAGCTCTGCCATTTCCACATTCTTGAGCTTTGAGCAGTGTGCATTCTTTAGCTGCTCAACAACAACAGCCTGCCTCCCTTGGTCCCAAGGATGCTGAGAATGGGAACACTCTATCTTTGCAGGCCAGCTAGTGTTTGTCATTGCACTGTGGCACATTCCCAGTTCGGGGGCTGTAAATTTTCCCTGAGATGTGCAGCTTTGTGAGAGTTGGTCTCAAGTGAGATTCTGTGAAAGCTAATGCAATGCTTCCTGAGATTACAAATTGCTAGGCTGGGGTCAGTGTTAGGACCACAAACATAAGGTGTTTGAGATAAAAATATTTTATGGCATCTGCCAAACTGGTGAAGTTTTCCATATTTGCTGCTGTGTTCAGTTCTTCAAACAGTTACAGAGAATCTTGGCTCCCCCTTTATCCTCCCTCGATAGCAGAAGTTAATCACTCGCACATGGACTCACTTGAAAAAAGTATGTAATATTTACTTGTTTTTCTCTCTCATTAAATGTCATTTCCTCTGTTTCTACCACTTTTCTGTGATGTGAACCTATTGTTCATCGGTGTATGACACACAGAGGTGCTTTTTCCTGAACAAAAAAGTGATGCCATTTATTTCTTTTAGAAAGGCTGCTCTACCTATCTGAAGGTGGGATGTGTGCCCTGATCCCTAAAGCACTCTTGGATTCTCTCAATTTCAGTCAAGGTGAGTAAAATTTGAAGAAAGCAAAAAAATGGTTACACTAGGAAGACATTTCTGCAGAGAGGTACAGGACTGGGGGCTGGGATGTCAGATTCACTAAACACAACTTTTGCATTCATGGGAAACAAGCTAATGACCTAGTTGGACTCTTGGGATTTGTGTTCAGCTGCAGAAAACTACCAGGAGGGAGCCTGATCAGGTGGAGACCAGGACCATTTTGGCCTGATTGTTGTTGATCCTGGCTGCAGGGTGCCAACCCAAGGGAAAGAGGTATGGTATCCCTGTGCCTCTGTGAGTCCCAAAAGAGCCCTTGTGATCCCCAGAAGTACAGTTTGAGCCTGTGCTTCTTTCCCTCTGTGTGCAGCTGGCAGGGTAGGATTCCCCATCTCCCCTCTAATTCCCTAAAGTGCTGTTTCAAGGGGTTTTGGCTCTTCCTAATTGTATTTGATATGAGCTATCACTTCAGTTCTTCAAGGGTTGCACCTCAGATGCATGTTTTTTGTGCCCAGTATATAAGATTTCAGGGATCAATCTGGCAAACACCATTCAGGATGGTCCCTTAAATGAAATCTCTGTCTATCACATATACATCCTCATCAAATTAGTCTCCCCTCCCCTCTGGATCTGCATGCCGACCCTGCTGCTTTGATGTTGCAGCACTGAGGAATTTATAAGACATGGTATTTTTTTCCAGCAAGAAAACATGAGCAAACCATCTAATATGGTAATTACTGAAACTGATTTACATCTTGTGAAAAGATTAGGCAGTGGCTGCTGCTGCGCCTTGGAAATGTCCCATAATGCTATCAAACTTCAGGCCTAAGGAGAAGTAGAAAAAGGCAGCTTGAAAACCTCTGGATGTATATTTTCTGATAAGTCTCCACGGATTTGCTGATAAGACTGCCCCTGGAAGGATTCTTCCTTTGGGCTCTCTCACCAGGCAGAGGGATTTTCCCTTCCTTGCAATTGTGCTTCCAATGAGCATTTGAATATGGGTGGATTTTAAAGAATGAAAACCAGAGAAAAAATAAATTCAGACACAACTAATGTTTCAACTGGTCTTACAGTATTCACCAGCAAGTCACACTGAGAGCTCTTCCACAAACAAATCTGGAAAATGTGTTTTCAGAGACAAGTCTGTTCACTATACATAACATCCTTTTCCCTCTGGCCTTTGGAACCTCATCTTGCAGAGGTATTTACACAAATAAATAGCTTCACATCAATAATTTTATATGACTGCTTGAATCCTTGAAGCATCTTGAGATCTTGAGCCTCTGCTGTAGCTATTAAGGGGAATTTCATGTCTGTCTCCAGATGGGGTATAAGGAGAGCTTAGGCACATTGTTTGCTTCCTCCTTCTCTGTTTAAATGCCACTCAAGTAAGGTATATGCAGAATTGGGTGAATTAGACATAGTGTTTAGGACCTGTGCACTAATTGTTACTGTTGTCATCCTGATGGAGTTTCATAAGCAAATGATTTTTACTTTGAAAATAACAGAATTTCAGACTTGAAAGGATGAGCATCTTTTGAAAAGCATGTTTTTGCTAAGAAAGCTAAATGTATACAGTCTAAAAGAAAATCAGTGGCAGGTGGGTTGAGTTGGGGCTGTTACTAGATAGGGAAGACAAGCATATCAAGAGATTATAAAAACCTCCATGATGAAGTACAGTTATGCCTTTTTATATTTGGATAGTTTAAAAAAAAATATGAACAGAAGGCATTCAGTGAAACTGAAGTGCCTTTCAACATCTCAGCATATGAAACTCTCAGTCATAGAATACTGAGGTTCATTCCAATGACAGGAGTCTAGCAGGGTTCAAAGAATGGCATGAAAATTTATCTAGGCTTTGGCAGGATCACCACACTGCAATACCACACAGAAAGCAAGCTCATTACTTTGCTTCCCACCTTTGTCATTTCCCTCGATTAACAAAAATAGTTTCTGTATGGAACAGTACTTTGCCATGGGCACATGTCACTGTCTGGATCAGGGAGTGGTTTGGTACAAATGTTTGAATGTTAATGAAAGCACTGATGGGGTTTTCATTCAGTCTTTTAAGCCATGGAATACTATCAGGCTGTGCAGACTGAAGAAGATAGGCATCAATTTTTCAAGTTACTATGAGTGGTGAGAGGTAGATTTTAGGATACTTAGGATGAATTTGCTGATGGGGAGATGTGCAAAATGTAATTTTAAACACCACTAAATTGAGGGCAGTGGAACACACAAAATATATCTTCTGTGGTCAAAAAGAGGTAAACTAATTATATATTACTATATGTGCATTTTACTATGTAATGTTTTATATGTGTGCTGTAGCCAATATAATTTGTCCACTGTTCTTATAATGGTTAAAGGTAGGACTATGAACAAGGATACCTTTCATAACATATCTAATTTAACATGCTTAAAATGCTGAAGACACCACACAAGTGTTATTTGGTGAGAAAAATAAATCTGAAACAAAAACTTTGGCCAAAGACAGCATTTTGGCTGAAGGCAGTGGGTAGTGCCAAAATGCATCAGAGACTGCTTTTCAGAGGGTGTCCCAGCCACTGGCATCCCTAGATACCTTATCCTGCTTTGTGCAGCTATGTATATTGTCATATCTTAGTCCAGAATGAAGGCTAGTCTTTGTGTTTAGATATTATATCAACAGATCCCTGTAAGGTACCACTCAGCACAAAGAGGAAAGGTTGCTTTATATGGTGATGACCACATACTGCTGGGACACCAGAACGGAAAGTCTCTTCCAAAGCTCCAGTTTCTCTGAGCTGTTTCTAGTCCCACAGAGGATCATGGAGCTGCAGCAGCACTGCAAAGCTCAGTCTAATGTAAATTATCAGAATTACTTGACTTGTTTGCTTAGGAACTCACTGGCACCAGGTTTTCCCTGATGACTGCTAAGATCTGTGTGGAAAAGCCCTACAGGATGTAATAGGAATCTTTGCAGAAACATTAAAAGGCCCTATTTAAACTGCTCTGAAACCTATAGAGTTTAATAGAGAGTAATATCCTTTCTATTGTTGTTTTTAACTATCCTATATAATTCTATATTAAATTCTTGAGAAAGGCTATAATTTTCTATTAAATTCTTTCAGGCTTTTCCACAAGGGTTCAGTAACATTTTTCATTTTTTCCCAGAAGTTAATCACTTCAAGCCACTAGCCATATGTACCCATTATATAGAAATATATACATACATATATTTATATTGTTATATAGTTATACACACACACACACACACATACACACACATGTATGTAGGTATGTTACTCCTCTGGACTCCCTTACTCAGAGCTAGGCTCAGTTCCTTGAGAAGTAATTGCTGTAAAGAGCTTTACCCTCTCTGCCTGTGAGCCCTCAGCCCCAGGGAGAATACTGCACATTCATGCTCTCAGTCAGAATCACCCTTGCTGAGCAGGTCTCATTTTCTGTTTGACAGAAAGACCCTCTGCTTCTGCCTCCATTTTAGGTTTCAGTAAAGCTTTTGATATTGACCCTCACAGGATTCTTCTGGACAAAATGTCCAGCCCACAGCTGGATAAACACATCTTGTGATGGGTGAGCAACTGGCTAATAGGTCAGTCACAAAGTGAATGGGGTGATAGCAGAGTGGTGAACTGTCACTAGTGGGGTTCCACAGGGCCCCAACTTTGGCTCAGCCCTGTGCTCTTCAACATCTTCATAAATTACTTGGACACTAAGCAAGTGATACTAAGCAAGTTCACAGATGACACAATATTGGGAGGAGCTGTTGACTACCTTGAGGGCAGGGAGGCCCTGCAGAGAGACCTGGACAAATCAGAGGACTGGGCAACCATATGAAGCACCAACCATATGAAGTTTAAAAAGGTCAGCTGCTGGATTCTACATCTGGGATGGGGCAATCCTGAATATATGGACAGACTGGGAAATGAGACACTGAAGAGCAGTACCGTGGAAAGGGACCTGGGGGTCCTGGTCGACAGAAAGTTGAATGTGAGTCAGCAGTGCCCTGGCAGCCAGGAGGGTCAACCCTGCCCTGGGGGGGCATCAGGCACAGCATCACCAGTTGGGCAAGGGAGAGGATTGTCCCACTCTGCTCTGCACTGGGGAGGCCTCACCTTGAGTATTGTGCACAGTTTGGGGTGTCACAATATAAGAAAGATACAAAGCTATTAGAGAACTTCCAAAGGAGAGCAAAGAAGATGAGGAAGGGCCTTGAGGGGAAGTGTTATGAGGAGTGGCTGAGGTCATTTGGTCTGTTGAGCTGACAATGGTCTCAGGCTCATGGTGTGATTCTTGGGGATGGTGCTGTGCGGGGCCAGGAATTGGATTTGATGATCATTGTGGATCCCTTCCAGCTCAGCATAGTCTGTGATTCTGTGATCAACCATGGAGCAAAGGCTGGCAGGTCATTGCCCAGCACCTGCACCACAGGTGTGCCCATAGTGGACATTTGCCTTCCCACCAGGGAAGGTCTTTTGCAGAGGAAGGAAAAGCATGCCCTCAGGAAGCATGCAGCTGAAGCCAGCAGCCGAGCAGCAGTTCCAGCTGAGCTGCATAGCTCACATGAATTAATCTACCCTTTTAAAACATTCACATGCTGATCTGATTTTGACTGCTCCCTGCACCCAGGCAGCTTTACAGCTTGGTGTGGTTTAAAGGGAAATTCCGACGGCACTTTCTCTGCAGATTCAGTTTATCCTAGTGCTGGCACTCAGACCACCTGATGTGCATGTTATGTTTGTTTATTTTGCTGATATCCTGAGAATGTCGTTGGCAGTCTGTTTCCTGCTCTTTGGATATGTATGCTGCCACAATGACTCTGCTCAGTATAGAGTGTGCAAGAAATGTAAAGTTCAGTAAACAAACCAAACACAAACTATTTGTGCATTAGAGAATAGTTTGTTCTTCCTTCTGCATTTTGACTTCCATGCAGCAGGTGCAAAAGGGCCATCAAGCCTCCCTGTGAGAAGGCTTGCCTGACCTGACAGCAGTGCTCACAGCAGCAATCTCTTCCACCCATAGGTCTGACACTGTGCCCTGAGGCTGTGTGACCATCAGGGGTGGTGGCACTGAGGTCCCGACCTAAGCCCCAGCTATGGAATCAGTCATCCAGTTTGGCTTTGCAAGCTTGGCCTGAGGGTCTCTGCTGACTTAATTGCAGTGTAAGTTATCAAAATACCAGCCACGTTCACGGTGATACACTTTTTGGGTTTTGTGCCCCTGCACGTGGACCTGAAGAAAGTAAACACGTGAAAATTGTGCATGAGGTCTTCATCCCTGGGGACCCTCAGCTTGGCATCTTATTTTGTGCTATAAAGTAAAGCATAGCCAAATAGATATTTTTATCTTGGGTATGGGGCTATTCTGCTGTGATGCTATGGGAACCTCACCTTTGGGGTACACAGGAGACCTTGGGCCCAAGCTTGCAGCCTACCTTTGCAGCACCCATGCATGCTCAGGAGATGAGAGGGGTATGTAGTTCTTCTATGTAGCCATAGCCAAAGTGGTGCTTTTGAGGCATTTGAGAGAAAGCATGTCTCATGGTAAAAGGCTGGATTCAGGGAGCTTTAGTTGGTAACATTAATCTTTTAGCTGGAAGAATTAGCTTTCTGTAGTAATTTTGGAGGTGATTAAGTTTGGGATGAATACCTAGACTGTTTTGCTGCAAAAAGATATTTGGCTTGCTGCTGCTGTTCTCATTTCAGCTTCATTACATGACTAATCTGCAATGGTGCTTAGGCCCTGGACTAGAAACTTATTTTAATGTCTGGATGTCCAAATCAAAGTGTATAAACAATAGGGAGTAAACAAAAATGTATCAATATTTGTCTTTCCATAAATAAATAGGGTATTTAATATGAACCTGTATATTGAGCTGTCCATGCATGGCCGTCTGCTAGGATTGTGCCTGCCAGCTTTAGAGAGTGAAGTATCTGAGATATGGAGCAGCTGGGAATATACACTCTACGATACACTTATTGAAGCCCCTGACAGCTATTCCAGAGCTTTTCCCAGACCTGTGGAGTGTAAATATCTTGAAATCTGGGGAAGAAAGGGATAGTGTACCAAAGTTTGCCCATCTGAAAGTGCTGCTCCACCAGTGGTGAGAGACTGTGGTGACTCCAGTAAAATTAATGGAGTTGCAGCAATACAAAACTTTTGTGACATCGGCATCAAACACTTTGCTTTTCTAGGAGTTATTAATAAAAGTTCTGACCTTTTCCCTGGGAAGTTATATATCTTTTTAACTTTGTCTATGAGGTTATCAGATGTATGGTGTTACTGGGATTGTTTTAGCCTTGCAAGGCATTCTTAGGGTCTCAGCTGATTTGCTGAAACCAGGATCTGTCCTGATTTCAGTAAAACATTGGGATTTCCCAAGGGCTTTCCCAACTGTCATCTCCATTCTAGCAGCATGTCTGTGTGACCAAGCACATCCTCTCCTTTTGCAGGAACTTCAAACCCCAGCTTCTGATTGCCAGAAAGCATAGCACAGACAATCATATTGCTGCCTTTACATGGAAAGGTGTGTACTGTAACAGCAGGAGGTCAGCAACAGTAAGTCTGACTTGTAGGGGGAAATACCTTCATCTTTGCTTGCAGGCAATCACAGCAGAGCTGTGAAAGGGGTAGACTGAGTACACTCACTGTGGAAGGGATAATAAAAGAAAAAAATCAGAAAACCCAGCAGAAGCAAAGTTAGTAGGATAGAGAATGATGTAGGACTGGGAAGTGAAGGGTAAAAGGAATTACAGATTACATTTTTGGAGTTTTATCTCTGCAGAGACATGGTAAGGTCTGAAACAGATAAAGATCATTTATATAAATGATCTAAACTGGCAACACAGGTTTAAAAGCTAAGTCCAGGATCTTCTGACACACTGAGGGAGCTGATCTTTAAGCTTGATATGAGACGCAAGCCAGGAATATTTGGCATGACTATATATTTCCTAATAAAAGCCCACAGTGCCTCATTTAGCATCCTACTCTTGTTAAAACAACCGTAGAATTTTTAACGAGTGAGTGTTCAAGAAATTGCTTTAATGTCCTCCTCAAAAAACTTCCCATCATATCACAGCACTCTTTAACACCATACACAGGATTGTAACTTTACAGCCTCCCTGGAGCGATTCACTGTGCTTAGCTGTCCCAGACCTGTGCAAGCAGTAAACTGCAACTTGGTCACAGACCCTGTACCCCATCTCCTCTCCCTTGGAGTCTAGCAGAGAGTAAGCACCTCTTATCCCTCAAAGATTTTGCACATCAATTTGCATTCTGGATGAGATAGAGAATGCTTCAAGCTCAAAATATTGAACAGGCTTGAAATCCTTTACGTGTGAGATGCCCCACATGCAGGCAGTGCTCTGGCTGGGTGCAGACAGACTAGCTTCCACAGGCACCCCATGAGCTCCTCCAGGTGACAACTCCTGCCCCTCTGTCCCACACCCGTGCAGGTACTACATATAATATGAAAATTAGGCCTGGTAGAGAACTTCCTTAATCACCTTTTCCAGCCTCTGGAGCCTCTTTCTTCCATATGTATTGAGGTTTTTTCACCTAGCTGTTGGCTGTTGGGGTAAAGAAGGATGTGGCCTGTGCCACCATGGCTGAGAGGTGTTCAGAAGGCTGAAGCAGCTTCACATCAGGGCTGCTGGCAGGAAATTGTTCCCCTTATGCTGCCAGTTTGACTCTCTAGAGTCATAACTTGCCAGTCTGAAATGCTGTGAAATAAAACTATTTTTCTGATCCACTGGTGTAGGTCGAGGCTTATCCCATGTCTCTTGGCCCAGGTTTTTTATGTCTTAGATGTCTCTTATGTCTTCTATGTGCAGTCTTGACATCCTGGATCTGTAGCTACCCTACATAATGAGCATTCCATTGCAGCTTGGACATTGTCTTTTGTCCTTATTTTACTATCTATTCGACAGCAAGGTAAAAATCCATGTGCACTGTGATCCCAGGTCCTTTGCTTCTTTTGTGACAAGCAGGCTATCACTCTGTTCCCTGTGTACTTTGCACTGCTCCTTCTGTGGGCTCTTCATGAGAAGTTACCATGTCTCCCTGTCCCTTCAGTCAATGCTGAGTAACTATCTAATCCTCAGGAAAATGTCTCATGTTGGCATGTGATGGTCCATGCTGTCCGATAAGCAGCACACTTCCATCTTCTGTGTCTTTGACATCAATCTTTGTCTATCTCTACTGCTGATGGTACTTTTTCAGGCATTCAAGGGAAGATGCATTGCACCTGGATTTCCATTTGGCACTGACTCACATAAAAGCTGCTGCAGGGCACAGAGGGCGGTTGACTGAGCAAAGGGTGTTAGGTTATGACCCTCTACAGAACACAACATCAGGTCCCTGAGCATGCCTCTTCCCCTCATGTTCCTTAGAAGACCATCCTGTCAGAGCAGTGATACGCTGTGATCATACAGTCCCTCTTACTGACAATGAAAAGCCACCCTAGGCTGAGGTTTTGGTCTTCTGAAGCTGTAGAAAATTAGAAATTTGGCTTCAGACTTCAAATTCTGTTTTCATGAATAGCACAGTGCAATCTTTTTCTGGATCAACTCAAGGGAGTCCAGCCCCAGGTGTGAAGCACGTACCAGTCTCATGAGATAATTCCCAATCTGCTGGGATGACTGCCAGTCACCCTGAAGCAGTTATTACTTTTCCCATTCAGCTGGAAGCATGGGGTTACCTTTTGTATGAGTTGCTTCATGAT
Organism: Vidua chalybeata; assembly: GCF_026979565.1. Taxonomy (NCBI): domain Eukaryota; kingdom Metazoa; phylum Chordata; class Aves; order Passeriformes; family Viduidae; genus Vidua; species Vidua chalybeata. Next base: position 52,700,537 of record NC_071530.1, read on the forward strand.
CAGCCTGATTACCTGATCATCCCTGGGATCTGCCTCCCTTGTGTCCTCTGGGGTCTTTTAGGAAAGATGTTGCTGCCCCTTCATGCCATGGCCCACAGCAGCTTTGACCCCCAAGGGAGAAATGCTGTTCTCAGAAAGGTTTGGGGGGATCAGTGACAGGATGGGTATTTCTAGGGCATATGGGTATCTTACATGCAAAAGCTGGGTTCCCAGACATGTGTTGTGGACACATGTATGGCTCCTAAGTCTCAGCTTGAAACCCCATGCAGCAGTTTTCATGTGTGACTTCAGGCCAATGTCTGCTCACTATTTCTCTTATGTTTCCAATAGGATGTGGTTCTGCAGCTACTCTAACTACACAGGTGCTTCATGGCTCACAGTCTTCTGTCTATTGTGCATCTTTCCTCTTGAAAGATGGCTGCCTTTTTCTATTTCCCAGAATTTCTTTCATAGCCCCTGCTCTAGTGATTTCCTTAATGCTTTCTGTTTTCTCAGAATATTTTGATATCATAATCCTGAATTGCCTCTCTGTTGCCAGCTTCTTCTGTCAATAGTTGCAGCCTTGGTGGCTGGGAGTTGCTCTAATGAGTGGTTCAGTTTACCCATCAGGCTGGGCTGATGCCAGAGGTATTTGTGACCAGCCAGAGGTACTTGTGTAATTGCCAAAAGGTACAGCAGAGGTTGTTGGGAGAGCTCTTCCATCATAGCACATCTGGGTTCACTTTCGGCATCATTAGTGGGAATGATTTGCCCCAGAAGCCCTATGGAGGACATTTATAATGACACCAGTTCTCCAACTGTGTAAAGATGAAAGTCTGGCATACCTGAACTCTTCCTTGTCACTGTCAGGCTGGAAGTTATAGTGGGATAAAAGATGTAACTCTGCCAGCTCTTCCCTCAGAGACTCCATTATGGGTAATGGAGCTCCACATTTCAGCAGACTCAGGTTGCCAACAGGGATCTGTTTTTAACCTTACATTATTCCATGTGTCTGTCCTTGACATACATCTGTATATTCAGCAGGAAAGCTGCACAAGGAACTGTGCTCCCTTTACTGCTGAGAACACCAGACATGAAACTACAGCCTATCTGAGGCTTGTCCTGTTCATCTTACATCTCTTTCTATAAGCTTCAATTTATAACATCCTCTGATTGGTAAGCTTTTTACAAAAGCCAGGATTTGCCCACTGGTCTTGAAGTGCTTTCCCTTTAACGTTTTTTCCTCTACGTGCCTAAGGTATGATTATGTATCTTGTGTCAGTTATTGCTGTTTGTCCTTGTTCATAGAATTGCATTGCAGCTGATACCACTTTCCAGGTGGAAGAAAATTGTTTTAACAGCACACCTTTAAATGTGGAAAGTTAAATACTTAGCTATGCCTTTCTGCATCATGTGTGTGTACTGATTATCTGTAACATCTGCCAAGGTCTCATTGCAATCATAAGAAAAGCTCTTAACAACAGATCTATTTAGAAAACGAGAGAATGGCTGTGTAAAGATTACATGAGAAGCACACAAAATTCAGTATAAATGAACACAAGGTGCATTGTGGCTTCTTCAGCCCTTTGGAGGTCTATGCAGTACATGTTGGTATGGCTAGCAAAATAAGAGCTGACATGAAGCCATATGTGGCTGTACACAAGCTACAGTGACACTGCTTTTTTTTTTTGTTGTTGTTGTTGTTGTACAGATGTCTATATTTGTTATATTATTCTCACAGATATATAGTGAGCATCCCACCCTGTTCTTCTTTCCACCCCCCCCCCTTTTTTTTTTTTTCCCTTTTCCCATTTTAGCATTTTGTCCTTACATCCTTGGCTGGTTGGTTATTTCTCATTTCCTTCATCTATCCTTGCTAGCTTGAAGTGTTTATCTGGATTAGACCCTTGCTTCTCAATAGCCTCCATGGAATAGTGGAATCTCATGTTTTACACAGAACTACAGTCTTCAAAAGGAATCCAGGTTCATGGGTGGATTCTATTATTCTCAGCCTGCAATACCAGTATCTATTCAGTCCCTGTGGTCTTGAGGAGCAGGAAGAGGGCTGGTAGAAGGGGGATGAGAGAGGACCACTGTCTTTGCATGGTTTCGTTCCTCTGGGATGAGAGTCTGCTAATGCCTTTCCCAGCTGCTGCAGGACTCTCAGGATTACTCAGCAGCTCATCTTTTCAGAAAGGAGATGTTTCTTGTCATTTTTTCAGAAAGGAGATATTTTGCTTCCTCTTTCTTACTTTCCATGATTCACCCTGCTTACAGATTCAGGTTACTCTTCTTCAGGGCTTATACAGTGGTACCTGGCTAGAAATTAATCTTTCTGGTGATCTGTCTCTCTGTGTTAGCTGCTTGCCTCCTTTCTATGTACTGTATCCTTTACCTTACAAACACGTTTTTAGTTACTATTGGACTCACTGAAATAACTGCTGCCACAGTATTTACTGCATTTATGCTGGGAAGCTAGAGTGAATTGAAAACATTCAGAAGAAAAGCAATTGGAATTCTCAGAAGCCTGTGGCCTTGATAGCACTTCTCTTTGAAAAACCCTATCTACAATATGTAAAATAAAATAGGCTTTTATTAAAACAGTCATAAAAGTGCCAGGTGTGAACAGACGCAGACTGGTTTCCAAGTGCTTCCTCTGACCCCTTCCCAGCTGCACCCCACATGCATTCCTCCAGCTTTCAGGAGGGCTGTGACAGGCTTGCTGAATCACCAGCTGCCTACAGCCCTGATGTGATGGCAGAAGACTGCTCTCTACATCGTCCCTGGGAAGGAGAGAGAGTTGCTGCTTCTCCCTGCTGCTTTGCTTGGGAGCGCCAAGGGAAGAGCCCTGGCTGAGCGAAGTGAGGCAGGGCAATATAAGCAAATTAGGGCACTTGAAGAGGTGCAAGTGGCAGTGGGAACTTGAGGGCTCCTTGGTCCCACTTTCTCCCTTAGGCATGGAGATATAAAGAAGCTGAAAGTTTAGCATTATAATACAGTGACATATTCAGTTTTGATACGTGCTCCTGATACTAAGAGACATGTAAGCCCCACAAATCTTTTCTGTTTTAGCTGTATGTCACAATAACTCCTATGTAAGCTTTTTGTAGAAGCTTACAGATCAGTGGAACAAACCCTAAGTCCCCTAAAGTCAACTGGAAAGCTCTTGTTTTCCTGGATGGTGCAGGGCAAGACCAGGATTTTTTATCCTTGTGTGTGTTGCAGCACTGAATATAGATTAATTTTTACTCTGTGTTCAGCTCCTTCCTATGTATTGTTGTTAAATACACAGTATGTGGTTATCATGACTGCATGGTAACTGTAAGTAGAATAGCATTAACTGCTCTGAGCAAGAAGTAATTAGATAGATAAATACACAGAGAAATGAACAAACCATGAGTTAGCTAAACATTTCTGCTAAAAAGAAGATATTTTGGGTGGATTTAAATATAAGATTTTTCTTATTTGGCACAACAATGCATCATGCTGCCCTTGTTATGGGCATTATAAGACCATAACTGGCTGTGGGATAATGACCTTCCAAATTAATGATTCACACTTTAATTACATTTTAGATTAATATTTGCTCTATGGAATTTGGGGTCTTGGATCAATTTTCTGTGAGAATATCAAGAAAACAGACCTTATCTGTAGAAAGGCCATCCTTTATGCAGATACTTGAATAAAGACCCACCTAGAAAATCACTTTATTGTTCTACCATTTCTTCTCTGATCTTGCATCTGGGATACAAACATCCTTCATAGTTTATGTGATAACAATAACTGGCCCATGTGGAATCAAGTTGAACAAATAGATATGAGTACAGATTTGGGACATATCCTTCACTCGAGTGAAGCAAGGATTTTTATGGAAAGGGAAAATTGTTGTTAATGCTGAAGTTCTTCAGTGATCAAAATATGTAACACATGGTCACTTTCTCAAACTGTCTCAAAACAAATACAAATTTCAGGTTAGTGGTTTAGAAAGTCCATTTCAGTCACCTTGAAATTTGTATTAATTTTCACTCCTGGAAACAGAAAAATCTTACAGTAATGACAGCATTTGGGCAGATAGATCAAAGCAGATACAGCATCTATACATTGATAGTGTCTCCTAATTTCTAAATTTTTAGACAGACTTTTGGAGGTCTTTAAGTTACACACCCAAGTTGGAGAAAGGCCCAAATACAAGAAAACAACCTTGAATGGGAATATTTTCAAGGCTTACAAAGTTAACATCTGGCTCTAAACTCCGGGCAGTACTCCGGCCCCTTGCTGTGAAGCTGAGGACAGACTCCAGGCTTGTTTTGGGGTTTACGTTTGTGAGAGGGCTGGATGATTCAAGGCCACATGCATTTCACCAAGGTTTCCAGAGCTGGGTCTTCAAGGAAGGGTGGTGGACGTGACGGCAGACCACGTGCAACTCCTGCCTCTCCCCTCTGAGCTCCTTGTCACTGTCCTCACCCCCATCACTGTCAGAGGCCTCAAGGCAGCTTTCATTGTGTGCAACCTGCTGGGGCCAGGGAGTTCTTTGCATTACTCAAGTATTGGGTCAGTACTGTTTGTTTCACTTTTTTAATGGGATCCTGTAGTGCCTGTCCAACACATCCAGTTGGACAGAAAAACCTTTGATTGACACATTGTCAGAGCAGCCTTTGGATCAAATCCAGTCTTGTACTGATTTTCATACTGGTGTGAAACTTGACTTCCTTGGAGACACTCTGGAGTTGCAGCAGTGTAATTGAAAGTGGAATCAGGCATCAGAGTATCCTTTATTTCCCTGGCTGAGGAGAACTGAGTTATCAATGTGAACATTTGAATGTGAATGAAGCTAGAGAAATGGAATTCTGTAGCCAAAGGCTTCAGTGAAATGCCTTCATCAGTGTTTAACATAGGCTGGTGATAGTCTTTTATTCATAAATTCAATACTAAGGAGGATTATACCTCATCACTTAGTGTATAAAATCACAATTAACATACTATAATGGACTTTAAAGGGCAAACTCTGTAGAATGATTTATATCTCATAAAATATTACATGAAACCCTCTCTTTCTCCTGATATTTTTTTGTCATGTCCCTTTCTGCCTGTGTTTGAAATACAAACTTTCTTGCTTTATGCTTGTGCAAAGCTGTGGGACATCTGGGACAGTGGAGAAAATGTAGGAAAAGAAGGATTTAGGCAAAACAGCCATTTTGCAGTGGATAAATCCTGTTGATGTAGCACCTAATTTTCTATTTGCCAGTAGTCTTTAAAGAACAATAATACAGTGAAGGAAGAGAGACAAAAGATAAAGCAGTAAGTTGGGATCTGTCCGTCTTCTGCTTGCTCCTTCCTTCTTTTCTTGGCAGATACAGAAGCAAAATCCCAGTGTCACAAACTCCAGCAAGAGCTGTCAGTCTGTTGTGGTTAGACCTGTGAAATCCCAGAACATGTGGCAGCCAAACAATGTGCTGTGATAGGTCAGCAGGGCCAGCTGGGTTAACTGTTACTTTTTTGGCAAAAGTAGCAGTTGATAATCTACCTCAGCATCGCCTATGAAGGTCCACAAAGGAGCCTGGCTCTTTGGTGCAATGCAAATATATCTTTAACTGAGTTGAATTTACCTGAGTTGTAAGGAGAATTTCTTTATTATTCACTGGTGATTTGTGATGTCAACCTGAAATTTTTACCTGCACCTTGGATTAAGAGAGATTAAGTAGTTGAGACTTCTGCATTCAGGAGCACAGGATAGTCAGCCAGGGACAGTCCACTTCTGACAAATATTGTCACATGATTAAATATAAGTATGACCTTAAGTTGTGCTTGAACTTTGTTCAGTTGGAAGATGCTTGGAAAAAAATGGACACAGCTTCTCACTGAAGTAAACAGGAACAATCCCACTAATTTAGTATGAAGCTACCCCAGTTCAAACTACATAAAGGCTTAGCCTATGGTGAAATGCTCTTCCTTCCCCACCCAACCCCCCCCCCCCACCCCCCCAAAATACTCCACTAGATTTCCTGATTTTACAACAGCTATTTAAAGCTGGTAAACTAAAGGAAACATACAAAAGTAGAGGACTGCATTAGTGATTAATGTGTAAGGACCCGTGGCTTGTAGCATGCACAACACAATGAAGATGGAAGGTCAGGAAACCACTGTTGAAATTTTTATGCTTTCTCATGTGGTCATACCAAAACATTTCTGCTGTCAGTGTTTTAGGGATCTTTGAAAACCTGCTTATTCCTGCTTGCTCTGCATTTATCATCTATGAATAGACAAATGCAGCTTATTTGCTGCTAAGCCTCTTATTAGGTAAGAACTGTAGACACAATGAATTGAAATTTGAAACTGTTGCTTCATTGGAAAGAAGGATAGCTGCAATTAGGAGCAGGAGCCACATGTCAAAGAATGGAAGCTCTGATGATTATATTAATAAAAGAAAATAATTTTAACTCTACTGTTCAGCTTTAAAAGACCTAACAAATCAAATAGATTTTTGATCTAAATAGTTGGGAATCCCACCTGAGAGGGTTAAACAAATTCCTCTCCATATTTTCTAGATCCTAGGCAGGATCAAGACTACCTTCCACTATCCTGGTTCTTGAAACAAGAATATTCATAGCTCCTAGAGATCTTCTGGGTATGTATATGTGTACAAGCATATATGTTTTGACATTACAGAGAAGGAGAAAGAGAACAATATAGCTTGATGTGAAATTCAGGGTTGAGAAGAGGAAGGGAGGGCAGTGGTTCAGGAAGTTTTTTTTCTCCTCCAACAGTCAGTATATCGTAGCTGAAATCAAAACCCTATAGCAAGCTCCCTGAAGGAAGCAGCATAATAAATAGGTCTTTAAGGTCCTTTCTGAATGACATGGAATGAATGCCTCTCTCTTTCCCACTCTCTTCTCCCAAGGTAGACTTAGAAAATGATTCTCCATGTAGAGATATGTGATCTGTGCTAATGGCAGCAAATGAGAATGCCAGCTGCTGTTTCACCCTCTCTTGCACCCCTGCCCTGCTCCCACCTCCCCATAGTCACTCTGGCAGTAGTTTCATGCTTTATTTCAGACTTACTGTTTGAATAATGATAATGATAATAATGTCTTGCATTCCTGTAGTATCTTTCATCTGAGGACTACAAAGCTGTTTTACAAATGTTAGCTCTATAGGGGTTCATTCAGCAATGTACTAAAGATGATCACAGAATCAACATAGTCCTATAATCATGCAGGTGATTATTTACTCCTTGCAAATCTATGTCATTTATATCCATCACACAGTAAAAAAATTATGACTATCTTTACAAGATACAATGAATATATGCAAGTTTAATACATAGAAAAAATTTAAAGGAAAACTTACTGCAGTCTTCCCAGGAAGAGGGATACTATTTATTCACTCCCTACTACAAAATGAAAAATGGAAACTATTGAGGTATTTGTGCACCATTATTGAAGACAGGTTTCTGTCTGTTCCAGCAGGAAGTTGTGTTCTCTCTACGATCTGAATTAAAATTTCTGTGTCCTTGCTGCAAAGTATCAGGTCCAAACAACCCTGGATTTGTGACCTGGGAGAGGTTGAATGCACACCCTTGAAGCAAGGTCCTCTGTATTCTTAGAAAGTTTGGGATTCCTGATCTCAGCTATGCAACTTGCAGTTCCCATCTAATCTAAACTTCATGAGATGTGTTTTGTTGTGTTTTCCTGTTCTATTCATGCAGGGTAAGGCCAAATTCTGCCCTTTTTGCTGTTGATAAGCAAATTTCAATACTTGCAGTTCCCATTAAAAAATGCATGTCTGCTTGTTATCTTTCCCCCGCCAAAGCTTCAAATTTTTGCTGGGAAATTCCACAACTGGGCTTTTTCTAATCAATTTTACATCAGCATAATGGGATCTCTCATGGTATGTCAGAATTTTATTTTCTTCTGTCTCTATCTCAATCATAAAGAAGCTGAGAGGAAATGAGAAATAGGCTATCCAGATATTTTGAATTAAAAATAAAAAAGAAATGTGAGCTAAAAATGAATACATATAACTCAACATCATGCCTTTTTTACAGTTTATCTAATGACTCACTGGATTTTGACCAAGTGACTTCACAGGCTTTTCAAAAGAATCTATGAATTCTGGCTCCCTCCATATTCAGTGCTCAAGTGAAAACACAGAAAATCTGCTTTCATTGTCACAGTCCCAGGTTGTTATTAATGTCCATAACTAGCCATTGCGTTTTGTGAAGATCTTGTGGTCACATAATCACCTAAACAAACTCCAGATAAGATCCATACGGGCCTTAAGATAAGTGTCATGTATTTTGATTCCTAAATGAAAAAAAACATCTCCGTAGAGATTTCTGGAATCTTCATGTGTTTTAAGACAGGCCATGCCTTATGTTTGGATTATGCAGCTGCATTTTCTTCTTATAATTTGTAAAATTTTTCTGGAAAAAATAGGCATAAGGAGAGCTGTACTACAATAAACCAGTTTGGAAAGATTGTTGAGGTCTTAGATGAGACAGAATCACTATCTTTGAAGACTCATTCAGCCTGGGATTGCAGTTCACAGTGGAGTGAATCCCAGATACACAGAAGAACTTGGCATAGCTCAGGGGAGGTGCTTTGTCAAGAACTAGCTGAAAGGTGCCAGGAGGAAGCAAAATGGAGCCAAGGAAACTCCAGGGCCGCTTGGAACTTCACAAGCTTGTCCCCTGGAGATGATAACTTTCTCAACAGAAGAACATGCTTGTGGATTTTTTCTTACTTTAAAATCTACTTTTTAAAAGCTTATTTTTTCAATATAGTTTTACTTGTAGGGTGATGGCTTGGCCACATTATGCCTCTGATCAACACCTTAGGCCAGCAGTCACTGGGACTTTGGTTTGATCTGCCCTTACAAAAGGCCACTGCAGTTAGAACCCAGTCTAGCAAAGAAAGCAGTAACTACCTGAGAGGAGGTACGGACTTGGCATCTATAAGGGGACAAGGTAAACCTGACAAAAATTAAAAAGCAATAGAGCTCCAATTGTCCTGTAACCAAGAAGATCCAACACCAAGTGTATGTATGATCTTGTTATGATGAAATTTTTTAATTGAATGGTTAGAGCAGGATGGGTACTTGGAGTTGACACTACGAAACAAGGACATGCTAGTGAGATACTGTTTGCTTTTTAATTTGCAGTTCTGTCTGTTGAATTAATTTGGTGTATTTTCTGTTCCACACCCACGAAATCCCAAAACAAGGCTCAGAAAAGCCCTCCAGAATTGGCACTAAATCTCTATGGATACAGCCAGGGAAACTATTTCAGGCTTCTCTACATCAGATTTCAATCAGCCTAAGCTAACTTGTCAGTGCTACATTACCTATCACTGCCATCAGGAAAAAGGGTCATATTGAAAACATGGGTAATTTTAGACATTTTCTAAACAGAGAATAAACTGATATTTCTTCTTTGAGAAGGTATAGGAGTCCATTTCAAAAGACAAAAAAATTTCAGAGCAGACACACAAAATTTCCATTTGAAAATATGTCTTGTGTCTGTGTTACACTTCAAAACACCTGTCTAAGATATCTCCCCACCACTCCTCTCTGAATGTTTGCCTCCAGCCACTTTTGATTTGTGGACCTGTAGAAAGTGTCCCATGTAGGTGTGGGCCCCTACATAAGGGCATTTAGTGTGGTGGCAGTGACTTTCTGAAAAGCGTATTGATATTTTAATGCAAGAGTTCCCCCAGGGGTATAATTTCCAGCTTTTCCATGCTTCACACACATCTGCAGCTTCACTGCACCCTTGGGTTCCCTGGCCACGGAGACCAAGTACAAAGTCAGAGGCAGCATGCACTGGGCTCTGGTCTCTATTCCTGTACAAGCTGTATGACTTGAGCAGGGAGCTTCAAGGGACTCAGTTGCATAGGTGAAACCTGAGTTACCTTTTGGAGACCCCTAGGACTTGTCTACAAGGGTGGAAGCCTTTCTCCTCTGGGTCTTGCAAAGCATTTGTTAAAAATCACTGAATTGCACTGAATGACATCAAACACAAGAGTTAGGTGTATGGAAGTAAAAGCTAAAAGCTGGATATGAGTGTTTAATGACAGAAGGTAAAGGCAATGAAGTACATTGGTAAAGGCATTCAGTAGTGGTTCAGTGCTGAAAGATAATGTGCTTCATGCAGGAATGGTGAAGTTCCATTTTTCCATTATCCTCAGGAAGGCCCCACAGTCCTTGCTGGAAAGGCATGAGAGTGATGCAAAATATTGTGAGTGGCTGAGCTGTATGGTAATCAAAACCACCCTTGATGTAACAGGATATATATATTTTAAATTATTCTGCTCCAAGGTCATGCTTCCACCCACAGGACAGTCCCCAGGGTGCTGGGGAAGAGTACTAAAATTACTCTCCGTGTTGTTGCAATGTTCTTGGACTATTACAAGCTTCTTGGTATTTTAGAAGCACCACTGAAGGGAGGTTGGGTGGTGCCTGCATGTAGCAGCTGCAGAAATACATTGCATTACTGTAAATTCCTGAGTGGGCTGGAAGGCCTCCCATGGAAATGGAGGTTCAGTACCTAAATCACCTCCAGGTACCCACCAGCAGCCTCCTTGTGTAAGAACCAGCATTTAACATGGTCACAGATAGGGGTGTGCACATCAGCACCCACCTCTCAGGCAAAGGACTAGTTCTCAGATGTGTGCCTGTGCATACTAGCAATGCCCAGTGCAAAATGCAATTAATTTCCTTAGCTACTACTACCCTGTAAATAATACGATAGCACCAGTATTTTCTAGTATATTTCCCCTGTGGGGAAAACAAACCAGTTTGGACTCGGGGCATAACGCTGCCTTCAAACATACATGCACAGCTGACATGGATTTCCATGGCACCTTGCCCTGAATGTATAATTGCATTTGGGTTTGAACAGCTTTGTTTATTTGTGTATTTTGTTAATGTGTTTTGCACCTCAGGCATGTACTTTACAAATGCAAATTCTTTGGCTTACTGGGGTAATTTATGGCTTTTAAAGTCTAATTTTTGAACCATTTTGCAATAGTAAAAAGCCCTTGTTTAGTGCGATCCTTTGCCAGGGGGACCTTTGCTGTCTTTTCAAAAAGGTGCAGGGCATTCCCACCTCCCACTGAAATCAGCAGGACTCAGCCCACCAGAGGGAAGCTCACAACGTCCTCAGCCTGGCATGCAGGAGAAAAATCAACCAACCTCCTCCTTCTAAATCATTATATTGCAGGAATACTGAAGGGCCCAGGGTGGAGCGTGAAGCACACTCCTGTGTCCACTATCGAAACACAGACAGAAGAGTGGGAGAGGATAATCCTGCACAGAGGAAATGAGAAGAGAGTATCTAGCTTAGGGAAGAGCTAAGATGATTCAGGGATGGTTTTCAAGTAGGAGTTGGCATTGGTTTTCCCACCACTAGCAAAACCCTGCTGTGGGATTGACAGGAAAGGACATACAGGCTCCGGCTATGGCATGGACAAGCAACTTGGGGTTAGTGATGCATTGTCCTGCAAAGGCTCAGGATTGGTGCAATAGAGGAGGAGAATTACCTCCAAGTTTTAGCTGGGTAAATAGGACAAAGAATGGTCTCCAGATTTCTTCAGAGGTGTGATAAGAAGCCTAAATCAGATCTCTGACTTTCTCTCTTGTTTCTTAAACATGCAGCAGCTTTCCAGCTGCTCTTCAATGGCAGTTCTCACTAGGGAAGGAGTAGGCTGGTTTCTGTCCCAAAACCCTGCAAGAAGTGTTTTGTACTTGGCTGAATTAAGGGCATTAGCCCAGTGCTATACCATAACAAAACTGGGCCCAAGCTTGCTGTGTTACAAAATGTTTCTATTTGTATAACTGCTACCTGAAGCAAAACCCTTAAATTTTAAATTGTAAGTACCTAAGATGTAAGACCTTTTTTTTTTTTTTTTTTTTTTTTTTTTTTTTGTTTAATAGTTTATTTAAGGAATAAGAAATGGGAAGAGAAGTGTTGCTTAGTTTTTTTAAGAGCCACTGAAGTTTTGAGTTGCCTTGGGGTTAATTTTCAAAATGAAGTCTTTAAGAAAATAGCTTTCTAATAAAATTTTAAGATTTGGAAGCCTCTATTCCCTGGAGCTTTTAGGCAACTTGGTTTATTAAGGAATTTTACCACTAATAATTCTCAGAAATGACTGTGCTGAAATTAAAAGGGCCTAGTGATGACAATGGAGTGTACTGGTTCCCTTTGCAGCTAAGAACCAGGGGGTCAGAGGAAGTGCGTTAGTTGCTTAGTTTATCCATTCTGTTTTGTGATGAGAAAGTTGCTTTAAGCCAGCTCTGCTCAGCCCAAATCCCTGTTTAGACATGAGAGTCATATCTCACTGATCCAGCTACTCCCAGTTTGCATCAGCTTTACCTTACACTGGTGTCTTGTAGTTGTGAAGTGAATTGCTGAGGCTCACGCCGTTTTGACAGAGGGCTTAAAGCAGCTCAGCAAGTCAGAATGAGACTGTGTTAGGGCATATGGGGTCTGATCTGTTAAACTTTTTGGCCATGCAGCCCAGCGTAATTGTATTCTTCCTATTCACAAGCTGCTAAATTCCTACAATAGGTTGCTTATATATACTTTTTTCCTCCCTATCTGACTAATAAGATTTTTCAAGGCTCAAAAGCCACACAGCCTTGAAAGAAATCCTTTCTTAGTTGCTTAACAAAGATACGCCTGGACTTTTTGCAGAGGGTGTGGGTAGCTGTCATATTAACCCCTGAAGCTGCTGTCAGGATTCCTGGTTTACTCTAGAGGAGGGTGGAGGAAAATAACACTTTGCCCTTATAAGAACAACACTCATTTGAAGATGGACTGAAATGTTAAAATTACAGCCAACAATATTTATTAGGCTTAGGGGCTCTTTCTCCTCAAGGGTCTCTCAGCTGATATCATCCTTGTTTTAGCTGGAGGAGAATGCAATGAGATGCAATTCTGCAATTCCCTGGTGAGTGCAAAACAACGTGGTATGAAATCTGATTCCAACTCAGGTCGCTGCCTCCCAGCCATGCCTGAGGCACAGGTCTGCTCTTCCCTGGCTTCATAGCCCACAAAATGGTTATGTTTCATTTCCCTCTGTTTGGGGTCAAGTACACAACAAAAATAATCTGTGAGATTGTATGGTAAGGCTTCAGTCCTCCCTGGAGACCTGTAGGGATACCATAGAGGCAGTGTGTCTGAGAAAAGAGAACAACACTCTCCAAACATGCTAGGTTTCACCAGCCGTCTAAGTGTTGTTGAAGTAGGTGAATAAAGCATGAAACATTTAGTGGTAAACTTTTAGGGTTGCACTATATCTGCAGGAGGCCCATAACACGCTGCCTCCCATACCCAGGAGAAAGCTTTTTCTAATTGTTAGGAGTTTATTCCAATGTGTAAAAGTAAATGCTGACCTTCATGACATGATAGCTGAATGCCATTGGAGGAGTAAGGAACTGAAATAGTGCATAATACTTCAGAGATAGATTTTTGTTTAAATGTCAGTGCAAAACTATTCCTTTTTTTTTTTTCCCTTTTCGTTCTACTTTATTGGAAATTGCTAAAGAAGTATGCATACTTAAACAGACATGGATGAAATACAAATGAAAACATTTGCAGAATTTAGTCCAGGATCTAGCTGCCCACATGCCTTCTGAAGTTCGGTAAACCTAGAAATTTTTGTCCTGAAGCTTTAAGCGTAACTCTTATCATAGTACAGTTTGTGGGTCTGCAGAATAATAAACTCAGAGATAACAAGACACCCTTATCCCAGCTTTGAATAGTAGTAGGAAATGCTGACGGTGTGCACCATTGCCTTGTGCTGATCCAGACTTCTTAAATTTCTAGCTTCACTCACTTTCAGCCTTCGAAAGGGGATCACTGTAAAGCCACACTGTTGTGATTTACCTTGTGAATTCTGCTTAAAACTGAGAATCAGACTATACACAGCCTGCTGAGGTAACTCTAGTGGTCTGAGAAGGCAAAAATATCCAAGAAATTTTGTGTTAAGTGTTAAGTCTCAAACTCTGTCTTTAAACCTGTCCTTCAGACCCTATGATCTCTGCTTCTGGTAGGTGACATCTGTAGTGATTTTGAGGATCCCCGATAATGTCTGAGCTGTTTGTTAACTCTTTTCACCCAGGCTGAGGTTTTACACATCCTTGCTGAAGGTCATGTGGTAATCTCCACTATAAAAAAACAAAGGAAAAGATGCAAGGCAATGATCTTGTATGCATCAGGGTTTTTTTATTAATTTTGGTTTCCTTTTCTTTGAAGAGTGAGGAAGAAGAATGACTAATTTGGCTCTCTAGTACTTGCTAATATTTAATCTTAAGGACCGGATTGTGGGTGGGGATTTTTGTAAAAAACACTAGAATAAAATTGCTATTGAAAAACTATTTAATCAGAATACTGACCCATTATTTATTTCTTTTGTACCAAGATTGCATGTTAGCAGTTTAAGTGAAGTAACAGTGTAGGTATGATGCAATAATTTCTCATATAGAAGGCTTTGGAAACAATTTAATTTCAAGATTACTGTAGTACTTCAAACTGTGTAGTATCTGCTTTGTGTATTCAAACCAGGAAGTGTAATTTTCCCTCCCTCCTTCTCTCCAGTGTGACACAGGTAGATGTTCAGTTGTGGTGCATGTGGTCATGAGGGATGGGTTGATCTGAATAGGCCTGGGCCATTTCTGAATAGTGACTAAAAATGTGTCATAGTCTGCCTTTGAGTGTTTTGTATCATCTTCACTAAGAAAATAATGAATCCACAGGCTATGCAGCTCAGCACTGAGAAACCCTAGTATTTCCAACCCATCTGTGTATGTCTACCTATGTAGAAAGTTCCCACTGTGCTGTGCTTTTACCTCCCTTCTACAGTCTAAACCATCTCAGTAACTGGCATCTTTGCTTTGGTGGCCATTCCACGACCCAACGTATCCCAGTGTTAGAAAACTCCTCCATGACTTTTATCTCGTTTTTTTTTGCAACACTTTCATGATAAGGCACCGTGCCCTCTGCTGTCTCGGCTCGGCTCAGCATTCACATCCTGCAGATAGCTGTGCTCCCTCCCCTTGTGCCTCCGTGCTCAGAGCTCAATCAGAATGTGCTATTAGCAACTGGCTCTCTTTCCACACTAGTTTTCCTGCCCTTCTCAGAATTCATTCCAGTTACGTTTCAGGTAACAGCATGCCCAGAAATTAAGGCTACATTCCAGTGTCTAAAATGAAGCTTATAGTGACTCAAGCCAAAACATCTTTGGTCTGTTTTGCTACTGTATTACTCTTCACTGCATGTCCAATTTGCTGCATACTACTACTATTAAATCTCTGTTGACATTACCACTTTCCAGGTTTCTCCGTCCCATTGTGTGACTATTTCCCATCTGGGCTTTTCTCACATGGGAAATATTCACACAAATTCAAGACTTCAGCAGAGCTTCCCAGCTGCATTAGGCATTTCACCAATAAATCACTGTTTCCTGTGGCAGAAGAGAAAACATATTGGATCAGCCTTTCAAATCCCAGATGCAGTAATATTCACCCTTCCCTATTCCCTTATTCCCAAATCCTGTGTAATATCACAAGCAAAATTTTAAACAGAAAATTGAATCCGGCAGGATTTCAGGGAGGATTCAAAGTTGCAGTCCTAAGAGTTGGCAAGGATCCCCTTGCTACCTCTGAAAGACGTTGAAAAACTAACTGGAAAAAAAGCTGAGTTTATTTTTGCTGTGTTAACCAAGGTTATAAGATAGTGCACAGCCATCAAGATTGTTTCCCTGTTCCTTAAGTTTTGGCCAAGTTGTTTTTGTATTTTAGTGTTGTTGAGATGAGGTAGAGTTGATTTAGACACCTGGCCATCCTGCAGGGTAAATACAGATTATATGGGGTGCTCAGGAGAGACAGCCTGACGGCCTCCTCCTGGTGTTGTGCAAGGCCAGGACCCTTCAGAAAACAAAGCAATTCCCATAGGAACATTGTCAGTGTGACTTCAGCCCTGAGGATGATGAAAAGATAATATTTCTTCCAGAGTTCTTTGGTGTCCAGCGAGGGGGTAAAATGGGCTAAGGTGGTTCAGAACCTGGACCACCTAGTTCAGGGCTCTGTTCCCAGCAGTGCCTCCAGGGGGGCAAGGATAAGAACAGGGCAACCATATGTGGTAATTCCTTCTTTCACCCTACAAATATTTTCAGCTCAGGGGATTTCCTGGCCCTGGTGAAGCATTTCTGTTTTGTCACACAGGGAATTTCTATTTCAAGCACTTGTCCAATCTTTCCTCAAGCCTATGTGAACTTCTTACATTCATGTAGTTCTTTGGTAAAAGCTCTTCAGGCTCTCTAATTGCTGACTAAAGAAAACACTTCTCTATGTGACAAATCCAGCTCCATTTACCTTATTTACCTTCATTTGGTGGTGGCGCTGGTTCTTTTATTGGAAAAGGGAATGAACATTCATTGACAATCCAGCCACTCCTCACTACTCTTGATTTTGTAGACCTTTATTTTATCTCCACCAAGTCCAGGCAGAAGTGTCCAAGACTACTCAGGGATTCCTCACATGAAAGCCATTTCTTACCTTTGATCATTCCTGTTTCCTTTTTTTGAGTTCCTCTTCCAGGGCTCTCAAGTTGGGTACAATACTGAAGAGAGAGAATGGAGGAATAGTACAGTGGCACAATGATTTTTCATGTTTTTCTTTTTGTTAATTTTCCAGTTCCTCACTGACTTGAGTTGCCTTTGGATTGAGCCAGAAATCTCTACACGTTGATAACATGCAACAGCGTGTGTTGCTGGAGAAAAAAGACTTTACTGTCTGGTCACTGCTAGAATTAAATTTCTTAGCAATAGATCAGATCTAAGATGAAAGATTACTAACACAATTCAGGGCAGTTCCTGGATTTCTTAGCTCAGGTAGATCTGTAAATTAAGCAGTGCCAAGGTTTGAGCCTTGGAGCTCAGTCATTGGCACCTTCGTTACTGTGCTCCTGGCTGTGGTTTCTTCCTGCACCAACCTGCCCTCTCCCAAATAACTTCCAAGCATGCTGCAAGAATTTGCATGGACCAGAGATGGTTCCCAAAGCAGTCTGGCTGCAAATCAGATGCTGTTAGTTTCTTTTACTGTGATTTAGAAGATGAGAGAGACTAATAGTATAAATATGGCCAAACATGCCAGCTGGACTCAGAGACAGGGAAAGGGTCTTGAATATATCCAAAAGCTTCCTTGTGGAATGATGACATTAACAGTAGCAAGGGCAGGATCTAGAACAGGCATGGAAATGGTTTGACCTGATTGTGGGATACTAAGAAATTAATACCAGCATTGGTTATGCTTTCTGTATTTAGGCATGACAATGAATTTCTGTCTCCACAACTTTCCACCTGACCATTGTTCTCAAGCATCCAAAACTGGGGATGACTGGATTATTTTAGATAAGAAGATTCATAAATCTATTTTGCTGGAGGGCATGAAAGAATCCATGCTGAGGAGAAATGTTAATTTAATTGATTTCATTGCAAAGCCAGTTTAAGGAAATCCAGCTACAACTTGCATAGAAATCAGTCCTAAGGGCTGGTTGCTTTTGACTATGATGAAAGGCTATCCATATATTTTACAAAGGTAAATGTAGCTTGGGTGTAGAAAGGTGCAGGCCTTCTCCATTTGCCTCAGTGGTGTGTTACCTCAAAGCATTTCTACTGCTTTAGGTGTCATCACTGCCATACTCACTTTGCTGATCTATCCTAATGCATCTCTTTTCTTCCACTTGCAGGAGCACTGGCAGCATAAAAACAAATTTCCATTTAAAATTTTTTACCATCTGGGGTAACAAATAATACATAAGGTAACTGTAATGGAAAGTGACGAGGGACAGGAAGTTTCTTGTTTATTACAGTTAATTTACACTGTGCATCAAGAGCATTTCCATGTAGTTAATGCACCATTGCCAGTGGCTCCCCTGTTGTTTGTGCAAGTCTTTTACATAGCAACAGAGAGAAGAGAACATTTGAACAGATAGAAGAAATTGCGCACAGGCAGCAGAGATTCACATCTAATAAGTAAAGCTTCAAGTGCTTACAGAGACCAATGTAAGTAGAGGAGGATTGCACTGGGTATTTTAAGTTGCTTTTATGAAAACTGGTGAGATAATGACCATACTTGTTTATTGATACTGGTTTAGTGAGGAGAGGCTAGCATTCCCAATGAGTGATTTGCATTAGCCATTAGTTACTTATTATGTGGCTACGAGGTACAAAGAAGATAAAAGAATGTTAAAGAACTAAAATTAAAATTCAGTAGTTGGGAAATGACAAAATTAAGGTCACTGATTGGAAATGTAATTAAAATTAAACAAGTTGGAAGTTATGGGGGCAATGTACACAATAACAAATAGAAGTTTCATCCCCTTGTAAAGTTGTGGTTGCAATTCTACAGCTTGAAAATGTTAGTCATATAGTACACAAACTCTCAGTCTGAGCCTTAAAAACTAGTTCTTTTATGTTACTATTTTAATGATTAGATATGGAGCCTATTGAATAAGAGGAACCTCCTCTCTCCTTATGTTTACTCTACTTGAAACAAGTGATACACAATTTTCTGTTACCTTTAGACTCTAGACTCTTGCCAAAATTCCAGAAGCTCTCAGATCATTCCCAGCAAACTGGAGGCTATGTCTATATTCCTCAGACACATAAATGGCTGCACAATTGGACAATTTCTGAGGACCCTCTTACAAATTACAGAGGACCTTGGCTGACTACAACTGATCATGCTGTGATTTTCCTGATCCATCCTGTCTTAGGGAGTTTGTTTGCTGTGCACTGCCTGCTGCCCTGAGCAACACCTGTTTCCTGCTGATGTCTACAAAGTTGTCACAGATAGATGAACCTCAGCAATCCCCAGTTCTCCTTTCCTTGTGCTTGCACTGTGTTCTCAATTCTTCTGGTAGCATTTGTGTGTAGTATCTCCTCTGAGGCCTTCCAGGACCAGAATGAAAACAAAGGCAAAACATTTGTGAAGCAAGTTAGTTTCTGGGGAAAAATCCACCCCATATGGTTTTATTTAGTGATTTGTGAAGCACTGTATCCCATAGTGGTGTATGCAAGGGCTTTCACCTACAGCAAGATAGATTTTGAGCCTGCAAGTGTGTCAGCACCTTGTATAAGTCTATATGGCAGGAGTGGGAATGGAAAAGGCACTGAGGAGGCAGCAACACAAACATGTCTTCTTGCCTGTAAAGGAAACAGAAGATGGGGGAAAATTGTCTCGACTATTTAATCTGGAGAAAAAGGAGAGATTAAAGAGTGGAGAAATTTGCTTGGAGGGATACTTGTTGACCTTGTGAAGACAAAAGCAGAATCATCTTCTACCAAAGCTTAGTCTCATTTTGGCTTTCATTCTATTGTTAGGAAAGTCAATGCACTAAGGCATAGGAAATAAGTGGAGGGGTGCTACTTTCCTATCCCTCACTGGAGAGCCAGGTCCAGCAGAGGGACCACTGGTGACTGGCAGTGTGAAGCAGGCAGGTGGTGACACATCCCCCAGTCAGAAGTTATGTGGTCTGCAACAACCTGCTCTGCTCATATTGCCATAGCAGCACCTACATCATGAGGATGTGTCTGGGACCTTCCTAACCATCTCTCAGATGATTTCCAGTGACAAGCTACTCTGACATGCTGCACTCAGCAATGTGCCTGAGCAGCTGGATGGTGGTTTAGTTTTGATTGTCATAGGAGTGAAGGTCCTTAGGAGTCCATAAGAGTGAAGGTTTCTTTCCTTTCCATTCCTTCTGCAAGCTCTGTGGAAGCCAGATGTGCTCAGAAAACAAAAGATATCTTCATTTGCAAGGAATTTTTTTAGCTGTAAGGTACATCATACCCAGTCTTCTGCCTTTAGAAATGATACATTAAGCCCTAAAAATTAGTGTAATTAACTTTTTCTAAGGTAATACCTTTTTAAGTACTTTTCTTTCTATTTTTTTTATTCCCCAGGCCTTAAATTCATGTTTTCAGACTTGTCTCTGCAGGCACAAAACCTACTTTTTTTTTTTTTTAATGAAAGCTGAAATTTTTCACAACTCCAGAACCTGGAGCTCTGAGCAAAACAAACAATAATTACAGCTATGAGACCTGGCAGTACGGAGAAGGTAAAGCCTTCAAAATGCCTTCTTGCCTCTAATAGCAAAACCTTTCTCTTACTGTATAAAAGCAGCCACTCTTAACTTAGATGATCATTTAAGTTACAGCAAGGCAGCTGGAAGGGGCAGCTGAGATGTGGACAGTGGCATTGTTTCTGTGTTGGTGGCTGTTCTGCTTTCCTCTGACCATACTCAACCCCAAAGGCACATATGGATATCTGTGCCTGGGCAAGGGCAAAGGAGGAGGAGAGCTTTTGAAGTTGTATAAAAGAGAAGTTCTGTTCTGTAAGAATTCAGCCTGGTACTTTCTGAAATCTGATCCATACTTTCATCTGCTTGAAAGAGAATATTCATACTGAGCAGATACCTTGGAAAGTTTTAGAAAGAAAAGCATACATGTCTTTCTTCAGTGGTTGCCTTTTCTGATTTCTGTACTGCAGATGTACTTACATCTTAAACAACAGTCCAGGTCCAAACCACCTTTGGGCTGAATAGTGGGCAGGCATATAACAAAGTGCATACTCTGAGTAAATGTCTGGAGGCAAAAAAGGTAGTTAACCAGTTAAAGACAAAGCATCAATATCCTTTGCCTTCTAGAAACCCTTACTTGTACTGTAATGAAGATCACATATTTGTTATCCACTTATGAATCTATGACCTCCTCCAGCTGGCTATTATATATGAAGAAATCAGAAGGAAAAAATGGATCATGTTTAAAAATCTAGGCTTGTTCTAATATAATCTTCACTCAGCCCTGAATACTTAAAGAATTTGTTTGCAAAGTTAGTTTTAAGCTTTCACTCATGTTCAGTGAAACAATTCAGCAAAGGTTAGTTTTTACAGAAACATGATTCCTGATAAAAACCTATAGCCTGCCCTACAGCTGTTATTTATGACTGACACAATTAGAGGCTTTTGTCGTAGAAAATAAACAGGGTAATAAATTTGTAAAAACCTCAATGTAGCCTCTGCAAATTTTTCTAGGGTAATATTCCACCTCACAGAAAGAGGCTTTCATTGTGTGTTTATGCACAGCTTATGTCTGAGAAATTAATTGAATCACAGATGGTGACTGCAATTATCAGTCAGTATCCTTTTTAACTCCTATAGTGGTTCTAATGTTTCTGTCAGTGTAAGATGTTTTTCTTTTGGCTTAAGAGGTAGCAAGTAAAGGGTTGTGAACATTAAAAATATGCATAGATACACAAACACACATATTTGTGTGTGTATGCACCTATATATTAAATATATATTTAAAAATATATTGATATATAATATATAATGGGTAGATATATCTTCAAAGTTTTTATTTCAAAGCTTGAATAAATTGACAATCTTGGCCAGCTTTTCTGGAGTCTTCCCAAGCCCACTTTTCATGTGTGGAAAGTACCAGGACTGCCAGTGTAAAAATGTAAGTTAACCTCATCTTCCTGCACGTGCCCCTGTGTGCAGACACCCCCCAGCCCCTGTGCTGTAGGGATTAAGAGGCGGGGATGGCTGATTGATGATCAGAAGCCGATTTATTGGGCCCAACATGGCATTTATAGAGGACCTCTGAACACCCGCAATCATCCAGTGACCTCAAACTTTGCCTTATATGGTAACACTCTGTTCTTCTTGCTTAGCCAATAGCATCACAGTTCTCCATATATGGACATCACCACCTTTCCTTCACCTGAGTTATGTTTGCTGAACTCTGCTCTGGCCATCTGCTGACACGTCCTGCTCCTTTTGTGCTGTGTGTTTCACCTTATATCCTGCTTCCACAGCCCGCATCTCCGCTGTGCCACACTCCCTTCTGCAGCTGCAGTCCCTGGAGAGTGGGCGGTGTCCCTGATCCAGTGGCAAGCCCTTGGCACACATTCCTCTGGAGACACTGAGTTCCAAACTTTTTTAGAAAGACCCAGCTTGTAATTCCTCGAGCTGTAAATACATAATAGATGGATACCAGGCACCTGTTGCCTAATTCCTTGCCAAGCTTTTCAATTTTAAATTGCACTAGATAACTTGTTCAGCGGAATCTTTGTAACTTATTAGCTGTAGAATGTGTGGGAAAGTACCGGCCATGTGTGGGAATGACAGAAAACTGTCTTTTGAGGTATCAGAGAAAAACAATAGCCACAGATTTGCAGCATAAATATGGTCTTAATTACTGTTGAGGAACGTACATATATCATGCATGGAAATTATATCTATCAGAGGAAATTCCTCTCAGTTATATACCAGTGTAATTCAACTGAATCCAAGTGATTTACTCTGGAGTCACCTTGCTGTAACTGGAAGTGGAGCTTGGTCCACCAACTCACTGCTATGATCCCGTGTAAGGAAGGGCATGTAATGAAAATATGTGGCATACACTTAAATTGTTCTTTGCTGAGCTTATAGTGCAGCAGAAAAATACACATGAGACAGGGACAAGCACATCAGGGGCCTACTTCAATAATATTTAACTGTCTGAAATGATCACTTTAACTCTTAGGAAGAGTTTTAATATTTATTATTTGCATTTTAGTTGTGACTGTAGGTCTCAGCTGAGGAGGATAACTATGAGATGTAAATCCCTGTGTTCCTGCAATATCCCCACAGCAATGATTGACATTTTAAAAGCTCTGTGGATGGTCAGTATTCCAAGGAAAAAGTCATTAAAGATGGCAATCAGAGGGAGCTGCAGCTTGCATTATCAAGGCTTTTCAAAGAAATCCTGCAGAAATTCTTGGTATCAGACCCTCTACTTCCTAAATGACAATCCTCTTAAATGCATATATATATTGCCTTCTCTTGTTTAAATGTTCTGCTTTTATACACTGCCAAAATCAAGCCCGTGTCCTTGTGTCCTGTAGGGAAGAAAGGGATTCATTCATATGCTATATATTTCACATACAATAACACAAATATTTACATAATTTTTAAAATTAACTAATTTGACAAACTCAGTCTACACTTGAATCTCTGTAATATTCCTCAGAGATGCATGGATTTTTCAACTGCTGCATTGCTGCAATCTGTACACCTACCAAAAGCTTGTAAGACTGATTCTTCCACCACTGTAGCTCACTGTCATACACAAGATACCAGCATTTATCCTTTCCCTGATGTTTCTTCCTTGTGATTTTGATGTTCTATTGCAGAACATACTTAACTGCTGTTAAAATCCCTCTGTTATGCTCCAAAAGTGTATTTCTAACTATAAGCCTAAATCAACCTATTTTCAGCTTTCTCAAAACAATCTGTATAATCACTCAATGGTCTGCATACTTCTAAGCTGTGTTAAATTGGCCTATAGGCCACCTGCAGGCAATGCCAGATTTGATTAGCCACTATGGAATCCCAAACAGATCCCTGGGTAAGTTTGCATTTCACACTTCTTGTATTATTAATAAATCCTTTTTCTAAATGTAAAATATTTCTGAAAACAGTGTCTTGCCGTACTGCCTTAGCTACAAACTGCTTGCAGCCCCCTGTATGGTCCTGATCAGCACAAATAAAGCAAGTAGAGCAGATGCTTGAGGGTGAGCTCCCTCTGCTTCTCAGAGTTACAACACAACTTCTTCACTGTTCTTCAGATTAGACAGAGTAATATTTTTCTTTCGAATTGGTAGGATGAAATTGGGCAGGAAAAGGTTGAGAGACTACTCTTCTTTTAACATTGTAGCTAGTATGACATAGTGGAATGCTTTCAGTATTTAATTTCTCAGTGCTCTTCACCCCAGAGGACAGTCTCAGTACATCCTGCTTATCTCTCTGCTAACTAGCAGCCAAGCAATAAGCAATACTGAAAGCATGTTACCTGATTTCTGTGTCTTTGCCTAGGGAGACTTGAGAAACTTGCATGATCTTTACCATACTTTCTACCAAACATGAAGATTCTTGAATCTGACCAGGGATCCATCCCCCATTCTTCATCATAATGCTAGAAGTTGTGATTTTTGTGCTTCTAATTAAATTAATGCATTTTAAAGAAGCCAAGTATACAAATTATATCCAAATAGACCTTCAAGTGAAGAAAGCCTTGTGTGAGACTTCTTTCAAGGAAAGAACTCCACAGCAAGAGTAGTGAAAGGGTTCTCGTGCATTTTTGAAGGAGGCCTGTGAATCTGCTTTGAGCTTTTTTCTGTTTGCTCCTGAGCAAACATTCCTGTCCCCTCTGGTGCTTTGTTTAGCAGAAACAAGGCAGAATGGAATGTCCTGGTAAGCATAAGTTCCTTTTGAATTTTGCATGGATTATTTTCCTCCCATAGGGATGGCTCACTTTGTGCTGCATCTCACTACAAATCAACCTTTTTCTTCAGTGATGTCTGAGACCTACATCTTACTGCAAAGGAGGGACTGTAAAAAGCAAAATGTTGTAAATTGCATGGGATTGAACCACTATCAGATAAACTGAGCTTAGGACACAAGACTGTTTTGTCCCTGAGGACATTTTGTCTATCAGATTATTTGGGAGAACAGGACCAATACTCCAGAAGTCCCTTCAGAAAATCCATGTTTTACTTACAGGGTCTGCTGGAAATACTTTGGGATTAATGACACTTTGAAAATTGCAGGTAGCTGGAATCTTCTAAAATTTACATATTAAGTCAATGACTTGCCTGGACCTTGTTTCTTTCCTGTGGCCACAGAGAATAGGGAAGGCTGACTGTGAAGGATGTTATGAAGAAAATAAATATGGAAATTCCCCTTCTTAGGCACCATGACTGAGCAACTGCTGCTCTGAACATCTTTAAAATGGACACTTGTTCCTCAGACTGGAATATTTTTCAGTTAAACGGGTTTATGGTGGCTTTGCCAGTTTTTAAAACCAAGTCTAATTATAGCTTGTGATGTTAAGAAGGTGATCTATACCGTGTCCTTCATATTCTGTTGACTTCTATACCTAAGCTGGATCATATTCTAATAATGCAACAGTTGGAAAAGTTCAGTGAATCAATAAAAAGAATACATTAATTAAAAGAAAAATCATACAGCTATTATATTTAAGGTATTACCTGGTAACTGATTTCTATTACTGCAAAAGAACTATGGACGTGTTTACTGCACCTGAGCATATGTTTAATGTCTTAACTCTGTTTTCACTTATGGCCCATTTCAGTTCTTAACCTGTGATTTTCCCCTAAATGTGGTCTGCCCTATGGAAAAATTCGAAGCTTTACTCTGGGAACTATGACTGTTTTGTTCCAGTAATGAAGAGTCCCTTGTTTCCTGTCCCACAGAATTCCTGGTGTATAGCTGTCAGGAGTCTCTGCCTTCTATAGCAGAAATTGAAGGGAAGCTCTAGTAATTTATTTACATGAATATCTTTGGGTTTTGTATGAATTTTTTAGTAGGGTTTTTTGGTTGTTTTTATAATATTGCAACTATTGAGCCTCTTAATCTTTCTGCACAAATGCAAAATTAACTATTAAAACAGTATATAAGTTATCTTTGGTAGTCAGTTGAAATATCTACTGCTCAAAATCCAGGTTGCCTTTGATTCATCATTCTCACATTTTACATCAAGGCACCCCACTGTCCATATTAATTTCCTTTCTAATTGCATTTCCATAGCTCAGTAGTTTCAGTTGCACATTTTGGAAGTCCTCTTTTTAGTGTATTCAACAAAGTGCTAAAGTAACACAATGGCTAGCCTTTCTGACAGAAAAGTAGTACAAAAAGCTTTGTTCTCTTTCATCTGGCAGTTGTAGATTGGTGATGAAAAGATGGTTTAGTACTGCACAGGGGAAAAGGGGTTAACCTGTATTTATATGTTGTTGTTGATTTTTATGTCAGTATCTTGCAAATTAAAAATCCTGGCAGTAAAAGTGACATGTGAGCAGTCAAGTGAACAGACAAGCAATGCTTTCATTCAGGGAGGTTGAAACAGACTAAAAATTGGACCAGGACATGAACATTTTGTTCTGATAATGTCAGTTTGGCTCTGCTGCAATTTCATTACAGTGTTTCTAATCACATTGTTTCATGTTTTTCATTAATCTGAGGTACAATAATCAAGTTCAATGTTTCAGCTATGTAAGGAAAACATGAGCTGCCTATCTAAACCCATTGAAAATATCCTTACATGCAGTATGGAAAAATACACTTTCATAAACAAAATGCATATGTCTCTCTGATGCTTAATCGTGTTCCTCAGAAATAAAATGACCATGCTATATATGATTCTTAAGTGATATATATATAGAAACAAGCTGTTCCATAAGCAATGTAGGTAATGAAGCCTGGTTTCCTTAAGGTTTGTGTTCTTTGTTCTTAAATCCTCAAATTCAGTTCCCTCTGAGTTTACAGTAACAATGACTCACCCATTGTGGATAATATTAGAAGTAAGTAAAGGCTTAAAGAAAGGTATGTTCCTACAGTATGGCATGGCAATGTTTGTTAAATCTCTGCAGGAAATTTCTACTAAATGCAGAAATTTAGGATGCCATATGCAGAGCTGGTTAGTATTGTTCAAAACGAGAAGACTCCAAGCTCCAACCATAAACTTAGACACAAGTTATGCCAAGTGTACAAAGCAGTTTCTCCAAGCCCAGGCTAAGGGCACTCCTAGCATCATGTTGAAGGTGAACTTGTGCTGTTAAATGACACCTCCAAAAGAGCTCCCAGTGCTTCAGCACTCACCTGGGAGATCTACAGTTTTGCACAGGAAGGATGGGAACTATGTAAAGTGACAAAATGGGGAAAGATAAGCCCATTTAAGTGTGCTCTGTTATTTGTCCATTTTGTACTTTGACAATAGAAACTGTTTTGGGTGACATTCCTTACTCCTCACTCCTTCCAGTGCAGCTGTATGCCTTCACAGAAAATTGATTAAGGAGTTGTGAAGCTGCACCTCACTGGGCAGAGGAGCCAGTTTGATGTGGGACCCTGGGAACTGGCAGAAAATGGGAGAAAAAGAGAAAGAGATTGCGAAGACAAACTTGGTCACCATGTACTTTCCAAAAGCTGTGTCATCCACGAGACTGCTGAAACACCTGGGAGGAGTGCAGACCCCAGATCTCTTCTTAGCCACTGCTGCTCAGGCGAACCCTGCAAGACAGATGCAAAGGAAAATGCACATCCCAGAGCTCAGATAGGCTTAGACATGAGTTATATACCCACCTGCTCTTCCCTAGCGAGACAGCGACTGGGAGGCTGTGCAAAATTGCAATTTCAAGTAACAAGGCTGAAATTAAAACTCAAGACCTAGGGACTTGTAGAGTACAGACAGCAGGGTTATACAGTAGCTAAGCAGACCTGTGAACACTACTTATCATCCTAGTACTTAATAAAATCACTTCCATCTTGGCACTAGTCTTTCTTCTCTGGCCTTGGAAAGAGAGAGAACAGCTTGCTTATCAAAATCGTGTTCAGACTTGATGTTGGTCTTTATTGATAATGGTATGTGTGTAGGTCAAACTTATCTGTTTGCTGCAACTGACATAGTGAAGGACCAAGAGAGGTTGGAAATGTTACCTGGTGGGAAGCAGGAGGAGAGGATGAGACACTCCTTAGGTTCAAGTTAGAGATGAGCATCCCTGTAGTTTCTCCTCTTTCTTCCTCCACTTATTCTTCCTTATTGGGAGTCACTGTTCCTCTAGGGGAGAAGGAAACACTGATAGGTATCTGAGGTCCCATCTCATATCATATCTCCTCATGTTGGCCTCCCAGTATTACTAATAATTAATCCGGGCTGAACAACCCATTTATTTCCAGGTCACATTCGTGTCTCTATTAGTTTTTTCTTGATGACTCTGTGTGTGTTCCCAGAGCACCTAACAAATGGTCTGTAGATCCTGGTTATTGCTTTGTGCACGAAGTCATTAGTAACAGCAATACTAAAAAAAAAAAAAAAAAAAAAATATATATATATATATATATATATAGTGTATTAATCAGATATTTTAAAAGTGGCCCATCTCCATCTCTGAATCCTGGTTTGTCTTTTCCTTTATGTACCTGATTTTTAGATTGCTATCTTTGCTTGATATAAACTACACTGACTGTCAAGAATGTCAGTGATATGAAGCTATTAGGAGGCAATAATCTGTATTTTCTATTGATACACTATTGCAACAAAAATCAATAGCACATTTAGCAGTTTACAAAAACCTCACTGCCAGATGGTTTCTTCTGACATTGCTGATATCTTTGTGGTCTTTGGTCATATGTATATCCCATAAAGTTTGTCTGTGCATTATTACATCTCTGCTTTTTAACTGCTGTTACTGTAAGAATGAACTAATCAGAAGTCTCTGAATGCCAGTCTAATAAAAGTGCATAAAGATGGATCATAGGAATGACCTGAATGCATAGGGGATTTATTGTATGAGAAAACATTGTATGGGAAAACATGTTGAACTGTTTGTGACTAATAATTTTGTTTGATTTATGGATTCTGTCATCTTTAATAACCCTCAAATTAATAGAAAACACAAGAGGCTTAGCTGTACTAAAACAAAAAAATACCTTTCCATTGGTAAACTTTATTTTCATTAGTTTTTCAAGCATTTTGAAAATCCAAACTTTTGAAATTTTTGAGCTGGGTTATGATTTGCTAAAATAATAAGGGATCCTCTGAGAGTACAGGTTATTTTCTTTTATTTCATTTGCCATAGTATGTGGGTCTGGTTTTGTTTGCTTTGGGTGAGTTACTTTGTTTTAGAATTCAGAACTTGAAACAAAACAAATTCTCTCTGCAAAATGTAAAAATTTGTGTTGTTTACAATAAAAAAAATTGAAGAAAAAGGTTTTTTTTACATGTATTTTGATTAAGTAATAGTAGTATCTTATAAATCCATGAGATGGGTTACAAAGGAATAGCTTACTCATTTCCAGTTGGAAATAATTTGAAAGCATAGAGATAAGAAATGTTGTCTATGCAAGGAGAACACCTAGAATGAATAAAGAAGGAGATGAAGAAAGGGGAGGGAAACTAAAAGCCATAACTGAAGGAAAACCCATTACTTAACACCTAAACATATGTGTGCATATAAAAGCATACCTTATAAAATGCTTAGTTTTCAGAACTATATAAAAATTGTTGACATTTTTTGCCTGAAGGAATGTGCAAGAGATGCGAGACCATGTACCCCAACTGGCTTCTCTCTTTCTGGGAAGTGAGTTGTTTAGGATGACTGTGAGTAATGGGATTGCTGCACAGAGCTGAGATGGGCTCTGCTATTGCACCATCAGTGAGCTCTTTGGTAGATAATTGTGGTCTGGTTGAAACTCAAGGGACTGCTGGTCAGATCCATCCCATCTTCCATTCTTTCTCATGGTTTTCTCCAGTCAGGATCTTTTTATTTTGCTTTCTGCTGCCTGACACATTTCCTGGAATGAGCTCTCTTAGAATGCAATGCTCAGGAGTAAATATTCTGACTGTGCACAGATAAACACATGGTGAAATACAAAGTTAACTGCGCATTGCTAACTGCAACTTCCCCCACTTGGCCAATGCTTGACATGTGTCAAAGGGTTTGTAGGCTTCCAAAGAAGCTAAAATAAGGAATTGGATAGTTTTCAAGTGATTTTAAAAGTTTGTGGAGAAGATGGAAATCTATCACGTTTTCATGTGGGAATAAAAAAAAATTATGAAGAGATGCTTTCATGTCAGCACTTATTGAGTGTTAGTAATACATTCATCCTATGAAGAGACCACTCTACCATTAACTATTGTTTGGGTTCTTCCATGCTCATCTGATCTCAAAGTTACTACAACAACCTGTGGAGATTATACATTGTTGTACTCCCGCTTATCCCATAATTTCCTAATTCCTCCGATACACAAAATTTACACAACCACACAACAATCTGGTCCTGAAACTAATAGCAATATGTTGAACTGCAAAATAATGGGTTTTGGAAGGAAAGTTTTGTAGGAACTACTGTTGCCTAATGAACCAGGAACAACTGGCTGCATGCCATGAAGTTTCTTCAGAAAAGGCTTACATCACATTAAAAAAGAATTTTCACTCAGCCTGTTTTTATCTCCTTGTTATGTGCTGTTGAGGCACATCAGCAAGGGAAGAATTTTGATTGTACAAATATTTATAGATATTTCAGAGTCAAGTGTAGTAATGAAATTACTTTTGGGCATAAACTTTTTGTGAATCTCCATCAGCCAACAGATACACCATCCTGCGAGTTATGTGCCCAAACACACTGTCTAAGATGTGGTGGTGAATTCATTGATTATCCTTTGGTTGTCACCAGTCCTTATAACTGCATTGAAAATGAGTTATAGCTTTTTTTTTTTTTTGTGGATTTTTTCAGTAGTTACTAGGTTTGTTGTCTTTATTTACAAAAGTATATGTATGTTGGATGTCATTATTTTGGAAAAAAATCAATAGCTTTAATGTCAGCACATCAGTAATGATATCTGCTAAATATTAAATGGTAGGTAAAAAAAAAAACATGAACAAACAAAACCCAAACAAGTAATGGAATAATTTTGCATTAGGAACACATGGAAAAATAACATTGAAAATATTAGTAGGCCATTAGGCAATTAAGTACGTGGTATATGTTCACTTAGGGATACTGTGCCCAAATGTAGTAACTGCAGACAAATCAGAACCTAGTGCAAGTAGGAAAAACTCAGGGAAGGGAAGCATTAACAGCATATGGAAGAAGCTGCTCTTATGTGGGGAGGGAATACAAAATCTGGTTGTTGTGTGAGGTACTCCCAGTTATCTGAAAGGAAAGGACATACATTAATTTGTGCCTGAGACTCAGTCTCTTATTTCAGTTGAGAATATAATCCGGGACACATAAAATGAGTAAGTCAGTTCTTAGTGAATTATTATCTTGAAGTTTTTCTGGATTTCAAAGTTGAAGATAGCACATGGGTTTTGGTTCTTCTGTACCCTGAAATAGGATGGAAAATGATGACAGAGTAGGGCACTTTGTCTCAGACACTCCTCTTTTTTTTTTTTCTCTTTTTTGAGAAGCAGAGGAGTCTCTGACTCAGAACATGTAATACAGAGAAGATCATAGACTAAACTTCTGCAATGGCCCCCAGGAAGACCTGCTGCAGCCTTTTGTTGTTGTTCTGTCCTGGCAGGTGTCTACACTCACTCTGATAAGAAGATGTGTAGAAACTAGAAGATCCAACTTCAGAAGCTCTTTCCAATTTTAGTGTTTTACCTGCCCCAGGAATAGTTCCTACAGTTAATATTGGAAATGACTCTACAAAAGAATAGCCTCTCTTAAGAATGTATTTTGTAGTAAAGAACAAAACAGATCAAAACCACATTGTATAGACAGGACATTAGGAAACATTGTGAAAATAATATGTAAAAATACTTTCAGGTCTCATTCTCCATGGATTCATTTTTGGCAGTGTATGTTTTATTGTTGGTGGTGCCTTTCATTTGGATACTCTGTGCCAGGGGCTGTACTTGCTTATAGTGAAATGAATGTTCCTACTACAGAGCTCCTCCAGCATCACCACTGATCTAAAAAGAATAATTAAGATACGTAATTTCCATTTCCTATCCCAGGGCAGATATAGTAATGAAACAGGCTGGGGATGACAAGTGATTCTAAGCTTTTCTTTAAAATAAGGTTCATCAAGCCTGAAAGAATATGGGTGGAACTTGTAAGAGACAATGACAGACATGCAAAAATGGGCAGTGCTTCAGTATTGCAATGCTCTGTGCCTTGCTAATGTATTCCATCCTTTGCATACACCTAAGAGGTGGTGCACAAAACTGTTCTTCACACACCCACTGACATAGTTACTAGAGACTCGGACATCCCCCTGATTGTGGCCATGGAGAAGACCCAGAACAAGTGAACCTCTGTGTTCTCTTCACAAGCGTCAGGTGAAATTTAATGGATTTTCGGTTGCTTAAACGTAATTTTCATATCTACTTCTGACCACAGCTTAATTTCTCCTTCATTTCCCTTAGTTTATCTTAATTTGCCTTTCTTCAGCACCCCATTTAGGCCAAGAAGGATTTGTTTGATGATTAATTTGAAGTAGATGTAGGAATGCATTGGCTGGAGGGAGAGCAATATGTGCCACTCTCCGGGTTCCAGCCTGACCGAGACTTGACCCTTTTGTGTTTTGCTGTGTTTTTGGTTTTGATTTCAGTAAGTTTTGATGATGATGCTGTTCAGGAAACAGAGCAAAAGCCCTTTGTTTTCTTAGATTATCTCCTCAGATGCACCCCTGAAGTATATTGCTTGGTCTGACTGCAGATCAACCACAAATGCTAAAGCAAATAATACTGTGGGAGCCTGAAAGTGCAGATGCCACTCAGAGTAGTCACAGACACTTTGATGTGGGCACTCAGTATATTTCCTGTGTGTTTCTTCACTCTAAATATAGTTTTGGCTTTAATTGTTTTCACCCAATCTCTCAGGCCAGATCTCCATACCATGGAATGACAGTGTATAAATGTTTGCACCTGGTGATTTGGTATGTGCTGTTCTATAACTTAGGCCACTAGTACCAAAAACAAAGGCATGGATTTGGAAGCTTTAAACTCAATTGCATATAGTGATCACTAAGGAGTTTGAAACTCTGGGATTAAATTTCATTGGCTTTAGAGACTGGTACTAGCTAGTAATCCACACCTCCAAACTCAGAAAATTAGGTACTTGACTCTGGAGTTTAAATCTGGCATATGTATAATTTGAGCCAATCCAATAGACTTGTTACAACAGAGTAGTTGGAGATAAAGGAGTGGGAAATGCCTTGTTTTAAGAATATTATATCTTTATAATGGAGGAATTGAAAATACTTGCCTACTGCCACACTGTACCATTTTCTTCATCTGTCTACTGAGCTGGTTAAAAACATATTGTAAATCTATTTGTGCAGCAAAAAGGATGATGTCTAAAATGTTATGAATTGCATATGTGCACCAATTCTTGGCATGTTCTTGCCAGCACTACAGTAGTCATTAATATCTCCCATACTTTAGGTATTATTATCTCTTTTTCTCTCTCTGAAGGAATAACTTCCTTTCTTATTTAATGCACCATGAATATTTTACATCCACATATTTTTTTGTTCCTTTTGGCAACTATACTTCCAGGTTGCACCAGCCAGATGGGCTGGGATGGTCTTTAAAAATGCTGTGCAAGACATAAGATAATTGAAGAATCCATATCACAATAAAACATTCAAAAGACCCACAGAGCCTTCTTTTTATTTTTGTTAATTTTGTCTGTCTTTCACCTATGTGAAAGAAAAAGCAAAGCTTTTGTGGGAAATGGAGGAGTACTGTTGAGGTGTTTCTAGCTTAGTGGTCATCATGCAGAGCTGATATGGCTACTTTTCCTTGTCCACCTTTCCCCCCTAATCTCTGTTGAGCCTAATTTCCTGACTGCACTAATGCCTCCACAGTTCCAGTGCCAGTATGCCCATCTGCAAAACTATGTTTGGAACTCTGTTTGGAAGCTCCTGGTCTCCAGCTATAGAGGCAGGTAAATCAAGGTTGTTGTGGGCAAAGAGTAGGATTAATGGAAGTCTAAACCAGAAAGAATTGGAAGGACTGTCAGAAAAGTGTAAGAATGGCCCAGCAGAGTCATGCTCAAAAGCGTGGCAAACCTTCTTTACTACTCTGAAATCCCCTAGGAAATACCCAGAGGAAAATGTGGAAGACCTAAGGTTGGTCTGCTAAAACTTCCACAGCATTTTTGATAAAGTATGACTGAAAGATGGTTTGGAGGGAATGTCGTATGAAGTAGGATGTGAAGCAAGGCAATAGCCAGGAAGACAGTCCAGTTAGAAAGGACATATACAGGCAGGAGAAGAGGACCACAGTCCATGGTGGAGGGAAAAGTCACAAAACAACTTTATTTGTGGAAAGCAATGTAGAATACATATTAAAAAAAAATCATGAAGAGAGAGAGGGAAATAGGGTTACAGACAATGTCTCAGCATAAGGAGCTTGATGTATGCCAGGGAAAACTATTTCTGCTTTACTTTCCACCTGGTTTTCCATCAAGTGGCTTCATTGGCCAGTTTCAGTGGTTGGCTCTTACCTTTTATTGCAATAACCAGAGAAATGTGGTTAATAAACAGACTATCCATAATTTTACTTGTTTCCATCATGACCTCTCACAGTCATCTCCTCTCAGAGAAGAATCCTAGTCTGTCTAGAAGCCATTTCATATTTCTCACCTTCCTCATTTTCTTCTGTTTGTTTTCTGAATCCCTTTTTAAAGTGGCCTACCAAACAGAGAAAAGGACCAATAAACTGGACTGTATTCTGTATTTTGAATATTCACTTCCATATTGTTTGCCTCCATTCCATTCCTAGTTCTTTTCAGTTATTCAGAGGTCAATTACCACCTCTTTTAATAATGCTGAAGAAGAATTTTTTACTGAATCAAAGCCCAAACCCAAAAAACACAGTCCGTGAAAAACCATTGCTTTTACTCTGGAGAAAATATAACATGTTCAAAACCATACAACCATTTCATAATAGAATGTTCTTCACATCCATTTTCTTAAAACAGAAAAAAGAAAGGAAAAGAGCTGTCAGGGTTAATTAAATGACATTATGTCATCAGCACACAGGAAAGGTGCATAGCAACAAGGGCAAGAGAATCTGATACAAAACTTACCACATTTGTTGTCTGCTTTGTCTGTAGGAGACTTGGATAGAAATTAAAGCACCCATGTGGTAGCTAATAATGGAGGATAGATTTATTAGCAGTGGAAATGGTCCTAAATTTTTAAGTTCTTAATGTTTCAGGGACTGTTTAGATGTAGATTTTTTTGGCTGAGATGTGGCTTGGAATGGTTTCCGGCTTTGGCTTTTTTTCTTGTGTTTGAAGGCATTTGAGTTCTATTTTGCTGTCGGTTTGATAGACATGCATATACTACAAGGACAGGCAAAAAATATACAACTGTATATGTAGAGAGATTGTATATAATGAAATTTGATGGTGACCTTAAATTCATTGTAAGTATTTCAGATTATATACTTTGTAATTTTTCCTGAGCTAGAAAAATACCACAGTTATTTCTTTCCCTCCAAGAAAAGACATGCAAAAAAAAAATGCAATCCCACTAAGCATATACTACTACATAAAGCTTTCCTAATTTTTTTTGCTTTTTCCTTTATAAAAATTATGTAAAACTTTTACAAAATCCATAATAATGCAGAGAACTTGATCTGGTTGTTATTATTTATACTAAAACATGTGTTTGCCTGTATATTCTGGCAGTCAGTATACCTATCTTCTTCCTCAAGTCCTTTGAACTCATGCAATTATTCTGGTCGGCCAATTATCTTCTCCTGTGATGTCTTTGAAAAACTATGTTCCTGCAACTTACCCCAAAACTGCTGCAAATCTCTCTCCCAGGAGACATGACGAAGTTGAGATTCATTGATTGTCTTCTGGCATGAGGTGTCCATAACACAGCCTCCAACTGGATCATTCCCAGATATTTAGTCTCTAACCTCAGGACCTCTCCTAAAAAGAAGAGCCTCTTCTCTTGGACTGAAAATCTGTTAGGTAAGAAGGAGCAAAGAGGCAGAGATTCAAATACATATTCCCCTCAATAAGGCAGGAGACAAGGATGGGTTGGGATGTGAGCCATAGAGTCTGTTGTTTTTCTCCCATAGGGGAAGCTGCTCAACAGTCAGACTTCTCTGAAGTGTGTCAAGATCACCACTCAAAGTGAAGACATTCTCACTATCCTAAACTCTACCAACAGAATAAAGAATATATACTGTGGTCCCAGTAGCAAAAATGGGAAGGAGGAGTAGGAGCTGAACAGTCAGGTACATGTGCATTTTTTTACCTGCGCATGTCTTTGAGAAAGAGAATATTGGAAGAAAGCAAGTTTGTTTTCTTCCATTCAGAAAGGTGACTGTGATTGAAAATGTCCATGTGAACAGAGGTAAAAGAGTGTCCATATTAAGCCTCATTTGTTCATTATCCTCCCACCCAACAAATAAATTTCCTCATTTCTTTTCACCAACCCCATCTCAAACCTCAAAATTCTCTGCCACTCAATCCCCAATCCATCTTAAAATCCCTCCTAGACCTCCCATTCTTCCCAGTATAGCAACCTCCTCTGAATATGCAGCCTTGCAGCCAGATGCTGTAGACCTCTTGTGTGTATCCATGCCTACTTTTTCTCCTGTTCTATAAGCTGACCACAAGTTGCACATACATCAAAACAAAACTCAGAAAAAAAGAGATGGCAACAGGAACATATGCAGAATAAAATATATGTGCTATAGCTCAGTGTTGTGAAAAATTACTTCCTCCTCACAGGGCTCAACTCGGAGTTCGACATCTGGTAGGCTACTTAGCTCTTTAGTGGACACTGCATCATTGCTTTACCAAAAAGACTATCTTAACATGGAAACAGGGTTATCTTACAGTGATACTTGCTCAATATTTCTACCTCCTTTCTGGCAGTCTGCAGCATAGGCCCTTTTGAATTAGAGGTTATGTCTGTATCTTCCTGTTTAATTGCCCCTTGTGGACTTCCATTAATTTGTTTATTTATATTTTAAAGCTTTTTGGTATTTTGACTTCTACAGCATGTGGAAGGAGGGAGTTCCACAGTTTTTTCTAAGAAAGAAAAACACTTTGGTAAGAAGTACAAGCTTGACCTCCATCATGAAACTAGAACCATGACTGCAATGAATGTGTGAGGGAAGCCAATTTCAGTTTTATCATGTAGACTCTGAAATCAAACTAAAAGGATACAGAAGTAGTTAGTACCAGACTATCTAGAGAGATCCAGGTCACAACCTTTTATTAAAAAAAAATCACTCTGTGGCTTAGCAATATTTGTCGTGCTGTCTCCCAGCTACAATCAGCTGACTCCAAAAGTTAGTTGTTAAAGGAAAGCAAATATTTATTTTCACAAAAATAGTAAGATTGGGAAAAGGAAATGTCAACTCAACACATGGCTCAAAAGACTTCTCAGGGTAACACAATCATGCAGCCAAACAGTTGCTTCTTAAATAGTGGTTTAAAAGTGGCTTTTTTCAATCACTTGGAAAATGTAACCACCTTATCAAACACTGGTGAAGCTAATAAAAAGGGAGGAGTGGGTTGTCCCAGAATTCCTCAAAAATCCCTTCAAATATTTGTATTATTGTATTTCAGCTGGATTCCTTTTAAAGTTACCTGCTTGACTGCCCAGAGCATTTCTGTTCTCTAGCCGCTCAAATAATAGTTCAGATAGAAACTCAGTTCTTAGAAGTTCTTTTTTTTTCTTCTTTTCTGGTGGAAAATGTGAAGACAAATAACTGCCTGGGATAAGCTGTTTCTTATCTTCATCTTGTAAAACTCCTCCAGAAAAGCTAATTACAACATGTAAGACAGGGCAAAGAAGCACCAGAAAAGGAAAGGAAAAAGAGGCCTTGAAACCCACAAGCAGTCAGAGGAAAGTCCTGGCCTTTATAGCTCCCGTCAACAGCAGGAGAAGCCTGGAAAAGGTTGTACAGTGAAATCTGTGGCTCTGTGATTCATTACTTCAAGAGGAGGTTTAACATAGCACAGGAGGCTGAGCAGCCCCAGCATTTCTGTGCCTGGGACAGAGCTA
This sequence comes from Vidua chalybeata, assembly GCF_026979565.1. Taxonomy (NCBI): domain Eukaryota; kingdom Metazoa; phylum Chordata; class Aves; order Passeriformes; family Viduidae; genus Vidua; species Vidua chalybeata. The sequence continues at coordinate 52,738,132 of NC_071530.1, forward strand.
CTTGGTCTCGTGGCAGTTGGTCAGCGCTCCAGGATCACAATCTTTCCCAGGCGGCAGACTTGAGCTTTTAGTACCTAGACTTTTCTGAAAAAAAAAAAAAAACCAAACAAAAAAACAAAAACAAAACCCACAAACAAACAACAAACCAAACCAAAAAAACTTAATCCCCACTGACAGGGTTGCAGCCTCCCTGCTGCACCTACCTCTGGCACAGCTCCCAGAGCTGGGGTCCATGTGGCAGCAGTTGGTAATTATGACATTGAGGGACAGCAGAAGGCTACTAATTAAATAAAAAGCAGGTCTATTGCAAGTGGTGTCAACAATATGGTGGTAACAGCAATACGTGTTTGTGGACCTTCCTCCAGGATATTTGTTTCCTAGTGTGAGCAGCTTTCTGTGGTTTCCTGGCTGGCAATTAAGTGAAATGCAGTTGCATTATGGTGTTATTTTCATCTGCATCTTTGAAACCTCAGCAGGTATGGTATATTTCTACCAGGAGATAAAAGGTGGTTATTTTTGAAAAATATCTTGCTGTGAGGGTAACTGGAAAAAATTGCCCTAAGTCACACTTGGGTGCTTGAGAGTTCTCAGCACTGGGGACCTCACCTGGAATTCAATGTACAGATTCCCAGGGAAAATCAATCAACATCTTTCCCTTGTATCACAAGATTTTCCCCCGAGATTTGAAATGATTCAAAGGTTCGTTTTAAAACAAGATTTTTAAAAAACATTTTCCTTTTTGATTATATGTGAGGATTCTAGTCCAAAGTTTTCCCTTTCTCCTTCAAGTGCTGCTGATGGGCCAGACAGATGAAGCAAGAAGTGTGAGCTTGAGCAAGCCATTAATATTGTGGTGCTTCTGTTTTCCCTCTTGTATGAAAAGACCATAGCAATTCTTACCTAGTTTATAGTACATTGAGAGGCTTATTATTTTCCAAGGACTAGAGATCTTGATCACTGTCTGCTAAATCAGTAACAAAACATCCTCACTTTTTTGTGCTTTTCTGTTTGTTTTGGTTTTGTATCTCTCTTTTTTTTTTTTTTTCCTTTATTCAAGCCAGTTCAAGTTCCTGCAGCACTTTGTAGCCCTCTTTTACTTTTCACCTTTAACATTTTGAAGTCATCATTTAGGTCATCATTTTTAGTCTCTGCTTAAGCTCCTACTGAGTCTGAATGTCCAGTTGCCTCCAGTTCCACAAACTCTGTACCTTGTCCATTTAGTCCCACCATGGAGCTTGTCAGATTGCTTTGAGAAACACCCAGCCTTAGCGATGGTGCAGCATAGCCCCTTCCCTAGCCCAGCAGTAACATCCGCAAAGAATTCCCCTCTGCTAGTGAGCCATGGTGCCCTCCCTTCCTGAAACCATGCTGGCTATTTTCTGTTAATCTGCTCTTTTTCAATTGTTCTCCTTTTTGACTCTTAAAAGAGCTTCAAAGGCTTGTGCTCACAACTCATGTCAAACTGACTAGTGTGTAGTTTCCTACTATGTCTCTATAGGTTCACTTTTAAAGTTATGCCATTACGCATTAGTCATCCTTTTTCCTTGGAGACCAGTTCTGAACTCAGTAAACTTATGAAAACATCTACCAGAGTCTCTCCAGGTCCTACTGTTAATCTGTTCAGTATTCTCTGTTGGCTGCAGCACTAGAGTCCCAAAACCTGGTCCTGTGGAAGGTCCCCAGGCACATCTCATCTTTGTTACAGCCCTGGAGTTCAAAGAGTACATCTAGAGGTGCCAGAGGAGTTATTCTGGCTTTGCACAACTGTTAGTGACCCCAAAGACTGTCCAGAGAGCATTTGAAATAGTTTCTGGTATTATGAACACAGCAGCCTCCAGAGAGGTGCTGTAATTTACTCTAGGTCTCTTGTATCTTCAACTGTATCACAAGGCAATAGCTAAATACCAGTTCCTTAGGAGGACTCCAATGTTGCTTTTTCTGTCCAAGTAATTAATTTGCCATCGTCTCTTGTAGTTATTTACATCCATGACAATTTGAATTCTGCCCTTTGGAGACTCAAAAGGAGGAAAAAAAATCATTGTCACCTGAGATCTTTGTCAGGTTGTTTGATTTCTCTACTTCTGCCCTTTTTTTATATGTTCCCATATTCACTATATATTTCCTGATTTTATTACATTAAATGTGATTTTGGAATATTCACCATTCCTATATTATGCCTTATGCTACTGAGATGTTCTCTTGCGTTCATTCAAATGGACTTGCCAAATGGGATTTCCATATCAATGTTGTTTCCTCATTATTTACACTTTTTCTTTTACAAATAAATATTTATATTCTACAGGATATCTTCCCCTGGTATTTTAAATATAAATTAATTTAATAGATGAACCTATGAAGCAATAAGGGGTTATAAATATAATTGTAAAAATTATAGTAATGTACGAGGTTTGAAAACATGTATTTTAGATTTGGGATCAATGGGAGAAAGGAAAAAAAGCAGAATGTCCTATTTTTACTGAAGAATTAGCAAGGATGATACTGGATATTTAAGGGAACTCATTTTCCATCTATACTGCAATAATTTCTTTTCATTGCTTAGCATAGATAAAAAATATCTTGACATAATTCCTTATAGTTCCCCATGACTTCAAAAAGGCCAATATTTTCCAGACTAGCATAGTCTTTGGCATCTTGCATCTGCCTTCATGGAACTCAGTGGATGTTTACGTGTCTTACCTGTAACCTGTCCCAGGACCACTTTTAGAGGAATATAATTATAAATCATTTCTGCTCTGTCACTCTATTTATCTTTTAGTAAGCCATCAGTGATTGAATGGTCTTTGAGGACTTTCTCTTTTTTTTTGGATACATTTCTGTTCTGCTGGTCGTTGGGAAAGGCAGGATGTTTGTCTTTTTTTGCTTCTGTTTTTGGTAAAAGTCTGTTTGAGTTCAAGACCAGATGGAATATGTTCTTGGAAGAAAAACCAGTGAAGATTACTAAATACACAAGCACCATATCCTAATCAAGAACTCCTAAACTGAAAATAGTCGAAGAGTGAGACGTTGCTAATGGGAAATTTCATACATGCCTGTCTTTCTTTGTCTTCTTTAGGTATCCATTTAGCTACCACAGCTGGAGAAAGCATGATGTGTTCAATGGCCCGTTGCTGTGATATGTAATGCTTTCCTGTCATTTCTTTTAATGCAAATTTTTTTTGACAACACAAAATGGATTTGCGTTTACCTGGTTACTGCTCCCCCACGACGAGAGCAATTCAGGTGCTTGGCTACACTGTAAATATGTTCAGAGACATTTAGGACATTTCAACAGGCTGTAAAATGTAATGAAAATATTCCTTTAAAAGTCAGAGCCAAAGAAGATGATCTACAAGAGACTTGTGCCCTTTTGGGCACAAGTTGGCCATGTGGGTCACCCTCAGGTGCTGACAATGATGTGTCTATTCAGGCACTCAGATCTCACCTAAAGGCTTTCAGTGTAGTCAGGAAGAATATGTACCCTAAAAGGGGGGGTTTACCCAGGGTGTCTTAGATATGCACTTCCAGATGGAGTAACTCACTCAGATCATATGTCTGCCTCTTGGTGCTAGAGGGATTAGAGGGCTCCTGGATAAGTACCTAGAGATGCAAAGTTTTGAGACAGGAATGCCGTGCACCATTATTTTTGCCTCCTATCTTCTATCAGGGTTGACTCTGTTAAGAAAAGAAACATGCATCTGACTCTCAGGCTGGATTCATATCTGTTGTCTCCCTGACACAGCAGTCCCAGCTGGTCACTCTAACCTTGGCTGACCAGATACGTGACCACTCCTTCCCGTTAAAACGTGTATGTGTGAAGTCCTGCCAGGCAACCTCAGTCAACAGAAAATGTTTGTTTGGGCAGCATATATTATCAGTATACTCACTAAATCTTTCCCCAAAACATTGAATTGGAACTCTACTCTAGGTTCCTGCTTGCAATGAGTCATGTACTTATTTATTAAGCTGACTTCTTCATTGTCAGTCTCTTCTTCCCCTATATATATATATATATATATATATATATATATATATATATATATATATATATATATACACATATACACATATATATAATTCCATATATATATATGTATATATATATGTGTATATATATATATGTATGTATGTATGTATATCTACACATTATGAAGAGATTTTTCCTTCTTATTTTCAGCAGCTGGAGACAAACAATAGAATGGAGACCTTAAAGAAATTTTAATGCGCTGCATGCTACCTGCAGCTACCTCTTCAATAAAAGTGAGATCTGCTTCTGGGTTGTATTCTTATGTGGAGTTCCAGTTTCTAAATCCTTCTTTCAGAGACTCTCTGAACCTGGGATGGTCACATTTTTTGTTGCTAACTCTTCCAAATTTACCATCTGGCGCTTCTCAGTACTGAAGAGTCAAGATAGTTGTCAGCAGCAATGCAAATCATTGTTGTTTTGTTAAACTAACCTATAGTACATCCCCGCCTTTATTTTTTTTTTCTTTTCTCTAGCTTCCAGAGGGTATAAATAATAATGTTTAAAAATGAATAAACACACATGCAAAGACATATAATATCTCAGTCACATTCCAAAGTCCTTGCTCAGGGTTTTCATTCATTTACAATGCCAATAAAACTCCAACTGAGGTGAATATGATTTTGATAAACTAAAAATTGAGTAAAATTTGCAGGAGAAATTTGGCAGAAATTTGCAACAGCAGTATTGGCAATCCGACTCAGAATGCTTATTTAAAGGAAAGCTGAGATGCCATTTGTGGCTTGGAAAAAAAAAAGTCTATTTTGAGGACTTCGCTTTTTTCCTCCCATCACTGTATCCTTTCTCAGTAGCAGCATAATCATTAGCACTTATGGATAAACTTCTGAAAACCTTGTCACACCCGCTACCTTTCACAGCAACAATGAGAAATACACCTCTGGCAAACTAGTACGTTCTCTAGCATAGACAGACAGGGAGCCCAATGAACATCTTTGCTTTCAGTCATTTTGGTCAGTAAGTGGGATGGCTCATTCATTGGTTTGGTTAAACAGCAGTCATTCCGAATACCATGTTTGCAAACTCCCTTGCAAAAAGCAAGGTTCTTCAGGAAAAGCTGTTGAGGACAGGCTCCTAGTGGAGGCTGTATTTAGCACCTGTGGGTTCCTGCTGCCTATGACACTGTGAATTAGCTTGATGAGGCACTGCGGAGTGCTGGAGCTGCCACCCTTGGTCCCCTGGGACTGTCACCGTGCAAAGTTTTGATCTCCTCCTACCTAACAGGCAAATTAGATTATTTTCTCAGATACAAATCTTTGTTAATTATTAGCAGAGATATTTTTTAAAAATTAAATAATAAAATGTAATCTTGGAGAAGTAAACACTGCCACAGAAGCAGTTAAGGATCTGTCTGGAGATCTTTGAAATTTCTGTTAGTGGGATTTCCACGCTGATACAATCTAACACTTTTTGGGGACTGTGTACTTCTGTTCTGCTAGGATATCAGAATTATCAATCTTTTGATTATAATATTCATGATAGTCAAGCAGACCAGAATGAGCATTAAAATGTAATTCAATTTAACCATTTCCACTTTCATATTGCCATAGTTGCTGATACAATATCCTGGTGCAGCATATCCTCTTATTATGTCTCCATTTTGCCTTCACATATGCTGTCTGGATTCTTTTTCCTTTTCCACTTTTTTTCAGACTTGTGGATCTCATTCTGACCTAAGGTCTACCACTATAAATTCAAAGTACTGCCATTTTTTTGCCATTACATGTTTGCACTGATACAAATCACTGCAGCCTCAGATCCTTGGCATTACTTATATTCTTATTTTCTGTTACAATCTTGCTGTGCCCTGTGCGTGACTGATCACTGCAGCTCTCTCCTGCCAGGCTTCTCCACCCAAATCATGCTCAGATGACATTCCTGCTAACGAAGGGTATATGCTGCAGACTGCCTTCCTTCTGCACCTCTGCCCAATCTTCTCCTTATCCCTCAAAAGGGAAACCACAAGAAGGAAGGAATTCTGTAAAAACCATGGGAGACACAGAGAAGAGGAGAGAGCCTGAGGTTCAACAGCTCCAAACTAATCTGTCAACAAAATCTCATTACAGTAATATAAGGTAAGTCTGTCGTACTACCAAGGCAAGCCCATCCTTGTCCCACATTGTTTAGCTACCAGAACTTTTTTCCTTGATCCCACCACCTCCTTGCTTATGCTGGATGGTCACAGCCCTTCCCTGTCCACTTGGGGAGAGGTAGACAGCCAGAGGGGCCCAGAATCCCCACACCTAACTAGTGGGTTTGCAGTTCTAGACAGAGGAGCGGAGTGAAATGTGTTAATGTGGCAGTTTTAGAGCTGAGTATGGTGCACATTGTTGCTCTCAGCTTTTGTTCATGCAGCTCTTAGTGCTGAGTAGTACCTCAGTTTTGTATCACTGCAGCTACAGATTTAGCAGCTGCCTTTGCAGCTTCAGACCACAAGATACAGGCTGACTGACAACCAGTAAAGAGAGGATCCATCTTCCTTTCAGTAGCATAATATCTTTGGCACCAAATGTATTTTCTATTTCACATTGTCACACATCATAATCAAAATGAGTGCCAGACTCTGTGAAAGAAAAAGTTTTCTGTTTTGCACCAGAAGATCCTGAATCTAATAGGAAAGCTTTCCCAGCCTGCAAGGAGCCCTGGTGATTGCTTTGTGAGGCCAAAAGGGAAAGTGTAAACCTAATGAGCTAAGGGGGTTCTTCCTTTGTCTTCAAATCACACTGACTCTCTGATATCTGATAGTGGATTTTTTCACTTAGCAAAACCTATGGGTAGCAGAGGGCAAGCACTTTTAAATGTGGTATATTTTTCTCATTTAATTCATTTTTAAAAAAATATGTTTAAAACACTACTGAACCTCAAAAAGGAGTGATCTGAGAAATTTTTGAAATGGCTTATCGTGTTCACAAGCCAAATGACCTTTGTGGAGGAAGACAAGAAATTGATGAAAAAGCTGTTGAGTTTTGTGTTCAGTGTGGGCATCTAATTCAAAACTTCATAAAGAGAAGACACATGTCCTGATCCAGTCATTGAATAGAGAAATTTATTAAACTTTTATTTCTTGGGCTATGCATCCATTAAATACATGCATGTACTATTCAGTTGAAGGTTTATGAATTAAGTTTATGAAAGGGCCAATGTTTTTTTGAATCTTACATTACCTAATGGTTAAAGCTAATTCAGAATGTTGCTGAATGTCTGAAGCCACAAGTAAAGTTGTTTTTATGTCTGGCCCTTTTGGGAAGGTAGACTGTCTGGTTTTTTTAGATTAAACCAGATAGAAAAACCTGTTTTCATATATGAGATTTGGACAGACATTTTTCAGCTTTCTTTTACTGCTGTTGTCTTAGGTTGCATATAGATTAAAAAAAAAAAAAAACAAAAAACACCCCAAACCAAATTAAAAAAAAAAAAAAAAAAAAAAACCAAAAAACTAAAACTCTGAGTCCTGCAATACAAACAAAAGGGCCTAAAGGATGCAGAGAGACATACTGTGATTTATTGTCCCCTGTAATTTATAATTATGGTATTATTACTGTCTCAACTATGAAGATATTGCATTAATTTATTTTAAGATTGCCACATGAGCTGTATGTGAATCCACATAAATATTATTTGACTTTTAATGCAAGGGTATGGAAAAGCTAAGATACTGCTGAGATAAGATGTCAGTGCTATACCTGGAAGAAACTTCTGCAGACCAAACTTGGCCCACTTTCCAGTTTTATTGGAAGCAGATGCCTTTGCAGCATCTAGCTCCAAAATTTGTGATGCTTTGTCTAATCTATAACCCCTGGGAACTGCCAGCACCCAAGATACACCATGGGAGGGTGTCCTAGGGGCTGCTACCACAGTGGTGCAGACATGATGGGCTTGGTGCAAAGGTTTTGCTTTTTGTGTGATTTGTGAAGAGCATTTAACTCCATGGGAGATTTCTCAGGAAGAGATAGCCACTGTAGTCTCTCTGGATACTGGAGGATGTGTCTGAACAGATATTTGGAGACAAATTAGCGTGAAACCCTTCCCTTCCCTTAAGACACCTTGCAAGACCCAGGGCCGAAGCTACACAGGGCTTGGAAAGAATCTATATGGCACCAGAGCTTCCCTCCCTCCTCTGCAAAGGGTATCCCAGGACAGGGGAAGGCACTGGCCTGACTGGGCTTCTCCCATATGGTTCCTCAATGACTGTGTCCAGCTGCCACAAATTAAGGCTGTCCCTCGGCCTCAGACTGCTGGAGGCTACCCTGGAATTGGGCAGGGAATCAAAGGAGCACAGCCGACTGACGGCCCAACCATGCTCTGCCATGACAACTGCTGAAGTCTCTGTATTTAGCTTGGGATGTGCAGATTTGTATGCAACAGAGCTGTTCAGTCCAGCAGTACTTTCAAGGCTGAAAGAAATGTTGGTTAACTCTTTTTCCCCCTCTTTTTCCCCCTCTTAATCTGTTCCAATTTTACATCCCCACTGTTCTCCAGAAACAGGTAACTTCACTTACCACAGAAAGCTGTTCTTGAGGTGTGCTGGTCTGCCAATGGAAACTTTAACAAGACAGTTTTTTCATGGGATTTCCCTCTCAGGGTTTAGTCCTTTTGGTTTTTTGCTGGTTTGGGTTTTTTTCCCCTTGTGAGTAATGGCACAACTACTCATAGGTTTCACATGAGAGCAAGCTGCTGTGTAATGGCCTGGTTTTGAAGGTAAAGGGATGAGATAATTGGTGTGTAAGTTACAGCTGTTGCCTGTCTGTAAGATTGAGTGGATTCTACACCTACACTAATACAAATACACTGAGTCAAAAGGGTAAAATTTCTTGTCAGAGATGTGCAATAGTCACAGAAAAACTAGCATTTAGGGAAGACTTGTTTACAGGAGTGGTATTAAATTGTGATGGTATATGGCCTGAAAGCAATCTGCAACATGAGATCAGCACATAGGGCTGCATCCTGGCTTCCTTTCAGTGGACATAGCCCCAGTTATTGGAAAGAAATATTGTTGAAACCAAGTATGAAACTTGCTGGATCCTTTTCCCATTTTGCCTTCTCTATGGTAGTATAGAGGACCAACACATATCTTCATTGTTTTCTTCAAACTTGGAATGGTTGTACAGTATTCTAGCTTAAGAATCTAGGGGCTTGTATACTGTATTTCATCAAAAGGAATCATTTAAGAGGGAAGAAATATGGTGCATAACTTGAGACACCAAGGCTAGCAGGAGAAATGTTTAGATGTATTTATTTACGTTAAGATACTTTCTGCAAGACAGGAGAGAAAATAGTCCACAGAATTTGTGAAAAGGCTGAGTATTTCTGTCACAAATTTGAACACATGATTTTCAGCATTCAGACTCTATTCATGCATTCATCTACATCTAAAACACCTCATTCTGCCCCCTCAAAAAAAAAAAAAGAAAAGAAAAGAAAGAGACCCCAACATCTTTTACCTTTTCCCTATCCAATATTATAACACTAAAATGAATTTCACCCCTATTGGTCAAAATTTCCATTTCTAAAAGTGCTTCTTTATCTTCTTTTTTTTTTTTCTGCTTCCCTGGGCTGAGTTGCTCTGAGGGAGGAAAAAAAAATCCTTTTTATGGGTTACATTACTTATGCATCAGGCATGAAACTGCAAACACCTGGTAGAGTTTCCCTTGTGTGAGCTGCAGCCTACCTCAGAGTACTTTGCAAACATCTGAAACTCATTCTGTGGATCTCAAAGGCCCTCTCCATCACTGATTGAATATTTTTATGAGATTCATTATGGAGCAGCTGTGATTGATACCGGTGATCACACAATAGAGGCTATTAATGTTTGAGATGTGGTCACTGTCATCCAGAAGAATAATTATTAAATTAAGGTAAATACAACATGTGTCCCAATTCCACACACATAACGCCTTTTTTTGGCAGGGAACATCTGGATGAGGTGATGCTTGCTGTAGGCATGGGGATGGTTGGAGTATTGGCTCACAAGGATGTTAATTTTGGCTAGTGAACTGAGAAGTAAAATATCTGAAAGAATTGCAAAATTAATATCAGATTTAAAATTGCTAAATAATAACTGAATGGACAACAAAGTATTCTGTGAAAGTGCTTCTGCATTTCTGTGCATTTCCTGAAATATTTTGTCTTTGTTACCAGGGAACCCCCAGAGTTTTCCCATGCCATGCAGTCTGTAGGATCTGTGTTATCACCTTATACTTGGACACTCCATGCCACTGTCCCTGTGGAAAATAATAATATTTTTTGGGTGCAACATTAGTGTCTCTTCCAAGAGACTCCGACACAGACATGATATATGTACCTGTAGAAATTTTTTTGTGTCTTTACGTGTTTGTTTGCACACATATGTAGCACTGTGTGTAGGGTGTGCAGGACAAGCATTTGTGTGTGTGTACCTCAGAACCTCTGTTAAGTGAGTAAGACTGTCAGACAAGGACAACATCTAAGAAGGAAATTTTCATATGAAGGGAATCAGCAACCAATCTAATTCATAACTTAAAATAATCTCTGGTATCTGGAACACAGCCACTAGCAGCTGAATGGTACTAGACCACCAGATTAATATGAGGGGTACCTTTTGGCAGTAGCACCCTCTGAAGGAGTCCATAGAAATGTATATTGAAAAGAAGAGAAAACAAGAGCTGATTTTTTTTCTTGCTGGATTTCGCCTTTAGTAGTTCTTGATATTTCGTCTTAGGTGGTACTCTAGTTTGCAATGGATTTGTCATATGCTGTTTAAACTAATTAATTGATCACAAACTGGCAGTATATTAGGGATCTAAAAATCACCACTGTAATTAACTTTGTTGCTGTTGCTTGTATCATATTTCATGGTACTGGCCATTTAAAAGAAACCTGTCCAGATTGTTTCATCTCAATGGAATTATGTTATTTTATACCTGATGGATTCTATGAGTAGGACAGTGGACAGAAATTGTGGGTTTTTTTCATTGCTTTGGTCCTTTGTTGATAGTGTTCCTACAATCCTTTTTCTGTCTTATCAAGCGGATAGCACGAAAAGAATAAGACACAACGTCAGAAATTATTTAAAAGGGCAAGCATCTATCTTTATTTGGTTTTTTATTCGGCAGACTCTGCTTTTTTTCTTGTTTCCTACATTTTTTTTGTTCTTTAAAACCAGTGGCAATAAGATCTGCAGTTATAAAAACATCCAGTGTTCTATTTATACAAATATCTTGCTAAGGAATGACAAATCAAATAAAGGGTTTATTGTTTCTTAAAGTGGTCAAATTCTTCTTTCAGTTATTCCTGTGTATAACTGTATTGAATTCAGGGCTGTTCACTGGTAGAGACAAAAATTTAGCTCATATTTTATAAGTGAATGAAGTATTTTACCAGGTTCTCCTTTCCTTCCTGTGTGAGTCCATTACACAATACATTCAGAGACTTGCTCCAGCTGGGGCTTTACACAGTAATCTGCACTACTCATATGCCCATCTCAAGTTTATATTAGAAAGAATCTTTAAACAGTTGTAAATTCAACAAAACAGAAATTCAGGGTTCAATGTCAGAGAATTAATCTTTTCCCAGATGTAACAGAACCTGGTAATCATAGATGATCTCAGTTTATGCAGCTGAAAACTGCATTTCTTTAAAGTGCAATTATGCTTACATTTTACATTTGGCTAAATTATATCTCTTCTCTGCAAGCTACACCACCAGAGGTGACTACAAATCAACATATGGGTTTTCTCTAATGCAGAGAAAGCCAATTTTGGCAAGGCTGAGTGGTTATTTGACATTTATATGAAGTACACCTATCCTAAGGTATGGAAAATTATCATTTTTTTCAGATGGGAAATACCTGGCAGACTACTGAACACTGTGAGAACCTTTATTGTACAATACAACATTCAAGCTTTACATTGCTTTCAACCATGAATGTTGGAAGAAAAATTCAGGGAAAAAGAACCTTGGCATGCTACTTCTATGTGTTTTTTAAAGACAAACACTTTTTTTTTTTCTGTTCATTCTACAGTGCTTTTAAATTTGAAAAATCCTTTTGTATAGGTGATTGCATCCATCAGTATTTGAATTTCAGTGGTAAGCACCTTAGCAAATGTACTTGTGCAAGGTTGTGACGTTAATATCCAAAATAGTCCTTCTTAGCTTTTCTGTCTCCAGAACTTTTCCAATATCCTAGAATTATGTAGTCCTAAAAGGAGGATGGATAGGGTATCTTCTGTAGCACTTTTCTGCTGGTTCCTTGGAGGAGCTGAATCGCTACTGAAAGAAGCTCAGAAGAATGTTGTCTCTTACCACAGGTGTATGGGAGCACTCATGGAGCACAGTTTCCAGCTTACAAAGGAGTCATCCACCCACTGGAAATACTGGTGTTGACACCTCCAGTGTTTTGAGATAGAAACTGAAGAGCCTTGTTCTTCAAAGTGCTCAATCTTGCAAAACAAGTTGCTCTTGTTCAATGAAGTGCTAAGGAAGGCAATAGGAGTTGGCTGGCCAAACCCAGAGGTCCAGCTCTAGAGGTCTCTGGTTTTCTTGGGTGTTGTCCTTTGATTCAAGTTCTCTTACTTTGATTCAACTCAACACTGTTACTCCGTGTTGTAGTTGACTTTGAGAAAGCTGTGAGTGTGTTAGAAATATGAGCTGTGTGCGTAGAAAAGATTTGAAAGAGGGCACAGTCTGAGAGTTAGCAAGCAGGGCTGTGCTCCCTGGGTACTTAGAGCTACTGAAATCCTGTGCTGCCTTTCCAGCACTTCCGTGTCCTAGGACAACTCCATATCACCAGATAAGGGAAGTCATATCATGTCTGCCTTTTTCAGTCATACTTCACCAGAAATCCATGCTGTGCTACCAAAACCTTCAGTTTTGAGTGTGCATGTTTTTCTAACCTAATTACATTTACGAGGTGATTTCTTAAACCACCTGAGATGAGATCATATCCACACCAAATGGACAGGGAGAAACTTGCTTTTTATCACAGCAAGCAGCTGCTTGAAAAGAGTTCTCTTTCAGTCATCCTTTCAAAACTCCTACCTGGTCTCATACATTTTTGTACCTTCAACTTAGCTGTGTGCTCTTTTAACATGTTTCATTCATTTTTATCTTACGGTATATGATTCAAAGGGAAACACAGCATAGAGGGGCTGCAGACAACCTAGAAAGGCCTGATGGTATGCACTGCACTGTGCCTCAGAGGGTCGTGGTGAGTTTGAAGTGACATTCGCACTTCTCACAGCAGAGATGAAAATTCAGTTATAGTCAAACCTCTTCATTCCAATGGGCCTAAGATAAGGATGCCCAGAGTAAAGCATGCAAATGTACTCTATCCAAAGCTTGAACTTAAGAAGAGGTAACTCAGAGAAAAGAGGAGTTCATATTAGTGCATATGAATATTTTTATCATATCAGTCTAGATTTTTGCTCTCATTTTCTGTCTTTTTCTAATTCTAAGAAAGGGAGTTATTCTGCATCCATATGTGTATTTACTGTGTCTTACAGCACAGGAGTGGTCTTGGTACTGTAAGTAAACACTCCCCAACCATTAGAACATCCCTATACCACTTCTGAAAACCTGAAACCTCATAATAAAACCAGTCCTGGTGACCTCTTTCTGTCTCATGTTTAGAGGAATGAATATTGGTGGTATTTTTTTCTTGGTAGTGATCAGTCAGCTTTCTTAAAAATCAGAAGAGGATGTGTCTATATAAATAGAGCTTTTCCCTGTATTCACTTGTGCACTGGTGTTCAGAGGACTGAATTATATCTTAGATATAATTCCTCTCAAGCTCTTCCTGCTTGGTTTGTATTCTAAAAGCCATGATGTAGCATAGAAGTAGACAGAAAATGTATCTGAATGGGTATATGCACAAATATGTGGTATTGTGTGCAGTTCACTATGTTTAACACTGGAATTTAAGATGTTAGTTTGCTTGTGTGTTATTCTAGTCTTCTGCTAGTGTCACTCCTCTGTGACGCTTTATAATTCAGAGAAGCATCCATTATTTATTTTTATTCCCCCAGGTGGCATGAGGCCCCAGGCTTTATTTAATACATATCATCAGGCCCTGCAGTGAGTACAGAATTGTTAATTTCATTGTAGGCTCACTTGTGAGCTGTTATGATATGCTGATATCTGAAATATGAAATGCAGTGGGACTGTTGTCTCAGTTTTACAGATGAGGAAAGGAGAACTGGGATAAAAAATAAAAAGCCAATCAAAGGTATCCAGTAATTTGGAACAGTAAGCTTCAGGAGGACTTGGCAACTTTATACAAATTGAATATTAATGCCTAGCTTTGGTTTGTTTTATTTTCTTCTGTGGAGGGTCAGACCTCCACCTACATCTGAGTGCAGAGTTAGTCACACCCCATTTAAGTGCTCACCATGACTACTTAGGTTGGTAGCATTCCTGGCATCCTTGTCTGGACTTTGCAGATAACTTAGAGACAGGATTATGCAAGGAGGGGTTCATCAGGGTTGTATAAGGTGTCCACTTTAGGAAGAGATGAAGGATATAATACAACTATGTCTTTTTCTCCATGGGCTATGAAAGGAAAAAGGACCGCTAGCTCAAGGCTGAGGCCCCAGGTCAGCTGAGTTGAACTCTTCTCAAGGGTTGAATGTTAGCAATGACAAAGTTAAAACTCCAGTTCTTTCTATATCATTTTTTGATTATCACATTAGATATGGGTAGCAGTGTGGTATTACAAACAGGGTTTGGAATAATAAATATGTATCCATTTATCACATGTTCATCAAATATGTATACATATACACACACAGATTTCACAGCTATATACATGTTTTTTATATATGGACATTGAAACATCGAGGCATTTCTGAGAAATTGAAGGACAACTAATGCAGAGCAGAACTATGCTGCTCTTAAATTGAAATTTAGATGTTCTTCAAAGGGATTTTATATGGAACAGGTAGAGTTTCATGTTAACCATTTGGGAAAACACTGCAAAGATCTTTATTACTGGATATAAACCTAGGAATGTCTGCACAGCAATAGGATGGGTACATTTATGTATTTCTTTGTACAAGTACTTTTAGTGCTTTTGCACTCAATACTAGTGGTGCTGCCTTTTATAAGTCAGACATAAAATTTAATTCTACTCCTTCTTCCTTGATTTACTTTACAACAACAAAAGTTTTACTCAAAGGATTGCCTACATGGCTTGCAGACAACTAGTTGAGCAGCTTACAAGAAGGTTATCTGGTTTCTTGATTGGCATGTACTGCTCTCCATGTCCAGAGGTCCAAGAAGGCCTTGCTTCATTTTGTCCAGCAACACAAGCAGAGGAAGTGCTAATCAGTAGTATTCTATTGTCATTTACTTTCTGCAGTAGGCTTGATTGTTGTCCTTGACCTTGTGAAATTTAAATCTCCTCATCTTACAGGCAATAGAAACAGCTATTGCTGCATGATCCACGGCATTGTGGCTTGGTTTCTTCTTCCCACTCTCCTCTTTTTCTCATTAACCCATTATCTTGCTGAGTGGGCTAATTTGTCTTATACTGCTCTCCCAGCTAATCTGTGAACTGGGAGTGGAAAAGAAATGAAGCACTGATGTGCTTCAAGAGCAATCTTAGTGGCTGAAACAGCAGATACGTTAAATTTAAAGGGAAGTGAATATGCAGCTGTATTCTTAGCAACTACCTTCCACCATGCCAATCCTGGTGCTACTTCAAGTCTATGCTTCAGTTTCTGACTACTTTTAATTTCCAAGTTATTTCCATCAGGCTTAGATACAAGATTTATTTCAGCTCTGCCCTTTGTTAAGGTTTAAAAAAAAATAATTAAGGAGCATGACTTACCAGCATGAAATACTGGAAGGAAGCATGACTTACCATGACTTACCAGCATGAAATACCAGGAAGGTATTTCATACTATTTTTTCAAAGGGGTTAGTAGTGTTGTGTCTACAGTCTGGTTTGTTTGATTCAGAATAATTTGAGGGAATATGGTGAAGCCTATTCAGTCAATGACCTGTCAAAATGGAAAACCACAATCATTTTTAGTGCTAGTATACTAGTGTACAGATTAATTTAGGGTTTTCTTCTAGACCAGCAGATACAGACAACAATTTTGAGATTGCCCACGGATTAATATAAGTATTTGAGGTGTTTACTCAGACCTAAGAATTAGCGGTTTGTTTATAACTAGTTGAATTATAGGTACATAATTCCGAAGCTCTTGGTTTTATTTTAAATATCCTTAATCAGAAATCCAGAAACTCTTGCCAGTTGTAGCAATGACCAAATTTCTCCCCTCACTTTCCTGAAGAATGAAGAAAACCAAAACTAATTACTCATTCTTTGCTTTCTTACTATTCTGAGGTCGCAAGTTCCAGAATCAAATGATCTTCCTGCAGAAAAGCTGTTTCTTTGTTGATTTTCCCTTGGATACTTTTCCGAATCATGGCATGTTCCCTGTTACTAAATATTCTAAAAAGGCTGAATGTAAATTCCCAGACAATATACTCTCGTGGGTTTTATTTAGTCTATTTTTAAATTACAGCACCTCTTGCTAATTTCTTATTGGGGGAAAGGCATGATCTTTTAAAAATACCTTTTTTAAGCATTTAGCATTATGACATTTATAACATTATAACAAAGCATTATAACACTTCTCAGAATTAAACCATGCTCAGGTTCAACACTTTAAATACAAAATTGAGGCTTTCCACCTGAAGTGTTTAAAAAGTATTACCTCTTTGCAAAGGGCTTTATTAATTCACATTGGCCAAACAGGGAAGACAAAGCCCACATTCTTAAATTATTTATCAATAAATTAGGATTTTAAAATTATATATTAATTTATAATAGTAACAGCAATCTGCTACGTTGATTAAGCAAAGCAAAAGCAAAGTTCTTCCCTTGGATCTGAACAGGCACAGAACTACTAAACATGCTTGGTGCTGCTCTGTCCCATGGTACCTACCCATTGCATCCAGAGAAACATACCACATGAGCAAAACCTATTGCGATGGGTGCTCCTACAACTGATCTAATGCCAAATATAGTTAACAAGGGAAAAACTTATGCGAATAGGGGTAGATGTCAGAACTGAAATCTAGCATAGGAGAACACAATCCTGATCCTGGGTCTACAAAACTTTCTATAAAGTTTACATACATTCCATGTGTGATCACCAGATCTTTTCCAAAACCCATGGAGGGAAAAAACCAAACAAAACAACAAAGGAAAATACTTTCAAGGATTCCAGTGTGTTTTGGAGCCAGATGTGTATTATCAGAGCAGTACTAATCGTTAAAACATGTATGTCCATGGAAACAGAAAGTGCTCATTTAGAAATCATTTTCCTTTACAGAATTTTCAGGCTGTAGCCTTAAATGCAAATTTCATTAACATAGATAATAAAATAATACAATAAGATACCTTTTTTTGTCCAGAGTTCTCAGAGTGATAAAAAAAAAACAGTGGCCAAAAGTGCTTTAAATATATTAACATTTTTTTTAACTCTGCAAGCCTTTGTTCTCAAGAAAGAAAACTGCTGTTTCACTTCCCTGAAGTCATTGGTAATATGATGCAAAAACATCAGAGAAAATCTAATCCAAGATAGGTGCAGTCCCCAAGGGAACATGCTCTTCTTTGTTTTATATTTCCATTGGAAATCTTGGAGATTTTGCATGCAAACATCTTATTTCATGGGGCTGCTTCTCAAATTGAGAGATTGAATCTAGCTCGGTATAAAAGCCTTTTCAATAAAGTGGGCTGCACAGTCTTCTATTTACAGAAAATTGATGCATCATCTGATATATCTGCAATTGCTAACTTCTGTTTCAGTAAAGCTAAAGGAATTTCAACCAGCCCATTACCTAATCAAGAAAAACTTCTCTTAGCATCTTGTTTTAAGGTAGCTGGCTGGCAAGTAGTGTTTGGACTACTGTATATCGCAATTCATTACAGTTGCAAAATGGACTGATTTTCTTGAGAAAGTCATATTTTCAAAACTATTCATCATCCACAAAGTGTTCATAAATGCCTCAAAAGCTACAAAACAGCTATTAAATCCTAACTTCATTTTGGTCCCCCCCTCTTTCATTTCATACATAATCAAAATTTTCATTCTTGTTGCGTGCACATTGACTGAACTTGCAGCAGTAGCGACACTCAGTATGAGCCACAGCTGATTTCTCAGTCCTCAGAGCTTTATGGGTCCCCTGTGCCCATTATTAACATACCTTCCAACAAGGCAGAAACCAGATGAGTTTGCTCAGTCCTCAGCACACTGACATGACTGAATACATTCCTTGCATTCAAGCAAAATTGCAGCTCTAATTTTTCAGGTAGCAGGAGGGAAATGTGCCTGTTAGTGAAACCCTGTGAGTGTGGACTCAGCAGTGCAGGGCCAGAACTTTTCTCCTGCCCCTTGGTGATGCTGCATCCAACATGCAGACTTCAGGTCCTGCCAGACAGTTGTGCCCAGCAGCTGAAGCAGGAATTCCAACAGCTTTGCTTGGCAAATTTGTCAGGGTGTGAGCAGCTGGAGAGGGCAGTGCTGTGTAATGTCTGGGTATGCTTCACCAGGTCTGCGCACCTTTGCCACTGCTGTTCTCAGGCAAGTGACACTACTTAAAACAAGTGCCACAGAATGCAGAAATGAAAGCTGACAGTAGCATGGCTGAGAAGCGGGGCAGGTAACATGGGCAGAACCAAGGTCATGGTCCAATGTCTTTACAGTTGTCAGGACAGCAAGCACTCTCTACTGCATTTCATCTCCTACCAAGTAAGAAAGAGATTAAAGCTTTAATTTACAATACCAATCTTTTCTGCAGTACTTTCCATGAATAGATCTCAAAGGCCTTCACTAATGAGTTAAGTAAAAAAAGTGTGCATCTCCTGGGTTCCCAACCAAGCCTCCCAGCACTGCTCCTTCCTTCCTCACCATTCCTCCCCTATTTGGTTTCATGGAGAAGATCAAGTCTCATATGCTTGCAGGGTAGGACCGTTGACACTCCTCCATGCCTGGAAGTGGCTTCAATGTCCACTGAGACAAGAAATACAGAGGATATTTTTCTGGATTTAGCTTTAAGAATTAAAAAAGTGATCCCTGTTCCCAAGAGGTGCAGTCAGAAATATAACTGAAGCAGAATCTGCTGCCACATACCTTCTAACCATACAAGGTTACTTCTATTAAAAAAAGTACTTCCCTTCTCAGAGAAGCCAATTAACACATGGATTTCGAATTTAAATTTAAGATATTTATTTTAATGAGCAAACCAAACTTAATCCCAAATTCCTGTAATTTTGAACAATTGCTATTCTGCGACTTATAGCAGTACTTCTAGGTACCAAACTAGCACTCAGGCCTTAATGTACTAGGCATAATGCAAAAACAAAAAAAAAAAAAGGAGAGAAACCCTTCCCTGATGAGTTCCTGAGCTAAATACATATGTTGAGGTAAAGAGAACATGAGATTATACATCATGTGCAAGACAGGGCGAGTCACCTCGCTGTCTGTCTGCATGCCAACTTACACTGCTTCTCCTCTTGGGAGGACATTTACTTTCAAATAATAAGCTGCTACTTCTGCTAACAGTACCATCTGAAAAGTATTTAATAAAACAGAAACAAATTGGTCAAGTATATGTAAAAAAAGCAATTAGAGCTAACAAGAGTGATGAGAGAAGGCTGTCCCAGAGGCAGCAGGGTCAGGATGGGAGTGCCCCATTATTCTACCCTTTCTGCATGTGTCCCTCAGAGGAGCAGATGCAAGAATGGCAGCAAGATTTTCCACAATGAAATCCCCCAGCCCTAGTCCAGAACAAGGCTTTCTTGGTCATGCTTTTTCTGTACAGCCACGGTCCACAGACAAATTGACTATACCAGAGGCCTGGGGAGGCACTGAAGTTCCAGGTATCTCATCCTGGAACTCCATGACTGGAAATATACCCCGGGCCCTTCCAGGCCCTTTTCTCTCTGTCTTCACATTTCCCAAACAAAAAGTTTTTTTATGTCTGCTGAAGACAGTAGAGAAAAAAATGCAGATGCCAGTAGTGTGAAGAGCTTCAGGTGTCAATTCAGATAAACACCAAACAGGGAAACCAGCCTCAAACCATGATCCCACCTGAACAGCGCTCAGAAAGTCAATTCTGGCAACTGCTCTTCTGAGTCTGATCGTAAAGAACTCCAGGCTGTCCTCTCCTCCTGCCAGCACCACTGGAAAAGGTAGCCCCTTTTCCATCCCACTGAAGACTACTGATTCTTCATTCACTGAAGAAGGGCAAAGACAGACAAGGTTTTTTTTTTAGAGTAACACAACACTTTCGATAAATTTCATGTGTGAAAGGATTTTTGTGTAAATAAATGTATAAAGAACAGGGGGATAAGGGGTTATGAACTGACTACTACCCAGCATCCCATCAGCTCCACAGGGAGAGTCATCCACTGGAACCAGAGCCATGGGCTATGCAGAAAGGCCAAATCTTACACTAGATTATGCACTCCGGCTCTGTTTAATCAATTGGAAATCTTTCCTGAGGCAGAACGGGAAGTAGATGCTTAACCCATTGACATTGGACAGAACAGCAAAACCTCACAGGGTGAGAAGAGAAGATCCCATATGGGTCTCTCATGGGCAGCTCCCTGTTTTGGTGACTGTTAACTTACTGCATTTTTTTTCCTTTGTTCCTGAAAATATCAGTGATGTAAGAAAGGCTTATGACCACCTCCCCCTCACACGCTGTAGGGTTTGATCCTTGAAGGAGATGGAAATGATCCAGTGGCCTCGCGGGCTATTGCTGTCATGGGGGGGGCTCCCTCTTTGACTGGGAGGTAATGCTAGGAGAGCTCACAGGCTGGAAATGGAGGATAAGATAGGAATGGGACCCTGCAGCTGGGGAGCAGAGACTAGAGATTACTTTTTTATTATTTTATTTTAAACATATGTATTAATCATGGCTTAAAGCAAGGATGGCAATGGGAAACTGCAGCTGGAATGGGTAAGGCAGGAGGAGGAGGTGATTTTTATTTCAAACATAAATTATGTATTAATTGTGGCTTGAAGGAGGGGTCAGTGTGGGAATCTGTAGTGCAGAGAGGACAAAAAGGAAAGATGATTTCAATTGCAAGAATATTTATTGAAGTGTAATTCAAAACAGGGACTGGATGGGAATCTGCATCTGGAACTGATAGGGCAAAGGAAAATATTGCTTTGGTGGAGCGGTATTATTTTAAACACATGAATAAGTCCTTAGCTCAAAGCAGGGACAAGGGTGGGAATCTGCAGTTTGAGGATGTCAAGTAACACTTGTGGGAGACAAGATCTTTATGTCTTTTCAGGTGCATTCAGCGCTTGTGAAGGTTGCTGAGCTGACTTTGCTGGCGCTGAAACACCATCTGTTTCAGAACTGGGTAATTCAGGATTCCCTAGCAGCCCTCCACTTCCCTGCTGGCTCTCAAGAGTCTGCTCTGCCTGACAAATGCAGATGTGCCTACATGACCGTCGCAGTGGAGCTCACAACCGGAGAGCAAGGCAACTGGCTCTAAATGCAGCATGCAGCTCCACTCAGTGTGACCAGTTTTGCTCAGGAATGGTTGCAGCCACCATTACACCACAGTACAGCCCAGTCTTCCTGCAGGGCAGCAGCAGTGTGGGTCACTGTGGCCCATTTGCCCTTTGCCTGGCTACCAGGCAGTGGTCACCACCCATTGTCTTGGTAGGCCACCATCCCTCACACTGATGATAAGTGATCTCCAGGCTGTGGGCTTTCTCTGCAAAGAATGCCAGATGGAACCAGGTGGGAGTGGGACTGTGTGCTGCCTATGCTCACTCTTGTCTGGGCAATAGGAACAGTCATTCCCCTGGAATTAGCCTAAAGGAGCTGGTTGGCATGTTCTGGAAACCTATTTTGTTGGAGAAGGCATATCTTTGAATATAAATGGTGTGCAGTATTGGTTAGAAAGAGAACACTGAGGCCATGGAAACGTCACCAAAGTGCTAGTGCCAATTAATATTCATGTATCCCAGAGACAATAGGCCTTTCCTGTCTGAAGCTCTGATCTGAAGCCTTGTGTCTGGCCAGTATATTCTATATTGCAGCCCTGAGCATGAACATTACATCTTCCACAGGGTAATGTCTGAAAGAGCCACTAAACACCATGGATTTTTTTTCAGTGCATTGTTGCAAAACTACCTGTCCTGAGTAACTTTTCACTAAAAAAACTGTGAAGACAGTTAGAGTATTCATGGAACTTCGGTACATAATTTTAATTTTTTAAAGATAGATAGCTTTAGTGTTTGCTTCTTTGCTCCAAAAAAGAAAAAATAAATTAGAGAAATACTTGATACCAGGCTTTGCTGTACATACTTTTCATGAGGCGTACCAGTGTCTGTTTCCCTTCTGGCTCTACAAAACATGACACTTTATCTGTGCTGCTGCTTTATTTTGAAATTCCCACAAGTGCAAACCCTCTTTACTCATACTGTGCATATTTGTGTACATTATGTATATTATATAATTAAGCTTTTGCTCTGTAAAAGTGTATATTTCCCAGTGTCTAGCACACTCAGGAGAAGTTATTCCTGAAGGAGATTCAATGTGCCTGAACCATACAAAACTTCCCAGTAGGCTCCAGAGTTTTTTAGTTGCCTTGTGCGACTCATGTATGTCATGATGCTAAGTGATGAAGGAGTCAGGAGTTCTTGCCACTTTAGAGGAAGATCAGTGCTGTATTCATCAGCTGCACCTGACTTTGCTTTACACATAATAAACCATCACTGAATGATGAGTTGCAAATGAGAAACTGGTCAGAAAGTCTGAGGAATTGGTCAGAAGGTTTAGCATTAGGTTATGCTATTGACCACTTGTTATACTTGAGGAATGCAAGTTTTGAGGTAAACATTGAATTTACCTCAATTCATGTCAGCTGTGGGCACTCCAAAGGAGGTTCTTAAAAGGTCTCTTCTGAGTGAAACAGCATATCTTTGCTACTTTTCTTGGTCTAAGCAGAGTTGACATCCATCTTGTTTCCTATCCTCTGGATCTCAGATCTGCTCACATTTCAGTGCTTGGGGTTGTTCTTTGCCTGTGTTAGCCTGCAAGATTATGACAGGAAGAAATAACCACAGTTTTCAGGCAATGTACTGTGCCAAACTCACAGTCCAGACCTTGATCCAGTATCAGTCACCTTCAACAGCTCATCCTGATTTTCTCCACCTCAGTGAGCAGGGGGAGACACCCTCATAAACTCAGTATGTCGCAAAGGCCTTGCTGTGTCTGAGTTCTTATTTCAATGCTCAAAACCTTCCCAAAATTGCCGTGAATTCATAATAGCTTAAGCCAAAATTTCTGGAGCTATTATATGTCTTGTGAATTGATAAGGATTTCTAAAAGTGATCATCAAACTGGCTTTCTTTTATCCTGTTCTTTCCTCATTCTCCTTAAAAAAAAAAAAAAAAAAAAAAAAAGGAAGTTTGGATTTTTTTCTAATTTTTGGTTTCAACTAAAAGTTTGATTTTTTCCCCTCATTGCAAAATTAAATTAATGGGGGAGGAAAACCCACTTTCTTTTTAGTTTGAGTGTGTGAAAACTGAAGTAAAACTTAGGTATTTATTGAATTTCAGATCTTAATAATATCTACTTTCTATTGCAGATTCTCTGATTTTACTGGGTTTACTTGTTCTACCATCAGACAATTTTCCTACTTTTATGTTATTAACTTTTTTTGTTTCATGGACCAATAACAATCAGATTTAGGGCACAAAAAAATATAAAATGACATGACTTTTATCTGATATACATTATTGAAAAGGTTGAGGTGTCCATGTATTATTCTAAAAAGCTTAAGAGTTTTTTGATTAAAAATGGTCCATAAATGATTCCTTATATAAAGGTTTAATAAAAAAGCAAAGTCAAGCACTCCTGACTGTGATGTATTCATGGGTCAGTATTTGAATATTATTTGGAGATGTCCCAGGGGTGGCTCCTTTTTTGTTCATGACTGTTGTACTTCTGAGCCAGTATGCTTCTGCTTCAAAAGTTTTAAAACTGATGATATTTAAGAGACAAATTAAAAGGGGATGTATTTTCACTTTTGAGTCCATGGTATTGGGTTTTTAGAAGACAGTTCAAACAGCTGGAGTAAGCTCAAATCATTGCATGTCCATATGGGAAAGATAAGTAAATTATCTGCTGTTGGAATGGACACCAATCATGGTGGGGGAGGTTGGAAAGAATGTTATTATCCTCTGAAAGTTTTTAATATTTTGAAAAAAAAGTCTCAAAATTGAGATGAAAACCATTAAATATTATATTTGGTCACTCAAAGTGTTCAAACCAGTAAAATTTTACACTGAAAAGGGCAGGTTTTTTTTCAACACCATTAAAATAGTATTTTGATATCTTCAAAATATTTTCCCAAATCTTGTGAAAATGAGAAATGTTCAGAAGTGATCTTTTTTCCATGAAACATTAATTTTTGGTTAATGAATGTGCATTTCCTAAAAAAAAAGGTTCCTAAATTCCTACTAGCCAGTGCTTTTTTAATTCTCATTTTGAGGATGCTTAGGATGCTAATGTAAAGAGACAGCTCATCCAAATTTAAGTTTTCTTCTTGGCACTCACATCAGTTTTCTCAGTAAAAGCAAGGATTTACAATGAAGACTATATATTTCTCTTGAATTTTATGTGTACCTACTGTTCTTACCCCATTTTCAAACAGAACTTCAAACTAAGACGTTTTCTGTTTTGTAAGACAGCAACAACTGAACAGATAAACAACTTTACCTGTGCGAACCCCTACATTTCAAGACACAATGAACCTTTAACTCCCACAAGCTAAATCAGGACATGACATAGCTCTTATGGGTGCAATTTTTGCCTTCTCTGATCTTGGTTCTCTCTGTCATTCTTTTTCAGTTCAGTCAAGTTGTGTGTTGGATCTCTCTGCTTCCTGGGTTCCCAGGCTTTGAAGCCTTACTGTCCTCCAGTTCCTGGCTCTGCAGTTCTCATCCTCAAACCTTTGCTGATCATACTCTCTGTATGATACTTCCCTGGGGCTTCAGACTGCCTATTGATACTTTCTCTTTCAGATCCTCCTCTCGGTTTCTGCTATATTTCTCTCAAGCTTGAATTCATTCATGGCTAAATTGCTCCAACTTAAAGATTTTAGAGTTATGAGGAAATAGAATCTTCTTACATTAGACTAGTCATGTAAAACATAATACTCAAAGTGTAAGGAAAGCAAATAATGGAAAAAATTGCATTCCCTCCCACCTCGCCTCCAACAGAAGCATGATAGCTTTGTAGCTAAGGAATACGTATGAGAACTACACTTCCAAAAAATAGTGGGACTCAGATCAGCAAATGACACTAGACATGGGAGATCACAGGGAAGATGAAGCATATGCTTCTGAAGTGTTAGCAATGCAAACACTTCTTTCATGGTGATGCTAACAGGCAAATAACCCTGGAGAGTGTGCTGTAAGCGTAATGCAAAGCTCATGTAGGACTAATGCACTAAAATATTAGCTTCCTATCCCCAGAACTGCACAAGGCAAGCACTGTGCTTATCACCTCTGCAACTCATAGAAGTTTGTGGGATTGCCAGCACAAACAGCTACACAGGAAAAGCTAGGTGTACAAGGAACTCTTGGTGTACATCCAAACAAAAGAAAGAATCCAGGGCGAAGAAGCATGAATGTTAATAATCTTGCCAGAGATCCTTTCTGCAAGGCTAATAGTTCAGTAACCTCTTTTGATGTATGACTTGAATGTATCACAGCATCTGCATGCCTCCAGCACCTCCCTTAATACATGACTACAGCCAGAATTAATTGGTAAGCAGGAGAGGGAAGGAGCAAATGACCCTGTATGATGCCGATCAGTTTGTTCTTACTGCTAGTGCAGCACTACCAATAATTTAAGCAGAATTTTAATAAAGCACACATAGTGGCTTGTTCCCAGTAGCCAAGAGTCTGTGGTAGACTTCACACCCTATAGCCTTTAATTATTCATCTCTGTGAACAACAAAAACCAGAGATGCCTAAGGTACTGGACAAATCCTTTGACCTGCTCAGACAAGAGATGAATGTCCATTTGATTCACTCTTCTATTTACCTGTCAGTTTTATTACTCCAAATCTAATTAATTTTGTCTGCACTGAGGGATAACACTATCTTGCAAGTGAGCACATCAGCAAAACAGGGAATTCAGCTGGGCTTAATCTAAAAGGTTTCGAGGGAGAAGTTGGATTCCACTTGCACTGCTAGAACTAGTGAAAGCCAAAGTGTAACAACCTTTGCCCATGCTTGTCTATAAGGTCTGTGACCATGAACTGGGATCTGAAATCAATCCAAATTCTCAGGTCATGTTGTGTTTTTTGCCCGTGAAGGGGACATAAGAGGCAATTTGGTTTATGTGGGAGAGAAAACAAATTTCTCTTTGCAGTTTTACGATTTTCCTATTCTGAGGAGCACAGAAAGTTACCTAACATAGAGAAAATACAGGAAGGGAAAACCAAATTTTCTGTATATACAGTCTTGCCATTAAAATTCTTTGCAACAGCCTCTGATGTCTTTTATGAGGACTTCAAGTATTTTCTTCAACACAGTTCCTTTTCTATTAAAAGCTTTTGTTTCTTCCTCCATGCTACCCCATTGTCCCTATTATGAAAAAGCATGAAACTTCTCTTTCTTCACTCCCTTTCTTAAGGCTTAGGCTTGTGATGATCTTAGCCAGAGAGAGCCTGCTGGCCATAGAAAGACAAGTGGTGGTTCTTCCCTTTTTTACTCCTTTTCTCCACATATTCCCCTTGATTATAACCTAAATTAAAGCCAAAGAATGCTTTAATTCTAGCAAGCATGTAGCTGTTGTACCCCACTCCTATTTGTCACAGTAGATTGCTGTCTACTGTTTGCCTCTATTTCTTTGAAGAGAAAGATTCCCTATTCTGACATTATAAAAATAGTAAGAAATTCCAGTCCAACTGCAGCCTTTGAACAGTATTGCAAATAACAACAACGACTCCTGACAAGTATATAAAGTAAATTATATATCAGTCTCATGCCTAGGAAAAAAATTCTAAATCTTATATTCTGCCTTATGTGATCAGCAAGATTGCTGTGCACCACATTTATATTTATAGAAGTGGAATCACCACCATGTAAAGATGAGAGAGAGAACAGTTAAACAGTCTTAAACTCAGTTTTCCAAGTCTAAAGCAGACTAGGGAAAAAACATTTGGGGTCAAAACTATCATTGAAGCAATAAAACTAATTCCCCAGCTAAGCTCAGTGACTTTTTTCAGTGGGGTTATATCAGGGTGAGTTTGGCCCATTATTTTTTAATTGCTTCCAAATGTGTCTCTGCCTAGTGAACTATCCTGATAAAAATAATGGACTCTCAAGAACTCTCAGTCAGAAGCAACACCAAGGTACTGCTAAGAAAGGTCTACTGATGAGGCCTCATCTCTCCATCTCTATGCACACAAAAACATACAAGCAAAATGTTGATATTCCCCCAGAGTGAATATCAGACAAGAAAGAGAAGACAAGAGACTGGCCAGAGAGCAGTATTGCAACCCCATGGCCAATCTCACTATTGCCCTGGAGCAGCCGTGGTGCACAGCCAGCTTAGTCGTCTCACCAAGATAGACTTTTCTTCCCACTTTCCTTGGTCCAACACCCTTCAGAACTGGAGTCATATACTAGTGTTTTCTGGCACTGTAGTTTTAAAAGACATACCTCTGCTCTCTCTGGAGCTCAAATTAGTCTCACATTGCATTGCCCCACTGTTGCTAAACTGGATGGAAAGTGGGAGAACGCTTATAAGGGAATCTTACCAACACCCCCAATGAAAGGCACCATGTGGATTAGTCCTCTCAAAATTGTTTGTGGGATACAATGAGAAAGACTTGGAGCTGCAAACAGCAAGGCTTAGGGAAGCATCAACCCTAGTCAGAACTTGTACATGATCATTTCTGAGATCTCTGGGTTTTGATTTGGCTTCTCTTGTGTTGGGTCTCTTGACCATGCCTGAGCCAAGGCATAGCTGACCTTTACATTGCATTTTGCAGTGAAACCCTCTCTAGACCTATCAGCACACGAAACAGTCTCCCTTCTTTGTTTCCTACAAATCATAGGAGAAAAAGCAAGGTGGTGTTTTCATCTGGGATTGCAGCAAAAGGGACGCATTAGGATACCACTGTACTGATGGTGCTTATTGGACTTTCTGTTGGGCAAAATAAAAGAAAATGTCTTGCTGTACACATGCCATAGATGCTAGACATATGAAATCAAAATGGGAATGGTTGTTTTGTTCCACCTAAACAGAATTCCTGGTCCCTCTGGTCTCTGGAATGCTCTTCTGATGGTGCAGGCTTTTAAAAATTTGAAATCCTGTAGCCCAAGCAAGACTGGACATTTTTTCCCTGTATGCAAAGTTTCATACTGTAAAAATGAGATATATTTATATTATTTTAGTGTTAAGAAGACAAAAGAGATTTAATATATGGGACTTTTTAATGATGTTCTTTACGATATTTTATGAAAGAATAATATGCTTCTAGAGCAAACAGTCCAAAAACCTACCTATTGGGTTTCTGCCTCACAAATTCTAATGACAGAAACACTGCCTTGAACAGTTTGGTTCCCTAAATGCTTGACAGCATCTACAACACAAAGATGGCTGAATTTCAACTCAAATAGAAATGAATGTCTGTGGGTCCAGGGAAGTTCATTGAACATCAGTGAAGGGGTTTGAGAGACAGGTCAGGGATACACGTTACTACTGCCACTGCCCTGAAAATGCCATCTGTCTCTCAAATAACCATGACAACAGATGTTCTCACCTCCAAGGTAGGGTGCTATTGCAATGGTGAAACATGGATAGCCACTTCTCTTTGAAACAGAGCGGTGTATTCAACAATTTATTTCCTTTAGTATCACTCTAGGTGATCGCTGAGATTAATGTAATGAAATCTCTGTAGCACCTTGGTCAGGCAGGAGCTGAGCAACAGTGCAGGCCCTTGAGGCAGCTGTCACAGGGGCTGGCTGGGATCAGCTGCCTCCAGTTTCTGTTCAGGCTTCCATTTGAGTTCAGTACTGACCTGACACAGTGCTGTGAAATGAGGATGCTGAGCCTACCCAGCCAGGCTGCTGTAGGGACACACCAGTCAGCAGGGAAACTGCTCTGGGACCGTATGTGTGGCTGTAGGTACAGGGAATTCCAAACATGGTTATGGAGCACACCGAGACCAGTTCTATCGTTGCCTGTGTGATTCCAGGCATTGTGCATTATTATTGTCCAGCTAACACAGGCGTACTGCATGTGTATGCATTCAGATGCCTGCTGGGCTACAGGGCCATCTCTGTCAGCAAATCCTATTTTACAGGGTCATTCTTGAAAGCATCCTTTAGAGATACTTTTCCCCAATATTCAAATTCATGCTTCTTCTTCTCACATGTTTTTCTATTTCTATTCTCTGTTTCCATTGCCGATGGAAGGACTGAATCTCTTCATGTTGGCAATTTTGGCCCCCTTCAAGTTCATGAGTTGTATTATATTGTGATTAGTGCTGCAGAAGCCAGTGAATACTATTACATGATCATAATACACAGAGCTAGATACCAGAGCTAGAGTTAGATACCAGTATCTAACTGAATGCTTTTTAATGTATTAGAATAAAATTTGGGAGCCAGAAGTGGTATATTTACTATCAGCCTCTCTCCCTTTTGTCAGTGGTATGGAATGAATGTAAAACTGAACAGGGGAAAGTGTAGTAGCTGATACATATTCCAGATGTTCTGCTAAAAGGTGCTATTTATGAGAGGATATGATTGGGAGCAGTCCTGGCCTAATACCTAAAGGATTACACTAACTGTACATTACACACACACACACACACACACACACACACACACACACACTCACATATATGCATACATATTCCCACCAGCAATGTGAAAATTCTACAAGTCTGGAGGGGAAAATGTGGAAAACACTGGATCAGTGAAAGTAGAATAGTAAAAATATCTCTCCTCAAGTTTAAAGCAGAAATGTAAAGGGTTGGGTTCTCTCGCTAAATGCCTCAAATTACCAAAAGAACACTCGGCAATCTATGATTCTGTGATTCTTACCTCTCACCAAAATTCATGGAGAGAAGATCTGAACCTGAACTTCAGTTTAATTCAGTCTAAAGGTCAGAAAAATATATAGCTTATCTGAAAATTTCTATGTAATCTGCAAAACCACATTGGATATTGCAAATCTTCTGAGCTTGATTCTTTGATGGTGATAGGACACCTTCAATTCTAATCTCAAGTGAAAAAAAGACCAAAAACTGAGAGGAAAAAATGGAAGTGAAGATAAATATTGTCCATCCCTGAGTAATATTTGCTCAGCTTCTAGGTGAGTTCAGGACTGAGTGGAATCTGAAAAATTCAAGCATAATTAAAATTTCATCATGAATTTTTCAACAAAAAAGGACCAAATAAACTATCTAAAGATTACAGTGAAAAAGTTAAAGAAAACTGATAAAACCCTGACAAAATGGTCAGGGGCAGGTGGCCTCTTCACTTTCATTTGCCACACTTCCATCCCCTTATTAGATCTATGAGAACAAATGTGTGCCTGATGCTTAACAGCCATGTAGGAAGATGCTGTCACTCACTGAAATTTTACTTAGACTCCTGAGGGTAATGGGACTCCATGTGTGTCTGGGCTGCCTGCACTGCACTCATTAAAGATTGCATTCTTTCCTGAACAGCTTGTACGTATTCACATGTCATAGGATAATCTTCCAATTACCCTGGAATGAAACTGTGAAACAATGTTGGGAGATGAACAGTTTCAAACCAAGGGTTTGGAGATTAGATAGCGGTATGTGTTTCAGATAAATCCTCATGTATTAAAGAGCATGTTTGTTTTAATGACAACTTGAATACTGCATCACCTTCCCTAATAGGGAAGCAATTCAACCTTCAGATATGTCAATTAACTACTGATGGGCTGATTTCCTGTTTGTTAGTATACCATTAGAAAGTCATATGGCTCTGGAAAGTTTCAAGACTGCTGTTTGGGGCTTTTTGCACTTCAGGGACATTTCTTGCAGACATTAAACCCCTGCTTGATTCCTCATCATTAAATATCAGCTAAAGTCCGGGAGCAGAGGAGAACTTCAAGCTTGAAACCAGTAGAACTGCAGAAAGTGAGCTGCTACCTCATTATGATCATAGAGTCAATAAAGTCACCTGATGGCAGATTTAGAGGAACTCATTAGGAGATGGAATTTGGTTGTGCAGACAAGCTGCTGTGATTATGGAACCAGGCCCTTTCATTAAGGTCTTCAAATAAGATACAACACAGAGGGAGGGGGAGCCTGCAGGGCATTGCAGCTTTAAAGCACGGCAATAAGTATTCTATATGCATACAGCACTCTACATTGCAAGGCAAAGGAGTTAAGCTCTTAGGTGA
The DNA here is from genome assembly GCF_026979565.1 of Vidua chalybeata. Taxonomy (NCBI): domain Eukaryota; kingdom Metazoa; phylum Chordata; class Aves; order Passeriformes; family Viduidae; genus Vidua; species Vidua chalybeata. Next base: position 52,769,597 of record NC_071530.1, read on the forward strand.
AATTTAAAAGAAAAGAATTGAGAAAGGAATTTAAGACATCTATATCTCCTTAAAAGTGATATTTTGTAATTCTGACTTAGAGTGAAAGCCATGACATCCAATGAGAATATAGTGCAACAGACCTTTTATTACCTAATCTCTATGTAAATTTACTGATTTCTTATTCTTGAAACTTAACCTTTTTTTAAACATAATTGAATTAATCTAAGTCAAAACAAACCCAAAGCTTTTCATGTGGCCAACACTTCCTTCCTTTGTTTCTCCAACCTGATTGCTGCTAAAGCAATTGTTGACTGTTGCATTTAGCACACAGCTTCTAGTCAGTGAGCTCTGTTCCTGCAGCACTTGGCCTTATCTGAAAAGGTGAAAAGATGAAGCTCCTAAAAAGTATTAATCTAAGACACATAAGTCATAGACATGTCCTGTAAAGCCAGCCCAGAGCAGGAGAAACTCCATCTCATAAGCAGCAGGCACCCTAGTGAGCTGCTGAGCTGTGTGTGCAGAAGTAGAAATAGGTGCTATAATTTTGAGCCAGAGAGAAAACCACCACTAACAATTCATCTTTTGAGAATCACCCATGTAGCGAAAGTCTAGCTATAATGAAAGAGAATAAAGGTCCTGAATTCTTTCATTGCAATTTTGGTTACAGCGAACTTAGAAAGAAAGTGGAGTGGAGAAGCTTAATTATAAGAGGACTTGCTGTGGTTACTTTAAAATCTTGGATAGGGTGTAGGGTACTTTTTCTCCCAGCCATCTCTTTAAAATTAAGGACGGTCAGGAGTGCTCTGCACAGTCCCCTAGAAAGCACACAGTGGGTGCAGTGTGTTTTTGAGCTGCTATGTTTTTCACCATCCTACATCTGCCTTCAAAACATTTAGCATAAAATTTTGTTCAACAGCATTGCAATCGAAGGAAACATTGAACAATTTAGCTCTGCTAGAGAGGTGGGTGCATAAAAACAGTAGGCAAATAATAGATCATTATTGTACCACTTGATAGCTATTTCAATAGCTTGAAAAAAAAAATTAGAAACCTGGAGAAAGTAAGTACGCATCTTTTTATGTGCTGAAAGCTCAAACCAACTTAAACTGTCTTATACTCTGTTTGCTGTAACTGACTTGGCTCTGTGAGCAGTTCCAAAGCCATGTTTCTAAAAAATACAGTCTGTGTTTAACTTATAGGCATGAATATGTAAAGGTCTTTACTGGTGTGTTATTTGTCTTCCATGTTCCTGTTCCTGTGCCTGGCTGTCCAAACCTGAACAGGGTGTCTAGTCTTCCTTTCTGCACTGACTGAAACCAGCAGGAAGTTTCTGACAAATGTTCATACAAAATGTTAAAAAAATCACTCTGCCCTGCTTGTTCATTTGCTTCTCTCTCTGCTGCTTTTCTTTATACTTCTTTTTTCTCTTCTGTGCTACCACAACACCTTGCAGGCCAAATAGTGGTCTAGAACCACTGCGCACAGAGTGCTGGAGAAACATGAAACATCCAGGCTCTGTCCCAAATGGCTTAAAATAATGCAGTTGAAATATAAGACCAGTGACCACAGATGGATAAGAATAAGGGAATAACAAGATCATACTAGGGGGTGTTTTCTGTGCGCCTGTGAGCTAGCCATGTTCAAGTTTTTGGCAAAGGAGAATTTTAATAAGGTGTTCAAAGGAGGATAACAGTTGGTTTTATGAATGCACATGCAGGCTCTTCTCAAGCCTGAGGGGCAGCAAGGGAAAAAGCACAAAAGATGCTTGTTGGAAAATTTAACAAATTGATCAATTGAAGCTGGCATCTGGGGTTGACTGATGCTGGGCATTTATATTTTGATCATGAATAAAAAGTGACAAGTTGGGAGTAAGCCATGAAGGGCTTTGAAAGTTAAGAGAGCCACAATAAGCTTGATGTCCCAGAGGAAAAGGGAATCATTGAAAGGGTTCAAAGATAATGGGTATAGTCAGAACAACAGGCCAGGAAAATGATTTATATTGCTGGGGCCTGAAATGAGCAGGGCAAGAGTGCTTTTGTGAGGGCCAGAGAAAACAGTATTGCACTAATAGAGATGAGTGTTGGAAAAGAACTTCAGCAGTAAGAAGAGACAATAAAGACTATTGTTTAGAGATAGTGTGTGGAAACATGGTGTGGGCTGAATGAGGAGCACAGATGGGAGACTCAGTGAGAAGACAGGATCTCATGCTTCTGCATGTGGACATCCAAGGCTGAAATCAGTGTTGCTCACCACAATCAAAAATGAAGACGAGAGAAAGGATTTGTGAACATTCAAGGCTTTTAGTCACTGTTGGTGTGATACCCAGAGATGTATCAAGACTTTCACTGGGATAGAAATACATGTGTCTGGAATAAATTGCTATGGAACAGAGCTCTGATTCTATATTATGTAAATTGTGATTTGTTTGCATGAATGCATGAAATTATCCACAATGGTTAGGAGAGGAAGAGAAGGGAATATTGTGGAATGCTTAGAGAGGGCAAGAGAAGGGAAGATACTTTGAGGAGAAAAGGAGGGGAAGTATTAGGACTAAAGAAAGGAAAGGAATAGTCAAGAAAGAGACTATTCGATAGTGTTAGTAATACTCACAGGGCCAGGAAGTTGAAGATGTAGAAGGACTATTGAGATTTAGCTAAGGATTTGCCATTTATGGTTTCTACAAGGTAAAGGGAAAAGAGAACATATGAGGAATATAAGGTAGTACCAGAAGGAAGGAATTCAGGGAGTTATTGTAAAGAGAATCTTCAGCCTGTTTACAAGGAAAACAGATGGGTGGAAATTATAGCCGTAAATTAGGTGAAAGGAGATTTTAGCTAGGAGAAGAAGCCAGGTATTTTTGAAGTTTGAGGAGAGAACAGAGCCAAATGAGAAAGAGAGGTGAAGGAAAAAGGAAGGGAGCAGATAGCAGCTAACACTGAGACTGGAAGAAAGGGTAGGATGAGGTCACTGTGACAAGCAAAAAGGTCATCTAGAAAGAATGTTAAACAAAATATCTGATTTTTAAATATATCTTACAGGCTATTTGTGGGAAGTGCATTTGGGAATAAATATCCACAAGAATTTGCCCTGAAGATCTGCTTTGAAGACCTAAGCACATGAAGTCAAGAAACAGAAACATAGACAAATAAGACATGCTAATTGAAGCAGCTCAGTTTTCAGTTCAGGTTTCCTAAGCAGGACATTTGTAAAGAAAAACACTTATTTTGAGAATGGAAGACGACAGAGAAATAAAAAAGAAGTTCTGAAGGCATGTGAGTTTCTGTGTTGGTATTAACCTATTTCAAATGTAGAAGGCCATTGGGGGGTTCAGAGTGAGGGGTTCATTTTTCATCAGAATAATACTGAAGGCTACATTGTGTTCACAGCAATATTCTGCACTAATACATGGCTTTATGGTTTGCATTTTAACATCTCAATCACATCATGGTCTCATCCTTGCTTAAAGTGACACCCCACTGAATCACTTCTAAAACTTAGTTCAGCAGAAAATTCCTTAAAAAAGCAAATGTTTTAAAAATTTTCCAGCAGCCTACTCATTTTGAAACCCTTCTGACGAAGTGCTAATGACACCCTTGTGAAATCCTGATTGCTTTCCAAATATCTTCCCTGAGTGCCTGCTCCGGGAGCCAGATCTCCAGGACTTCTTGCTCTTTGAGAGCAATTCTTAGCTAAAAGAGGGAGGCAGGAGGCTTAACCTTCTAAGTTTTACACAGTTTCATTGCTTTGAAAGCAGTGGTTATCAATACCTTCAAATAGTCTTATTTCCTTCTTTATGAGACTTCTGATGTTTATTCAAAAGTGAAATTATTTTTCCTCAGCATTCTGAACATGTTACAGAACAAAAATACAAGCTTTTGAACACCAAAAATGCCATACAACAAAATGAAAAATTGACACATGCTTTTCAGCCATTAAGAAAACATATGAAATGAGACATGCCATTCTTGTACATTGTCAAATGTGTGCATTTTGGGGAAAATTCCAGTAAATCAATGAATGAGTTGAATTCACATTAAAACTTCCATTGAATGGTGCCTGTATTGCGATACTTAACAAATGTTGCTTGTGTTATATGGAGCAGAAGAAAATTAGCTGCAATTTAGGAAGAGGAAAATGCATAATTTGGTATTGGTAGTGCTTTTCAGGGAATGGCATAGACATCTGACTTCTTGATTTTATAGCTGAACTTGTGGATGAATCAAGTGATCAAGGCAAGTAACCCTATTAAAATAGCAACTCAATATTTTATCTTTGAAAATCACATTTTGCTACATGTTTTTATAAAAGCATGATATTTTTAAGATAATGCTGTCTAAATTGCATGAGTTAGGTTGTATAAAGGTATGGACTTAGCAACAACAAAGTAAACTACACTGAAATAGGTGAATTGGGGAAATTTTGGGAAGAGGGATTGAACTCAATTCTGTAAAAACAGGTAGGTCAGGCTGCTGTGCTGGACCTCTAAAACAGTAGCAGTTTCATGTGGCAATCACTGTAAGTGAGTTGATCTGTATTTTAAGGGACAAAAGTGCTTTAAGAATAAGCTACTGGGATGACATCTTACTGTTACTATGGTAAATGTCTCCTACACCATATGAAACCATAATATTGTGTGGTTGCTTACTAGTTAAGTGCATGCAGGACAAAAAGGTAGAGTGATTACAGTAACTTCTAGTTTAGAAACTTGAGAGGAACAGATAATTATCACTGTATAAATTTATATTAATTTTATTTATTTTAAAGTAAGCTGTTCCTCAAGTAAAGTAATTTCAAAGTAGCCTGAAAAGCATATTTTATTTTTTAAATAAATTCTGAAGAAAGAAGGTTACTGGAAGGGCAACATCATGGAGACAGAAACAGCTTGAGAACCACCCACAGCATACAGCATCTCTTCCCAGCACCCCCATTTGCTGCATGGAAATCACAGTGTACTACCTATTATTCATCTGCAACCAGCTTTGGATGAATCAGCACCCAACATAATAGGACCTTGCCCCAAACACTTGCTTCCTTCATGACAGTCTGTGCCATGACTGAACATTTCTTTTAAGTTGCCTCATAAAGTCAGTGCATATATTTGCAAGGGGATATATTTTTTAACGTTGAAACAAATTGGAAAGGGAATTAGGAAATTCTTCTTGCTTGTAGATGATTAGAATACTGTGATGTTTAGCATGGCATGTGTGTATAATAACAAAAATTCTATTATAGTATGTGATAATTATTATGTATTACTCCAGGTTGATGGCACTGTGCAACAAAGGTCTTTTTTTTCCTTGCACAATGACAAAACTTCCAAAGTTGCAGTCACAACAGTTTTCTTAGTATACTTTGCTTCCTTTCACAGAAATCACAGCACTTGATTCTTCGAGAAATGTAGACAGAGTACTTTCCTCAGACATACACACTGGGGTACTGTTTGCTTATCAGTGTCTTTTCAGGTTTTTTTTCTTTTTTTTTGTATATTTGACATAATTAACTAACTGATTTTATTTCTCTGAACAGGATTGCAGTTTGTAAATTAATTCAGATAAGAAGGTAAAAAAGGATGAAGAAATTAAGTGGTGGAAAAAATAAAGATTAAAAAAGAAAGAATCCTTCTGAAGTCAAAATCTCACCAGCGGATATACTTTTTTTGAGAAAAGCTGTAGGAGTAATATACCTATATATAATGTTGGAGGAAAAGTAAATCATACATAAGTTAAATGAAAACAAAATGTACTGGGTGAAACTGTACTATATTGTGCTATCTAGCTATTCCTAGGGATCTCAAATAAATCTCTTAAGCATGAGTGAAACTTATTTTTATTTCTAAAAAGTTTGTTCTAACCATGAAAACTGGTAGAGGCTTCACACAGTGTATGGGCCAAGACAAAATAGCATATTTGCATTTTGTAGTTGCTGCAAGCTGTAATGTAACCTACAGGAAAAGAGGAAGTGTTGCAAAGTGATGCAGATTCTACAGAGGTCTTGGTGAAATTCCCTGACACCTATAAGAATACCTGTATAGCATAGTCATAACTATGTATTCCATTATATGTGCACATTTTTTGCTTTACAGAAAAGCTTCCATAATGTCAACAGTGTTAAGCTGTCTTCTGAAGGAATAAAATGTGAACTATTTAGTATGGGCAATTCTGACACTATGGAAAGATATGTTGATAAGAAAAGCTATGTCTTTCACAGACCTAGAGATTCCTTCGGGACAGAAATAAACCCAGAATTAAAATCTCTTTGAACATCAGTACAACCATGTCCTCTGTTTGTTAATCTTCACCTTTTACTACTGACTGTGACAAATTGCTCTCTCTTAAACAGGAATGTCAGTGTTTTACTATAACTATGCAAAAAACTTTCAGTGCTTTTAAGATGAAGCTAGCTGAAGTCAGCAGTAGCCAGTGCATGACCTCATTTAATATTTTTCTTAATGAATGCCACAATTAGATTTATATTAACAAAGTTTCCTAGACCTTACAAATTGGAAGACATTGCTGATATTTTGTATAGTAGAGAATACTCTACAAAAACTGTTCCACAAATTATTCTGAGAAGAGAGGTAACAGTAATGTGATGACAGTTAACAGCAAGAAATGTAAATTTAGGATCTAATATCTAGCATTTCTACTATAGGCCAGGAGCTTTTGTTTTGCCAACACCTGTGGAAAAAGACTGATGGAGACACGGCCACAAGCAGTAACATGCCATACCCATTGCACTGGTGAGGCATTTCCAGCAGAGATAGGGAAGTTAGAATAGTGTTGTGTTAGGTATGAGAAAGAGCCAGCTAGAGTGACTGTGTGTGTAGTTGCATCCTTCCATATTAAGTGACTGGATCTAAAGCAGATACAAGAAAGAACTGGTAGGATGATCCAGGAGCTGCAATTTTGATGGATCAGATGAAAGCAGGAAATCTTGGCAAAGCAAAGAATATATAATTCTACAGTGGTAAGAAGGATAAAGAGTGGGTAGGGAAAGCAGTGTTTCAGCATTATTCAGATGAATGTTGATACAAACACAAATGAAAACCACTGGCCACAAATATATCTATATCTAAACCAAGAAGCTTTTGAACCATCAGGGTGATGAATATCTAAAAAGGTTCTCCTGCAAGAGACTGTAGAGAGCAACTCAGCTAGTTTTATAGTAAGTTCAGGGCAAGTTCTGAGAATTTTGGAAATAGGGCCTAGGGAAATATTCCATTGGTTTTGTTTTGGCAGTAATTAAAGTATTCTTAATGTATTGCTGATTTGTTGAGATAATCAATTCTTGGACTTGAGATTTCTGACATACTATATTTCTATATAGAGTATGTATGTTTTGCATTTATGTAATTTGTTGACACAACAGGGAGGAATTCGCTCCTCATTGTAAAATATGTGGTCCTGAAAACATAGTCAGAATAATGGAAGAACTGAAGGAAAACACCACCAACAGTGTGAGGAGTCACTTTTATGCTGGTTTTAAGAATTAGCTTACTGTTTCAGACAATTTGGTTGGATAAAATTTGGCTCTCCAAGCACACATACATAAAGGGGCACTTAACTTTTTTCCTTCTTTATGTTCTTATCCAGAAGACATCCTGAGTATCTCTCAAGGATTGCAACAGCAGAAAACTAAACACTAAATTTAGGTGGTGACATTTTGATCACTCTCTTTTCTGCCGTATTGCTGGCAGGCCAGGTCATTGGATTTTCCTAAAGGGCACAAAACATCTTTTTCAGGGCGCTTCCCCACACTGTTCCCTGGTGCATCTATTTTGGAGAGCCACAAGCCTCTTCCACTGGTATACTCTGCAATGAAAGCCAATACAGCCCTGTTGTAAAGGATAGTCTCCGGTGTGGGAATTGTAACAATGTGACAGAAGTTGTTCATTCTCTCTTTTTCTTCCCCCGCTTAGTGGTCACTGAAATGTGCTTAAAAATTTTAAAGCTGTTGCTGTTATGATAGTGTTTTATGAAACCTCTTTCCTTTTTTTTTTTTTTTTTTCTCTAAACCTAAATTTTGGGCCTATTCTAAATGAAACAGTGTCCCTTTGACATTCATGGGATTTATGGGCATGCATGGAGGGAAAATACATCACTTTGCTGGATTTGAGTCAGGAGGATCCCAGAGGCATATACTGTACTTCTGGATTTCCTTCTGCTTTTCATGACTGTAATTATTGTGTCCTCTTTTGTATACATAATTGATTAATCTGTATTTTTAAAGGTTTAATATGTTTCCTCTTTTTAATCTGGAGACACATGATTTCATTTTCATTATACTCCCAAGGTCTCTGACTTCTGTTTTCTATTTCCCTACCCTGCCATCTGTGGGAACAAATCAGAGAGAAAATAACACTTTTCGATTATTGGGATAAGGAGAGAATAATACAAGCAGCAAAGGGAAAAAAAAAAAAAGAATTAACTGCAAATTCAAAGATTTCCTGAAACATGAGCAGGGAAATTAAAATGACACTTTGTTGTGCCAGTGTCTCTCTTGAACTGTGAGGGAAGAGAGTCCGTATTATCGTTGGTGCCCTATTGCTACACTTCTCAGACTTCAGTGTCCAGGATCCCCTGAAATTCCTACTGGTTGAAGTCACTTGATTGATGAATTCCTCAGATTCCCTGGTCCTGTCTACCTTTTTAAGGCTTAAGAGAAGATCTATTAAGAGACTTAGGGACTTTCCAGATGCCTAAATGTTGCTGGCCCTGTGCTAATCTGCACATCTGTGGTGTCCTAAGCATCCTTCACTTTCACCCCTAGGATATGTTTTGCAGGGAAGCATGACAACTGGATCATGACCCATGAAGCCCCTCTCTGGAGGCTGCCTGATTTATGTACTGCATGGCTAGGCAACAAGACCCCAAATCTCTTTATGGAATATACCCCTGGCCACTTCTGGTACCCTTGGTATGGAGGGAAGCCAATCTTTGTACCTTGAGATGGGAGCACATTTTTCTGGTGAATTCTCAGCCCACGGACTTCTACTTTTGCAAATCAGAAGGAACCAGAATGAGTTTGGCCCATTCAACAAATCTGAGTTTGTATTCTTTCAGGTGTCAGCCCCCACTATTCAAATGAAAATAAATGGAATGAAGTGTGAGGGAGCTGAGATTGGGGAGTTTTCATTTCTCACTGTGTACATCATGAGTTAAATTGCTAAGAATCAACTTTATCCCTAGCCAAGATGCATTTTTACTTGTAACTCTAAGTAAGAATTAAAAACATAGATTCACAGCAATGTAAAATTTAAAAAAAAAAAAAAAGAACAGAACTGCATTTAGTAAGAGCCTTAACAAGCATCTAACAACCACAATGTTTCAACTGATTTGTGTGGTTGGCTGTATGGACTCCACAACCCGTTCAAGGTCTAGCCTTTCTCAGATAGTCCTTCAGCCTACATCTTTTTTCACCTCTTAAAGATAAGTGCAGCAGCTGCTTCAAACAACTACCCCAAGAAGCTTCTCTAGCCAAAGGTGTAATGACCTCCTCCTTCCTCTCTTTTCCTGTTTACCTGCCCTTGGTCTCCATGACTGGGCACTGAGCATTTGGAAATTAGCTCATTTCCTTCCCCCACTGCTTAAGCTTGCTTGATCATTATTTCTATTGTGTTTGCACCTTTTTTCTACCTTCTGAAACATGCTGGTACGGCTTTATGTGGAACATCATGAGGCATATTGAAAATACAATCTTCTTGCCAGAACTGTAGCTATCCTCATTCCATGAATGCCACATAAAAGCTGTAAGTGATAAAAGAATGTTGATGGTGGAGCCAGGAGACTTGGGCCTCTGTTCCCAGTGGGAATTTAGGACAGTGGCTACGGTGGGAAGGAGGGTGATTGTGTACTTGCCTGATTTGTTAATGTGCTGGTGGAGTAAATTTTTTTGATAACACCAAGTTGTAAACTGCTCTTGTGGTTGATATCATTGAGTTGGATCAGGAGTTTTCAGGGCTGAGAGAGCAAAGGGGTTTGTGGGAGTGGGCTTCCCTTAACACAGGAGGAGTGAATCCTACTTCCTGCCCCAAGTATGAATTAAATGCTTTCCATTTGGAAAAGCATGATAATGTGTCTAGACAGGGATGGGAGCAGGAAAAGTCCCCATTTTCCTGACTCCTGGATCAGGGGAAAGTCTTTTGTTTTACTTTGTTACTCTCTCCAACCAACTCATATTCCTCCACTTCCATGACCCAGTCTCACCAGAAGAAAAGAGTAAACCACCTTCACTGTTCATACTCTGAGCAGTATTGCTGTGTGTGAAGAATGGCCATCGTGCCCTCCTGTCCCCCAGTGACTTCTCCTTGGTAGATGAATAGAGAGTAGGACATGGTACCAGAGATACCAAAGTGTCACACCAGTGTAAACACCCCCAACTGCGTCTAGGCTTATCTTATCTCCTTAGCAAGGTGTCTAAAAGGAATTAGTCAGTAATTTGTATTGTCAACAATGCTGTTTGGCCTGTTAGCCAAAGTGCTGGGCTTGAGAGGAGAGATGGGCTTTGTGCTACCCATAAAGCTCAACTAGTGAAGAAATTGGTGTTTTCCTAACACGGATTTATTTTAACTGTTCTGCTGCAAGTACACATGGAGGCGCCAATGCAGATAAAAATAGTACTAGAAACTTCTTCACCACATTTCTCAAGCAGATTATCAAGTTACAGATATTGCACCATCAACACAAAGTCCCTTTGGCTGACCACCCTACAGAACTTGGTGCTTTAGGTTTTGCTATGTAGGCATTTCTGAGTGTCCTGCACACACTGCTAACCCATTTTTTCAGGGACTTTGTAATTTGCCATTGCACAACTTGGGGAAGGGAGAAGTAGTGTGTGAATTCTGTTGTTTTCCTGTCTTCCTAAGTGAGCCTCCTTCAGTGCTGGCATCTATCTGACTTCTGTGGCCTGCTGGAGGATAGTTAGCATTTTTTACTGGATGTGTTCCATTTACCTTATCTAAATTTAAAAGGAATATTATTCCTGTTTTATAAGAGAGACAAATGATTACCTAGTAACTTCAGGGGTGAAAGCAGGATGCCATTTACCCATCATCTTTTAGCTGACTTGAGTTATTCTCACCAAAAGCAGATGTCATTCCTGATGGTTAAGAAAATTATTTTTTGAAGGGAGTGCCATAACCTCCATTCATGAGATAAGGCAATATACCCAGCATTTCCTACATGCCCCTCCTCAGTAGCATCAGTGGGCAGTCTGGGCACAAATAATGAGAGACAGTGCCTGCATCTTAAGCCATTTACAGCTTGAGGCTGAAATATATCCACTGGATAAATGCAGCACTAAAGGGGCTACACGCTGGTTATGTTCTGTGTGTCAGTCTCACAAGCCACTATCAGTAGGGTGCCATGCACACAGATGAATGGCATATGACCCAAAGCCTTAATGAAGAACAGATTTTCCTGGGTTTTGGGGCTTCAGTAGAAACTGCACAAACCTGTATTTAAAACCTGTCTGGTTTTGAATATGGCAAGTAGAATCACCGTTTCTTGCTGGTTTCAAGGTAACATTATCTCACTCCAAGAGGTAAAGGGAGGAGGATGACTTTTGGGTCTCATAAAACAGTGTTGCTGCTCTTGTGAACTATTAAAGTGGGCAGGAGCTTTAGTAGCATTAGTCATGGACTTTTTTAGACCTCAGAGTCCTCAAGTTGCACTGTCTGAGCTTGCTGGTTCTCCTTATGCCTGTCCTTTTGTGAAGTCCATCCTCACACACACTGAAAAAGAGCAGTCCCTTTCCTGGTGCACTGGCAGAGCAAGGGGGATAAGACAGATGTGAAAGGGGTATTGGCTTCACTGCCCTGTTGCTGGCCCAAGTAGGTCACCTTCCATGGATGCTACCTGTCTCTAATGATTTCTGGCACGTCACCAGTGTGTAATTGTCCACCTACCACAAAGGAGATGCTGAGGAACAAAACTTCCTAGGAGGAGGGTGTATTATTTTCTGTTCAAGACATAATGCAACCCTCAACATTTTATACTCCCCTCACATCCATTATCTATTGCAAAATTTAATCTTCATTTTGCACCTCTAAATAGCTCATTAGATTTTTTTTGCGAAAGTGTTTTTGTTTGCTGTTTTTGGCTCAATGAGGCTGGCTATTGGTGGGGCACAGGTGGCAGGGGGGAGAAAAGCATCCTTATAATAAGCTCCCTGGTTTTTTAACATTAGTGTGGGAAATAAAATGGGTTTTTTTGCAAGCAGCTGAGCTCCAGAGTGATTCCACTAGGCTTCATTCTCCTTTTATTGATGAAACTCAGTTGATTTCAAGTTGGCTGCTTTCCTCTCATGGGGAAGTCACACAAGATCCTTCAACTAACTTAGAAAATGCTTTGTTCTGCATGTCACTATTTCCATTGAAAAGTTATCCTAATTGAATCAGTTTACCTTTCAAAACATTAATTAAATAAAAAAGATTTGGTGTTGCCAACAAAACAGAATAAAACTTCTTTAATGTACAGCGGAAATCAATTATCCTGTATCCTGTATCAGTGGATGTAACTGAAAGAATATTATTGTAGTTTCATTTTGTTTTCTTGGGGGGAAGAAAGTATAATTGTTTTTTAAATGAAATGTTAAGTAGCATAGTTTACCAAGAAGTGTAACCACAGTCTGGTTTGATGTGTGTTGTACAGCTGGAATTAGAAACACACACAAAAAGAAAGAAAAAAATAGAAACCACAGAGCCATTAAGCTGAGACAGTAAAGAAGCAACAAAATTGGCCTGGCTTTTATTTTTCCACTTAAAGATATTCACTTGGACAAACAGTATATTCTTTGCAAATAAATAAACTTACATTATTTAACAACAACAAAACAAAGAAGAAAAGAAACAGAAGAAGGAAATAGGAAAAACCCAAACCAAACAAAACAGTGAGAACATAGGGATCATTAAGTATGTGATTTCAAACAAAAATGTTGTTAATTAAGGGCAACGCCCAGCAGAAGGAATCTGGGAAAGAGGTTGAAATAAGAAACAAATATCATATCCTTCAAGTTTAATTAATTTATTTGGACAATCTCCAAACATGGAAGGGGGGGGGGTGGGATGAGAAAAGGAACACAGAACAGCCAAAGGAAGAAAAATATGAAAAGGGAGAGTTACTTAAATTTGAAATAGTAACATTTGTAGAAATTTAGAAGTCAGTATGTTTTCCCCCCCAAAAGCTGTAACCAGAACCTGAGAGGCTGGAAAAATGAAGTTTCATGTGTCTAAAAAAATGGGGTCTTTTGAAGTGTTTGTAGCAGCTGGATGCCATAGCAGCCTCTTCATGATGCACGAAGTTGTTTTGTGGTAGAATGCTCAGAAAAGTGGTTCCTGCTTGCAGAAAACACATGCTGCTTCCATGCATTCTAATTGCCTGGGTCATCACTGTCTGCAGTCCTAACCATATCCCCAGCAAAGCTCTTCCCATTGGTTTAGCAGTGCCCTCAAATCCATTTGTAGCCGGAAATGGGACCAGTGCAGCCACAGAGGAGTAGCACAGTGATGTGCCCTTGGTAGAGCAAATACCTGCCAGGTCTTACTGAAAAAACCCCAAAGCCAAAAGAAATGAGTCAAAGCAAAAGAATATGTGTTCCTTTCCCACTTAATTTTCTTTCTTTTTTTTTTTTCTTCTTTTTTTTTATTTTTTAAATACATGAAAATCATCCTTTTCTTCCCCAGTATTAACCAGCTCCTACATCTTGAATTCCATCCTGCTGCTGTAATGAACTTAAGAAAGTGCCAGTTGTGAGCTGGTGCATTTCTAACCTCTCTTTTTTTTTTTTTTTTTTTTTTTTTTTTTTTAATATTTCCTGAGTTTTCCAGTCAGATATCTGTCTTCCACTCTTATGTCTTCTCTTTTCCTTCCACCCCTAACACTTTCCATCATTGTGTAATGAAACCCTTCACTGCCAGTCACTTCCCTAACTCTGCACTTGGAGCTGAATTTCCGTGTCTGGCCCCAACAGCCCTGTTACTTCTAACAATGTTTTAAGAGCTTTTACTAATGTAAGTGATGGGGCAAAGCCTGCCAGGGCAGTAAATAACCAGATGGTGGAAAATAAATGGATTAGAAGCTCCAGTTATGCTGCATATTACAGGAGGAAGGAAAGAGATAGGCAGTGTGGAGATATACAGTGACCTTTTTTATGGTGAGCACTCACAGGACTGACAAAGATCAGTTGCTTAATGGAAGTGGGTTCCCTAAACACTGAATAGTTTCCTACTCCGTTTCCTGTATATTTTTGGCAGAATTACATTCTATCTATTAAAATATTCATAGATAAGCAAAATTAATTTCAAAAGACATCTTTTAAAGATGTAGAAAAAGTGACTTCAACAATCCAAGGTACTTCCTGACTCCTGTGGGATTTGCGGACACTCAGCTTTGAGGATCATTAGACTAAAAATATTAGGTGTGTGGTAGTGAAGAAGCAGGAATGCAAATAGAATTTCTTGGACTTGAAAAAATAATAGTTTGATAAATTGGTCTAAAGAATATTAACCAGAGTTTTTAAAGTTTTTACTTGTATTTATTATTGTGCAGTCTAAGAGGGGAATTAAACATCTGGGTAATTATGTGTTTACAGTTTAAAAAACATCTTAACAGTAATACTCCTTCCTCTGGAGAAACACTTGCACACTTCTAAACAAGATATTTGTTTGTCTGCATTGTTTATTGATCTACTGTCTGGCTAATACACCACTTGAGAAGATTCTGATTCAAACATATCTCTAATGTAAGCAGATGCAAAGACTTAAACATTCGTTGCAAGTCTTGCCCCATGAGTTCACTCATGAAAGACATTAACTTGGCAATGACTGGTCAAAAATATCTATTTGTTTAATTTGAGTCTGCTTCATTGAAACCAGATTTACACTGAGATAAGTTCAGTGAGATGAGCAGAATTGCTCTGAATGTGCTCTAGGATGATGAAAAAACAAGCATACTTGTTTTTAAAGAATACCTTCCCAGCGTCAACTCTTAAGAGAATTAAAAATGTTGTTCTTTTAATGTCACTCACATTGGAAAGCTAAATGAGAGCAATCTATTTACACCAGAAGAACCAGGTTCTCATGGATTGTATGCAATAACAATTTTAACAAGGAGAAGTTTTGAGCACTATGAAGGAAATTGTAGCCTTTTTCAATCAGAAGAGAAAGGAAATCTAGAAACTTATTCACTAAGCGATTATGACTGACATTCCCAAAGCCAGCTTGGGTTTTTAGATATTTACCTTGCACTAAAATTAACTAGATTTTTTTGTCTAAAACTCTTTAAGCACTTTCCCTCCCCATCAGATTTAGACTCTGCAAATGTATATGGAACCTTCCCAGGATTAGACTAGAAATACTGTGTTACTGTCTGTGCACAAATGCGAGTCCATATACAGTTGCACATTGAATCTTCAGTAACAGATGTAACATTTCTGTATGATAAGAAAAACAGCAAATGATGTAGGAAGATGGGTGTCCATTCGGTGATTTACTCTACCTGCATTTCAAAGGCAATCCATGTAAGATATGATGAAAGGTGGACCATGTCCAGCCTGACATTGTTTGGAAAACTTGTCTATACCATATCTTTATATAGCATGAGGGAGATGACACTCTCAAAGCAATCCCTGTCTCATGAGTCAGTATGGCGGGGAAGGGTAACACTGTTTCAGAAAAATAAGTGTTTATTTTATTTTTCTTGGGAGCCCTTTGGTTGTCGTCAGGGTTGCCTCAGTGGAAATATTTTTTTTTTTAGTTATGAGAAATACTGTGAAATCTTCAGCTTTTTGAAAAGTAAAGCAAAGTAAGACTGGCATTGAAATAGGGTAAATGGCTTAATGAGTATTGTGGCTAATAGAGTGGTACTCTGGTCTCAGTTGAACACTAAAGAAAAAAGAAGTAACAGTGATTGAGAATTTGTATGAAAACCACAATTCTATATCCTTTATTAGGAAAGCAATGCTGTTTAATATATTTTATTCAGAATTATGAAAATCACTCTGCTTCTCCTGTATAAGCCCAGACTTGGTCGGGCACCTTGATGTTTGGAAAGGGGAGGGGAAGGGGAAGGGGAAGGGGAAGGGGAAGGGGAAGGGGAAGGGGAAGGGGAAGGGGAAGGGGAAGGGAAGGGAAGGGAAGGGAAGGGAAGGGAAGGGAAGGGAAGGGAAGGGAAGGGAAGGGAAAAAAAGAAGAAAAAACAAAGACCTTATCCTGTATAGAAAGGAGAGGTTTCTCAGCTCATGGAGTGGAGTCTAAGTAGTAGCTGCTTCACAGCTGACCTGGGAATAAGTGCAAGGGAAACTTGGGAACCTAAGGTTCTCTATCTCTGACCCTAAATTCAAGAGGGGTGGGTAGTGAGAATATGAACAAATGGGTTGCTGTGTGTTGTTGGTTTTCCAGATAAAGTGAAGTGCTCAGTTTGTCTTTACTGGTTTGGTTGGAAGGGTTGGTTGTCTCCCCTGACACACGTGGTTGGGGCACTGGGATGGGCAAGCTGATGGCCATGCCATCCATATTAGACTGTGTTGCTGTTAATAATGTGGAGAAAACAATCAGGAGCTACGGTAGGGATAATATCTGCCCCCTTGGGAGGGTGTGTACCTGCCATGTATTACTCGTTCCCTGTTCTAGTTAGCTTTCTGCATAACTGGAATCTAAGAGTAATTGAGAAGGACATTTTTCTTCACATTTATCTCTAGTTAGCTTTTTTCCAAAGTAAACCTCGTTCCTGTGATTCATGCCTTTATCACATGCAGACTCACCACTGCCTCACTGATCCCCACCAAGGCTCCATCTCAGGCATAGCCAGAGACACTTCCAGCTGGGCTGCCTTGCTCTGAGCACACCTTGCTGGCATTGGCTTTGGTTTGTTAAGCTTCATGCCATCCTGAAGCTGGCCTACCTGCAAGGACGGCTCCTACCCTCTGCTAAGCATCTTCACAACATCAGCAGCATTCCTCTGCCTCCAGCAAAGCCCTGGGGAGGAAGGCATCTCAGTAAGTCCCTGAGCTTTTTCCAGTCGTAGGGCATCATGTTTGCTGCTAACAGGCCCTGTAGCAGAGTTCATCTCTTTTTCATACTTGGGAAGAGGCAAAAAGTTCTCATCCTTCTCTGCAGAATAGGTTTGTTTCGGTTTTTAAGCTATTCAGTGTCTTGAAAAGCTACAGCCTCATTTTGTTACCACAAGTTTCAACAGATTTTTCAAAAATAGCAGACCAAATACAGGACCAGTTTTTGAAGTTTTTATTCAGCTGTTCTTGCTGAAGGCAGCTTTCTCACTGATGTCAGCCAGACTCAGGCAGTAAAAAACAATGAAGAGGCAACTGGATAAGGACTGCAGAGTATGACCCACTGACCTGCACACAGGTCAAAGGAGCAGAGCACACAAATCAGTCACCAGGTTTGATACCTGGGCTTTTACTACTGGAATAGTATGCGTAAGTGTATAATGCATCTGTGACTCCGAAGCCAATACATTTTATCCCTTTTCCATAAAAATTGCCTGATTTAGACAATAAAGATATGTTGCTCTTTGTGTGGTGAATATGAAAAAAATTATGTGTGATCCAAGAATTTTTTAATAAAGTCCATGTTCTTTGTACATTGCTATTCTTTCTGAACAGATGTAGAGAGTGATATAATTGCATCGAAGATCATACAGCACAGGTAGATTACTGACTGTCTGTAACCTGCTCAAGTAGGCAGGGCTCTGGATAAAGGAACTTTTAATGGTTTGATACAGTCTGTGATATTAGACTGCTCATATATTAGTGCTCAGTACATCCTCTTACACAACCCAATGTGGTAGAACAAATTAATCGCACTTTGGCCTGCTAAATGGGATATGCAGGGCATAACTATAAATTAAGCTTTCCTCAACTCCACCTCAGAATGTTTCGTCCTCCATATTGCTCATGAGTCATACCTTCTCCAAGCTCTGCAGAGCTGAGTAAACCCTGTTCATTGTCTTTCTGCACACAAATGTTGAAGGTCTGTCTTGACAGTTGGAGGTTTTCTGTTTGTTTTTAATTGTTTGTGCTTCTCTTCCCTGTATGGAGATGGCAGGTAGAAGCTCACAGCTTTGTGGTTGGAACAGAAGACAGTAAAGATTTTTCCTCACTGTTGCCTTAGCCCAGTTTTCTATACAAACAAGATTCTCTCTGGTAGGCTCCAGTGTGTCTGAGGAATGATGTTATTATGTGGTTATGATCTCAAAGCATTAGGCATATTTTTTAGGTACTGTAAGATGAGGAATCTCATCTTCTTTGAGATTCTTTGGGAAACCAGTATAGAGGACAAAGGATAGGCTTGATTTGCTTGCAGTAGTCTGTGCTGCAAAGGATGCTTCATGAGCAGTTTTTTTTTTTTTTTCCATGTTTTAATAGCAGAAGTATTGTATGGGATACTTCTATCAGGCAAAGGTGAAGCAGGTGAAGGCAGAAGTCAGAGTTGAAGTCACTGACTGCCATGAAGGAACCACAGATGGAAGGAAGAACTGCTCAGGGAGCTGGCAGGTCAGAGCCCAGGTGGGATTTGTCTCACCAGATAGTGCTGGGGCAGCCAGATGCTTACCTCCTCTCATGACTTCCTCACAGTCGGCAAGATTAATTGGCCCAGGATTTCCAAAGGCTAATTCATCCTGTCTTAGTCACCTGTTTTAGAAGAGATGAATTGCAACACAGGGACTGTCAAGGGCATCCAGATGAGAAGTTCAAACTGGACAATGAGCTTTTAGGCCATTAAAGTACAGTTGACATGATGTCTGCTCACAAGTATCAGAGAAGATTAGGCTCTTTTGAACAGTGGAATGCACTGCCCAAATTCTTTTATATACTTTTATATATTTAGATGGACACAGTATCACAGCTACAAGTTCTCCATAAAGCTCTTATTGCTCACCAATATGATTTTTATTTTGTTACTTTGCTTTTCTGTTTTCCATCCATTAGCTGATCTTTATCTATATCTGGGTCATAGTATGAGTAGTCACAAACTTATATATGCTGAAGGATGAATAGAGCTCTCTGTCATCTTTTGATCATATTACTGTCTTCTGCTTATGAGTTTCCTTTGGTTTACGTACTCAGGAAAATAAAAAGTACCTTCCTTCTTTTTCTTTCAGCCTTGAAAAACTTCTCCTTGTGCAGTGTCCTCAGATTTCCGGTTCTTAACTCAGGTATCACACTATGTCATATGGGGTTTTGCAAGTACTTATTTCCCTTTGTTTGAACTCCAGACCCTAGAATCTTGCTAGCATCAGCTATCATAGTGCTTTAAACTGTATATTCCCTGCCTTAGTGGATGCAAAGCAAAATTTTAAGTGTAATACACTTTCAATTTCTATTGCATTCTTTTCATTATCTGAGTAACTAGAAGGATCTGATAACTTTCAGCAGCATTTCAGCTGCATTTTCATCTTTTCAAAGCACATCTCATGATGTATGAGAGTCAAATTCATAGGTTTTGTACACTTTGATGTCTCTATTTTTTATTATGTACTGTGTAGTATCATGTCCATCATTCACCAAATACATTCATAAAGCTACATAAAAATAGAAGTGGCTTGGTCCTGTTTGTGTTCCTGGTAACTAATATTTTGAAAGGTAAGAAGAATCTGATTTCTAAGTCTAGTTTAACAGTTCAATAAAGTAAACAAATAAACACAAGGGCAGAATAAAATTGAGAGGGTAAAATAATAGATCAAGCAAAAGGGTAAGAACTCATCCATCTACCATAGATACGTTTTTGGAAAGGGAAAAGTTGAAAACTTACAATGAACATAGGATAGATGCACATTTATGGTATTTGGTATTCTTCTTTTGGATTGTGCTTCACCCGAAATGCATGTAAAATTTTTGTCTCATTTTTAATAGCTTAATTTTTGACTTTGAGATATTCTGCAAGCTTGCTTTTTCTCCATAGCTATTTGTGGGGGTTACTTGAACTGATGACAATAATCATAAAACCATGGTTGGTCTCCATTCTAAAATATTCTACTGCCTTTGATGGAGCATGATCTTACTGTGCTGGATAAATGTATAGACTGTGAACAGATATTTCGTGACTAAAAACTCTGGTGATTTTTTTCTAAATTTGTGTTTGGCTTTGTCTTACTGGTTCAAAACTCAGGACTATATTTTATAGCATGTCTCAAATTGTTTTCCTTGTCTGCTGTTTTCTTAGTTGGCCAATTGCTTGTCTGTTTCAGCACCAATGACAAGTTAGCACCAGCCTGCAATGTTTATTCAAGTAAAATTCACAGACTTTTTGTTTGCCTGAGCACTACAGGACAAAAACCTTTTTGTCCTGTAGTTCAAGCAAAGTAACATATAGCTCTTCCAATTTGTCACATATACTTTAGATATTCTAGCCAACTGTTGACAAATTTGAGGCATGTTGACAAAGTATCATAATTTCCTAAGGAAGATGCTCTTCTATCCCTTATTTTCCAGATAGTTTACTTAGGATGAGATCCTGTAAACATACAAAAGATTACTATTTGCTTTTAGCAAGTGGGTAACTCCACCAAAATTCAGAATTTACTGTTGAAATTACATCCCTCATGCCAAACAAAGCCTATGACAAAAATTGCATCCACTTCTATGAAACCTGGGAGCCTTGATTCTGAATTGGGAGGCAAGATTAATATTTGGCATGATTGATGAAAATGTGACATCTGCTTTCACTTAAGACTTGCATATCCCTGGATGCCCTGGCTTGCTAAAGAACCCTGAGAAGAGCCAGAAAGTTCAGTTACTGTTAGCTACCACCTGGCATTGTATTCCACTCTGGACTGCTAGTGGTGAGCATTACAGCCAGGCCAGTGCCAAGGATGGCTGGTTTTGATCCATGGGGCTCCTCTCCAAACTTCCAATTTGTATAACTAGCAAGGTGTACCTTTGAGATCTATCTACTTAAGTCTTTCAGTCCAAGACCTGAAATTTGGACAGAAAGAGCTCAACTTTACTGTATTTTATCTTTTTCATTTTTTGTGACTGAGAAATTGAAAAAGTAGTACCAAAGAATTAAATATGATGATAGTTTCAAGAAAGGTGGGGGCATATTGTGGGATCGATTGTTATTCTGGAATCCCATGTTTGGTTGGCTTGTCTTGCTAAAGGTGTATAGGCAAGGGTATGTCATTAAGCCCTTGTTAAAGGAACCTGGCACATCAGTGTATGTATTTTTTCCTGTTTCCGAAGTAGTAGAGCCTTGCTTCCCTTTGAACAAGACTGTGTGACCTTAAGCTGCAGATTCATTCTTGTCTCCAACTAAGGTGTTACCCAGACTTCCAGTTTGGGGTACAGAGAGGTGTAATTTGTGTTACTCCCTTGTGAAATAGTGCAAATCTCCTGCTAATCAGTTCTTCCCAGGCTTTTGTGGGAGTGAGAGAACTCAAATAGTCTGACATAAATGAGACGCAAGATAAAATAACTGCAGGGAAAAAGAAAAAAAAAAATGACAGCATTTTTGGATGTGTATGTGTACATGGGACTGTTGTCCTCTGCCATTAACGAGAGCTGTGCATGCTGCTGGGTCACACACCAGCAAAAACTTTATGTTCTGTGAGTACCTGATCATCTTTCTGCCAAATTAACCAGATCGAGCTTGTCCTTTGTTTATGCTGACTGCAGAGGAATAGAAAAGATCTCATCTGGTATAAATCCTGACTGTACTTCTTGATGCCCTGACTTTCTGTCTACAGATCAGCTTTATATTGAAGTGGCATGGCATTTTTTATCCAGTACTAGAGGTTTAGTGTCTATCTGAACTGTAGCCTGATACGGAGCAGGATGATCCATTTGGTGAGAGCACAGTTTAATGTCCCACAGTTTAATGTCAGAATGAGACTAAGTCAGCAACTGGTAGACACATAGATGTGAAACACAGATTGAGAGAGGTAGATATAGATAGATATATAACATGAGGTCTTGATGGATGAGAAATTCCTGCTTTAGATTCACTAATCTCAGATTTCTCCTGTCTAGATATCATCAAATATGTTGCGCTGTCTCTTTCTGTAAGGACAAATGCCCACCAAGGACAGATTAAGGCCAGTAGATTGCCTGGATTCCTGACTAGATTGGAATCTGCACCCAGGTGGCAAAGAGGATAAACTAGCAGCTCTCAGAGGCCACTTAATGCCCATGGGATGCTACTTGATTTACGAACGCTATTGTCACACCTTACCTGGGACAACTCTAACTGGGGATGATCTGCTAGAAGTGTAGTAGTAGGGCATTAACATATTATGAAAAAAACATTTGCAAATGCCCACTAAGCGGTGTCTCTATAGCTGTACAAGGCCAGAATGAAATAGAAGCAAGTAATCTATTTTTTTCTATTGCCATTTAAAAAAGGCAAACAAATGCACTGTATGTGCATTTGGACTAGAACAATGAAGGCTGACAAAAAGCCTTCCATGGTATTTAAGCATGCTTTAAAATGTTGGCTAGTAGATTTAAGACTTAGGGGAAAACCTAGTAATTTCCTAGGGTAGTGTCTGAATTCACCTCAGAATGTGTCTGTCCAATTCATTGCATCAACAACTGACAAAAAAAAGACATTTTGATGGATCATTTATATATCTGTGATATTCCTCCCACCCCCCCCATCCCCACTGACACAACTATAATAGGCAATGTTAACATAGGGTTGGATATGCTAGAAAAAACTGTCCTTTTTTCTGATAAAGGTGATTTCATTCAAGGAATTGGTTTAAATTCTACCAGAACAGTCTATATAAACTATATCTCCTGGAGAATGGCTTGTGACTATACTCTACAAAATACTGCTAAATCCTTTCACGTTTAGTTCAATGGCTCAGCTGGGAGAGAAGCTGAGACAACTCCCTAGAGAGAGGTATCCCAGATCATTTAAAGGGGATGTTAATGATGATCTAGCTAATTATAACAACCTATCACCACCATTAGCAATTTCATTTCTTATTACAGCATAGCAAAAAGGAGATAAACAGATTATTTATGCCAATTCTGTGTGAAATGTTATGATTTTTGTGTCTTTATTGGATGTAGCCTGCTAGACACACTCTGCTCTTCCTCCATATGCTACCTGCCTGATAATTAACAAGTACAGGGTGTTTTTAAAAGCAAATAAAGGAAATTCCCTTTGCTTGTTTGTTTGGTGTGTTTAAGGTCATATATATCAAAATATCTCAGGCAAAACAACACCATTTTAATTTCCTGTAAGAAGAAAATATTCTTCTGAAGAATGTGCATAGTAATGAAAAGTTTTAATGCAAACATACATCTAAAGTCATGGAGGGTAAAAGTTTTTAAAAAAATACTTTTAGTAAGTTAGTATTTAAGAGATGGAGAACTAAGACTTTCTATGCAGACAGCCCAAAAGTAAGTAATTTTCTGCATAAAATTGTCCTTTTTGTCTGTGTGTAAAACTCAGCTCTTAGTCTTAATTTTCCTTCAGTAATCACAACAGAATCTGAAAAAGAAATATGTAATTTTACATATTTACAAGATAGAAGGGGATAAAAATTACTGCCTTTTGATCTGTTTAATTTTATTATATAGCATTCAAAAAACTTAGTGATGAATATATGTTATAAATAGCTAGGTTAGTTAGATTCACCATTCAGAGAAATAGGATGGTGTACAAAAGATGATCTGCTAGAGTAGAAAGACAAATCTGATCACTAGGGTTCAGTCCTTTTTCCACTGAAATCTAGCAATATCCCCAGTGTTAGCAGAAGGAAAAAGACATAGTGGTTCCTTGCTATGGACTGCCAGAAGAAATTATGTATGTCAAGTCTGTGAAAGGCTGCAATGACCATCCTTGCAGCCTTTTGAATGAGGGTTGCTCAGACTCTTGAATGAGGGTTGCTATTTGACACATCTGGATATTTGCTGATAAATTTCCATTTTTTTTTCCAATGGCAGTAATAAAAATCAAACATCCAAATAATGAAAGAATCCAAAGTTACTAATTTACACTAGTGTGTAGTGGTACATCAGTTTATAATTTCTTTCAAAACAAAACAATTAGTTCTTTCTCAGACCCCACATAATTTGCCTGTTCTAAACCAATTCCCTGACAGTAACTGCAGATAAGGTTTTTGCCCTGACCTTTATATCCTTCCCAAATGTGGTCACCTCCACACACTAGTTCTTCATCCCACCTTAGGCCATGAATCTTTCCTTGTGCCCTCAGCTGCAACTTCTGCAGACTTTGAGGATTCTGACATGGTACCATCTTATACTCCTCTTTTCCTTCCACTAGGCACCTCTTGAGACCTCTCTGCAGTAAGAGGCAACCATGCAACAAGGGAGATGCATAGGTGGGGGCAAGATGCACTGGTCAAGTTCTCTTGTGATGGATATTGCATAAATGACCAGAAATTGGTGCCATTGCTCCATATTCCAGGGCTTTACCTGAGGTTGCCCCTGTGAAAGCACAGCAGACCTGTCTATTTCATAGAATGTATTCTGGTAATTGCCTACTGTCAAGAAAAGGACTGTTTTTAAAACTTTGTCTTCTAGTGGATGTCACCTGGATAAACAGCAACAGTTAAGGTCCTTGAATACGTCCTGTAGAGCATTTGCTGGGATTGGAGAGAAAGTGGAGGGTGGTGCAACTGGGAGTGGTGAGGAGACTGGCTTTTGGCATCACTGAATATCAGGTCTTTTGCATACAGCTTATGCGAGCAGAGTCCCTGCTCCTTCTGATTGTGCTTTTCTGTAACAACAGGTGCAGCAAAAAGGGAAGACAAGTACACACCTTGGAGGCCTGTAATTTTCAAGTCAGAAGCTGAGAAGAAGTGGGGAGACAAGGTAGGCTGAAGATAAGCAAAAGCATCATGCATGATATAACTTACAGCAGAAATGCCCTGTGGTTGTGGCATATTGAGTCAGAGAAATGAGAAATGCCCGAGTTTTGGCACGGGTCAACAGGTCTTCTGCAGGAGCCAATTCCTACTTGCAGGGAAACATCACAGGAAAATCTCAGAGGTCAGTTTCTCTTGGAGGGGCAATCCAGATGTGGAAAAATCATTATGTTTTATTAATGTGTAGTTTTTCTCTTCCCATTGCATCTTTCAAGTATGATACCTCTGAATCAGACATGAAAGATGATAAGAAAGGCACATCCCTGAACAGAGCTGCCCATTTTCATTTTGTTAAGCTGAAGGTTCTTGGATGTTCTAAGCTTCTTTTGCACTCTTCATTGTCAAGGTGTTGAAACATTTACAGTACATTTCAAAAGGCAAATGTCACCCACTCACCATCGGTTTTTATTTTCTGCTTGGCCTGAGCAGACAGAGGCACAGGCAGAAACATCCGTTATTGTTTCTGTGTTTCCCTTCTCTCAAGACTTTCACTGCTCAGCAATGCATCAGAAAGCTATTTTTTATAAGCAAATCTTAAAGCATTCTATCACCTCTTTATATTTTTTTTGTCTGTCTTAATGTGAATTGAGTGTAGAGAAATGTTTTGGGTTATTTATCTCAAATTAGTAATATGAGTCTTGAGCAGAGTTGGTGTGAATAATATTAAAAACAAACAAACAAAAAACCAAAACCTAAAAAAAGAGGTGTTCTGTGATGTAACAAGATGTCCAAACTCTGAGGAAATAACTTCTTTTTTAAAAAGTCTAAGATGAATTTTGATTTGAAGGCCCAGTCTCAAAATCATGCCCCAGTTTTAATGTCTTTTAAGCTATTATTAAAAGCAGTATCTTAACATCAGCGATACTGAATTATAAATGCTTAGTCAAACAGGATTTTCCACATTAATTTGTTTCTTTTACACAGTATCATTTTGGATGTTGGTTAATTTCCCCTGTTACTTTTAAGGGTTTTCATTATACAGAGAGAGAAAAAAAAGAGTTTAAGAAAATTGATTGCATAAAATAGAAAGGAATATGCAATAGGCAGAAAATGAGAGAAGGGTACAATGGGCCGAAGGAACCATATTGCTCTTAAACAGATCTGTTAAGGGACCTGAGGTTTGCCTAATCATTCTGTGCACCAGCACTCCCCCAGCACATATATAGGTATCAGGGGGTGGTATGCATGTCACATAAAGTACATACATATGGTGGTGTATAAAGTACATACAGCTAAAACAAAACATCCACAGTACTACACCACTATTATCATATATCATGAAACAGCTAACATTTTCCTGGGAACATGAGACTGGAAAAGGAAGTCATATAAGATAAAAAAGTTGGAAGAATATCAGCTCTTCATAGTGGTATTCAAATCCTGGTGTTGCACATGCCTCTTCCCTGTGTAGTGTTATGCATGTCAGCAGCATCACTTGGGCAACCAGAGGCTGCTCCTTCTGAGGAGGGGCAGATTTGTCTCTTGGTGTGCTGTGAAATCACTGGCTTCGGAGGCATGGCACCAGAGCACAGGCTCTCATCCGGTCCCTGGTGCCCACCTCCAACAGTGCACGTGTGTGCGTGGCAGCTTGAATGATGTGCAACTCTCACTCAGTGTGAAAGCATCTGACTACCGTGCCTATCCTGAAAGTCAGGGTGTGCTGACCTGGTGCTGTAAAATGTGCATAAAAAAGGCATCCCTGGGACTGCCAGGGCAATTAGCCTGACTGTAGCAGGGACATCCATGTATTATAGGCATCTCGTTAAAGCTACTTCTTGCACCCAGAAAAGATTTCCAGGTGAAAAACAACTCGAAGCCAGTTAGCCTGAGGAAATTAGGGTTGAAGTGGCCCTTTGAGTCAGGTAAGATTGCTTTCTCTTTGCTTTTAAAAAAACTCGTGGACCAAGTCACCTCAAACCACAGCTTTGTTTTGCAATAAAATCAACATTTTCAATGGTGAGACTAAGAGAAGCTTTATGAAATGCATAGCATCAAAAGTCAGTCTTTCATTTCCATCAGCAAACATACCTTTTTTGTCAAGAACCACTAATTTTTTGAGGACTTTCCAAAGGTAGCCCAAGCTCGGGTACCTTGCTAAATTGCATGTATTAGCAAGAAATCTTACTTGGCTGTGTTGTGAGCCAGGTTATGAACAAAAGTGCATATGAAGTATCTGACATTGTGATGGCAACAATTTAAATATATATATACACACACATACTTTTCCCGAGAGCCAGTCCCACCTTGTGACTTGATGGAAAATGGTTGTGGTAATGTTCATTTATGTTTTCTCAGACTTTTTTAATATCAGGGGAGCAATCTGCAGAACTTTAAAAAGGTAAGGTGTCTTGTCAGGACACATCATTTCCCAAAGGATGGAGATATTGGAAGAAATGGCATCCTAGTTCCTGCTATTTCTGAACCACAGCATGCTGCTGTGGGAAACCTGCTCGCAAGGAGCACGGGGGAACAACGGAGATCAGGGCCAAAGAGGGAGGCAGCAGATAGCCCTGTTTCGTAGGGTGAAGGCCAGAGGAGCCTGGCAGGGTGCTGAGGAGGCTGGCAGGTGGGCTGGGAAAGGAGGAGCAGGCGCAGGCATCACCGCCACTCTTCCCCTCACCCAAGCACTTGTATTTTTTCTCCAAAAGAGCTATTTTTCAGTGTCACATGGCTTAGGTGAAACTTTCCTTGAAGTCCTTCAGTCAAGTCAGCCTGCGGCGCCAGAGCAAACGCGAGCCCAGAAGCCGCAGCATACAGAGAAAACCCACGCGAAGAGCACGTTTACCCCCACAAAAGCCCTGAATTTTTGGCGGGCGGGAGAAGGGGGTGTCCAAGGCATCGGTGCGCGGAAAATGGGGCTGCAGTTGCAGGCTGAGCCGAAGGACGGAGCGGGAGAGGAGGGAGACGGAGAAAGCGCGACCCGAGGCGGAGGGGCCGCTCCGGGGGTGGGGGGGGGGGGGGGGGAGGCTGTCGCCCCGCGCTGCCTTCTGGCTGTGGGCGGGGTGTCGCCGCCCTTGGGCCGCCGCCGGGGCGGGCCGGGCCGGGCCGGGGGGATAGCGGGGGAGGAGAAGGAGGAGGAAAGGGGGAGCGGGGGTGTCATGCCGAGAGCTCGCGTCGCAGCCCGGCAGGCCGCGGCCCGACCCGCACCCCGGGGCGCAGCCCTCCGCCGCTCCTCCAGGCAAGCGGCCCCGCTCCCCGCCGGGCCCGGGGCACCCGCGCCCCGGGTAGCAGCCAGCCGCGTCCCGAACGGGCGGAGGGAAGGGGGGAAGGAGAGCGGAGCCCTCTCCGCCGCTCAGAGGAAGGGGAGGGAATGGGGAAAGTTTAGCGGAGGGTGTTTGAATCGGGAGTTATCCCTAAAGAGCCTTTCCCCTGATCTGATCCAGAGGGCAGCGCTGGGAGGAGGGGGCGGCGACGACGAGCAGCCCTGCAACATCTGTAAAACTTGAAGGAGGCGGCGGAGAGGAGCGCGCGAGACGGAGAAAGGAGAGAGGAACAACTTTTCCGACACGTGAGTATCTCGGCGCGATGTGTTTGTTCCCCTCCTTCGCTGGCTGCGCCGAGCCAAAACAATGCGGGGCGGTGGCGGGGCTGGAGGGGACGGGCGGCACGGGACGGGACGGAGGGGTCCCCCCTTCCCTACCAAAACTTCTTGGTACCAGGCGGTAGATTTGGGGATACTTTTTCTTTTGTCTTTTGCTCCCTCTCTTCTTTTTCTTATTTTTCTCCTCCCCTCTGCTCTTTTTGTTGAACAAAATCAGAAATGTCAGTCAGTGCGAGTGAGTCAGAAGGGATCAGATTACAAGATCACTGAAACTGATGTCGGACCCGCGCACACACACCCCCACACGGAGGCAGAGGCGCGGGCAGCTCCCTGCGGGAGGCAGGCAGGGATAAAACGACCACCACCAGCACCCGCCGGCCCTCCTCTGCCGCCCCCGTCCCGCCTGTGTCCCGTCCCGTCCCCCTGCCCCCCGGCATGCCCGCCGGCCGCGGCGGGAGCCAGCCCCGCTAGCTGCGGCGGCGGCGGAGCAGCGTGGGGACGAGCCGGCGGCCCCGGCCCTCGCCCATGGGCAGCGCGGGGGCTCGGCGGCAGCGGCGGCAGGTACGTACCCACTTGGGCGAGAAGTTCTTTGTTCCCCAGCTCTACTCCGGGCCACTTTCTTGTCGTCTCCCAGCGCCCCGGCCCCGCTCCCGGCCCCCTTCCCGCTTCCCTAACTTGGAGGCGGGGGTCAGGGGGGACCGAGGTGTCTAACCCCCAAAATGGCTGTCACGGAGCGCGGGAGCCGAGGGCACGGAGTGCGGGGCGAGGCGAGGGCAGTCCCCACTCCGGGCCGGCCTCGGCGGGGCACGTCCCGCAGCACAGCTGCCGATGTGCGGGCGACAGCTGCTGTTTTATTTCCACCCCCTTCTTTCTCTTCGCCCGTACTCCCTGAGCGACTCCCGGGGGTTTTCACGCTCGTGCGGCGGGAGGCCGGCACAAACTTCTCAGGGGGAAAGGCGAGAGGAGAGGGGGAGAATCCGCTGTCACATCTGGCGGGGCGGAGGGGCGCCCGGGGGTCGTCGTTCCCTGCCGACTGCTCCCTGCGAGGAAGTGGACGGTCGGGTCCCGGGAGGGGGGCGCGGGGGTGCCGGCGCCTCTCTGAGCAGAGCGCTCGGCCCGCTCCGCGCCGCCGCTGGCACTGGGTCAGGCGGGGGAGCGGGGCGGCGGGACGGGCCCGGCCGAGGCCGGGCCGGAGGAGCGGGGCGGCTGCCCCACGGGAGCGCCTCGGAGCCGCCCCGGGCCGGCACCGCGGCCCGGCCGTACGCCGCCCAACTTTGCAGGGTGGGAGCAGAGTGTGTCCGCCGCGTTTCCGATTGTCCCGTGAAGTCGGAGGGGTGTTGGCACAATTCCCGCGCCTTCGGACGGGCCCGCCGGCTCGCGGCTGCTAGCGCCCGCTCCTCAACCCGCGCACCACGTGAAGAGAAAATGTAAAAGGAAACACACGCCCCTCACTCCCGAGTTTTGCTTTTAACCCTCTGGTGCGTAGCTTTTATCCGGTCTTGCGGGTACGGCGTCCGTGGCCTTCTGCCAGTCTGTATGTAGATATATTTATGTAAAACATTTTCTCCCAGCTCCTTGCCAGCTGTTCCACATTTTCCAGCAGCCACTTCAGTTTGAAATGA